>NC_140636.1:4566500-5207000 GCF_057382275.1 Copadichromis virginalis | reverse complement strand
TCTTGGCGAAAGAAAGCGTTTTTGTACAACTTCATATGAATAGCTGTAACTTTTGATAGAAGACTCGGATACACATGTTTATGGCTTTATCTTATAGAGCTCAAGGTTCCCGTGCTGGGAAAACAGGTTTTGCAGCTGTTTGAGCTAAGATTTCCAAGTTATTCACATAATGAAAACCTATACTTTGTTTCGGTGGAGTTCCCCATTCAAATGCATGTAACAGTGAGAAACGCACTGTCTTGGCGAAAGAAAGCTATTTTGTACAACTTCATATAAATAGCTGTAACTTTTGATAGAAGACTCGAATACACATGTTTATGGCTTTATCTTATAGAACTCAAGGTCTCCGTGCTGGGAAAACAGGTTTTGCAGCTGTTTGAGCTAAGATTTCCAAGTTATTCACATAATGAAAACCTATACTTTGTTTCGGTCGAGTTCCCCATTCAAATGCATGTAACAGTGAGAAACGCACTGTCTTGGCGAAAGAAAGCGTTTTTGTACAACTTCATATAAATAGCTGTAACTTTTGATAGAAGACTCGGATACACATGTTTATGGCTTTATCTTATAGAACTCAAGGTCTCCGTGCTGGGAAAACAGGTTTTGCAGCTGTTTGAGCTAAGATTTCCAAGTTATTCACATAATGAAAACCTATACTTTGTTTCGGTCGAGTTCCCCATTCAAATGCATGTAACAGTGAGAAACGCACTGTCTTGGCGAAAGAAAGCGTTTTTGTACAACTTCATATGAATAGCTGTAACTTTTGATAGAAGACTCGGATACACATGTTTATGGCTTTATCTTATAGAACTCAAGGTTCCCGTGCTGGGAAAACAGGTTTTGCAGCTGTTTGAGCTAAGATTTCCAAGTTATTCACATAATGAAAACCTATACTTTGTTTCGGTGGAGTTCCCCATTCAAATGAAGGTAAAAGTGAGAAACGCACTGTCTTGGCGAAAGAAAGCGTTTTTGTACAACTTCATATGAATAGCTGTAACTTTTGATAGAAGACTCGGATACACATGTTTATGGCTTTATCTTATAGAGCTCAAGGTTCCCGTGCTGGGAAAACAGGTTTTGCAGCTGTTTGAGCTAAGATTTCCAAGTTATTCACATAATGAAAACCTATACTTTGTTTCGGTCGAGTTCCCCATTCAAATGCATGTAACAGTGAGAAACGCACTGTCTTGGCGAAAGAAAGCTATTTTGTACAACTTCATATAAATAGCTGTAACTTTTGATAGAAGACTCGGATACACATGTTTATGGCTTTATCTTATAGAACTCAAGGTCTCCGTGCTGGGAAAACAGCTTTTGCAGCTGTTTGAGCTAAGATTTCCAAGTTATTCACATAATGAAAACCTATACTTTGTTTCGGTGGAGTTCCCCATTCAAATGCATGTAACAGTGAGAAACGCACTGTCTTGGCGAAAGAAAGCGTTTTTGTACAACTTCATATAAATAGCTGTAACTTTTGATAGAAGACTCAGACAAACATGTTTATGGCTTTATCTTATAGAACTCAAGGTCTCTGTGCTCGGCAAACAGGTTTTGCAGCTGTTTGAGCTAAGATTTCCAAGTTATTCACATAATGAAAACCTATACTTTGTTTCGGTCGAGTTCCCCATTCAAATGCATGTAACAGTGAGAAACGCACTGTCTTGGCGAAAGAAAGCTATTTTGTACAACTTCATATAAATAGCTGTAACTTTTGATAGAAGACTCGGATACACATGTTTATGGCTTTATCTTATAGAACTCAAGGTCTCCGTGCTGGGAAAACAGGTTTTGCAGCTGTTTGAGCTAAGATTTCCAAGTTATTCACATAATGAAAACCTATACTTTGTTTCGGTGGAGTTCCCCATTCAAATGCATGTAACAGTGAGAAACGCACTGTCTTGGCGAAAGAAAGCGTTTTTGTACAACTTCATATAAATAGCTGTAACTTTTGATAGAAGACTCGGATACACATGTTTATGGCTTTATCTTATAGAACTCAAGGTTCCCGTGCTGGGAAAACAGGTTTTGCAGCTGTTTGAGCTAAGATTTCCAAGTTATTCACATAATGAAAACCTATACTTTGTTTCGGTGGAGTTCCCCATTCAAATGAATGTAACAGTGAGAAACGCACTGTCTTGGCGAAAGAAAGCGTTTTTGTACAACTTCATATAAATAGCTGTAACTTTTGATAGAAGACTCAGACAAACATGTTTATGGCTTTATCTTATAGAACTCAAGGTTCCCGTGCTGGGAAAACAGGTTTTGCAGCTGTTTGAGCTAAGATTTCCAAGTTATTCACATAATGAAAACCTATACTTTGTTTCGGTGGAGTTCCCCATTCAAATGCATGTAACAGTGAGAAACGCACTGTCTTGGCGAAAGAAAGCGTTTTTGTACAACTTCATATGAATAGCTGTAACTTTTGATAGAAGACTCGGATACACATGTTTATGGCTTTATCTTATAGAGCTCAAGGTTCCCGTGCTGGGAAAACAGGTTTTGCAGCTGTTTGAGCTAAGATTTCCAAGTTATTCACATAATGAAAACCTATACTTTGTTTCGGTCGAGTTCCCCATTCAAATGCATGTAACAGTGAGAAACGCACTGTCTTGGCGAAAGAAAGCGTTTTTGTACAACTTCATTTAAATAGCTGTAACTTTTGATAGAAGACTCGGATACACATGTTTATGGCTTTATCTTAGAGAACTCAAGGTCTCCGTGCTGGGCAAACAGGTTTTGCAGCTGTGTGAGCTAAGATTTCCAAGTTATTCACATAATGAAAACCTATACTTTGTTTCGGTGGAGTTCCCCATTCAAATGCATGTAACAGTGAGAAACGCACTGTCTTGGCGAAAGAAAGCTATTTTGTACAACTTCATATAAATAGCTGTAACTTTTGATAGAAGACTCGAATACACATGTTTATGGCTTTATCTTATAGAACTCAAGGTCTCCGTGCTGGGAAAACAGCTTTTGCAGCTGTTTGAGCTAAGATTTCCAAGTTATTCACATAATGAAAACCTATACTTTGTTTCGGTGGAGTTCCCCATTCAAATGAATGTAACAGTGAGAAACGCACTGTCTTGGCGAAAGAAAGCGTTTTTGTACAACTTCATATGAATAGCTGTAACTTTTGATAGAAGACTCGGATACACATGTTTATGGCTTTATCTTATAGAGCTCAAGGTTCCCGTGCTGGGAAAACAGGTTTTGCAGCTGTTTGAGCTAAGATTTCCAAGTTATTCACATAATGAAAACCTATACTTTGTTTCGGTCGAGTTCCCCATTCAAATGCATGTAACAGTGAGAAACGCACTGTCTTGGCGAAAGAAAGCTATTTTGTACAACTTCATTTAAATAGCTGTAACTTTTGATAGAAGACTCGGATACACATGTTTATGGCTTTATCTTATAGAACTCAAGGTCTCCGTGCTGGGAAAACAGGTTTTGCAGCTGTTTGAACTAAGATTTCCAAGTTATTCACATAATGAAAACCTATACTTTGTTTCGGTCGAGTTCCCCATTCAAATGCATGTAACAGTGAGAAACGCACTGTCTTGGCGAAAGAAAGCGTTTTTGTACAACTTCATATGAATAGCTGTAACTTTTGATAGAAGACTCGGATACACATGTTTATGGCTTTATCTTATAGAACTCAAGGTCTCCGTGCTGGGCAAACAGGTTTTGCAGCTGTTTGAGCTAAGATTTCCAAGTTATTCACATAATGAAAACCTATACTTTGTTTCGGTGGAGTTCCCCATTCAAATGAATGTAACAGTGAGAAACGCACTGTCTTGGCGAAAGAAAGCGTTTTTGTACAACTTCATTTAAATAGCTGTAACTTTTGATAGAAGACTCGGATACACATGTTTATGGCTTTATCTTATAGAACTCAAGGTCTCCGTGCTGGGCAAACAGGTTTTGCAGCTGTTTGAGCTAAGATTTCCAAGTTATTCACATAATGAAAACCTATACTTTGTTTCGGTGGAGTTCCCCATTCAAATGAATGTAACAGTGAGAAACGCACTGTCTTGGCGAAAGAAAGCGTTTTTGTACAACTTCATTTAAATAGCTGTAACTTTTGATAGAAGACTCGGATACACATGTTTATGGCTTTATCTTATAGAACTCAAGGTCTCCGTGCTGGGCAAACAGGTTTTGCAGCTGTTTGAGCTAAGATTTCCAAGTTATTCACATAATGAAAACCTATACTTTGTTTCGGTCGAGTTCCCCATTCAAATGCATGTAACAGTGAGAAACGCACTGTCTTGGCGAAAGAAAGCTATTTTGTACAACTTCATATAAATAGCTGTAACTTTTGATAGAAGACTCGGATACACATGTTTATGGCTTTATCTTATAGAACTCAAGGTTCCCGTGCTGGGAAAACAGGTTTTGCAGCTGTTTGAGCTAAGATTTCCAAGTTATTCACATAATGAAAACCTATACTTTGTTTCGGTGGAGTTCCCCATTCAAATGAATGTAACAGTGAGAAACGCACTGTCTTGGCGAAAGAAAGCGTTTTTGTACAACTTCATATAAATAGCTGTAACTTTTGATAGAAGACTCAGACAAACATGTTTATGGCTTTATCTTATAGAACTCAAGGTCTCCGTGCTGGGAAAACAGGTTTTGCAGCTGTTTGAGCTAAGATTTCCAAGTTATTCACATAATGAAAACCTATACTTTGTTTCGGTGGAGTTCCCCATTCAAATGCATGTAACAGTGAGAAACGCACTGTCTTGGCGAAAGAAAGCGTTTTTGTACAACTTCATATGAATAGCTGTAACTTTTGATAGAAGACTCGGATACACATGTTTATGGCTTTATCTTATAGAGCTCAAGGTTCCCGTGCTGGGAAAACAGGTTTTGCAGCTGTTTGAGCTAAGATTTCCAAGTTATTCACATAATGAAAACCTATACTTTGTTTCGGTGGAGTTCCCCATTCAAATGCATGTAACAGTGAGAAACGCACTGTCTTGGCGAAAGAAAGCTATTTTGTACAACTTCATTTAAATAGCTGTAACTTTTGATAGAAGACTCGGATACACATGTTTATGGCTTTATCTTATAGAACTCAAGGTCTCCGTGCTGGGAAAACAGGTTTTGCAGCTGTTTGAGCTAAGATTTCCAAGTTATTCACATAATGAAAACCTATACTTTGTTTCGGTGGAGTTCCCCATTCAAATGCATGTAACAGTGAGAAACGCACTGTCTTGGCGAAAGAAAGCGTTTTTGTACAACTTCATATAAATAGCTGTAACTTTTGATAGAAGACTCGGATACACATGTTTATGGCTTTATCTTATAGAACTCAAGGTTCCCGTGCTGGGAAAACAGGTTTTGCAGCTGTTTGAGCTAAGATTTCCAAGTTATTCACATAATGAAAACCTATACTTTGTTTCGGTGGAGTTCCCCATTCAAATGCATGTAACAGTGAGAAACGCACTGTCTTGGCGAAAGAAAGCTATTTTGTACAACTTCATATAAATAGCTGTAACTTTTGATAGAAGACTCGGATACACATGTTTATGGCTTTATCTTATAGAACTCAAGGTCTCCGTGCTGGGAAAACAGCTTTTGCAGCTGTTTGAGCTAAGATTTCCAAGTTATTCACATAATGAAAACCTATACTTTGTTTCGGTCGAGTTCCCCATTCAAATGCATGTAACAGTGAGAAACGCACTGTCTTGGCGAAAGAAAGCTATTTTGTACAACTTCATATAAATAGCTGTAACTTTTGATAGAAGACTCGGATACACATGTTTATGGCTTTATCTTATAGAACTCAAGGTCTCCGTGCTGGGAAAACAGCTTTTGCAGCTGTTTGAGCTAAGATTTCCAAGTTATTCACATAATGAAAACCTATACTTTGTTTCGGTCGAGTTCCCCATTCAAATGCATGTAACAGTGAGAAACGCACTGTCTTGGCGAAAGAAAGCGTTTTTGTACAACTTCATATAAATAGCTGTAACTTTTGATAGAAGACTCGGATACACATGTTTATGGCTTTATCTTATAGAACTCAAGGTTCCCGTGCTGGGAAAACAGGTTTTGCAGCTGTTTGAGCTAAGATTTCCAAGTTATTCACATAATGAAAACCTATACTTTGTTTCGGTGGAGTTCCCCATTCAAATGCATGTAACAGTGAGAAACGCACTGTCTTGGCGAAAGAAAGCTATTTTGTACAACTTCATATAAATAGCTGTAACTTTTGATAGAAGACTCGGATACACATGTTTATGGCTTTATCTTATAGAACTCAAGGTCTCCGTGCTGGGAAAACAGCTTTTGCAGCTGTTTGAGCTAAGATTTCCAAGTTATTCACATAATGAAAACCTATACTTTGTTTCGGTCGAGTTCCCCATTCAAATGCATGTAACAGTGAGAAACGCACTGTCTTGGCGAAAGAAAGCGTTTTTGTACAACTTCATATAAATAGCTGTAACTTTTGATAGAAGACTCGGATACACATGTTTATGGCTTTATCTTATAGAACTCAAGGTTCCCGTGCTGGGCAAACAGGTTTTGCAGCTGTTTGAGCTAAGATTTCCAAGTTATTCACATAATGAAAACCTATACTTTGTTTCGGTGGAGTTCCCCATTCAAATGCATGTAACAGTGAGAAACGCACTGTCTTGGCGAAAGAAAGCGTTTTTGTACAACTTCATATAAATAGCTGTAACTTTTGATAGAAGACTCGGATACACATGTTTATGGCTTTATCTTATAGAACTCAAGGTTCCCGTGCTGGGAAAACAGGTTTTGCAGCTGTTTGAGCTAAGATTTCCAAGTTATTCACATAATGAAAACCTATACTTTGTTTCGGTGGAGTTCCCCATTCAAATGAATGTAACAGTGAGAAACGCACTGTCTTGGCGAAAGAAAGCGTTTTTGTACAACTTCATATAAATAGCTGTAACTTTTGATAGAAGACTCAGACAAACATGTTTATGGCTTTATCTTATAGAACTCAAGGTCTCCGTGCTGGGAAAACAGGTTTTGCAGCTGTTTGAGCTAAGATTTCCAAGTTATTCACATAATGAAAACCTATACTTTGTTTCGGTGGAGTTCCCCATTCAAATGCATGTAACAGTGAGAAACGCACTGTCTTGGCGAAAGAAAGCGTTTTTGTACAACTTCATATGAATAGCTGTAACTTTTGATAGAAGACTCGGATACACATGTTTATGGCTTTATCTTATAGAGCTCAAGGTTCCCGTGCTGGGAAAACAGGTTTTGCAGCTGTTTGAGCTAAGATTTCCAAGTTATTCACATAATGAAAACCTATACTTTGTTTCGGTGGAGTTCCCCATTCAAATGCATGTAACAGTGAGAAACGCACTGTCTTGGCGAAAGAAAGCTATTTTGTACAACTTCATTTAAATAGCTGTAACTTTTGATAGAAGACTCGGATACACATGTTTATGGCTTTATCTTATAGAACTCAAGGTCTCCGTGCTGGGAAAACAGGTTTTGCAGCTGTTTGAGCTAAGATTTCCAAGTTATTCACATAATGAAAACCTATACTTTGTTTCGGTGGAGTTCCCCATTCAAATGCATGTAACAGTGAGAAACGCACTGTCTTGGCGAAAGAAAGCGTTTTTGTACAACTTCATATAAATAGCTGTAACTTTTGATAGAAGACTCAGACAAACATGTTTATGGCTTTATCTTATAGAACTCAAGGTCTCCGTGCTGGGAAAACAGGTTTTGCAGCTGTTTGAGCTAAGATTTCCAAGTTATTCACATAATGAAAACCTATACTTTGTTTCGGTGGAGTTCCCCATTCAAATGCATGTAACAGTGAGAAACGCACTGTCTTGGCGAAAGAAAGCGTTTTTGTACAACTTCATTTAAATAGCTGTAACTTTTGATAGAAGACTCGGATACACATGTTTATGGCTTTATCTTAGAGAACTCAAGGTCTCCGTGCTGGGCAAACAGGTTTTGCAGCTGTTTGAGCTAAGATTTCCAAGTTATTCACATAATGAAAACCTATACTTTGTTTCGGTGGAGTTCCCCATTCAAATGCATGTAACAGTGAGAAACGCACTGTCTTGGCGAAAGAAAGCTATTTTGTACAACTTCATATAAATAGCTGTAACTTTTGATAGAAGACTCGAATACACATGTTTATGGCTTTATCTTATAGAACTCAAGGTCTCCGTGCTGGGAAAACAGGTTTTGCAGCTGTTTGAGCTAAGATTTCCAAGTTATTCACATAATGAAAACCTATACTTTGTTTCGGTCGAGTTCCCCATTCAAATGCATGTAACAGTGAGAAACGCACTGTCTTGGCGAAAGAAAGCGTTTTTGTACAACTTCATATAAATAGCTGTAACTTTTGATAGAAGACTCGGATACACATGTTTATGGCTTTATCTTATAGAACTCAAGGTCTCCGTGCTGGGAAAACAGCTTTTGCAGCTGTTTGAGCTAAGATTTCCAAGTTATTCACATAATGAAAACCTATACTTTGTTTCGGTGGAGTTCCCCATTCAAATGCATGTAACAGTGAGAAACGCACTGTCTTGGCGAAAGAAAGCGTTTTTGTACAACTTCATATAAATAGCTGTAACTTTTGATAGAAGACTCGGATACACATGTTTATGGCTTTATCTTATAGAACTCAAGGTTCCCGTGCTGGGAAAACAGGTTTTGCAGCTGTTTGAGCTAAGATTTCCAAGTTATTCACATAATGAAAACCTATACTTTGTTTCGGTGGAGTTACCCATTCAAATGAATGTAACAGTGAGAAACGCACTGTCTTGGCGAAAGAAAGCGTTTTTGTACAACTTCATATAAATAGCTGTAACTTTTGATAGAAGACTCAGACAAACATGTTTATGGCTTTATCTTATAGAACTCAAGGTCTCCGTGCTGGGAAAACAGGTTTTGCAGCTGTTTGAGCTAAGATTTCCAAGTTATTCACATAATGAAAACCTATACTTTGTTTCGGTGGAGTTCCCCATTCAAATGCATGTAACAGTGAGAAACGCACTGTCTTGGCGAAAGAAAGCGTTTTTGTACAACTTCATATGAATAGCTGTAACTTTTGATAGAAGACTCGGATACACATGTTTATGGCTTTATCTTATAGAGCTCAAGGTTCCCGTGCTGGGAAAACAGGTTTTGCAGCTGTTTGAGCTAAGATTTCCAAGTTATTCACATAATGAAAACCTATACTTTGTTTCGGTGGAGTTCCCCATTCAAATGCATGTAACAGTGAGAAACGCACTGTCTTGGCGAAAGAAAGCTATTTTGTACAACTTCATTTAAATAGCTGTAACTTTTGATAGAAGACTCGGATACACATGTTTATGGCTTTATCTTATAGAACTCAAGGTCTCCGTGCTGGGAAAACAGGTTTTGCAGCTGTTTGAGCTAAGATTTCCAAGTTATTCACATAATGAAAACCTATACTTTGTTTCGGTGGAGTTCCCCATTCAAATGCATGTAACAGTGAGAAACGCACTGTCTTGGCGAAAGAAAGCGTTTTTGTACAACTTCATATAAATAGCTGTAACTTTTGATAGAAGACTCGGATACACATGTTTATGGCTTTATCTTATAGAACTCAAGGTTCCCGTGCTGGGAAAACAGGTTTTGCAGCTGTTTGAGCTAAGATTTCCAAGTTATTCACATAATGAAAACCTATACTTTGTTTCGGTGGAGTTCCCCATTCAAATGCATGTAACAGTGAGAAACGCACTGTCTTGGCGAAAGAAAGCTATTTTGTACAACTTCATATAAATAGCTGTAACTTTTGATAGAAGACTCGGATACACATGTTTATGGCTTTATCTTATAGAACTCAAGGTCTCCGTGCTGGGAAAACAGCTTTTGCAGCTGTTTGAGCTAAGATTTCCAAGTTATTCACATAATGAAAACCTATACTTTGTTTCGGTGGAGTTCCCCATTCAAATGCATGTAACAGTGAGAAACGCACTGTCTTGGCGAAAGAAAGCGTTTTTGTACAACTTCATATAAATAGCTGTAACTTTTGATAGAAGACTCAGACAAACATGTTTATGGCTTTATCTTATAGAACTCAAGGTCTCCGTGCTGGGAAAACAGGTTTTGCAGCTGTTTGAGCTAAGATTTCCAAGTTATTCACATAATGAAAACCTATACTTTGTTTCGGTGGAGTTCCCCATTCAAATGCATGTAACAGTGAGAAACGCACTGTCTTGGCGAAAGAAAGCGTTTTTGTACAACTTCATATGAATAGCTGTAACTTTTGATAGAAGACTCGGATACACATGTTTATGGCTTTATCTTATAGAGCTCAAGGTTCCCGTGCTGGGAAAACAGGTTTTGCAGCTGTTTGAGCTAAGATTTCCAAGTTATTCACATAATGAAAACCTATACTTTGTTTCGGTCGAGTTCCCCATTCAAATGCATGTAACAGTGAGAAACGCACTGTCTTGGCGAAAGAAAGCGTTTTTGTACAACTTCATTTAAATAGCTGTAACTTTTGATAGAAGACTCGGATACACATGTTTATGGCTTTATCTTATAGAACTCAAGGTCTCCGTGCTGGGCAAACAGGTTTTGCAGCTGTTTGAGCTAAGATTTCCAAGTTATTCACATAATGAAAACCTATACTTTGTTTCGGTCGAGTTCCCCATTCAAATGCATGTAACAGTGAGAAACGCACTGTCTTGGCGAAAGAAAGCTATTTTGTACAACTTCATATAAATAGCTGTAACTTTTGATAGAAGACTCGGATACACATGTTTATGGCTTTATCTTATAGAACTCAAGGTCTCCGTGCTGGGAAAACAGGTTTTGCAGCTGTTTGAGCTAAGATTTCCAAGTTATTCACATAATGAAAACCTATACTTTGTTTCGGTCGAGTTCCCCATTCAAATGCATGTAACAGTGAGAAACGCACTGTCTTGGCGAAAGAAAGCGTTTTTGTACAACTTCATATGAATAGCTGTAACTTTTGATAGAAGACTCGGATACACATGTTTATGGCTTTATCTTATAGAGCTCAAGGTTCCCGTGCTGGGAAAACAGGTTTTGCAGCTGTTTGAGCTAAGATTTCCAAGTTATTCACATAATGAAAACCTATACTTTGTTTCGGTCGAGTTCCCCATTCAAATGCATGTAACAGTGAGAAACGCACTGTCTTGGCGAAAGAAAGCGTTTTTGTACAACTTCATTTAAATAGCTGTAACTTTTGATAGAAGACTCGGATACACATGTTTATGGCTTTATCTTATAGAACTCAAGGTCTCCGTGCTGGGCAAACAGGTTTTGCAGCTGTTTGAGCTAAGATTTCCAAGTTATTCACATAATGAAAACCTATACTTTGTTTCGGTCGAGTTCCCCATTCAAATGCATGTAACAGTGAGAAACGCACTGTCTTGGCGAAAGAAAGCGTTTTTGTACAACTTCATATAAATAGCTGTAACATTTGATAGAAGACTCGGATACACATGTTTATGGCTTTATCTTATAGAACTCAAGGTCTCCGTGCTGGGAAAACAGGTTTTGCAGCTGTTTGAGCTAAGATTTCCAAGTTATTCACATAATGAAAACCTATACTTTGTTTCGGTCGAGTTCCCCATTCAAATGCATGTAACAGTGAGAAACGCACTGTCTTGGCGAAAGAAAGCGTTTTTGTACAACTTCATATAAATAGCTGTAACTTTTGATAGAAGACTCGGATACACATGTTTATGGCTTTATCTTATAGAACTCAAGGTCTCCGTGCTGGGAAAACAGGTTTTGCAGCTGTTTGAGCTAAGATTTCCAAGTTATTCACATAATGAAAACCTATACTTTGTTTCGGTGGAGTTCCCCATTCAAATGCATGTAACAGTGAGAAACGCACTGTCTTGGCGAAAGAAAGCGTTTTTGTACAACTTCATATAAATAGCTGTAACTTTTGATAGAAGACTCAGACAAACATGTTTATGGCTTTATCTTATAGAACTCAAGGTCTCCGTGCTGGGAAAACAGGTTTTGCAGCTGTTTGAGCTAAGATTTCCAAGTTATTCACATAATGAAAACCTATACTTTGTTTCGGTGGAGTTCCCCATTCAAATGCATGTAACAGTGAGAAACGCACTGTCTTGGCGAAAGAAAGCGTTTTTGTACAACTTCATATGAATAGCTGTAACTTTTGATAGAAGACTCGGATACACATGTTTATGGCTTTATCTTATAGAGCTCAAGGTTCCCGTGCTGGGAAAACAGGTTTTGCAGCTGTTTGAGCTAAGATTTCCAAGTTATTCACATAATGAAAACCTATACTTTGTTTCGGTCGAGTTCCCCATTCAAATGCATGTAACAGTGAGAAACGCACTGTCTTGGCGAAAGAAAGCTATTTTGTACAACTTCATTTAAATAGCTGTAACTTTTGATAGAAGACTCGGATACACATGTTTATGGCTTTATCTTATAGAACTCAAGGTCTCCGTGCTGGGAAAACAGGTTTTGCAGCTGTTTGAGCTAAGATTTCCAAGTTATTCACATAATGAAAACCTATACTTTGTTTCGGTGGAGTTCCCCATTCAAATGCATGTAACAGTGAGAAACGCACTGTCTTGGCGAAAGAAAGCGTTTTTGTACAACTTCATATGAATAGCTGTAACTTTTGATAGAAGACTCGGATACACATGTTTATGGCTTTATCTTATAGAGCTCAAGGTTCCCGTGCTGGGAAAACAGGTTTTGCAGCTGTTTGAGCTAAGATTTCCAAGTTATTCACATAATGAAAACCTATACTTTGTTTCGGTGGAGTTCCCCATTCAAATGCATGTAACAGTGAGAAACGCACTGTCTTGGCGAAAGAAAGCGTTTTTGTACAACTTCATATGAATAGCTGTAACTTTTGATAGAAGACTCGGATACACATGTTTATGGCTTTATCTTATAGAACTCAAGGTCTCCGTGCTGGGCAAACAGGTTTTGCGGCTGTTTGAGCTAAGATTTCCAAGTTATTCACATAATGAAAACCTATACTTTGTTTCGGTCGAGTTCCCCATTCAAATGCATGTAACAGTGAGAAACGCACTGTCTTGGCGAAAGAAAGCGTTTTTGTACAACTTCATATGAATAGCTGTAACTTTTGATAGAAGACTCGGATACACATGTTTATGGCTTTATCTTATAGAGCTCAAGGTTCCCGTGCTGGGAAAACAGGTTTTGCAGCTGTTTGAGCTAAGATTTCCAAGTTATTCACATAATGAAAACCTATACTTTGTTTCGGTGGAGTTCCCCATTCAAATGCATGTAACAGTGAGAAACGCACTGTCTTGGCGAAAGAAAGCGTTTTTGTACAACTTCATATAAATAGCTGTAACTTTTGATAGAAGACTCGGATACACATGTTTATGGCTTTATCTTATAGAACTCAAGGTCTCCGTGCTGGGCAAACAGGTTTTGCAGCTGTTTGAGCTAAGATTTCCAAGTTATTCACATAATGAAAACCTATACTTTGTTTCGGTGGAGTTCCCCATTCAAATGCATGTAACAGTGAGAAACGCACTGTCTTGGCGAAAGAAAGCGTTTTTGTACAACTTCATATGAATAGCTGTAACTTTTGATAGAAGACTCGGATACACATGTTTATGGCTTTATCTTATAGAGCTCAAGGTTCCCGTGCTGGGAAAACAGGTTTTGCAGCTGTTTGAGCTAAGATTTCCAAGTTATTCACATAATGAAAACCTATACTTTGTTTTGGTGGAGTTCCCCATTCAAATGCATGTAACAGTGAGAAACGCACTGTCTTGGCGAAAGAAAGCGTTTTTGTACAACTTCATATAAATAGCTGTAACTTTTGATAGAAGACTCGGATACCCATGTTTATGGCTTTATCTTATAGAACTCAAGGTCTCCGTGCTGGGCAAACAGGTTTTGCAGCTGTTTGAGCTAAGATTTCCAAGTTATTCACATAATGAAAACCTATACTTTGTTTCGGTCGAGTTCCCCATTCAAATGCATGTAACAGTGAGAAACGCACTGTCTTGGCGAAAGAAAGCTATTTTGTACAACTTCATATAAATAGCTGTAACTTTTGATAGAAGACTCAGACAAACATGTTTATGGCTTTATCTTATAGAACTCAAGGTTCCCGTGCTGGGAAAACAGGTTTTGCAGCTGTTTGAGCTAAGATTTCCAAGTTATTCACATAATGAAAACCTATACTTTGTTTCGGTCGAGTTCCCCATTCAAATGCATGTAACAGTGAGAAACGCACTGTCTTGGCGAAAGAAAGCGTTTTTGTACAACTTCATTTAAATAGCTGTAACTTTTGATAGAAGACTCGGATACACATGTTTATGGCTTTATCTTATAGAACTCAAGGTCTCCGTGCTGGGCAAACAGGTTTTGCAGCTGTTTGAGCTAAGATTTCCAAGTTATTCACATAATGAAAACCTATACTTTGTTTCGGTCGAGTTCCCCATTCAAATGCATGTAACAGTGAGAAACGCACTGTCTTGGCGAAAGAAAGCGTTTTTGTACAACTTCATATAAATAGCTGTAACATTTGATAGAAGACTCGGATACACATGTTTATGGCTTTATCTTATAGAACTCAAGGTCTCCGTGCTGGGAAAACAGGTTTTGCAGCTGTTTGAGCTAAGATTTCCAAGTTATTCACATAATGAAAACCTATACTTTGTTTCGGTCGAGTTCCCCATTCAAATGCATGTAACAGTGAGAAACGCACTGTCTTGGCGAAAGAAAGCGTTTTTGTACAACTTCATATAAATAGCTGTAACTTTTGATAGAAGACTCGGATACACATGTTTATGGCTTTATCTTATAGAACTCAAGGTCTCCGTGCTGGGAAAACAGCTTTTGCAGCTGTTTGAGCTAAGATTTCCAAGTTATTCACATAATGAAAACCTATACTTTGTTTCGGTGGAGTTCCCCATTCAAATGCATGTAACAGTGAGAAACGCACTGTCTTGGCGAAAGAAAGCGTTTTTGTACAACTTCATATAAATAGCTGTAACTTTTGATAGAAGACTCAGACAAACATGTTTATGGCTTTATCTTATAGAACTCAAGGTCTCCGTGCTGGGAAAACAGGTTTTGCAGCTGTTTGAGCTAAGATTTCCAAGTTATTCACATAATGAAAACCTATACTTTGTTTCGGTGGAGTTCCCCATTCAAATGCATGTAACAGTGAGAAACGCACTGTCTTGGCGAAAGAAAGCGTTTTTGTACAACTTCATATGAATAGCTGTAACTTTTGATAGAAGACTCGGATACACATGTTTATGGCTTTATCTTATAGAGCTCAAGGTTCCCGTGCTGGGAAAACAGGTTTTGCAGCTGTTTGAGCTAAGATTTCCAAGTTATTCACATAATGAAAACCTATACTTTGTTTCGGTCGAGTTCCCCATTCAAATGCATGTAACAGTGAGAAACGCACTGTCTTGGCGAAAGAAAGCGTTTTTGTACAACTTCATTTAAATAGCTGTAACTTTTGATAGAAGACTCGGATACACATGTTTATGGCTTTATCTTATAGAACTCAAGGTCTCCGTGCTGGGCAAACAGGTTTTGCAGCTGTTTGAGCTAAGATTTCCAAGTTATTCACATAATGAAAACCTATACTTTGTTTCGGTCGAGTTCCCCATTCAAATGCATGTAACAGTGAGAAACGCACTGTCTTGGCGAAAGAAAGCTATTTTGTACAACTTCATATAAATAGCTGTAACTTTTGATAGAAGACTCGGATACACATGTTTATGGCTTTATCTTATAGAACTCAAGGTCTCCGTGCTGGGAAAACAGGTTTTGCAGCTGTTTGAGCTAAGATTTCCAAGTTATTCACATAATGAAAACCTATACTTTGTTTCGGTGGAGTTCCCCATTCAAATGCATGTAACAGTGAGAAACGCACTGTCTTGGCGAAAGAAAGCGTTTTTGTACAACTTCATATGAATAGCTGTAACTTTTGATAGAAGACTCGGATACACATGTTTATGGCTTTATCTTATAGAGCTCAAGGTTCCCGTGCTGGGAAAACAGGTTTTGCAGCTGTTTGAGCTAAGATTTCCAAGTTATTCACATAATGAAAACCTATACTTTGTTTCGGTCGAGTTCCCCATTCAAATGCATGTAACAGTGAGAAACGCACTGTCTTGGCGAAAGAAAGCGTTTTTGTACAACTTCATTTAAATAGCTGTAACTTTTGATAGAAGACTCGGATACACATGTTTATGGCTTTATCTTATAGAACTCAAGGTCTCCGTGCTGGGCAAACAGGTTTTGCAGCTGTTTGAGCTAAGATTTCCAAGTTATTCACATAATGAAAACCTATACTTTGTTTCGGTCGAGTTCCCCATTCAAATGCATGTAACAGTGAGAAACGCACTGTCTTGGCGAAAGAAAGCGTTTTTGTACAACTTCATATAAATAGCTGTAACATTTGATAGAAGACTCGGATACACATGTTTATGGCTTTATCTTATAGAACTCAAGGTCTCCGTGCTGGGAAAACAGGTTTTGCAGCTGTTTGAGCTAAGATTTCCAAGTTATTCACATAATGAAAACCTATACTTTGTTTCGGTCGAGTTCCCCATTCAAATGCATGTAACAGTGAGAAACGCACTGTCTTGGCGAAAGAAAGCGTTTTTGTACAACTTCATATAAATAGCTGTAACTTTTGATAGAAGACTCGGATACACATGTTTATGGCTTTATCTTATAGAACTCAAGGTCTCCGTGCTGGGAAAACAGGTTTTGCAGCTGTTTGAGCTAAGATTTCCAAGTTATTCACATAATGAAAACCTATACTTTGTTTCGGTGGAGTTCCCCATTCAAATGCATGTAACAGTGAGAAACGCACTGTCTTGGCGAAAGAAAGCGTTTTTGTACAACTTCATATAAATAGCTGTAACTTTTGATAGAAGACTCAGACAAACATGTTTATGGCTTTATCTTATAGAACTCAAGGTCTCCGTGCTGGGAAAACAGGTTTTGCAGCTGTTTGAGCTAAGATTTCCAAGTTATTCACATAATGAAAACCTATACTTTGTTTCGGTGGAGTTCCCCATTCAAATGCATGTAACAGTGAGAAACGCACTGTCTTGGCGAAAGAAAGCGTTTTTGTACAACTTCATATGAATAGCTGTAACTTTTGATAGAAGACTCGGATACACATGTTTATGGCTTTATCTTATAGAGCTCAAGGTTCCCGTGCTGGGAAAACAGGTTTTGCAGCTGTTTGAGCTAAGATTTCCAAGTTATTCACATAATGAAAACCTATACTTTGTTTCGGTCGAGTTCCCCATTCAAATGCATGTAACAGTGAGAAACGCACTGTCTTGGCGAAAGAAAGCTATTTTGTACAACTTCATTTAAATAGCTGTAACTTTTGATAGAAGACTCGGATACACATGTTTATGGCTTTATCTTATAGAACTCAAGGTCTCCGTGCTGGGAAAACAGGTTTTGCAGCTGTTTGAGCTAAGATTTCCAAGTTATTCACATAATGAAAACCTATACTTTGTTTCGGTGGAGTTCCCCATTCAAATGCATGTAACAGTGAGAAACGCACTGTCTTGGCGAAAGAAAGCGTTTTTGTACAACTTCATATGAATAGCTGTAACTTTTGATAGAAGACTCGGATACACATGTTTATGGCTTTATCTTATAGAGCTCAAGGTTCCCGTGCTGGGAAAACAGGTTTTGCAGCTGTTTGAGCTAAGATTTCCAAGTTATTCACATAATGAAAACCTATACTTTGTTTCGGTGGAGTTCCCCATTCAAATGCATGTAACAGTGAGAAACGCACTGTCTTGGCGAAAGAAAGCGTTTTTGTACAACTTCATATGAATAGCTGTAACTTTTGATAGAAGACTCGGATACACATGTTTATGGCTTTATCTTATAGAACTCAAGGTCTCCGTGCTGGGCAAACAGGTTTTGCGGCTGTTTGAGCTAAGATTTCCAAGTTATTCACATAATGAAAACCTATACTTTGTTTCGGTCGAGTTCCCCATTCAAATGCATGTAACAGTGAGAAACGCACTGTCTTGGCGAAAGAAAGCGTTTTTGTACAACTTCATATGAATAGCTGTAACTTTTGATAGAAGACTCGGATACACATGTTTATGGCTTTATCTTATAGAGCTCAAGGTTCCCGTGCTGGGAAAACAGGTTTTGCAGCTGTTTGAGCTAAGATTTCCAAGTTATTCACATAATGAAAACCTATACTTTGTTTCGGTGGAGTTCCCCATTCAAATGCATGTAACAGTGAGAAACGCACTGTCTTGGCGAAAGAAAGCGTTTTTGTACAACTTCATATAAATAGCTGTAACTTTTGATAGAAGACTCGGATACACATGTTTATGGCTTTATCTTATAGAACTCAAGGTCTCCGTGCTGGGCAAACAGGTTTTGCAGCTGTTTGAGCTAAGATTTCCAAGTTATTCACATAATGAAAACCTATACTTTGTTTCGGTGGAGTTCCCCATTCAAATGCATGTAACAGTGAGAAACGCACTGTCTTGGCGAAAGAAAGCGTTTTTGTACAACTTCATATGAATAGCTGTAACTTTTGATAGAAGACTCGGATACACATGTTTATGGCTTTATCTTATAGAGCTCAAGGTTCCCGTGCTGGGAAAACAGGTTTTGCAGCTGTTTGAGCTAAGATTTCCAAGTTATTCACATAATGAAAACCTATACTTTGTTTTGGTGGAGTTCCCCATTCAAATGCATGTAACAGTGAGAAACGCACTGTCTTGGCGAAAGAAAGCGTTTTTGTACAACTTCATATAAATAGCTGTAACTTTTGATAGAAGACTCGGATACCCATGTTTATGGCTTTATCTTATAGAACTCAAGGTCTCCGTGCTGGGCAAACAGGTTTTGCAGCTGTTTGAGCTAAGATTTCCAAGTTATTCACATAATGAAAACCTATACTTTGTTTCGGTCGAGTTCCCCATTCAAATGCATGTAACAGTGAGAAACGCACTGTCTTGGCGAAAGAAAGCTATTTTGTACAACTTCATATAAATAGCTGTAACTTTTGATAGAAGACTCAGACAAACATGTTTATGGCTTTATCTTATAGAACTCAAGGTTCCCGTGCTGGGAAAACAGGTTTTGCAGCTGTTTGAGCTAAGATTTCCAAGTTATTCACATAATGAAAACCTATACTTTGTTTCGGTCGAGTTCCCCATTCAAATGCATGTAACAGTGAGAAACGCACTGTCTTGGCGAAAGAAAGCGTTTTTGTACAACTTCATTTAAATAGCTGTAACTTTTGATAGAAGACTCGGATACACATGTTTATGGCTTTATCTTATAGAACTCAAGGTCTCCGTGCTGGGCAAACAGGTTTTGCAGCTGTTTGAGCTAAGATTTCCAAGTTATTCACATAATGAAAACCTATACTTTGTTTCGGTCGAGTTCCCCATTCAAATGCATGTAACAGTGAGAAACGCACTGTCTTGGCGAAAGAAAGCGTTTTTGTACAACTTCATATAAATAGCTGTAACATTTGATAGAAGACTCGGATACACATGTTTATGGCTTTATCTTATAGAACTCAAGGTCTCCGTGCTGGGAAAACAGGTTTTGCAGCTGTTTGAGCTAAGATTTCCAAGTTATTCACATAATGAAAACCTATACTTTGTTTCGGTCGAGTTCCCCATTCAAATGCATGTAACAGTGAGAAACGCACTGTCTTGGCGAAAGAAAGCGTTTTTGTACAACTTCATATAAATAGCTGTAACTTTTGATAGAAGACTCGGATACACATGTTTATGGCTTTATCTTATAGAACTCAAGGTCTCCGTGCTGGGAAAACAGGTTTTGCAGCTGTTTGAGCTAAGATTTCCAAGTTATTCACATAATGAAAACCTATACTTTGTTTCGGTGGAGTTCCCCATTCAAATGCATGTAACAGTGAGAAACGCACTGTCTTGGCGAAAGAAAGCGTTTTTGTACAACTTCATATAAATAGCTGTAACTTTTGATAGAAGACTCAGACAAACATGTTTATGGCTTTATCTTATAGAACTCAAGGTCTCCGTGCTGGGAAAACAGGTTTTGCAGCTGTTTGAGCTAAGATTTCCAAGTTATTCACATAATGAAAACCTATACTTTGTTTCGGTGGAGTTCCCCATTCAAATGCATGTAACAGTGAGAAACGCACTGTCTTGGCGAAAGAAAGCGTTTTTGTACAACTTCATATGAATAGCTGTAACTTTTGATAGAAGACTCGGATACACATGTTTATGGCTTTATCTTATAGAGCTCAAGGTTCCCGTGCTGGGAAAACAGGTTTTGCAGCTGTTTGAGCTAAGATTTCCAAGTTATTCACATAATGAAAACCTATACTTTGTTTCGGTCGAGTTCCCCATTCAAATGCATGTAACAGTGAGAAACGCACTGTCTTGGCGAAAGAAAGCTATTTTGTACAACTTCATTTAAATAGCTGTAACTTTTGATAGAAGACTCGGATACACATGTTTATGGCTTTATCTTATAGAACTCAAGGTCTCCGTGCTGGGAAAACAGGTTTTGCAGCTGTTTGAGCTAAGATTTCCAAGTTATTCACATAATGAAAACCTATACTTTGTTTCGGTGGAGTTCCCCATTCAAATGCATGTAACAGTGAGAAACGCACTGTCTTGGCGAAAGAAAGCGTTTTTGTACAACTTCATATGAATAGCTGTAACTTTTGATAGAAGACTCGGATACACATGTTTATGGCTTTATCTTATAGAGCTCAAGGTTCCCGTGCTGGGAAAACAGGTTTTGCAGCTGTTTGAGCTAAGATTTCCAAGTTATTCACATAATGAAAACCTATACTTTGTTTCGGTGGAGTTCCCCATTCAAATGCATGTAACAGTGAGAAACGCACTGTCTTGGCGAAAGAAAGCGTTTTTGTACAACTTCATATGAATAGCTGTAACTTTTGATAGAAGACTCGGATACACATGTTTATGGCTTTATCTTATAGAACTCAAGGTCTCCGTGCTGGGCAAACAGGTTTTGCGGCTGTTTGAGCTAAGATTTCCAAGTTATTCACATAATGAAAACCTATACTTTGTTTCGGTCGAGTTCCCCATTCAAATGCATGTAACAGTGAGAAACGCACTGTCTTGGCGAAAGAAAGCGTTTTTGTACAACTTCATATGAATAGCTGTAACTTTTGATAGAAGACTCGGATACACATGTTTATGGCTTTATCTTATAGAGCTCAAGGTTCCCGTGCTGGGAAAACAGGTTTTGCAGCTGTTTGAGCTAAGATTTCCAAGTTATTCACATAATGAAAACCTATACTTTGTTTCGGTGGAGTTCCCCATTCAAATGCATGTAACAGTGAGAAACGCACTGTCTTGGCGAAAGAAAGCGTTTTTGTACAACTTCATATGAATAGCTGTAACTTTTGATAGAAGACTCGGATACACATGTTTATGGCTTTATCTTATAGAGCTCAAGGTTCCCGTGCTGGGAAAACAGGTTTTGCAGCTGTTTGAGCTAAGATTTCCAAGTTATTCACATAATGAAAACCTATACTTTGTTTTGGTGGAGTTCCCCATTCAAATGCATGTAACAGTGAGAAACGCACTGTCTTGGCGAAAGAAAGCGTTTTTGTACAACTTCATATAAATAGCTGTAACTTTTGATAGAAGACTCGGATACCCATGTTTATGGCTTTATCTTATAGAACTCAAGGTCTCCGTGCTGGGCAAACAGGTTTTGCAGCTGTTTGAGCTAAGATTTCCAAGTTATTCACATAATGAAAACCTATACTTTGTTTCGGTCGAGTTCCCCATTCAAATGCATGTAACAGTGAGAAACGCACTGTCTTGGCGAAAGAAAGCTATTTTGTACAACTTCATATAAATAGCTGTAACTTTTGATAGAAGACTCAGACAAACATGTTTATGGCTTTATCTTATAGAACTCAAGGTTCCCTTGCTGGGAAAACAGGTTTTGCAGCTGTTTGAGCTAAGATTTCCAAGTTATTCACATAATGAAAACCTATACTTTGTTTCGGTCGAGTTCCCCATTCAAATGCATGTAACAGTGAGAAACGCACTGTCTTGGCGAAAGAAAGCTATTTTGTACAACTTCATATAAATAGCTGTAACTTTTGATAGAAGACTCGGATACACATGTTTATGGCTTTATCTTATAGAACTCAAGGTTCCCGTGCTGGGAAAACAGGTTTTGCAGCTGTTTGAGCTAAGATTTCCAAGTTATTCACATAATGAAAACCTATACTTTGTTTCGGTCGAGTTCCCCATTCAAATGCATGTAACAGTGAGAAACGCACTGTCTTGGCGAAAGAAAGCTATTTTGTACAACTTCATATAAATAGCTGTAACTTTTGATAGAAGACTCAGACAAACATGTTTATGGCTTTATCTTATAGAACTCAAGGTTCCCGTGCTGGGAAAACAGGTTTTGCAGCTGTTTGAACTAAGATTTCCAAGTTATTCACATAATGAAAACCTATACTTTGTTTCGGTCGAGTTCCCCATTCAAATGCATGTAACAGTGAGAAACGCACTGTCTTGGCGAAAGAAATCTATTTTGTACAACTTCATATAAATAGCTGTAACTTTTGATAGAAGACTCGGATACACATGTTTATGGCTTTATCTTATAGAACTCAAGGTTCCCGTGCTGGGCAAACAGGTTTTGCAGCTGTTTGAGCTAAGATTTCCAAGTTATTCACATAATGAAAACCTATACTTTGTTTTGGTGGAGTTCCCCATTCAAATGCATGTAACAGTGAGAAACGCACTGTCTTGGCGAAAGAAAGCGTTTTTGTACAACTTCATATGAATAGCTGTAACTTTTGATAGAAGACTCGGATACACATGTTTATGGCTTTATCTTATAGAACTCAAGGTTCCCGTGCTGGGAAAACAGGTTTTGCAGCTGTTTGAGCTAAGATTTCCAAGTTATTCACATAGTGAAAACCTATACTTTGTTTCGGTCAAGTTCCCCATTCAAATGCATGTAACAGTGAGAAACGCACTGTCTTGGCGAAAGAAAGCGTTTTTGTACAACTTCATATAAATAGCTGTAACTTTTGATAGAAGACTCAGACAAACATGTTTATGGCTTTATCTTATAGAACTCAAGGTCTCCGTGCTGGGAAAACAGGTTTTGCAGCTGTTTGAGCTAAGATTTCCAAGTTATTCACATAATGAAAACCTATACTTTGTTTCGGTGGAGTTCCCCATTCAAATGCATGTAACAGTGAGAAACGCACTGTCTTGGCGAAAGAAAGCTATTTTGTACAACTTCATATAAATAGCTGTAACTTTTGATAGAAGACTCGGATACACATGTTTATGGCTTTATCTTATAGAACTCAAGGTCTCCGTGCTGGGAAAACAGGTTTTGCAGCTGTTTGAGCTAAGATTTCCAAGTTATTCACATAATGAAAACCTATACTTTGTTTCGGTCGAGTTCCCCATTCAAATGCATGTAACAGTGAGAAACGCACTGTCTTGGCGAAAGAAAGCGTTTTTGTACAACTTCATATGAATAGCTGTAACTTTTGATAGAAGACTCGGATACACATGTTTATGGCTTTATCTTATAGAGCTCAAGGTTCCCGTGCTGGGAAAACAGGTTTTGCAGCTGTTTGAGCTAAGATTTCCAAGTTATTCACATAATGAAAACCTATACTTTGTTTCGGTCGAGTTCCCCATTCAAATGCATGTAACAGTGAGAAACGCACTGTCTTGGCGAAAGAAAGCGTTTTTGTACAACTTCATTTAAATAGCTGTAACTTTTGATAGAAGACTCGGATACACATGTTTATGGCTTTATCTTATAGAACTCAAGGTCTCCGTGCTGGGCAAACAGGTTTTGCAGCTGTTTGAGCTAAGATTTCCAAGTTATTCACATAATGAAAACCTATACTTTGTTTCGGTCGAGTTCCCCATTCAAATGCATGTAACAGTGAGAAACGCACTGTCTTGGCGAAAGAAAGCGTTTTTGTACAACTTCATATAAATAGCTGTAACATTTGATAGAAGACTCGGATACACATGTTTATGGCTTTATCTTATAGAACTCAAGGTCTCCGTGCTGGGAAAACAGGTTTTGCAGCTGTTTGAGCTAAGATTTCCAAGTTATTCACATAATGAAAACCTATACTTTGTTTCGGTCGAGTTCCCCATTCAAATGCATGTAACAGTGAGAAACGCACTGTCTTGGCGAAAGAAAGCGTTTTTGTACAACTTCATATAAATAGCTGTAACTTTTGATAGAAGACTCGGATACACATGTTTATGGCTTTATCTTATAGAACTCAAGGTCTCCGTGCTGGGAAAACAGGTTTTGCAGCTGTTTGAGCTAAGATTTCCAAGTTATTCACATAATGAAAACCTATACTTTGTTTCGGTGGAGTTCCCCATTCAAATGCATGTAACAGTGAGAAACGCACTGTCTTGGCGAAAGAAAGCGTTTTTGTACAACTTCATATAAATAGCTGTAACTTTTGATAGAAGACTCAGACAAACATGTTTATGGCTTTATCTTATAGAACTCAAGGTCTCCGTGCTGGGAAAACAGGTTTTGCAGCTGTTTGAGCTAAGATTTCCAAGTTATTCACATAATGAAAACCTATACTTTGTTTCGGTGGAGTTCCCCATTCAAATGCATGTAACAGTGAGAAACGCACTGTCTTGGCGAAAGAAAGCGTTTTTGTACAACTTCATATGAATAGCTGTAACTTTTGATAGAAGACTCGGATACACATGTTTATGGCTTTATCTTATAGAGCTCAAGGTTCCCGTGCTGGGAAAACAGGTTTTGCAGCTGTTTGAGCTAAGATTTCCAAGTTATTCACATAATGAAAACCTATACTTTGTTTCGGTCGAGTTCCCCATTCAAATGCATGTAACAGTGAGAAACGCACTGTCTTGGCGAAAGAAAGCTATTTTGTACAACTTCATTTAAATAGCTGTAACTTTTGATAGAAGACTCGGATACACATGTTTATGGCTTTATCTTATAGAACTCAAGGTCTCCGTGCTGGGAAAACAGGTTTTGCAGCTGTTTGAGCTAAGATTTCCAAGTTATTCACATAATGAAAACCTATACTTTGTTTCGGTGGAGTTCCCCATTCAAATGCATGTAACAGTGAGAAACGCACTGTCTTGGCGAAAGAAAGCGTTTTTGTACAACTTCATATGAATAGCTGTAACTTTTGATAGAAGACTCGGATACACATGTTTATGGCTTTATCTTATAGAGCTCAAGGTTCCCGTGCTGGGAAAACAGGTTTTGCAGCTGTTTGAGCTAAGATTTCCAAGTTATTCACATAATGAAAACCTATACTTTGTTTCGGTGGAGTTCCCCATTCAAATGCATGTAACAGTGAGAAACGCACTGTCTTGGCGAAAGAAAGCGTTTTTGTACAACTTCATATGAATAGCTGTAACTTTTGATAGAAGACTCGGATACACATGTTTATGGCTTTATCTTATAGAACTCAAGGTCTCCGTGCTGGGCAAACAGGTTTTGCGGCTGTTTGAGCTAAGATTTCCAAGTTATTCACATAATGAAAACCTATACTTTGTTTCGGTCGAGTTCCCCATTCAAATGCATGTAACAGTGAGAAACGCACTGTCTTGGCGAAAGAAAGCGTTTTTGTACAACTTCATATGAATAGCTGTAACTTTTGATAGAAGACTCGGATACACATGTTTATGGCTTTATCTTATAGAGCTCAAGGTTCCCGTGCTGGGAAAACAGGTTTTGCAGCTGTTTGAGCTAAGATTTCCAAGTTATTCACATAATGAAAACCTATACTTTGTTTCGGTGGAGTTCCCCATTCAAATGCATGTAACAGTGAGAAACGCACTGTCTTGGCGAAAGAAAGCGTTTTTGTACAACTTCATATAAATAGCTGTAACTTTTGATAGAAGACTCGGATACACATGTTTATGGCTTTATCTTATAGAACTCAAGGTCTCCGTGCTGGGCAAACAGGTTTTGCAGCTGTTTGAGCTAAGATTTCCAAGTTATTCACATAATGAAAACCTATACTTTGTTTCGGTGGAGTTCCCCATTCAAATGCATGTAACAGTGAGAAACGCACTGTCTTGGCGAAAGAAAGCGTTTTTGTACAACTTCATATGAATAGCTGTAACTTTTGATAGAAGACTCGGATACACATGTTTATGGCTTTATCTTATAGAGCTCAAGGTTCCCGTGCTGGGAAAACAGGTTTTGCAGCTGTTTGAGCTAAGATTTCCAAGTTATTCACATAATGAAAACCTATACTTTGTTTTGGTGGAGTTCCCCATTCAAATGCATGTAACAGTGAGAAACGCACTGTCTTGGCGAAAGAAAGCGTTTTTGTACAACTTCATATAAATAGCTGTAACTTTTGATAGAAGACTCGGATACCCATGTTTATGGCTTTATCTTATAGAACTCAAGGTCTCCGTGCTGGGCAAACAGGTTTTGCAGCTGTTTGAGCTAAGATTTCCAAGTTATTCACATAATGAAAACCTATACTTTGTTTCGGTCGAGTTCCCCATTCAAATGCATGTAACAGTGAGAAACGCACTGTCTTGGCGAAAGAAAGCTATTTTGTACAACTTCATATAAATAGCTGTAACTTTTGATAGAAGACTCAGACAAACATGTTTATGGCTTTATCTTATAGAACTCAAGGTTCCCGTGCTGGGAAAACAGGTTTTGCAGCTGTTTGAGCTAAGATTTCCAAGTTATTCACATAATGAAAACCTATACTTTGTTTCGGTCGAGTTCCCCATTCAAATGCATGTAACAGTGAGAAACGCACTGTCTTGGCGAAAGAAAGCGTTTTTGTACAACTTCATTTAAATAGCTGTAACTTTTGATAGAAGACTCGGATACACATGTTTATGGCTTTATCTTATAGAACTCAAGGTCTCCGTGCTGGGCAAACAGGTTTTGCAGCTGTTTGAGCTAAGATTTCCAAGTTATTCACATAATGAAAACCTATACTTTGTTTCGGTCGAGTTCCCCATTCAAATGCATGTAACAGTGAGAAACGCACTGTCTTGGCGAAAGAAAGCGTTTTTGTACAACTTCATATAAATAGCTGTAACATTTGATAGAAGACTCGGATACACATGTTTATGGCTTTATCTTATAGAACTCAAGGTCTCCGTGCTGGGAAAACAGGTTTTGCAGCTGTTTGAGCTAAGATTTCCAAGTTATTCACATAATGAAAACCTATACTTTGTTTCGGTCGAGTTCCCCATTCAAATGCATGTAACAGTGAGAAACGCACTGTCTTGGCGAAAGAAAGCGTTTTTGTACAACTTCATATAAATAGCTGTAACTTTTGATAGAAGACTCGGATACACATGTTTATGGCTTTATCTTATAGAACTCAAGGTCTCCGTGCTGGGAAAACAGCTTTTGCAGCTGTTTGAGCTAAGATTTCCAAGTTATTCACATAATGAAAACCTATACTTTGTTTCGGTGGAGTTCCCCATTCAAATGCATGTAACAGTGAGAAACGCACTGTCTTGGCGAAAGAAAGCGTTTTTGTACAACTTCATATAAATAGCTGTAACTTTTGATAGAAGACTCAGACAAACATGTTTATGGCTTTATCTTATAGAACTCAAGGTCTCCGTGCTGGGAAAACAGGTTTTGCAGCTGTTTGAGCTAAGATTTCCAAGTTATTCACATAATGAAAACCTATACTTTGTTTCGGTGGAGTTCCCCATTCAAATGCATGTAACAGTGAGAAACGCACTGTCTTGGCGAAAGAAAGCGTTTTTGTACAACTTCATATGAATAGCTGTAACTTTTGATAGAAGACTCGGATACACATGTTTATGGCTTTATCTTATAGAGCTCAAGGTTCCCGTGCTGGGAAAACAGGTTTTGCAGCTGTTTGAGCTAAGATTTCCAAGTTATTCACATAATGAAAACCTATACTTTGTTTCGGTCGAGTTCCCCATTCAAATGCATGTAACAGTGAGAAACGCACTGTCTTGGCGAAAGAAAGCGTTTTTGTACAACTTCATTTAAATAGCTGTAACTTTTGATAGAAGACTCGGATACACATGTTTATGGCTTTATCTTATAGAACTCAAGGTCTCCGTGCTGGGCAAACAGGTTTTGCAGCTGTTTGAGCTAAGATTTCCAAGTTATTCACATAATGAAAACCTATACTTTGTTTCGGTCGAGTTCCCCATTCAAATGCATGTAACAGTGAGAAACGCACTGTCTTGGCGAAAGAAAGCTATTTTGTACAACTTCATATAAATAGCTGTAACTTTTGATAGAAGACTCGGATACACATGTTTATGGCTTTATCTTATAGAACTCAAGGTCTCCGTGCTGGGAAAACAGGTTTTGCAGCTGTTTGAGCTAAGATTTCCAAGTTATTCACATAATGAAAACCTATACTTTGTTTCGGTCGAGTTCCCCATTCAAATGCATGTAACAGTGAGAAACGCACTGTCTTGGCGAAAGAAAGCGTTTTTGTACAACTTCATATGAATAGCTGTAACTTTTGATAGAAGACTCGGATACACATGTTTATGGCTTTATCTTATAGAGCTCAAGGTTCCCGTGCTGGGAAAACAGGTTTTGCAGCTGTTTGAGCTAAGATTTCCAAGTTATTCACATAATGAAAACCTATACTTTGTTTCGGTCGAGTTCCCCATTCAAATGCATGTAACAGTGAGAAACGCACTGTCTTGGCGAAAGAAAGCGTTTTTGTACAACTTCATTTAAATAGCTGTAACTTTTGATAGAAGACTCGGATACACATGTTTATGGCTTTATCTTATAGAACTCAAGGTCTCCGTGCTGGGCAAACAGGTTTTGCAGCTGTTTGAGCTAAGATTTCCAAGTTATTCACATAATGAAAACCTATACTTTGTTTCGGTCGAGTTCCCCATTCAAATGCATGTAACAGTGAGAAACGCACTGTCTTGGCGAAAGAAAGCGTTTTTGTACAACTTCATATAAATAGCTGTAACATTTGATAGAAGACTCGGATACACATGTTTATGGCTTTATCTTATAGAACTCAAGGTCTCCGTGCTGGGAAAACAGGTTTTGCAGCTGTTTGAGCTAAGATTTCCAAGTTATTCACATAATGAAAACCTATACTTTGTTTCGGTCGAGTTCCCCATTCAAATGCATGTAACAGTGAGAAACGCACTGTCTTGGCGAAAGAAAGCGTTTTTGTACAACTTCATATAAATAGCTGTAACTTTTGATAGAAGACTCGGATACACATGTTTATGGCTTTATCTTATAGAACTCAAGGTCTCCGTGCTGGGAAAACAGGTTTTGCAGCTGTTTGAGCTAAGATTTCCAAGTTATTCACATAATGAAAACCTATACTTTGTTTCGGTGGAGTTCCCCATTCAAATGCATGTAACAGTGAGAAACGCACTGTCTTGGCGAAAGAAAGCGTTTTTGTACAACTTCATATAAATAGCTGTAACTTTTGATAGAAGACTCAGACAAACATGTTTATGGCTTTATCTTATAGAACTCAAGGTCTCCGTGCTGGGAAAACAGGTTTTGCAGCTGTTTGAGCTAAGATTTCCAAGTTATTCACATAATGAAAACCTATACTTTGTTTCGGTGGAGTTCCCCATTCAAATGCATGTAACAGTGAGAAACGCACTGTCTTGGCGAAAGAAAGCGTTTTTGTACAACTTCATATGAATAGCTGTAACTTTTGATAGAAGACTCGGATACACATGTTTATGGCTTTATCTTATAGAGCTCAAGGTTCCCGTGCTGGGAAAACAGGTTTTGCAGCTGTTTGAGCTAAGATTTCCAAGTTATTCACATAATGAAAACCTATACTTTGTTTCGGTCGAGTTCCCCATTCAAATGCATGTAACAGTGAGAAACGCACTGTCTTGGCGAAAGAAAGCTATTTTGTACAACTTCATTTAAATAGCTGTAACTTTTGATAGAAGACTCGGATACACATGTTTATGGCTTTATCTTATAGAACTCAAGGTCTCCGTGCTGGGAAAACAGGTTTTGCAGCTGTTTGAGCTAAGATTTCCAAGTTATTCACATAATGAAAACCTATACTTTGTTTCGGTGGAGTTCCCCATTCAAATGCATGTAACAGTGAGAAACGCACTGTCTTGGCGAAAGAAAGCGTTTTTGTACAACTTCATATGAATAGCTGTAACTTTTGATAGAAGACTCGGATACACATGTTTATGGCTTTATCTTATAGAGCTCAAGGTTCCCGTGCTGGGAAAACAGGTTTTGCAGCTGTTTGAGCTAAGATTTCCAAGTTATTCACATAATGAAAACCTATACTTTGTTTCGGTGGAGTTCCCCATTCAAATGCATGTAACAGTGAGAAACGCACTGTCTTGGCGAAAGAAAGCGTTTTTGTACAACTTCATATGAATAGCTGTAACTTTTGATAGAAGACTCGGATACACATGTTTATGGCTTTATCTTATAGAACTCAAGGTCTCCGTGCTGGGCAAACAGGTTTTGCGGCTGTTTGAGCTAAGATTTCCAAGTTATTCACATAATGAAAACCTATACTTTGTTTCGGTCGAGTTCCCCATTCAAATGCATGTAACAGTGAGAAACGCACTGTCTTGGCGAAAGAAAGCGTTTTTGTACAACTTCATATGAATAGCTGTAACTTTTGATAGAAGACTCGGATACACATGTTTATGGCTTTATCTTATAGAGCTCAAGGTTCCCGTGCTGGGAAAACAGCTTTTGCAGCTGTTTGAGCTAAGATTTCCAAGTTATTCACATAATGAAAACCTATACTTTGTTTCGGTGGAGTTCCCCATTCAAATGCATGTAACAGTGAGAAACGCACTGTCTTGGCGAAAGAAAGCGTTTTTGTACAACTTCATATAAATAGCTGTAACTTTTGATAGAAGACTCGGATACACATGTTTATGGCTTTATCTTATAGAACTCAAGGTCTCCGTGCTGGGCAAACAGGTTTTGCAGCTGTTTGAGCTAAGATTTCCAAGTTATTCACATAATGAAAACCTATACTTTGTTTCGGTGGAGTTCCCCATTCAAATGCATGTAACAGTGAGAAACGCACTGTCTTGGCGAAAGAAAGCGTTTTTGTACAACTTCATATGAATAGCTGTAACTTTTGATAGAAGACTCGGATACACATGTTTATGGCTTTATCTTATAGAGCTCAAGGTTCCCGTGCTGGGAAAACAGGTTTTGCAGCTGTTTGAGCTAAGATTTCCAAGTTATTCACATAATGAAAACCTATACTTTGTTTTGGTGGAGTTCCCCATTCAAATGCATGTAACAGTGAGAAACGCACTGTCTTGGCGAAAGAAAGCGTTTTTGTACAACTTCATATAAATAGCTGTAACTTTTGATAGAAGACTCGGATACCCATGTTTATGGCTTTATCTTATAGAACTCAAGGTCTCCGTGCTGGGCAAACAGGTTTTGCAGCTGTTTGAGCTAAGATTTCCAAGTTATTCACATAATGAAAACCTATACTTTGTTTCGGTCGAGTTCCCCATTCAAATGCATGTAACAGTGAGAAACGCACTGTCTTGGCGAAAGAAAGCTATTTTGTACAACTTCATATAAATAGCTGTAACTTTTGATAGAAGACTCAGACAAACATGTTTATGGCTTTATCTTATAGAACTCAAGGTTCCCGTGCTGGGAAAACAGGTTTTGCAGCTGTTTGAGCTAAGATTTCCAAGTTATTCACATAATGAAAACCTATACTTTGTTTCGGTCGAGTTCCCCATTCAAATGCATGTAACAGTGAGAAACGCACTGTCTTGGCGAAAGAAAGCGTTTTTGTACAACTTCATTTAAATAGCTGTAACTTTTGATAGAAGACTCGGATACACATGTTTATGGCTTTATCTTATAGAACTCAAGGTCTCCGTGCTGGGCAAACAGGTTTTGCAGCTGTTTGAGCTAAGATTTCCAAGTTATTCACATAATGAAAACCTATACTTTGTTTCGGTCGAGTTCCCCATTCAAATGCATGTAACAGTGAGAAACGCACTGTCTTGGCGAAAGAAAGCGTTTTTGTACAACTTCATATAAATAGCTGTAACATTTGATAGAAGACTCGGATACACATGTTTATGGCTTTATCTTATAGAACTCAAGGTCTCCGTGCTGGGAAAACAGGTTTTGCAGCTGTTTGAGCTAAGATTTCCAAGTTATTCACATAATGAAAACCTATACTTTGTTTCGGTCGAGTTCCCCATTCAAATGCATGTAACAGTGAGAAACGCACTGTCTTGGCGAAAGAAAGCGTTTTTGTACAACTTCATATAAATAGCTGTAACTTTTGATAGAAGACTCGGATACACATGTTTATGGCTTTATCTTATAGAACTCAAGGTCTCCGTGCTGGGAAAACAGGTTTTGCAGCTGTTTGAGCTAAGATTTCCAAGTTATTCACATAATGAAAACCTATACTTTGTTTCGGTGGAGTTCCCCATTCAAATGCATGTAACAGTGAGAAACGCACTGTCTTGGCGAAAGAAAGCGTTTTTGTACAACTTCATATAAATAGCTGTAACTTTTGATAGAAGACTCAGACAAACATGTTTATGGCTTTATCTTATAGAACTCAAGGTCTCCGTGCTGGGAAAACAGGTTTTGCAGCTGTTTGAGCTAAGATTTCCAAGTTATTCACATAATGAAAACCTATACTTTGTTTCGGTGGAGTTCCCCATTCAAATGCATGTAACAGTGAGAAACGCACTGTCTTGGCGAAAGAAAGCGTTTTTGTACAACTTCATATGAATAGCTGTAACTTTTGATAGAAGACTCGGATACACATGTTTATGGCTTTATCTTATAGAGCTCAAGGTTCCCGTGCTGGGAAAACAGGTTTTGCAGCTGTTTGAGCTAAGATTTCCAAGTTATTCACATAATGAAAACCTATACTTTGTTTCGGTCGAGTTCCCCATTCAAATGCATGTAACAGTGAGAAACGCACTGTCTTGGCGAAAGAAAGCTATTTTGTACAACTTCATTTAAATAGCTGTAACTTTTGATAGAAGACTCGGATACACATGTTTATGGCTTTATCTTATAGAACTCAAGGTCTCCGTGCTGGGAAAACAGGTTTTGCAGCTGTTTGAGCTAAGATTTCCAAGTTATTCACATAATGAAAACCTATACTTTGTTTCGGTGGAGTTCCCCATTCAAATGCATGTAACAGTGAGAAACGCACTGTCTTGGCGAAAGAAAGCGTTTTTGTACAACTTCATATGAATAGCTGTAACTTTTGATAGAAGACTCGGATACACATGTTTATGGCTTTATCTTATAGAGCTCAAGGTTCCCGTGCTGGGAAAACAGGTTTTGCAGCTGTTTGAGCTAAGATTTCCAAGTTATTCACATAATGAAAACCTATACTTTGTTTCGGTGGAGTTCCCCATTCAAATGCATGTAACAGTGAGAAACGCACTGTCTTGGCGAAAGAAAGCGTTTTTGTACAACTTCATATGAATAGCTGTAACTTTTGATAGAAGACTCGGATACACATGTTTATGGCTTTATCTTATAGAACTCAAGGTCTCCGTGCTGGGCAAACAGGTTTTGCGGCTGTTTGAGCTAAGATTTCCAAGTTATTCACATAATGAAAACCTATACTTTGTTTCGGTCGAGTTCCCCATTCAAATGCATGTAACAGTGAGAAACGCACTGTCTTGGCGAAAGAAAGCGTTTTTGTACAACTTCATATGAATAGCTGTAACTTTTGATAGAAGACTCGGATACACATGTTTATGGCTTTATCTTATAGAGCTCAAGGTTCCCGTGCTGGGAAAACAGGTTTTGCAGCTGTTTGAGCTAAGATTTCCAAGTTATTCACATAATGAAAACCTATACTTTGTTTCGGTGGAGTTCCCCATTCAAATGCATGTAACAGTGAGAAACGCACTGTCTTGGCGAAAGAAAGCGTTTTTGTACAACTTCATATAAATAGCTGTAACTTTTGATAGAAGACTCGGATACACATGTTTATGGCTTTATCTTATAGAACTCAAGGTCTCCGTGCTGGGCAAACAGGTTTTGCAGCTGTTTGAGCTAAGATTTCCAAGTTATTCACATAATGAAAACCTATACTTTGTTTCGGTGGAGTTCCCCATTCAAATGCATGTAACAGTGAGAAACGCACTGTCTTGGCGAAAGAAAGCGTTTTTGTACAACTTCATATGAATAGCTGTAACTTTTGATAGAAGACTCGGATACACATGTTTATGGCTTTATCTTATAGAGCTCAAGGTTCCCGTGCTGGGAAAACAGGTTTTGCAGCTGTTTGAGCTAAGATTTCCAAGTTATTCACATAATGAAAACCTATACTTTGTTTTGGTGGAGTTCCCCATTCAAATGCATGTAACAGTGAGAAACGCACTGTCTTGGCGAAAGAAAGCGTTTTTGTACAACTTCATATAAATAGCTGTAACTTTTGATAGAAGACTCGGATACCCATGTTTATGGCTTTATCTTATAGAACTCAAGGTCTCCGTGCTGGGCAAACAGGTTTTGCAGCTGTTTGAGCTAAGATTTCCAAGTTATTCACATAATGAAAACCTATACTTTGTTTCGGTCGAGTTCCCCATTCAAATGCATGTAACAGTGAGAAACGCACTGTCTTGGCGAAAGAAAGCTATTTTGTACAACTTCATATAAATAGCTGTAACTTTTGATAGAAGACTCAGACAAACATGTTTATGGCTTTATCTTATAGAACTCAAGGTTCCCTTGCTGGGAAAACAGGTTTTGCAGCTGTTTGAGCTAAGATTTCCAAGTTATTCACATAATGAAAACCTATACTTTGTTTCGGTCGAGTTCCCCATTCAAATGCATGTAACAGTGAGAAACGCACTGTCTTGGCGAAAGAAAGCTATTTTGTACAATTTCATATAAATAGCTGTAACTTTTGATAGAAGACTCGGATACACATGTTTATGGCTTTATCTTATAGAACTCAAGGTTCCCGTGCTGGGAAAACAGGTTTTGCAGCTGTTTGAGCTAAGATTTCCAAGTTATTCACATAATGAAAACCTATACTTTGTTTCGGTCGAGTTCCCCATTCAAATGCATGTAACAGTGAGAAACGCACTGTCTTGGCGAAAGAAAGCTATTTTGTACAACTTCATATAAATAGCTGTAACTTTTGATAGAAGACTCAGACAAACATGTTTATGGCTTTATCTTATAGAACTCAAGGTTCCCGTGCTGGGAAAACAGGTTTTGCAGCTGTTTGAACTAAGATTTCCAAGTTATTCACATAATGAAAACCTATACTTTGTTTCGGTCGAGTTCCCCATTCAAATGCATGTAACAGTGAGAAACGCACTGTCTTGGCGAAAGAAATCTATTTTGTACAACTTCATATAAATAGCTGTAACTTTTGATAGAAGACTCGGATACACATGTTTATGGCTTTATCTTATAGAACTCAAGGTTCCCGTGCTGGGCAAACAGGTTTTGCAGCTGTTTGAGCTAAGATTTCCAAGTTATTCACATAATGAAAACCTATACTTTGTTTTGGTGGAGTTCCCCATTCAAATGCATGTAACAGTGAGAAACGCACTGTCTTGGCGAAAGAAAGCGTTTTTGTACAACTTCATATGAATAGCTGTAACTTTTGATAGAAGACTCGGATACACATGTTTATGGCTTTATCTTATAGAACTCAAGGTTCCCGTGCTGGGAAAACAGGTTTTGCAGCTGTTTGAGCTAAGATTTCCAAGTTATTCACATAGTGAAAACCTATACTTTGTTTCGGTCAAGTTCCCCATTCAAATGCATGTAACAGTGAGAAACGCACTGTCTTGGCGAAAGAAAGCGTTTTTGTACAACTTCATATAAATAGCTGTAACTTTTGATAGAAGACTCAGACAAACATGTTTATGGCTTTATCTTATAGAACTCAAGGTCTCCGTGCTGGGAAAACAGGTTTTGCAGCTGTTTGAGCTAAGATTTCCAAGTTATTCACATAATGAAAACCTATACTTTGTTTCGGTGGAGTTCCCCATTCAAATGCATGTAACAGTGAGAAACGCACTGTCTTGGCGAAAGAAAGCGTTTTTGTACAACTTCATATAAATAGCTGTAACTTTTGATAGAAGACTCGGATACACATGTTTATGGCTTTATCTTATAGAACTCAAGGTTCCCGTGCTGGGCATACAGGTTTTGCAGCTGTTTGAGCTAAGATTTCCAAGTTATTCACATAATGAAAACCTATACTTTGTTTCGGTCGAGTTCCCCATTCAAATGCATGTAACAGTGAGAAACGCACTGTCTTGGCGAAAGAAAGCGTTTTTGTACAACTTCATATGAATAGCTGTAACTTTTGATAGAAGACTCGGATACACATGTTTATGGCTTTATCTTATAGAGCTCAAGGTACCCGTGCTGGGAAAACAGGTTTTGCAGCTGTTTGAGCTAAGATTTCCAAGTTATTCACATAATGAAAACCTATACTTTGTTTCGGTGGAGTTCCCCATTCAAATGCATGTAACAGTGAGAAACGCACTGTCTTGGCGAAAGAAAGCGTTTTTGTACAACTTCATATAAATAGCTGTAACTTTTGATAGAAGACTCGGATACACATGTTTATGGCTTTATCTTATAGAACTCAAGGTTCCCGTGCTGGGCATACAGGTTTTGCAGCTGTTTGAGCTAAGATTTCCAAGTTATTCACATAATGAAAACCTATACTTTGTTTCGGTCGAGTTCCCCATTCAAATGCATGTAACAGTGAGAAACGCACTGTCTTGGCGAAAGAAAGCGTTTTTGTACAACTTCATATGAATAGCTGTAACTTTTGATAGAAGACTCGGATACACATGTTTATGGCTTTATCTTATAGAGCTCAAGGTACCCGTGCTGGGAAAACAGGTTTTGCAGCTGTTTGAGCTAAGATTTCCAAGTTATTCACATAATGAAAACCTATACTTTGTTTCGGTGGAGTTCCCCATTCAAATGCATGTAACAGTGAGAAACGCACTGTCTTGGCGAAAGAAAGCGTTTTTGTACAACTTCATATAAATAGCTGTAACTTTTGATAGAAGACTCAGACAAACATGTTTATGGCTTTATCTTATAGAACTCAAGGTCTCCGTGCTGGGAAAACAGGTTTTGCAGCTGTTTGAGCTAAGATTTCCAAGTTATTCACATAATGAAAACCTATACTTTGTTTCGGTCGAGTTCCCCATTCAAATGCATGTAACAGTGAGAAACGCACTGTCTTGGCGAAAGAAAGCGTTTTTGTACAACTTCATATGAATAGCTGTAACTTTTGATAGAAGACTCGGATACACATGTTTATGGCTTTATCTTATAGAACTCAAGGTCTCCGTGCTGGGCAAACAGGTTTTGCAGCTGTTTGAGCTAAGATTTCCAAGTTATTCACATAATGAAAACCTATAGTTTGTTTCGGTGGAGTTCCCCATTCAAATGCATGTAACAGTGAGAAACGCACTGTCTTGGCGAAAGAAAGCGTTTTTGTACAACTTCATATGAATAGCTGTAACTTTTGATAGAAGACTCGGATACACATGTTTATGGCTTTATCTTATAGAGCTCAAGGTTCCCGTGCTGGGAAAACAGGTTTTGCAGCTGTTTGAGCTAAGATTTCCAAGTTATTCACATAATGAAAACCTATACTTTGTTTCGGTCGAGTTCCCCATTCAAATGCATGTAACAGTGAGAAACGCACTGTCTTGGCGAAAGAAAGCGTTTTTGTACAACTTCATATAAATAGCTGTAACTTTTGATAGAAGACTCGGATACACATGTTTATGGCTTTATCTTATAGAACTCAAGGTCTCCGTGCTGGGCAAACAGGTTTTGCAGCTGTTTGAGCTAAGATTTCCAAGTTATTCACATAATGAAAACCTATACTTTGTTTCGGTCGAGTTCCCCATTCAAATGCATGTAACAGTGAGAAACGCACTGTCTTGGCGAAAGAAAGCGTTTTTGTACAACTTCATATGAATAGCTGTAACTTTTGATAGAAGACTCGGATACACATGTTTATGGCTTTATCTTATAGAACTCAAGGTCTCCGTGCTGGGCAAACAGGTTTTGCGGCTGTTTGAGCTAAGATTTCCAAGTTATTCACATAATGAAAACCTATACTTTGTTTCGGTCGAGTTCCCCATTCAAATGCATGTAACAGTGAGAAACGCACTGTCTTGGCGAAAGAAAGCGTTTTTGTACAACTTCATATGAATAGCTGTAACTTTTGATAGAAGACTCGGATACACATGTTTATGGCTTTATCTTATAGAGCTCAAGGTTCCCGTGCTGGGAAAACAGGTTTTGCAGCTGTTTGAGCTAAGATTTCCAAGTTATTCACATAATGAAAACCTATACTTTGTTTCGGTGGAGTTCCCCATTCAAATGCATGTAACAGTGAGAAACGCACTGTCTTGGCGAAAGAAAGCGTTTTTGTACAACTTCATATAAATAGCTGTAACTTTTGATAGAAGACTCGGATACACATGTTTATGGCTTTATCTTATAGAACTCAAGGTCTCCGTGCTGGGCAAACAGGTTTTGCAGCTGTTTGAGCTAAGATTTCCAAGTTATTCACATAATGAAAATCTATACTTTGTTTCGGTGGAGTTCCCCATTCAAATGCATGTAACAGTGAGAAACGCACTGTCTTGGCGAAAGAAAGCGTTTTTGTACAACTTCATATGAATAGCTGTAACTTTTGATAGAAGACTCGGATACACATATTTATGGCTTTATCTTATAGAGCTCAAGGTTCCCGTGCTGGGAAAACAGGTTTTGCAGCTGTTTGAGCTAAGATTTCCAAGTTATTCACATAATGAAAACCTATACTTTGTTTTGGTGGAGTTCCCCATTCAAATGCATGTAACAGTGAGAAACGCACTGTCTTGGCGAAAGAAAGCGTTTTTGTACAACTTCATATAAATAGCTGTAACTTTTGATAGAAGACTCGGATACCCATGTTTATGGCTTTATCTTATAGAACTCAAGGTCTCCGTGCTGGGCAAACAGGTTTTGCAGCTGTTTGAGCTAAGATTTCCAAGTTATTCACATAATGAAAACCTATACTTTGTTTCGGTCGAGTTCCCCATTCAAATGCATGTAACAGTGAGAAACGCACTGTCTTGGCGAAAGAAAGCGTTTTTGTACAACTTCATATAAATAGCTGTAACTTTTGATAGAAGACTCAGACAAACATGTTTATGGCTTTATCTTATAGAACTCAAGGTTCCCTTGCTGGGAAAACAGGTTTTGCAGCTGTTTGAGCTAAGATTTCCAAGTTATTCACATAATGAAAACCTATACTTTGTTTCGGTGGAGTTCCCCATTCAAATGCATGTAACAGTGAGAAACGCACTGTCTTGGCGAAAGAAAGCTATTTTGTACAACTTCATATAAATAGCTGTAACTTTTGATAGAAGACTCGGATACACATGTTTATGGCTTTATCTTATAGAACTCAAGGTTCCCGTGCTGGGAAAACAGGTTTTGCAGCTGTTTGAGCTAAGATTTCCAAGTTATTCACATAATGAAAACCTATACTTTGTTTCGGTCGAGTTCCCCATTCAAATGCATGTAACAGTGAGAAACGCACTGTCTTGGCGAAAGAAAGCTATTTTGTACAACTTCATATAAATAGCTGTAACTTTTGATAGAAGACTCAGACAAACATGTTTATGGCTTTATCTTATAGAACTCAAGGTTCCCGTGCTGGGAAAACAGGTTTTGCAGCTGTTTGAACTAAGATTTCCAAGTTATTCACATAATGAAAACCTATACTTTGTTTCGGTCGAGTTCCCCATTCAAATGCATGTAACAGTGAGAAACGCACTGTCTTGGCGAAAGAAATCTATTTTGTACAACTTCATATAAATAGCTGTAACTTTTGATAGAAGACTCGGATACACATGTTTATGGCTTTATCTTATAGAACTCAAGGTTCCCGTGCTGGGCAAACAGGTTTTGCAGCTGTTTGAGCTAAGATTTCCAAGTTATTCACATAATGAAAACCTATACTTTGTTTTGGTGGAGTTCCCCATTCAAATGCATGTAACAGTGAGAAACGCACTGTCTTGGCGAAAGAAAGCGTTTTTGTACAACTTCATATGAATAGCTGTAACTTTTGATAGAAGACTCGGATACACATGTTTATGGCTTTATCTTATAGAACTCAAGGTTCCCGTGCTGGGAAAACAGGTTTTGCAGCTGTTTGAACTAAGATTTCCAAGTTATTCACATAATGAAAACCTATACTTTGTTTCGGTCGAGTTCCCCATTCAAATGCATGTAACAGTGAGAAACGCACTGTCTTGGCGAAAGAAATCTATTTTGTACAACTTCATATAAATAGCTGTAACTTTTGATAGAAGACTCGGATACACATGTTTATGGCTTTATCTTATAGAACTCAAGGTTCCCGTGCTGGGCAAACAGGTTTTGCAGCTGTTTGAGCTAAGATTTCCAAGTTATTCACATAATGAAAACCTATACTTTGTTTTGGTGGAGTTCCCCATTCAAATGCATGTAACAGTGAGAAACGCACTGTCTTGGCGAAAGAAAGCGTTTTTGTACAACTTCATATGAATAGCTGTAACTTTTGATAGAAGACTCGGATACACATGTTTATGGCTTTATCTTATAGAACTCAAGGTTCCCGTGCTGGGAAAACAGGTTTTGCAGCTGTTTGAGCTAAGATTTCCAAGTTATTCACATAGTGAAAACCTATACTTTGTTTCGGTCAAGTTCCCCATTCAAATGCATGTAACAGTGAGAAACGCACTGTCTTGGCGAAAGAAAGCGTTTTTGTACAACTTCATATAAATAGCTGTAACTTTTGATAGAAGACTCAGACAAACATGTTTATGGCTTTATCTTATAGAACTCAAGGTCTCCGTGCTGGGAAAACAGGTTTTGCAGCTGTTTGAGCTAAGATTTCCAAGTTATTCACATAATGAAAACCTATACTTTGTTTCGGTGGAGTTCCCCATTCAAATGCATGTAACAGTGAGAAACGCACTGTCTTGGCGAAAGAAAGCGTTTTTGTACAACTTCATATAAATAGCTGTAACTTTTGATAGAAGACTCGGATACACATGTTTATGGCTTTATCTTATAGAACTCAAGGTTCCCGTGCTGGGCATACAGGTTTTGCAGCTGTTTGAGCTAAGATTTCCAAGTTATTCACATAATGAAAACCTATACTTTGTTTCGGTCGAGTTCCCCATTCAAATGCATGTAACAGTGAGAAACGCACTGTCTTGGCGAAAGAAAGCGTTTTTGTACAACTTCATATGAATAGCTGTAACTTTTGATAGAAGACTCGGATACACATGTTTATGGCTTTATCTTATAGAGCTCAAGGTACCCGTGCTGGGAAAACAGGTTTTGCAGCTGTTTGAGCTAAGATTTCCAAGTTATTCACATAATGAAAACCTATACTTTGTTTCGGTGGAGTTCCCCATTCAAATGCATGTAACAGTGAGAAACGCACTGTCTTGGCGAAAGAAAGCGTTTTTGTACAACTTCATATAAATAGCTGTAACTTTTGATAGAAGACTCGGATACACATGTTTATGGCTTTATCTTATAGAACTCAAGGTTCCCGTGCTGGGCATACAGGTTTTGCAGCTGTTTGAGCTAAGATTTCCAAGTTATTCACATAATGAAAACCTATACTTTGTTTCGGTCGAGTTCCCCATTCAAATGCATGTAACAGTGAGAAACGCACTGTCTTGGCGAAAGAAAGCGTTTTTGTACAACTTCATATGAATAGCTGTAACTTTTGATAGAAGACTCGGATACACATGTTTATGGCTTTATCTTATAGAGCTCAAGGTACCCGTGCTGGGAAAACAGGTTTTGCAGCTGTTTGAGCTAAGATTTCCAAGTTATTCACATAATGAAAACCTATACTTTGTTTCGGTGGAGTTCCCCATTCAAATGCATGTAACAGTGAGAAACGCACTGTCTTGGCGAAAGAAAGCGTTTTTGTACAACTTCATATAAATAGCTGTAACTTTTGATAGAAGACTCAGACAAACATGTTTATGGCTTTATCTTATAGAACTCAAGGTCTCCGTGCTGGGAAAACAGGTTTTGCAGCTGTTTGAGCTAAGATTTCCAAGTTATTCACATAATGAAAACCTATACTTTGTTTCGGTCGAGTTCCCCATTCAAATGCATGTAACAGTGAGAAACGCACTGTCTTGGCGAAAGAAAGCGTTTTTGTACAACTTCATATGAATAGCTGTAACTTTTGATAGAAGACTCGGATACACATGTTTATGGCTTTATCTTATAGAACTCAAGGTCTCCGTGCTGGGCAAACAGGTTTTGCAGCTGTTTGAGCTAAGATTTCCAAGTTATTCACATAATGAAAACCTATACTTTGTTTCGGTGGAGTTCCCCATTCAAATGCATGTAACAGTGAGAAACGCACTGTCTTGGCGAAAGAAAGCGTTTTTGTACAACTTCATATGAATAGCTGTAACTTTTGATAGAAGACTCGGATACACATGTTTATGGCTTTATCTTATAGAGCTCAAGGTTCCCGTGCTGGGAAAACAGGTTTTGCAGCTGTTTGAGCTAAGATTTCCAAGTTATTCACATAATGAAAACCTATACTTTGTTTCGGTCGAGTTCCCCATTCAAATGCATGTAACAGTGAGAAACGCACTGTCTTGGCGAAAGAAAGCGTTTTTGTACAACTTCATATAAATAGCTGTAACTTTTGATAGAAGACTCGGATACACATGTTTATGGCTTTATCTTATAGAACTCAAGGTCTCCGTGCTGGGCAAACAGGTTTTGCAGCTGTTTGAGCTAAGATTTCCAAGTTATTCACATAATGAAAACCTATACTTTGTTTCGGTCGAGTTCCCCATTCAAATGCATGTAACAGTGAGAAACGCACTGTCTTGGCGAAAGAAAGCGTTTTTGTACAACTTCATATGAATAGCTGTAACTTTTGATAGAAGACTCGGATACACATGTTTATGGCTTTATCTTATAGAGCTCAAGGTTCCCGTGCTGGGAAAACAGGTTTTGCAGCTGTTTGAGCTAAGATTTCCAAGTTATTCACATAATGAAAACCTATACTTTGTTTTGGTGGAGTTCCCCATTCAAATGCATGTAACAGTGAGAAACGCACTGTCTTGGCGAAAGAAAGCGTTTTTGTACAACTTCATATAAATAGCTGTAACTTTTGATAGAAGACTCGGATACCCATGTTTATGGCTTTATCTTATAGAACTCAAGGTCTCCGTGCTGGGCAAACAGGTTTTGCAGCTGTTTGAGCTAAGATTTCCAAGTTATTCACATAATGAAAACCTATACTTTGTTTCGGTGGAGTTCCCCATTCAAATGCATGTAACAGTGAGAAACGCACTGTCTTGGCGAAAGAAAGCTATTTTGTACAACTTCATATGAATAGCTGTAACTTTTGATAGAAGACTCGGATACACATGTTTATGGCTTTATCTTATAGAGCTCAAGGTTCCCGTGCTGGGAAAACAGGTTTTGCAGCTGTTTGAGCTAAGATTTCCAAGTTATTCACATAATGAAAACCTATACTTTGTTTCGGTCGAGTTCCCCATTCAAATGCATGTAACAGTGAGAAACGCACTGTCTTGGCGAAAGAAAGCTATTTTGTACAACTTCATATAAATAGCTGTAACTTTTGATAGAAGACTCAGACAAACATGTTCATGGCTTTATCTTATAGAACTCAAGGTTCCCGTGCTGGGAAAACAGGTTTTGCAGCTGTTTGAACTAAGATTTCCAAGTTATTCACATAATGAAAACCTATACTTTGTTTCGGTCGAGTTCCCCATTCAAATGCATGTAACAGTGAGAAACGCACTGTCTTGGCGAAAGAAAGCGTTTTTGTACAACTTCATATGAATAGCTGTAACTTTTGATAGAAGACTCGGATACACATGTTTATGGCTTTATCTTATAGAACTCAAGGTTCCCATGCTGGGAAAACAGGTTTTGCAGCTGTTTGAGCTAAGATTTCCAAGTTATTCACATAATGAAAACCTATACTTTGTTTTGGTGGAGTTCCCCATTCAAATGCATGTAACAGTGAGAAACGCACTGTCTTGGCGAAAGAAAGCGTTTTTGTACAACTTCATATAAATAGCTGTAACTTTTGATAGAAGACTCAGACAAACATGTTTATGGCTTTATCTTATAGAACTCAAAGTCTCCGTGCTGGGCAAACAGGTTTTGCAGCTGTTTGAGCTAAGATTTCCAAGTTATTCACATAATGAAAACCTATACTTTGTTTCGGTCGAGTTCCCCATTCAAATGCATGTAACAGTGAGAAACGCACTGTCTTGGCGAAAGAAAGTGTTTTTGTACAACTTCATATGAATAGCTGTAACTTTTGATAGAAGACTCGGATACACATGTTTATGGCTTTATCTTATAGAGCTCAAGGTACCCGTGCTGGGAAAACAGGTTTTGCAGCTGTTTGAGCTAAGATTTCCAAGTTATTCACATAATGAAAACCTATACTTTGTTTCGGTGGAGTTCCCCATTCAAATGCATGTAACAGTGAGAAACGCACTGTCTTGGCGAAAGAAAGCTATTTTGTACAACTTCATATAAATAGCTGTAACTTTTGATAGAAGACTCAGACAAACATGTTTATGGCTTTATCTTATAGAACTCAAGGTTCCCTTGCTGGGAAAACAGGTTTTGCAGCTGTTTGAGCTAAGATTTCCAAGTTATTCACATAATGAAAACCTATACTTTGTTTCGGTCGAGTTCCCCATTCAAATGCATGTAACAGTGAGAAACGCACTGTCTTGGCGAAAGAAAGCTATTTTGTACAACTTCATATAAATAGCTGTAACTTTTGATAGAAGACTCGGATACACATGTTTATGGCTTTATCTTATAGAACTCAAGGTTCCCGTGCTGGGAAAACAGGTTTTGCAGCTGTTTGAGCTAAGATTTCCAAGTTATTCACATAATGAAAACCTATACTTTGTTTCGGTCGAGTTCCCCATTCAAATGCATGTAACAGTGAGAAACGCACTGTCTTGGCGAAAGAAAGCTATTTTGTACAACTTCATATAAATAGCTGTAACTTTTGATATAAGACTCAGACAAACATGTTTATGGCTTTATCTTATAGAACTCAAGGTTCCCGTGCTGGGAAAACCGGTTTTGCAGCTGTTTGAACTAAGATTTCCAAGTTATTCACATAATGAAAACCTATACTTTGTTTCGGTGGAGTTCCCCATTCAAATGCATGTAACAGTGAGAAACGCACTGTCTTGGCGAAAGAAATCTATTTTGTACAACTTCATATAAATAGCTGTAACTTTTGATAGAAGACTCGGATACACATGTTTATGGCTTTATCTTATAGAACTCAAGGTTCCCGTGCTGGGCAAACAGGTTTTGCAGCTGTTTGAGCTAAGATTTCCAAGTTATTCACATAATGAAAACCTATACTTTGTTTTGGTGGAGTTCCCCATTCAAATGCATGTAACAGTGAGAAACGCACTGTCTTGGCGAAAGAAAGCGTTTTTGTACAACTTCATATGAATAGCTGTAACTTTTGATAGAAGACTCGGATACACATGTTTATGGCTTTATCTTATAGAACTCAAGGTTCCCGTGCTGGGAAAACAGGTTTTGCAGCTGTTTGAGCTAAGATTTCCAAGTTATTCACATAGTGAAAACCTATACTTTGTTTCGGTCAAGTTCCCCATTCAAATGCATGTAACAGTGAGAAACGCACTGTCTTGGCGAAAGAAAGCGTTTTTGTACAACTTCATATAAATAGCTGTAACTTTTGATAGAAGACTCAGACAAACATGTTTATGGCTTTATCTTATAGAACTCAAGGTCTCCGTGCTGGGAAAACAGGTTTTGCAGCTGTTTGAGCTAAGATTTCCAAGTTATTCACATAATGAAAACCTATACTTTGTTTCGGTGGAGTTCCCCATTCAAATGCATGTAACAGTGAGAAACGCACTGTCTTGGCGAAAGAAAGCGTTTTTGTACAACTTCATATAAATAGCTGTAACTTTTGATAGAAGACTCGGATACACATGTTTATGGCTTTATCTTATAGAACTCAAGGTTCCCGTGCTGGGCATACAGGTTTTGCAGCTGTTTGAGCTAAGATTTCCAAGTTATTCACATAATGAAAACCTATACTTTGTTTCGGTCGAGTTCCCCATTCAAATGCATGTAACAGTGAGAAACGCACTGTCTTGGCGAAAGAAAGCGTTTTTGTACAACTTCATATAAATAGCTGTAACTTTTGATAGAAGACTCAGACAAACATGTTTATGGCTTTATCTTATAGAACTCAAAGTCTCCGTGCTGGGAAAACAGGTTTTGCAGCTGTTTGAGCTAAGATTTCCAAGTTATTCACATAATGAAAACCTATACTTTGTTTCGGTCGAGTTCCCCATTCAAATGCATGTAACAGTGAGAAATGCACTGTCTTGGCGAAAGAAAGCGTTTTTGTACAACTTCATATAAATAGCTGTAACTTTTGATAGAAGACTCAGACAAACATGTTTATGGCTTTATCTTATAGAACTCAAGGTCTCCGTGCTGGGAAAACAGGTTTTGCAGCTGTTTGAGCTAAGATTTCCAAGTTATTCACATAATGAAAACCTATACTTTGTTTCGGTCGAGTTCCCCATTCAAATGCATGTAACAGTGAGAAACGCACTGTCTTGGCGAAAGAAAGCGTTTTTGTACAACTTCATATGAATAGCTGTAACTTTTGATAGAAGACTCGGATACACATGTTTATGGCTTTATCTTATAGAGCTCAAGGTACCCGTGCTGGGAAAACAGGTTTTGCAGCTGTTTGAGCTAAGATTTCCAAGTTATTCACATAATGAAAACCTATACTTTGTTTCGGTCGAGTTCCCCATTCAAATGCATGTAACAGTGAGAAACGCACTGTCTTGGCGAAAGAAAGCGTTTTTGTACAACTTCATATAAATAGCTGTAACTTTTGATAGAAGACTCAGACAAACACGTTTATGGCTTTATCTTATAGAACTCAATGTTCCCGTGCTGAGAAAACAGGTTTTGCAGCTGTTTGAGCTAAGATTTCCAAGTTATTCACATAATGAAAACCTATACTTTGTTTCGGTGGAGTTCCCCATTCAAATGCATGTAACAGTGAGAAACGCACTGTCTTGGCGAAAGAAAGCGTTTTTGTACAACTTCATATGAATAGCTGTAACTTTTGATAGAAGACTCGGATACACATGTTTATGGCTTTATCTTATAGAGCTCAAGGTTCCCGTGCTGGGAAAACAGGTTTTGCAGCTGTTTGAGCTAAGATTTCCAAGTTATTCACATAATGAAAACCTATACTTTGTTTCGGTCGAGTTCCCCATTCAAATGCATGTAACAGTGAGAAACGCACTGTCTTGGCGAAAGAAAGCTATTTTGTACAACTTCATTTAAATAGCTGTAACTTTTGATAGAAGACTCGGATACACATGTTTATGGCTTTATCTTATAGAACTCAAGGTCTCCGTGCTGGGAAAACAGGTTTTGCAGCTGTTTGAGCTAAGATTTCCAAGTTATTCACATAATGAAAACCTATACTTTGTTTCGGTGGAGTTCCCCATTCAAATGCATGTAACAGTGAGAAACGCACTGTCTTGGCGAAAGAAAGCGTTTTTGTACAACTTCATATGAATAGCTGTAACTTTTGATAGAAGACTCGGATACACATGTTTATGGCTTTATCTTATAGAGCTCAAGGTTCCCGTGCTGGGAAAACAGGTTTTGCAGCTGTTTGAGCTAAGATTTCCAAGTTATTCACATAATGAAAACCTATACTTTGTTTCGGTGGAGTTCCCCATTCAAATGCATGTAACAGTGAGAAACGCACTGTCTTGGCGAAAGAAAGCGTTTTTGTACAACTTCATATGAATAGCTGTAACTTTTGATAGAAGACTCGGATACACATGTTTATGGCTTTATCTTATAGAACTCAAGGTCTCCGTGCTGGGCAAACAGGTTTTGCGGCTGTTTGAGCTAAGATTTCCAAGTTATTCACATAATGAAAACCTATACTTTGTTTCGGTCGAGTTCCCCATTCAAATGCATGTAACAGTGAGAAACGCACTGTCTTGGCGAAAGAAAGCGTTTTTGTACAACTTCATATGAATAGCTGTAACTTTTGATAGAAGACTCGGATACACATGTTTATGGCTTTATCTTATAGAACTCAAGGTCTCCGTGCTGGGCAAACAGGTTTTGCGGCTGTTTGAGCTAAGATTTCCAAGTTATTCACATAATGAAAACCTATACTTTGTTTCGGTGGAGTTCCCCATTCAAATGCATGTAACAGTGAGAAACGCACTGTCTTGGCGAAAGAAAGCGTTTTTGTACAACTTCATATAAATAGCTGTAACTTTTGATAGAAGACTCGGATACACATGTTTATGGCTTTATCTTATAGAACTCAAGGTCTCCGTGCTGGGCAAACAGGTTTTGCAGCTGTTTGAGCTAAGATTTCCAAGTTATTCACATAATGAAAACCTATACTTTGTTTCGGTCGAGTTCCCCATTCAAATGCATGTAACAGTGAGAAACGCACTGTCTTGGCGAAAGAAAGCGTTTTTGTACAACTTCATATAAATAGCTGTAACTTTTGATAGAAGACTCGGATACCCATGTTTATGGCTTTATCTTATAGAACTCAAGGTCTCCGTGCTGGGCAAACAGGTTTTGCAGCTGTTTGAGCTAAGATTTCCAAGTTATTCACATAATGAAAACCTATACTTTGTTTCGGTCGAGTTCCCCATTCAAATGCATGTAACAGTGAGAAACGCACTGTCTTGGCGAAAGAAAGCTATTTTGTACAACTTCATATAAATAGCTGTAACTTTTGATAGAAGACTCAGACAAACATGTTTATGGCTTTATCTTATAGAACTCAAGGTTCCCTTGCTGGGAAAACAGGTTTTGCAGCTGTTTGAGCTAAGATTTCCAAGTTATTCACATAATGAAAACCTATACTTTGTTTCGGTCGAGTTCCCCATTCAAATGCATGTAACAGTGAGAAACGCACTGTCTTGGCGAAAGAAAGCTATTTTGTACAACTTCATATAAATAGCTGTAACTTTTGATAGAAGACTCGGATACACATGTTTATGGCTTTATCTTATAGAACTCAAGGTTCCCGTGCTGGGAAAACAGGTTTTGCAGCTGTTTGAGCTAAGATTTCCAAGTTATTCACATAATGAAAACCTATACTTTGTTTCGGTCGAGTTCCCCATTCAAATGCATGTAACAGTGAGAAACGCACTGTCTTGGCGAAAGAAAGCTATTTTGTACAACTTCATATAAATAGCTGTAACTTTTGATAGAAGACTCAGACAAACATGTTTATGGCTTTATCTTATAGAACTCAAGGTTCCCGTGCTGGGAAAACAGGTTTTGCAGCTGTTTGAACTAAGATTTCCAAGTTATTCACATAATGAAAACCTATACTTTGTTTCGGTCGAGTTCCCCATTCAAATGCATGTAACAGTGAGAAACGCACTGTCTTGGCGAAAGAAATCTATTTTGTACAACTTCATATAAATAGCTGTAACTTTTGATAGAAGACTCGGATACACATGTTTATGGCTTTATCTTATAGAACTCAAGGTTCCCGTGCTGGGCAAACAGGTTTTGCAGCTGTTTGAGCTAAGATTTCCAAGTTATTCACATAATGAAAACCTATACTTTGTTTTGGTGGAGTTCCCCATTCAAATGCATGTAACAGTGAGAAACGCACTGTCTTGGCGAAAGAAAGCGTTTTTGTACAACTTCATATGAATAGCTGTAACTTTTGATAGAAGACTCGGATACACATGTTTATGGCTTTATCTTATAGAACTCAAGGTTCCCGTGCTGGGAAAACAGGTTTTGCAGCTGTTTGAGCTAAGATTTCCAAGTTATTCACATAGTGAAAACCTATACTTTGTTTCGGTCAAGTTCCCCATTCAAATGCATGTAACAGTGAGAAACGCACTGTCTTGGCGAAAGAAAGCGTTTTTGTACAACTTCATATAAATAGCTGTAACTTTTGATAGAAGACTCAGACAAACATGTTTATGGCTTTATCTTATAGAACTCAAGGTCTCCGTGCTGGGAAAACAGGTTTTGCAGCTGTTTGAGCTAAGATTTCCAAGTTATTCACATAATGAAAACCTATACTTTGTTTCGGTGGAGTTCCCCATTCAAATGCATGTAACAGTGAGAAACGCACTGTCTTGGCGAAAGAAAGCGTTTTTGTACAACTTCATATAAATAGCTGTAACTTTTGATAGAAGACTCGGATACACATGTTTATGGCTTTATCTTATAGAACTCAAGGTTCCCGTGCTGGGCATACAGGTTTTGCAGCTGTTTGAGCTAAGATTTCCAAGTTATTCACATAATGAAAACCTATACTTTGTTTCGGTCGAGTTCCCCATTCAAATGCATGTAACAGTGAGAAACGCACTGTCTTGGCGAAAGAAAGCGTTTTTGTACAACTTCATATGAATAGCTGTAACTTTTGATAGAAGACTCGGATACACATGTTTATGGCTTTATCTTATAGAGCTCAAGGTACCCGTGCTGGGAAAACAGGTTTTGCAGCTGTTTGAGCTAAGATTTCCAAGTTATTCACATAATGAAAACCTATACTTTGTTTCGGTGGAGTTCCCCATTCAAATGCATGTAACAGTGAGAAACGCACTGTCTTGGCGAAAGAAAGCGTTTTTGTACAACTTCATATAAATAGCTGTAACTTTTGATAGAAGACTCGGATACACATGTTTATGGCTTTATCTTATAGAACTCAAGGTTCCCGTGCTGGGCATACAGGTTTTGCAGCTGTTTGAGCTAAGATTTCCAAGTTATTCACATAATGAAAACCTATACTTTGTTTCGGTCGAGTTCCCCATTCAAATGCATGTAACAGTGAGAAACGCACTGTCTTGGCGAAAGAAAGCGTTTTTGTACAACTTCATATGAATAGCTGTAACTTTTGATAGAAGACTCGGATACACATGTTTATGGCTTTATCTTATAGAGCTCAAGGTACCCGTGCTGGGAAAACAGGTTTTGCAGCTGTTTGAGCTAAGATTTCCAAGTTATTCACATAATGAAAACCTATACTTTGTTTCGGTGGAGTTCCCCATTCAAATGCATGTAACAGTGAGAAACGCACTGTCTTGGCGAAAGAAAGCGTTTTTGTACAACTTCATATAAATAGCTGTAACTTTTGATAGAAGACTCAGACAAACATGTTTATGGCTTTATCTTATAGAACTCAAGGTCTCCGTGCTGGGAAAACAGGTTTTGCAGCTGTTTGAGCTAAGATTTCCAAGTTATTCACATAATGAAAACCTATACTTTGTTTCGGTCGAGTTCCCCATTCAAATGCATGTAACAGTGAGAAACGCACTGTCTTGGCGAAAGAAAGCGTTTTTGTACAACTTCATATAAATAGCTGTAACTTTTGATAGAAGACTCGGATACACATGTTTATGGCTTTATCTTATAGAACTCAAGGTCTCCGTGCTGGGCAAACAGGTTTTGCAGCTGTTTGAGCTAAGATTTCCAAGTTATTCACATAATGAAAACCTATACTTTGTTTCGGTCGAGTTCCCCATTCAAATGCATGTAACAGTGAGAAACGCACTGTCTTGGCGAAAGAAAGCGTTTTTGTACAACTTCATATGAATAGCTGTAACTTTTGATAGAAGACTCGGATACACATGTTTATGGCTTTATCTTATAGAGCTCAAGGTTCCCGTGCTGGGAAAACAGGTTTTGCAGCTGTTTGAGCTAAGATTTCCAAGTTATTCACATAATGAAAACCTATACTTTGTTTTGGTGGAGTTCCCCATTCAAATGCATGTAACAGTGAGAAACGCACTGTCTTGGCGAAAGAAAGCGTTTTTGTACAACTTCATATAAATAGCTGTAACTTTTGATAGAAGACTCGGATACCCATGTTTATGGCTTTATCTTATAGAACTCAAGGTCTCCGTGCTGGGCAAACAGGTTTTGCAGCTGTTTGAGCTAAGATTTCCAAGTTATTCACATAATGAAAACCTATACTTTGTTTCGGTGGAGTTCCCCATTCAAATGCATGTAACAGTGAGAAACGCACTGTCTTGGCGAAAGAAAGCTATTTTGTACAACTTCATATGAATAGCTGTAACTTTTGATAGAAGACTCGGATACACATGTTTATGGCTTTATCTTATAGAGCTCAAGGTTCCCGTGCTGGGAAAACAGGTTTTGCAGCTGTTTGAGCTAAGATTTCCAAGTTATTCACATAATGAAAACCTATACTTTGTTTCGGTCGAGTTCCCCATTCAAATGCATGTAACAGTGAGAAACGCACTGTCTTGGCGAAAGAAAGCTATTTTGTACAACTTCATATAAATAGCTGTAACTTTTGATAGAAGACTCAGACAAACATGTTTATGGCTTTATCTTATAGAACTCAAGGTTCCCGTGCTGGGAAAACCGGTTTTGCAGCTGTTTGAGCTAAGATTTCCAAGTTATTCACATAATGAAAACCTATACTTTGTTTCGGTCGAGTTCCCCATTCAAATGCATGTAACAGTGAGAAACGCACTGTCTTGGCGAAAGAAAGCGTTTTTGAACAACTTCATATAAATAGCTGTAACTTTTGATAGAAGACTCGGATACACATGTTTATGGCTTTATCTTATAGAACTCAAGGTTCCCGTGCTGGGCAAACAGGTTTTGCAGCTGTTTGAGCTAAGATTTCCAAGTTATTCACATAATGAAAACCTATACTTTGTTTCGGTCGAGTTCCCCATTCAAATGCATGTAACAGTGAGAAACGCACTGTCTTGGCGAAAGAAAGCGTTTTTGTACAACTTCATATAAATAGCTGTAACTTTTGATAGAAGACTCAGACAAACATGTTTATGGCTTTATCTTATAGAACTCAATGTTCCCGTGCTGGGAAAACTGGTTTTGTAGCTGTTTGAGCTAAGATTTCCAAGTTATTCACATAATGAAAACCTATACTTTGTTTCGGTGGAGTTCCCCATTCAAATGCATGTAACAGTGAGAAACGCACTGTCTTGGCGAAAGAAAGCGTTTTTGTACAACTTCATATAAATAGCTGTAACTTTTGATAGAAGACTCGGATACACATGTTTATGGCTTTATCTTATAGAACTCAAGGTCTCCGTGCTGGGCAAACAGGTTTTGCAGCTGTTTGAGCTAAGATTTCCAAGTTATTCACATAATGAAAACCTATACTTTGTTTCGGTGGAGTTCCCCATTCAAATGCATGTAACAGTGAGAAACGCACTGTCTTGGCGAAAGAAAGCGTTTTTGTACAACTTCATATAAATAGCTGTAACTTTTGATAGAAGACTCAGACAAACATGTTTATGGCTTTATCTTATAGAACTCAAGGTCTCCGTGCTGGGAAAACAGGTTTTGCAGCTGTTTGAGCTAAGATTTCCAAGTTATTCACATAATGAAAACCTATACTTTGTTTCGGTGGAGTTCCCCATTCAAATGCATGTAACAGTGAGAAACGCACTGTCTTGGCGAAAGAAAGCGTTTTTGTACAACTTCATATAAATAATTGATAGAAGACTCAGACAAACATTCCGGAACTCTGAACATTCCGGAACTCTGAACATTCCGGAACCTTTGTGCATTCCGGAACCTTGGTGCATTCCGGAACTCTGAACATTCCGGAACTCTGAACATTCCGGAATTCCGAACATTCCGGAACCTTGGTGCATTCCGGAACCTTGGTGCATTCCAGAATTCTGAACATTCCGGAACCTTGGTACATTCCGGAATTCCGAACATTCCGGAACCTTGGTGCATTCCGGAATTCTGAACATTCCGGAATTCAAAACATTCCGGAATTCTGAACATTCCGGAACCTTGGTGCATTCCGGAATTCCGAACATTCCGGAACGTTGGTGCATTCCGGAACTCTGAACATTCCGGAATTCCGAACATTCCGGAATTCCGAACATTCCGGAACCTTGGTGCATTCCGGAACCTTGGTGCATTCCGGAACTCTGAACATTCCGTAATTCCGAACATTCCGGAACCTTGGTGCATTCCGGAACCTTGGTGCATTCCGGAACTCTGAACATTCCGGAATTCCGAACATTCCGGAATTCCGAACATTCCGGAACCTTGGTGCATTCCGGAACTCTGAACATTCCGGAATTCCGAACATTCAGGAATTCCGAACATTCCGGAATTCCGAATATTCCGGAACCTTGGTTCATTCCGGAACTCTGAACATTCCGGAATTCCGAATATTCCGGAACCTTGGTGCATTCCGGAACTCTGAACATTCCGGAATTCCGAACATTCCGGAATTCCGAACATTCCGGAACCTTGGTGCATTCCGGAACTCTGAACATTCCGGAATTCCGAACATTCCGGAATTCCGAACATTCCGGAACCTTGGTGCATTCCGGAACTCTGAACATTCCGGAATTCCGAACATTCCGGAATTCCGAACATTCCGGAACCTTGGTGCATTCCGGAACTCTGAACATTCCGGAATTCCGAACATTCCGGAATTCCGAACATTCCGGAATTCCGAACATTCCGGAACCTTGGTGCATTCCGGAACTCTGAACATTCCGGAATTCCGAACATTCCGGAATTCCGAACATTCCGGAACCTTGGTGCATTCCGGAACTCTGAACATTCCGGAATTCCGAACATTCCGGAATTCCGAACATTCCGGAACCTTGGTGCATTCCGGAACTCTGAACATTCCGGAACTCTGAACATTCCGGAACTCTGAACATTCCGGAATTCCGAACATTCCGGAACCTTGGTGCATTCCGGAACTCTGAACATTCCGGAATTCCGAACATTCCGGAACCTTGGTGCATTCCGGAACCTTGGTGCATTCCGGAACTCTGAACATTCCGGAATTCCGAACATTCCGGAATTCCGAACATTCCGGAACCTTGGTGCATTGCGGAACCTTGGTGCATTCCGGAACTCTGAACATTCCGGAACTCTGAACATTCCGGAACTCTGATTTCCGGAATTCCGAACATTCCGGAACCTTGGTGCATTCCGGAACCTTGGTGCATTCCAGAATTCTGAACATTCCGGAACCTTGGTGCATTCCGGAATTCCGAACATTCCGGAACCTTGGTGCATTCCGGAACTCTGAACATTCCGGAACTCTGAACATTCCGGAATTCCAAACATTCCGGAACCTTGGTGCATTCCGGAACTCTGAACACTCCGGAATTCCGAACATTCCGGAACCTTGGTGCATTCCGGAACCTTGGTGCATTCCGGAACTCTGAACATTCCGGAATTCCGAACATTCCGGAACCTTGGTGCATTCCGGAACTCTGAACATTCCGGAACTCTGAACATTCCAGAACTCTGAACATTCCGGAATTCCGAACATTCCGGAACCTTAGTGCATTCCGGAACCTTGGTGCATTCCGGAATTCCGAACATTCCGGAACCTCTGTGCATTCCGGAACTCTGAACATTCCGGAACTCTGAACATTCCGGAACTCTGAACATTCCGGAATTCCGAACATTCCGGAACCTTGGTGCATTCCGGAACTCTGAACATTCCGGAACTCTGAACATTCCGGAACTCTGAACATTCCGGAATTCCGAACATTCCGGAACCTTGGTGCATTCCGGAACCTTGGTGCATTCCGGAATTCCGAACATTCCGGAACCTTGGTGCATTCCGGAACTCTGAACATTCCAGAATTCCGAACATTCCGCAATTCCGAACATTCCGGAACCTTGGTGCATTCCGGAACTCTGAACACTCCGGAATTCCGAACATTCCGGAACCTTGGTGCATTCCGGAACCTTGCTGCATTCCGGAACTCTGAACATTCCGGAATTCCGAACATTCCGGAACCTTGGTGCATTCCGGAACTCTGAACATTCCGGAATTCCGAACATTCCGGAACCTTGGTGCATTCCGGAACCTTGCTGCATTCCGGAACTCTGAACATTCCGGAACTCCGAACATTCCGGAACCTTGGTGTATTCCGGAACCTTGGTACATTCCGGAATTCCGAACATTCCGGAACCTTGGTGCATTCCGGAACTCTGAACATTCCGGAACCTTGGTACATTCCGGAATTCCGAACATTCCGGAACCTTGGTGCATTCCGGAACTGAACATTCCGGAACTCTGAACATTCCGGAACTCTGATTTCCGGAATTCCGAACATTCCGGAACCTTGGTGCATTCCGGAACCTTGGTGCATTCCAGAATTCTGAACATTCCGGAACCTTGGTGCATTCCGGAATTCCGAACATTCCGGAACCTTGGTGCATTCCGGAACTCTGAACATTCCGGAACTCTGAACATTCCGGAATTCCGAACATTCCGGAACCTTGGTGCATTCCGGAACTCTGAACACTCCGGAATTCCGAACATTCCGGAACCTTGGTGCATTCCGGAACCTTGCTGCATTCCGGAACTCTGAACATTCCGGAATTCCGAACATTCCGGAACCTTGGTGCATTCCGGAACTCTGAACATTCCGGAACTCTGAACATTCCAGAACTCTGAACATTCCGGAATTCCGAACATTCCGGAACCTTAGTGCATTCCGGAACCTTGGTGCATTCCGGAATTCCGAACATTCCGGAACCTCTGTGCATTCCGGAACTCTGAACATTCCGGAACTCTGAACATTCCGGAACTCTGAACATTCCGGAATTCCGAACATTCCGGAACCTTAGTGCATTCCGGAACCTTGGTGCATTCCGGAATTCCGAACATTCCGGAACCTTGGTGCATTCCGGAACTCTGAACATTCCGGAATTCCGAACATTCCGCAATTCCGAACATTCCGGAACCTTGGTGCATTCCGGAACTCTGAACACTCCGGAATTCCGAACATTCCGGAACCTTGGTGCATTCCGGAACCTTGCTGCATTCCGGAACTCTGAACATTCCGGAATTCCGAACATTCCGGAACCTTGGTGCATTCCGGAACTCTGAACATTCCGGAATTCCGAACATTCCGGAACCTTGGTGCATTCCGGAACCTTGCTGCATTCCGGAACTCTGAACATTCCGGAACTCCGAACATTCCGGAACCTTGGTGTATTCCGGAACCTTGGTACATTCCGGAATTCCGAACATTCCGGAACCTTGGTGCATTCCGGAACTCTGAACATTCCGGAACCTTGGTACATTCCGGAATTCCGAACATTCCGGAACCTTGGTGCATTCCGGAACTGAACATTCCGGAACTCTGAACATTCCGGAACCTTGGTGCATTCCGGAACTCTGAATATTCCGGAACTCTGAACATTCCGGAATTCCGAACATTCCGGAACCTTGGTGCATTCCGGAACTCTGAACATTCCAGAATTCCGAACATTCCGGAACCTTGGTGCATTCCGGAACCTTGGTGCATTCCGGAACTCTGAACATTCCGGAACTCTGAACATTCCGGAATTCCGAACATTCCGGAACCTTGGTGCATTCCGGAACTCTGAACATTCCGGAACTCTGAACATTCCAGAACTCTGAACATTCCGGAATTCCGAACATTCCGGAACCTTAGTGCATTCCGGAACCTTTGTGCATTCCGGAATTCCGAACATTCCGGAACCTCTGTGCATTCCGGAACTCTGAACATTCCGGAACTCTGAACATTCCGGAACTCTGAACATTCCGGAATTCCGAACATTCCGGAACCTTGGTGCATTCCGGAACTCTGAACACTCCGGAATTCCGAACATTCCGGAACCTTGGTGCATTCCGGAACCTTGCTGCATTCCGGAACTCTGAACATTCCGGAATTCCGAACATTCCGGAACCTTGGTGCATTCCGGAACTCTGAACATTCCGGAATTCCGAACATTCCGGAACCTTGGTGCATTCCGGAACCTTGCTGCATTCCGGAACTCTGAACATTCCGGAACTCCGAACATTCCGGAACCTTGGTGTATTCCGGAACCTTGGTACATTCCGGAATTCCGAACATTCCGGAACCTTGGTGCATTCCGGAACTGAACATTCCGGAACTCTGAACATTCCGGAACCTTGGTGCATTCCGGAACTCTGAATATTCCGGAACTCTGAACATTCCGGAATTCCGAACATTCCGGAACCTTGGTGCATTCCGGAACTCTGAACATTCCGGAACCTTGGTACATTCCGGAATTCCGAACATTCCGGAACCTTGGTGCATTCCGGAACTGAACATTCCGGAACTCTGAACATTCCGGAACCTTGGTGCATTCCGGAACTCTGAATATTCCGGAACTCTGAACATTCCGGAATTCCGAACATTCCGGAACCTTGGTGCATTCCGGAACTCTGAACATTCCAGAATTCCGAACATTCCGGAACCTTGGTGCATTCCGGAACCTTGGTGCATTCCGGAACTCTGAACATTCCGGAATTCCGAACATTCCGGAACCTTGGTGCATTCCGGAACTCTGAACATTCCGGAACTCTGAACATTCCAGAACTCTGAACATTCCGGAATTCCGAACATTCCGGAACCTTAGTGCATTCCGGAACCTTGGTGCATTCCGGAATTCCGAACATTCCGGAACTCTGAACATTCCGGAACTCTGAACATTCCGGAACTCTGAACATTCCGGAATTCCGAACATTCCGGAACCTTAGTGCATTCCGGAACCTTGGTGCATTCCGGAATTCCGAACATTCCGGAACCTTGGTGCATTCCGGAACTCTGAACATTCCGGAATTCCGAACATTCCGCAATTCCGAACATTCCGGAACCTTGGTGCATTCCGGAACTCTGAACATTCCGGAACTCCGAACATTCCGGAACCTTGGTGTATTCCGGAACCTTGGTACATTCCGGAATTCCGAACATTCCGGAACCTTGGTGCATTCCGGAACTGAACATTCCGGAACTCTGAACATTCCGGAACCTTGGTGCATTCCGGAACTCTGAATATTCCGGAACTCTGAACATTCCGGAATTCCGAACATTCCGGAACCTTGGTGCATTCCGGAACTCTGAACATTCCAGAATTCCGAACATTCCGGAACCTTGGTGCATTCCGGAACCTTGGTGCATTCCGGAACTCTGAACATTCCGGAACTCTGAACATTCCGGAATTCCGAACATTCCGGAACCTTGGTGCATTCCGGAACTCTGAACATTCCGGAATTCCGAACATTCCGGAATTCCGAACATTCCGGAACCTTGGTGCATTCCGGAACTCTGAATATTCCGGAATTCTGAACATTCCGGAACTCTGAACATTCCGGAATTCCGAACATTCCGGAACCTTGGTGCATTCCGGAACTCTGAACATTCCGGAATTCAAAACATTCCGGAATTCCGAACATTCCGGAACCTTGGTGCATTCCGGAACTCTGAACATTCCAGAATTCCGAACATTCCGGAACCTTGGTGCATTCCGGAACCTTGGTGCATTCCGGAACTCTGAACATTCCGGAATTCCGAACATTCCGGAATTCCGAACATTCCGGAACCTTGGTGCATTCCGGAACTCTGAACATTCCGGAATTCCGAACATTCCGGAATTCCGAACATTCCGGAACCTTGCTGCATTCCGGAACTCTGAACATTCCGGAATTCCGAACATTCCGGAACCTTGGTGCATTCCGGAACTCTGAACATTCCGGAACTCTGAACATTCCGGAATTCCGAACATTCCGGAACCTTGGTGCATTCCGGAACTCTGAACATTCCGGAACTCTGAACATTCCAGAACTCTGAACATTCCGGAATTCCGAACATTCCGGAACCTTAGTGCATTCCGGAACCTTGGTGCATTCCGGAATTCCGAACATTCCGGAACCTCTGTGCATTCCGGAACTCTGAACATTCCGGAACTCTGAACATTCCGGAATTCCGAATATTCCGGAACCTTAGTGCATTCCGGAACCTTGGTGCATTCCGGAATTCCGAACATTCCGGAACCTTGGTGCATTCCGGAACTCTGAATATTCCGGAACCTTGGTACATTCCGGAATTCCGAACATTCCGGAACCTTGGTGCATTCCGGAACTGAACATTCCGGAACTCTGAACATTCCGGAACCTTGGTGCATTCCGGAACTCTGAATATTCCGGAACTCTGAACATTCCGGAATTCCGAACATTCCGGAACCTTGGTGCATTCCGGAACTCTGAACATTCCAGAATTCTGAACATTCCGGAACCTTGGTGCATTCCGGAACCTTGGTGCATTCCGGAACTCTGAACATTCCGGAACTCTGAACATTCCGGAATTCCGAACATTCCGGAACCTTGGTGCATTCCGGAAGTCTGAACATTCCGGAACTCTGAACATCCCAGAACTCTGAACATTCCGGAATTCCGAACATTCCGGAACCTTAGTGCATTCCGGAACCTTGGTGCATTCCGGAATTCCGAACATTCCGGAACCTCTGTGCATTCCGGAACTCTGAACATTCCGGAACTCTGAACATTCCGGAACTCTGAACATTCCGGAACTCTGAACATTCCGGAACCTTAGTGCATTCCGGAACCTTGGTGCATTCCGGAATTCCGAACATTCCGGAACCTTGGTGCATTCCGGAACTCTGAACATTCCGGAATTCCGAACATTCCGCAATTCCGAACATTCCGGAACCTTGGTGCATTCCGGAACTCTGAACACTCCGGAATTCCGAACATTCCGGAACCTTGGTGCATTCCGGAACCTTGCTGCATTCCGGAACTCTGAACATTCCGGAATTCCGAACATTCCGGAACCTTGGTGCATTCCGGAACCTTGCTGCATTCCGGAACTCTGAACATTCCGGAACTCCGAACATTCCGGAAACTCGGTGTATTCCGGAACCTTGGTACATTCCGGAATTCCGAACATTCCGGAACCTTGGTGCATTCCGGAACTCTGAACATTCCGGAACCTTGGTACATTCCGGAATTCCGAACATTCCGGAACCTTGGTGCATTCCGGAACTGAACATTCCGGAACTCTGAACATTCCGGAACCTTGGTGCATTCCGGAACTCTGAATATTCCGGAACTCTGAACATTCCGGAATTCCGAACATTCCGGAACCTTGGTGCATTCCGGAACTCTGAACATTCCAGAATTCCGAACATTCCGGAACCTTGGTGCATTCCGGAACCTTGGTGCATTCCGGAACTCTGAACATTCCGGAACTCTGAACATTCCGGAATTCCGAACATTCCGGAACCTTGGTGCATTCCGGAACTCTGAACATTCCGGAATTCCGAACATTCCGGAACCTTGGTGCATTCCGGAACTCTGAACATTCCGGAATTCCGAACATTCCGGAATTCCGAACATTCCGGAACCTTGGTGCATTCCGGAACTCTGAACATTCCGGAATTCCGAACATTCCGCAATTCCGAACATTCCGGAACCTTGGTGCATTCCGGAACTCTGAACACTCCGGAATTCCGAACATTCCGGAACCTTGGTGCATTCCGGAACCTTGCTGCATTCCGGAACTCTGAACATTCCGGAATTCCGAACATTCCGGAACCTTGGTGCATTCCGGAACTCTGAACATTCCAGAATTCCGAACATTCCGGAACCTTGGTGCATTCCGGAACCTTGCTGCATTCCGGAACTCTGAACATTCCGGAACTCCGAACATTCCAGAACCTTGGTGTATTCCGGAACCTTGGTACATTCCGGAATTCCGAACATTCCGGAACCTTGGTGCATTCCGGAACTCTGAACATTCCGGAACCTTGGTACATTCCGGAATTCCGAACATTCCGGAACCTTGGTGCATTCCGGAACTGAACATTCCGGAACTCTGAACATTCCGGAACTCTGATTTCCGGAATTCCGAACATTCCGGAACCTTGGTGCATTCCGGAACCTTGGTGCATTCCAGAATTCTGAACATTCCGGAACCTTGGTGCATTCCGGAATTCCGAACATTCCGGAACCTTGGTGCATTCCGGAACTCTGAACATTCCGGAACTCTGAACATTCCGGAATTCCGAACATTCCGGAACCTTGGTGCATTCCGGAACTCTGAATATTCCGGAATTCCGAACATTCCGGAACCTTGGTGCATTCCGGAACCTTGCTGCATTCCGGAACTCTGAACATTCCGGAACTCCGAACATTCCGGAACCTTGGTGTATTCCGGAACCTTGGTACATTCCGGAATTCCGAACATTCCGGAACCTTGGTGCATTCCGGAACTCTGAACATTCCGGAACCTTGGTACATTCCGGAATTCCGAACATTCCGGAACCTTGGTGCATTCCGGAACTGAACATTCCGGAACTCTGAACATTCCGGAACCTTGGTGCATTCCGGAACTCTGAATATTCCGGAACTCTGAACATTCCGGAATTCCGAACATTCCGGAACCTTGGTGCATTCCGGAACTCTGAACATTCCGGAACTCTGAACATTCCAGAACTCTGAACATTCCGGAATTCCGAACATTCCGGAACCTTAGTGCATTCCGGAACCTTGGTGCATTCCGGAATTCCGAACATTCCGGAACCTCTGTGCATTCCGGAACTCTGAACATTCCGGAATTCCGAACATTCCGGAATTCCGAACATTCCGGAACCTTAGTGCATTCCGGAACCTTGGTGCATTCCGGAATTCCGAACATTCCGGAACCTTGGTGCATTCCGGAACTCTGAACATTCCGGAATTCCGAACATTCCGCAATTCCGAACATTCCGGAACCTTGGTGCATTCCGGAACTCTGAACACTCCGGAATTCCGAACATTCCGGAACCTTGGTGCATTCCGGAACCTTGCTGCATTCCGGAACTCTGAACATTCCGGAATTCCGAACATTCCGGAACCTTGCTGCATTCCGGAACTCTGAACATTCCGGAATTCCGAACATTCCGGAACCTTGGTGCATTCCGGAACCTTGCTGCATTCCGGAACTCTGAACATTCCGGAATTCCGAACATTCCGGAACCTTGGTGCATTCCGGAACTCTGAACATTCCAGAATTCCGAACATTCCGGAACCTTGGTGCATTCCGGAACCTTGGTGCATTCCGGAACTCTGAACATTCCGGAACTCTGAACATTCCGGAATTCCGAACATTCCGGAACCTTGGTGCATTCCGGAACTCTGAACATTCCGGAATTCCGAACATTCCGGAATTCCGAACATTCCGGAACCTTGGTGCATTCCGGAACTCTGAATATTCCGGAATTCTGAACATTCCGGAACTCTGAACATTCCGGAATTCCGAACATTCCGGAACCTTGGTGCATTCCGGAACTCTGAACATTCCGGAATTCCGAACATTCCGGAACCTTGGTGCATTCCGGAACTCTGAACATTCCGGAACTCTGAACATTCCGGAATTCCGAACATTCCGGAACCTTGGTGCATTCCAGAATTCTGAACATTCCGGAACCTTGGTGCATTCCGGAATTCCGAACATTCCGGAACCTTGGTGCATTCCGGAACTCTGAACATTCCGGAACTCTGAACATTCCGGAATTCCGAACATTCCGGAACCTTGGTGCATTCCGGAACTCTGAATATTCCGGAATTCCGAACATTCCGGAACCTTGGTGCATTCCGGAACCTTGCTGCATTCCGGAACTCTGAACATTCCGGAACTCCGAACATTCCGGAACCTTGGTGTATTCCGGAACCTTGGTACATTCCGGAATTCCGAACATTCCGGAACCTTGGTGCATTCCGGAACTCTGAACATTCCGGAACCTTGGTACATTCCGGAATTCCGAACATTCCGGAACCTTGGTGCATTCCGGAACTCTGAACATTCCGGAATTCCGAACATTCCGGAACCTTGGTGCATTCCGGAACTCTGAACATTCCAGAATTCTGAACATTCCGGAACCTTGGTGCATTCCGGAACCTTGGTGCATTCCGGAACTCTGAACATTCCGGAACTCTGAACATTCCGGAATGTTCAGAGTTCCGGAATGTTCGGAATTCCGGAATGTTCAGAGTTCCGGAATGCACCAAGGTTCCGGAATGCACCAAGGTTCCGGAATGTTCGGAATTCCGGAATGTTCACATTTCCGGAATGCACCAAGGTTCCGGAATGTTCGGAATTCCGGGATGTTCAGAGTTCCGGAATGAACCAAGGTTCCGGAATGTTCGGAATTCCGGAATGTTCAGAGTTCCGGAATGCACCAAGGTTCCGGAATGTTCGGAATTCCGGAATGTTCAGAGTTCCGGAATATTCAGAGTTCCGGAATGTTCAGAGTTCCGGAATGCACCAAGGTTCCGGAATGTTCGGAATTCCGGAATGTTCAGAGTTCCGGAATGCACCAAGGTTCCGGAATGTTCGGAATTCCGGAATGTACCAAGGTTCCGGAATGTTCGGAATTCCGGAATGCACCAAGGTTCCGGAATGTTCGGAATTCCGGAATGTTCGGAATTCCGGAATGTTCAGAGTTCCGGAATGCACCAAGGTTCCGGAATGTTCGGAATTCCGGAATGTTCAGAGTTCCGGAATGCACCAAGGTTCCGGAATGTTCGGAATTCCGGAATGCACCAAGGTTCCGGAATGTTCGGAATTCCGGAATGTTCAGAGTTCCGGAATGTTCAGAGTTCCGGAATGCACCAAGGTTCCGGAATGTTCGGAATTCCGGAATGTTCAGAGTTCCGGAATGTTCAGAGTTCCGGAATGCACCAAGGTTCCGGAATGTTCGGAATTCCGGAATGCACCAAGGTTCCGGAATGTTCGGAATTCCGGAATGTTCAGAGTTCCGGAATGCACCAAGGTTCCGGAATGTTCAGAGTTCCGGAATGTTCAGAGTTCCGGAATCCACCAAGGTTCCGGAATGTTCAGAGTTCCGGAATGCACCAAGGTTCCGGAATGTTCGGAATTCCGGAATGTTCAGAGTTCCGGAATGTTCAGAGTTCCGGAATGCACCAAGGTTCCGGAATGTTCGGAATTCCGGAATGCACCAAGGTTCCGGAATGTTCGGAATTCCGGAATGTTCAGAGTTCCGGAATGCACCAAGGTTCCGGAATGTTCGGAATTCCGGAATGTTCAGAGTTCCGGAATGCACCAAGGTTCCGGAATGTTCGGAATTCCGGAATGCACCAAGGTTCCGGAATGTTCGGAATTCCGGAATGCACCAAGGTTCCGGAATGTTCGGAATTCCGGAATGTTCAGAGTTCCGGAATGCACCAAGGTTCCGGAATGTTCGGAATTCCGGAATGCACCAAGGTTCCGGAATGTTCGGAATTCCGGAATGTTCAGAGTTCCGGAATCCACCAAGGTTCCGGAATGTTCAGAGTTCCGGAATGCACCAAGGTTCCGGAATGTTCAGAGTTCCGGAATGCACCAAGGTTCCGGAATGTTCAGAGTTCCGGAATCCACCAAGGTTCCGGAATGTTCGGAATTCCGGAATGTTCAGAGTTCCGGAATGCACCAAGGTTCCGGAATGTTCGGAATTCCGGAATGCACCAAGGTTCCGGAATGTTCGGAATTCCGGAATGTTCAGAGTTCCGGAATGCACCAAGGTTCCGGAATGTTCAGAGTTCCGGAATCCACCAAGGTTCCGGAATGTTCGGAATTCCGGAATGTTCAGAGTTCCGGAATGCACCAAGGTTCCGGTATGTTCGGAATTCCGGAATGCACCAAGGTTCCGGAATGTTCGGAATTCCGGAATGCACCAAGGTTCCGGAATGTTCAGAGTTCCGGAATGCACCAAGGTTCCGGAATGTTCGGAATTCCGGAATGTTCAGAGTTCCGGAATGTTCAGAGTTCCGGAATGCACCAAGGTTCCGGAATGTTCGGAATTCCGGAATGCACCAAGGTTCCGGAATGTTCAGAGTTGCGGAATGCACCAAGGTTCCGGAATGTTCGGAATTCCGGAATGTTCAGAGTTCCGGAATGTTCAGAGTTCCGGAATGCACCAAGGTTCCGGAATGTTCGGAATTCCGGAATGCACCAAGGTTCCGGAATGTTCGGAATTCCGGAATGGTCAGAGTTCCGGAATGCACCAAGGTTCCGGAATGTTCGGAATTCCGGAATGTTCAGAGTTCCGGAATGTTCAGAGTTCCGGAATGCACCAAGGTTCCGGAATGTTCAGAGTTCCGGAATGCACCAAGGTTCCGGAATGTTCAGAGTTCCGGAATCCACCAAGGTTCCGGAATGTTCGGAATTCCGGAATGTTCAGAGTTCCGGAATGCACCAAGGTTCCGGAATGTTCGGAATTCCGGAATGCACCAAGGTTCCGGAATGTTCGGAATTCCGGAATGTTCAGAGTTCCGGAATGCACCAAGGTTCCGGAATGTTCAGAGTTCCGGAATGCACCAAGGTTCCGGAATGTTCAGAGTTCCGGAATCCACCAAGGTTCCGGAATGTTCGGAATTCCGGAATGTTCAGAGTTCCGGAATGCACCAAGGTTCCGGTATGTTCGGAATTCCGGAATGCACCAAGGTTCCGGAATGGTCGGAATTCCGGAATGCACCAAGGTTCCGGAATGTTCGGAATTCCGGAATGTTCAGAGTTCCGGAATGTTCAGAGTTCCGGAATGCACCAAGGTTCCGGAATGTTCGGAATTCCGGAATGCACCAAGGTTCCGGAATGTTCGGAATTCCGGAATGCACCAAGGTTCCGGAATGTTCGGAATTCCGGAATGTTCAGAGTTCCGGAATGTTCAGAGTTCCGGAATGCACCAAGGTTCCGGAATGTTCGGAATTCCGGAATGCACCAAGGTTCCGGAATGTTCGGAATTCACCAAGGTTCCGGAATGTTCGGAATTCCGGAATGTTCAGAGTTCCGGAATGTTCAGAGTTCCGGAATGCACCAAGGTTCCGGAATGTTCAGAGTTCCGGAATGCACCAAGGTTCCGGAATGTTCAGAGTTCCGGAATCCACCAAGGTTCCGGAATGTTCGGAATTCCGGAATGTTCAGAGTTCCGGAATGTTCGGAATTCCGGAATGTTCAGAGTTCCGGAATGTTCGGAATTCCGGAATGCACCAAGGTTCCGGAATGTTCGGAATTCCGGAATGTTCAGAGTTCCGGAATGCACCAAGGTTCCGGAATGTTCGGAATTCCGGAATGTTCAGAGTTCCGGAATCCACCAAGGTTCCGGAATGTTCGGAATTCCGGAATGCACCAAGGTTCCGGAATGTTCGGAATTCCGGAATGTTCAGAGTTCCGGAATGCACCAAGGTTCCAGAATGCACCAAGGTTCCGGAATGTTCAGAGTTCCGGAATGCACCAAGGTTCCGGAATGTTCAGAGTTCCGGAATGCACCAAGGTTCCAGAATGTTCGGAATTCCGGAATGCACCAAGGTTCCGGAATGTTCGGAATTCCGGAATGCACCAAGGTTCCGGAATGTTCGGAATTCCGGAATGTTCAGAGTTCCGGAATGCACCAAGGTTCCGGAATGTTCGGAATTCCGGAATGTTCAGAGTTCCGGAATGCACCAAGGTTCCGGAATGTTCGGAATTCCGGAATGCACCAAGGTTCCGGAATGTTCGGAATTCCGGAATGCACCAAGGTTCCGGAATGTTCGGAATTCCGGAATGTTCAGAGTTCCGGAATGCACCAAGGTTCCGGAATGTTCGGAATTCCGGAATGCACCAAGGTTCCGGAATGTTCGGAATTCCGGAATGCACCAAGGTTCCGGAATGTTCGGAATTCCGGAATGTTCAGAGTTCCGGAATGTTCAGAGTTCCGAATGCACCAAGGTTCCGGAATGTTCGGAATTCCGGAATGTTCGGAATTCCGGAATGCACCAAGGTTCCGGAATGTTCGGAATTCCGGAATGTTCAGAGTTCCGGAATGCACCAAGGTTCCGGAATGTTCAGAGTTCCGGAATGCACCAAGGTTCCGGAATGTTCAGAGTTCCGGAATCCACCAAGGTTCCGGAATGTTCGGAATTCCGGAATGTTCAGAGTTCCGGAATGCACCAAGGTTCCGGAATGTTCGGAATTCCGGAATGCACCAAGGTTCCGGAATGTTCGGAATTCCGGAATGTTCAGAGTTCCGGAATGTTCAGAGTTCCGGAATGCACCAAGGTTCCGGAATGTTCGGAATTCCGGAATGCACCAAGGTTCCGGAATGTTCGGAATTCCGGAATGCACCAAGGTTCCGGAATGTTCGGAATTCCGGAATGTTCAGAGTTCCGGAATGTTCAGAGTTCCGGAATGCACCAAGGTTCCGGAATGTTCAGAGTTCCGGAATGCACCAAGGTTCCGGAATGTTCGGAATTCCGGAATGCACCAAGGTTCCGGAATGTTCGGAATTCCGGAATGTTCAGAGTTCCGGAATGCACCAAGGTTCCGGAATGTTCGGAATTCCGGAATGCACCAAGGTTCCGGAATGTTCGGAATTCCGGAATGTTCAGAGTTCCGGAATGCACCAAGGTTCCGGAATGTTCAGAGTTCCGGAATGTTCAGAGTTCCGGAATCCACCAAGGTTCCGGAATGTTCGGAATTCCGGAATGCACCAAGGTTCCGGAATGTTCGGAATTCCGGAATGTTCAGAGTTCCGGAATGCACCAAGGTTCCAGAATGCACCAAGGTTCCGGAATGTTCAGAGTTCCGGAATGCACCAAGGTTCCGGAATGTTCAGAGTTCCGGAATCCACCAAGGTTCCGGAATGTTCGGAATTCCGGAATGTTCAGAGTTCCGGAATGCACCAAGGTTCCAGAATGTTCGGAATTCCGGAATGCACCAAGGTTCCGGAATGTTCGGAATTCCGGAATGCACCAAGGTTCCGGAATGTTCGGAATTCCGGAATGTTCAGAGTTCCGGAATGCACCAAGGTTCCGGAATGTTCGGAATTCCGGAATGTTCAGAGTTCCGGAATGCACCAAGGTTCCGGAATGTTCGGAATTCCGGAATGCACCAAGGTTCCGGAATGTTCGGAATTCCGGAATGCACCAAGGTTCCGGAATGTTCGGAATTCCGGAATGTTCAGAGTTCCGGAATGCACCAAGGTTCCGGAATGTTCGGAATTCCGGAATGCACCAAGGTTCCGGAATGTTCGGAATTCCGGAATGCACCAAGGTTCCGGAATGTTCGGAATTCCGGAATGCACCAAGGTTCCGGAATGTTCGGAATTCCGGAATGTTCAGAGTTCCGGAATGTTCAGAGTTCCGAATGCACCAAGGTTCCGGAATGTTCGGAATTCCGGAATGTTCGGAATTCCGGAATGCACCAAGGTTCCGGAATGTTCGGAATTCCGGAATGTTCAGAGTTCCGGAATGCACCAAGGTTCCGGAATGTTCGGAATTCCGGAATGCACCAAGGTTCCAGAATGTTCGGAATTCCGGAATGCACCAAGGTTCCGGAATGTTCGGAATTCCGGAATGTTCAGAGTTCCGGAATGCACCAAGGTTCCGGAATGTTCGGAATTCCGGAATGCACCAAGGTTCCGGAATGTTCGGAATTCCGGAATGCACCAAGGTTCCGGAATGTTCGGAATTCCGGAATGTTCAGAGTTCCGGAATGTTCAGAGTTCCGGAATGCACCAAGGTTCCGGAATGTTCGGAATTCCGGAATGCACCAAGGTTCCGGAATGTTCGGAATTCCGGAATGCACCAAGGTTCCGGAATGTTCGGAATTCCGGAATGCACCAAGGTTCCGGAATGTTCGGAATTCCGGAATGTTCAGAGTTCCGGAATGTTCAGAGTTCCGAATGCACCAAGGTTCCGGAATGTTCGGAATTCCGGAATGTTCGGAATTCCGGAATGCACCAAGGTTCCGGAATGTTCGGAATTCCGGAATGTTCAGAGTTCCGGAATGCACCAAGGTTCCGGAATGTTCGGAATTCCGGAATGCACCAAGGTTCCGGAATGTTCGGAATTCCGGAATGTACCAAGGTTCCGGAATGTTCGGAATTCCGGAATGCACCAAGGTTCCGGAATGTTCGGAATTCCGGAATGTTCGGAATTCCGGAATGTTCAGAGTTCCGGAATGCACCAAGGTTCCGGAATGTTCGGAATTCCGGAATGCACCAAGGTTCCGGAATGTTCGGAATTCCGGAATGTTCAGAGTTCCGGAATGTTCAGAGTTCCGGAATGCACCAAGGTTCCGGAATGTTCGGAATTCCGGAATGCACCAAGGTTCCGGAATGTTCGGAATTCCGGAATGTTCAGAGTTCCGGAATGCACCAAGGTTCCGGAATGTTCGGAATTCCGGAATGCACCAAGGTTCCGGAATGTTCGGAATTCCGGAATGCACCAAGGTTCCGGAATGTTCGGAATTCCGGAATGTTCAGAGTTCCGGAATGCACCAAGGTTCCAGAATGCACCAAGGTTCCGGAATGTTCAGAGTTCCGGAATGCACCAAGGTTCCGGAATGTTCGGAATTCCGGAATGTTCAGAGTTCCGGAATGCACCAAGGTTCCAGAATGTTCGGAATTCCGGAATGCACCAAGGTTCCGGAATGTTCGGAATTCCGGAATGTTCAGAGTTCCGGAATGCACCAAGGTTCCGGAATGTTCGGAATTCCGGAATGCACCAAGGTTCCGGAATGTTCGGAATTCCGGAATGCACCAAGGTTCCGGAATGTTCGGAATTCCGGAATGCACCAAGGTTCCGGAATGTTCGGAATTCCGGAATGTTCAGAGTTCCGGAATGTTCAGAGTTCCGGAATGCACCAAGGTTCCGGAATGTTCGGAATTCCGGAATGCACCAAGGTTCCGGAATGTTCGGAATTCCGGAATGCACCAAGGTTCCGGAATGTTCGGAATTCCGGAATGCACCAAGGTTCCGGAATGTTCGGAATTCCGGAATGTTCAGAGTTCCGGAATGTTCAGAGTTCCGAATGCACCAAGGTTCCGGAATGTTCGGAATTCCGGAATGTTCGGAATTCCGGAATGCACCAAGGTTCCGGAATGTTCGGAATTCCGGAATGTTCGGAATTCCGGAATGTTCAGAGTTCCGGAATGCACCAAGGTTCCGGAATGTTCGGAATTCCGGAATGCACCAAGGTTCCGGAATGTTCGGAATTCCGGAATGTTCAGAGTTCCGGAATGTTCAGAGTTCCGGAATGCACCAAGGTTCCGGAATGTTCGGAATTCCGGAATGCACCAAGGTTCCGGAATGTTCGGAATTCCGGAATGTTCAGAGTTCCGGAATGCACCAAGGTTCCGGAATGTTCGGAATTCCGGAATGCACCAAGGTTCCGGAATGTTCGGAATTCCGGAATGCACCAAGGTTCCGGAATGTTCGGAATTCCGGAATGTTCAGAGTTCCGGAATGTTCAGAGTTCCGGAATGCACCAAGGTTCCGGAATGTTCGGAATTCCGGAATGCACCAAGGTTCCGGAATGTTCGGAATTCCGGAATGTTCAGAGTTCCGGAATGCACCAAGGTTCCGGAATGTTCGGAATTCCGGAATGTTCAGAGTTCCGGAATGCACCAAGGTTCCGGAATGTTCGGAATTCCGGAATGCACCAAGGTTCCGGAATGTTCGGAATTCCGGAATGCACCAAGGTTCCGGAATGTTCGGAATTCCGGAATGTTCAGAGTTCCGGAATGTTCAGAGTTCCGGAATGCACCAAGGTTCCGGAATGTTCGGAATTCCGGAATGCACCAAGGTTCCGGAATGTTCGGAATTCCGGAATGCACCAAGGTTCCGGAATGTTCGGAATTCCGGAATGCACCAAGGTTCCGGAATGTTCGGAATTCCGGAATGTTCAGAGTTCCGGAATGTTCAGAGTTCCGGAATGCACCAAGGTTCCGGAATGTTCGGAATTCCGGAATGTACCAAGGTTCCGGAATGTTCGGAATTCCGGAATGCACCAAGGTTCCGGAATGTTCGGAATTCCGGAATGTTCAGAGTTCCGGAATGTTCAGAGTTCCGGAATGCACCAAGGTTCCGGAATGTTCGGAATTCCGGAATGCACCAAGGTTCCGGAATGTTCGGAATTCCGGAATGTTCAGAGTTCCGGAATGCACCAAGGTTCCGGAATGTTCGGAATTCCGGAATGCACCAAGGTTCCGGAATGTTCGGAATTCCGGAATGCACCAAGGTTCCGGAATGTTCGGAATTCCGGAATGTTCAGAGTTCCGGAATGTTCAGAGTTCCGGAATGCACCAAGGTTCCGGAATGTTCGGAATTCCGGAATGCACCAAGGTTCCGGAATGTTCGGAATTCCGGAATGTTCAGAGTTCCGGAATGCACCAAGGTTCCGGAATGTTCGGAATTCCGGAATGTTCAGAGTTCCGGAATGCACCAAGGTTCCGGAATGTTCGGAATTCCGGAATGCACCAAGGTTCCGGAATGTTCGGAATTCCGGAATGCACCAAGGTTCCGGAATGTTCGGAATTCCGGAATGTTCAGAGTTCCGGAATGCACCAAGGTTCCGGAATGTTCGGAATTCCGGAATGCACCAAGGTTCCGGAATGTTCGGAATTCCGGAATGCACCAAGGTTCCGGAATGTTCGGAATTCCGGAATGTTCAGAGTTCCGGAATGTTCAGAGTTCCGGAATGCACCAAGGTTCCGGAATGTTCGGAATTCCGGAATGCACCAAGGTTCCGGAATGTTCGGAATTCCGGAATGCACCAAGGTTCCGGAATGTTCGGAATTCCGGAATGCACCAAGGTTCCGGAATGTTCGGAATTCCGGAATGTTCAGAGTTCCGGAATGTTCAGAGTTCCGGAATGCACCAAGGTTCCGGAATGTTCGGAATTCCGGAATGTACCAAGGTTCCGGAATGTTCGGAATTCCGGAATGCACCAAGGTTCCGGAATGTTCGGAATTCCGGAATGTTCAGAGTTCCGGAATGTTCAGAGTTCCGGAATGCACCAAGGTTCCGGAATGTTCGGAATTCCGGAATGCACCAAGGTTCCGGAATGTTCGGAATTCCGGAATGTTCAGAGTTCCGGAATGCACCAAGGTTCCGGAATGTTCGGAATTCCGGAATGCACCAAGGTTCCGGAATGTTCGGAATTCCGGAATGCACCAAGGTTCCGGAATGTTCGGAATTCCGGAATGTTCAGAGTTCCGGAATGCACCAAGGTTCCGGAATGTTCAGAGTTCCGGAATGTTCAGAGTTCCGGAATCCACCAAGGTTCCGGAATGTTCAGAGTTCCGGAATGCACCAAGGTTCCGGAATGTTCGGAATTCCGGAATGTTCAGAGTTCCGGAATGTTCAGAGTTCCGGAATGCACCAAGGTTCCGGAATGTTCGGAATTCCGGAATGCACCAAGGTTCCGGAATGTTCGGAATTCCGGAATGCACCAAGGTTCCGGAATGTTCGGAATTCCGGAATGTTCAGAGTTCCGGAATGTTCAGAGTTCCGGAATGCACCAAGGTTCCGGAATGTTCAGAGTTCCGGAATGCACCAAGGTTCCGGAATGTTCGGAATTCCGGAATGTTCAGAGTTCCGGAATGTTCAGAGTTCCGGAATGCACCAAGGTTCCGGAATGTTCGGAATTCCGGAATGCACCAAGGTTCCGGAATGTTCGGAATTCCGGAATGGTCAGAGTTCCGGAATGCACCAAGGTTCCGGAATGTTCGGAATTCCGGAATGTTCAGAGTTCCGGAATGTTCAGAGTTCCGGAATGCACCAAGGTTCCGGAATGTTCAGAGTTCCGGAATGCACCAAGGTTCCGGAATGTTCAGAGTTCCGGAATCCACCAAGGTTCCGGAATGTTCGGAATTCCGGAATGTTCAGAGTTCCGGAATGCACTAAGGTTCCGGAATGTTCGGAATTCCGGAATGCACCAAGGTTCCGGAATGTTCGGAATTCCGGAATGTTCAGAGTTCCGGAATGCACCAAGGTTCCGGAATGTTCAGAGTTCCGGAATGTTCAGAGTTCCGGAATCCACCAAGGTTCCGGAATGTTCGGAATTCCGGAATGCACCAAGGTTCCGGAATGTTCGGAATTCCGGAATGTTCAGAGTTCCGGAATGCACCAAGGTTCCAGAATGCACCAAGGTTCCGGAATGTTCAGAGTTCCGGAATGCACCAAGGTTCCGGAATGTTCAGAGTTCCGGAATCCACCAAGGTTCCGGAATGTTCGGAATTCCGGAATGTTCAGAGTTCCGGAATGCACCAAGGTTCCAGAATGTTCGGAATTCCGGAATGCACCAAGGTTCCGGAATGTTCGGAATTCCGGAATGTTCAGAGTTCCGGAATGCACCAAGGTTCCGGAATGTTCGGAATTCCGGAATGCACCAAGGTTCCGGAATGTTCGGAATTCCGGAATGTTCAGAGTTCCGGAATGCACCAAGGTTCCGGAATGTTCGGAATTCCGGAATGCACCAAGGTTCCGGAATGTTCGGAATTCCGGAATGTTCAGAGTTCCGGAATGCACCAAGGTTCCGGAATGTTCGGAATTCCGGAATGCACCAAGGTTCCGGAATGTTCGGAATTCCGGAATGCACCAAGGTTCCGGAATGTTCGGAATTCCGGAATGTTCAGAGTTCCGGAATGTTCAGAGTTCCGGAATGCACCAAGGTTCCGGAATGTTCGGAATTCCGGAATGCACCAAGGTTCCGGAATGTTCGGAATTCCGGAATGTACCAAGGTTCCGGAATGTTCGGAATTCCGGAATGCACCAAGGTTCCGGAATGTTCGGAATTCCGGAATGTTCAGAGTTCCGGAATGTTCAGAGTTCCGGAATGCACCAAGGTTCCGGAATGTTCGGAATTCCGGAATGCACCAAGGTTCCGGAATGTTCGGAATTCCGGAATGCACCAAGGTTCCGGAATGTTCGGAATTCCGGAATGCACCAAGGTTCCGGAATGTTCGGAATTCCGGAATGTTCAGAGTTCCGGAATGTTCAGAGTTCCGGAATGCACCAAGGTTCCGGAATGTTCGGAATTCCGGAATGTACCAAGGTTCCGGAATGTTCGGAATTCCGGAATGCACCAAGGTTCCGGAATGTTCGGAATTCCGGAATGTTCAGAGTTCCGGAATGTTCAGAGTTCCGGAATGCACCAAGGTTCCGGAATGTTCGGAATTCCGGAATGCACCAAGGTTCCGGAATGTTCGGAATTCCGGAATGTTCAGAGTTCCGGAATGCACCAAGGTTCCGGAATGTTCGGAATTCCGGAATGCACCAAGGTTCCGGAATGTTCGGAATTCCGGAATGCACCAAGGTTCCGGAATGTTCGGAATTCCGGAATGTTCAGAGTTCCGGAATGCACCAAGGTTCCGGAATGTTCAGAGTTCCGGAATGTTCAGAGTTCCGGAATCCACCAAGGTTCCGGAATGTTCAGAGTTCCGGAATGCACCAAGGTTCCGGAATGTTCGGAATTCCGGAATGTTCAGAGTTCCGGAATGTTCAGAGTTCCGGAATGCACCAAGGTTCCGGAATGTTCGGAATTCCGGAATGCACCAAGGTTCCGGAATGTTCGGAATTCCGGAATGCACCAAGGTTCCGGAATGTTCGGAATTCCGGAATGTTCAGAGTTCCGGAATGTTCAGAGTTCCGGAATGCACCAAGGTTCCGGAATGTTCAGAGTTCCGGAATGCACCAAGGTTCCGGAATGTTCGGAATTCCGGAATGTTCAGAGTTCCGGAATGTTCAGAGTTCCGGAATGCACCAAGGTTCCGGAATGTTCGGAATTCCGGAATGCACCAAGGTTCCGGAATGTTCGGAATTCCGGAATGGTCAGAGTTCCGGAATGCACCAAGGTTCCGGAATGTTCGGAATTCCGGAATGTTCAGAGTTCCGGAATGTTCAGAGTTCCGGAATGCACCAAGATTCCGGAATGTTCAGAGTTCCGGAATGCACCAAGGTTCCGGAATGTTCAGAGTTCCGGAATCCACCAAGGTTCCGGAATGTTCGGAATTCCGGAATGTTCAGAGTTCCGGAATGCACTAAGGTTCCGGAATGTTCGGAATTCCGGAATGCACCAAGGTTCCGGAATGTTCGGAATTCCGGAATGTTCAGAGTTCCGGAATGCACCAAGGTTCCGGAATGTTCAGAGTTCCGGAATGTTCAGAGTTCCGGAATCCACCAAGGTTCCGGAATGTTCGGAATTCCGGAATGCACCAAGGTTCCGGAATGTTCGGAATTCCGGAATGTTCAGAGTTCCGGAATGCACCAAGGTTCCAGAATGCACCAAGGTTCCGGAATGTTCAGAGTTCCGGAATGCACCAAGGTTCCGGAATGTTCAGAGTTCCGGAATCCACCAAGGTTCCGGAATGTTCGGAATTCCGGAATGTTCAGAGTTCCGGAATGCACCAAGGTTCCAGAATGTTCGGAATTCCGGAATGCACCAAGGTTCCGGAATGTTCGGAATTCCGGAATGTTCAGAGTTCCGGAATGCACCAAGGTTCCGGAATGTTCGGAATTCCGGAATGCACCAAGGTTCCGGAATGTTCGGAATTCCGGAATGTTCAGAGTTCCGGAATGCACCAAGGTTCCGGAATGTTCGGAATTCCGGAATGTTCAGAGTTCCGGAATGCACCAAGGTTCCGGAATGTTCGGAATTCCGGAATGCACCAAGGTTCCGGAATGTTCGGAATTCCGGAATGCACCAAGGTTCCGGAATGCACTAAGGTTCCGGAATGTTCGGAATTCCGGAATGTTCAGAGTTCTGGAATGTTCAGAGTTCCGGAATGCACCAAGGTTCCGGAATGTTCGGAATTCCGGAATGTTCGGAATTCCGGAATGTTCAGAGTTCCGGAATGCACCAAGGTTCCGGAATGTTCGGAATTCCGGAATGCACCAAGGTTCCGGAATGTTCGGAATTCCGGAATGCACCAAGGTTCCGGAATGTTCGGAATTCCGGAATGTTCAGAGTTCCGGAATGTTCAGAGTTCCGGAATGCACCAAGGTTCCGGAATGTTCGGAATTCCGGAATGCACCAAGGTTCCGGAATGTTCGGAATTCCGGAATGCACCAAGGTTCCGGAATGTTCGGAATTCCGGAATGCACCAAGGTTCCGGAATGTTCGGAATTCCGGAATGTTCGGAATTCCGGAATGTTCAGAGTTCCGGAATGCACCAAGGTTCCGGAATGTTCGGAATTCCGGAATGCACCAAGGTTCCGGAATGTTCGGAATTCCGGAATGTTCAGAGTTCCGGAATGTTCAGAGTTCCGGAATGCACCAAGGTTCCGGAATGTTCGGAATTCCGGAATGCACCAAGGTTCCGGAATGTTCGGAATTCCGGAATGCACCAAGGTTCCGGAATGTTCGGAATTCCGGAATGTTCAGAGTTCCGGAATGTTCGGAATTCCGGAATGCACCAAGGTTCCGGAATGTTCGGAATTCCGGAATGCACCAAGGTTCCGGAATGTTCGGAATTCCGGAATGTTCAGAGTTCCGGAATGTTCAGAGTTCCGGAATGCACCAAGGTTCCGGAATGTTCGGAATTCCGGAATGCACCAAGGTTCCGGAATGTTCGGAATTCCGGAATGCACCAAGGTTCCGGAATGTTCGGAATTCCGGAATGCACCAAGGTTCCGGAATGTTCGGAATTCCGGAATGTTCAGAGTTCCGGAATGTTCAGAGTTCCGGAATGCACCAAGGTTCCGGAATGTTCGGAATTCCGGAATGCACCAAGGTTCCGGAATGTTCAGAGTTCCGGAATCCACCAAGGTTCCGGAATGTTCGGAATTCCGGAATGTTCAGAGTTCCGGAATGCACCAAGGTTCCGGAATGTTCGGAATTCCGGAATGCACCAAGGTTCCGGAATGTTCGGAATTCCGGAATGCACCAAGGTTCCGGAATGTTCGGAATTCCGGAATGTTCAGAGTTCCGGAATGCACCAAGGTTCCGGAATGTTCAGAGTTCCGGAATGTTCAGAGTTCCGGAATCCACCAAGGTTCCGGAATGTTCAGAGTTCCGGAATGCACCAAGGTTCCGGAATGTTCGGAATTCCGGAATGTTCAGAGTTCCGGAATGTTCAGAGTTCCGGAATGCACCAAGGTTCCGGAATGTTCGGAATTCCGGAATGCACCAAGGTTCCGGAATGTTCGGAATTCCGGAATGCACCAAGGTTCCGGAATGTTCGGAATTCCGGAATGTTCAGAGTTCCGGAATGTTCAGAGTTCCGGAATGCACCAAGGTTCCGGAATGTTCAGAGTTCCGGAATGCACCAAGGTTCCGGAATGTTCGGAATTCCGGAATGTTCAGAGTTCCGGAATGTTCAGAGTTCCGGAATGCACCAAGGTTCCGGAATGTTCGGAATTCCGGAATGCACCAAGGTTCCGGAATGTTCGGAATTCCGGAATGGTCAGAGTTCCGGAATGCACCAAGGTTCCGGAATGTTCGGAATTCCGGAATGTTCAGAGTTCCGGAATGTTCAGAGTTCCGGAATGCACCAAGGTTCCGGAATGTTCAGAGTTCCGGAATGCACCAAGGTTCCGGAATGTTCAGAGTTCCGGAATCCACCAAGGTTCCGGAATGTTCGGAATTCCGGAATGTTCAGAGTTCCGGAATGCACTAAGGTTCCGGAATGTTCGGAATTCCGGAATGCACCAAGGTTCCGGAATGTTCGGAATTCCGGAATGTTCAGAGTTCCGGAATGCACCAAGGTTCCGGAATGTTCAGAGTTCCGGAATGTTCAGAGTTCCGGAATCCACCAAGGTTCCGGAATGTTCGGAATTCCGGAATGCACCAAGGTTCCGGAATGTTCGGAATTCCGGAATGTTCAGAGTTCCGGAATGCACCAAGGTTCCGGAATGTTCAGAGTTCCGGAATCCACCAAGGTTCCGGAATGTTCGGAATTCCGGAATGTTCAGAGTTCCGGAATGCACCAAGGTTCCAGAATGTTCGGAATTCCGGAATGCACCAAGGTTCCGGAATGTTCGGAATTCCGGAATGTTCAGAGTTCCGGAATGCACCAAGGTTCCGGAATGTTCGGAATTCCGGAATGCACCAAGGTTCCGGAATGTTCGGAATTCCGGAATGTTCAGAGTTCCGGAATGCACCAAGGTTCCGGAATGTTCGGAATTCCGGAATGTTCAGAGTTCCGGAATGCACCAAGGTTCCGGAATGTTCGGAATTCCGGAATGCACCAAGGTTCCGGAATGTTCGGAATTCCGGAATGCACCAAGGTTCCGGAATGTTCGAAATTCCGGAATGTTCAGAGTTCCGGAATGCACCAAGGTTCCGGAATGTTCGGAATTCCGGAATGCACCAAGGTTCCGGAATGTTCGGAATTCCGGAATGCACCAAGGTTCCGGAATGTTCGGAATTCCGGAATGTTCAGAGTTCCGGAATGTTCAGAGTTCCGGAATGCACCAAGGTTCCGGAATGTTCAGAGTTCCGGAATGCACCAAGGTTCCGGAATGTTCGGAATTCCGGAATGCACCAAGGTTCCGGAATGTTCGGAATTCCGGAATGCACCAAGGTTCCGGAATGTTCGGAATTCCGGAATGTTCAGAGTTCCGGAATGTTCAGAGTTCCGAATGCACCAAGGTTCCGGAATGTTCGGAATTCCGGAATGTTCGGAATTCCGGAATGCACCAAGGTTCCGGAATGTTCGGAATTCCGGAATGTTCAGAGTTCCGGAATGCACCAAGGTTCCGGAATGTTCGGAATTCCGGAATGCACCAAGGTTCCGGAATGTTCGGAATTCCGGAATGTACCAAGGTTCCGGAATGTTCGGAATTCCGGAATGCACCAAGGTTCCGGAATGTTCGGAATTCCGGAATGTTCGGAATTCCGGAATGTTCAGAGTTCCGGAATGCACCAAGGTTCCGGAATGTTCGGAATTCCGGAATGCACCAAGGTTCCGGAATGTTCGGAATTCCGGAATGTTCAGAGTTCCGGAATGTTCAGAGTTCCGGAATGCACCAAGGTTCCGGAATGTTCGGAATTCCGGAATGCACCAAGGTTCCGGAATGTTCGGAATTCCGGAATGTTCAGAGTTCCGGAATGCACCAAGGTTCCGGAATGTTCGGAATTCCGGAATGCACCAAGGTTCCGGAATGTTCGGAATTCCGGAATGCACCAAGGTTCCGGAATGTTCGGAATTCCGGAATGTTCAGAGTTCCGGAATGTTCAGAGTTCCGGAATGCACCAAGGTTCCGGAATGTTCGGAATTCCGGAATGCACCAAGGTTCCGGAATGTTCGGAATTCCGGAATGTTCAGAGTTCCGGAATGCACCAAGGTTCCGGAATGTTCGGAATTCCGGAATGTTCAGAGTTCCGGAATGCACCAAGGTTCCGGAATGTTCGGAATTCCGGAATGCACCAAGGTTCCGGAATGTTCGGAATTCCGGAATGCACCAAGGTTCCGGAATGTTCGGAATTCCGGAATGTTCAGAGTTCCGGAATGCACCAAGGTTCCGGAATGTTCGGAATTCCGGAATGCACCAAGGTTCCGGAATGTTCGGAATTCCGGAATGCACCAAGGTTCCGGAATGTTCGGAATTCCGGAATGTTCAGAGTTCCGGAATGTTCAGAGTTCCGGAATGCACCAAGGTTCCGGAATATTCGGAATTCCGGAATGCACCAAGGTTCCGGAATGTTCGGAATTCCGGAATGCACCAAGGTTCCGGAATGTTCGGAATTCCGGAATGCACCAAGGTTCCGGAATGTTCGGAATTCCGGAATGTTCAGAGTTCCGGAATGTTCAGAGTTCCGGAATGCACCAAGGTTCCGGAATGTTCGGAATTCCGGAATGTACCAAGGTTCCGGAATGTTCGGAATTCCGGAATGCACCAAGGTTCCGGAATGTTCGGAATTCCGGAATGTTCAGAGTTCCGGAATGTTCAGAGTTCCGGAATGCACCAAGGTTCCGGAATGTTCGGAATTCCGGAATGCACCAAGGTTCCGGAATGTTCGGAATTCCGGAATGCACCAAGGTTCCGGAATGTTCGGAATTCCGGAATGTTCAGAGTTCCGGAATGCACCAAGGTTCCGGAATGTTCGGAATTCCGGAATGCACCAAGGTTCCGGAATGTTCGGAATTCCGGAATGTTCAGAGTTCCGGAATGTTCAGAGTTCCGGAATGTTCAGAGTTCCGGAATGCACCAAGGTTCCGGAATGTTCAGAGTTCCGGAATGTTCAGAGTTCCGGAATGTTCAGAGTTCCGGAATGCACCAAGGTTCCGGAATGTTCGGAATTCCGGAATGGTCAGAGTTCCGGAATGCACCAAGGTTCCGGAATGTTCGGAATTCCGGAATGTTCAGAGTTCCGGAATGTTCAGAGTTCCGGAATGCACCAAGGTTCCGGAATGTTCAGAGTTCCGGAATGCACCAAGGTTCCGGAATGTTCAGAGTTCCGGAATCCACCAAGGTTCCGGAATGTTCGGAATTCCGGAATGTTCAGAGTTCCGGAATGCACTAAGGTTCCGGAATGTTCGGAATTCCGGAATGCACCAAGGTTCCGGAATGTTCGGAATTCCGGAATGTTCAGAGTTCCGGAATGCACCAAGGTTCCGGAATGTTCAGAGTTCCGGAATGTTCAGAGTTCCGGAATCCACCAAGGTTCCGGAATGTTCAGAGTTCCGGAATGCACCAAGGTTCCAGAATGCACCAAGGTTCCGGAATGTTCAGAGTTCCGGAATGCACCAAGGTTCCGGAATGTTCAGAGTTCCGGAATCCACCAAGGTTCCGGAATGTTCGGAATTCCGGAATGTTCAGAGTTCCGGAATGCACCAAGGTTCCAGAATGTTCGGAATTCCGGAATGCACCAAGGTTCCGGAATGTTCGGAATTCCGGAATGTTCAGAGTTCCGGAATGCACCAAGGTTCCGGAATGTTCGGAATTCCGGAATGCACCAAGGTTCCGGAATGTTCGGAATTCCGGAATGTTCAGAGTTCCGGAATGCACCAAGGTTCCGGAATGTTCGGAATTCCGGAATGTTCAGAGTTCCGGAATGCACCAAGGTTCCGGAATGTTCGGAATTCCGGAATGCACCAAGGTTCCGGAATGTTCGGAATTCCGGAATGCACCAAGGTTCCGGAATGTTCAGAGTTCCGGAATGCACCAAGGTTCCGGAATGTTCGGAATTCCGGAATGCACCAAGGTTCCGGAATGTTCGGAATTCCGGAATGCACCAAGGTTCCGGAATGTTCGGAATTCCGGAATGTTCAGAGTTCCGGAATGCACCAAGGTTCCGGAATGTTCGGAATTCCGGAATGCACCAAGGTTCCGGAATGTTCGGAATTCCGGAATGTTCAGAGTTCCGGAATGCACCAAGGTTCCGGAATGTTCAGAGTTCCGGAATGTTCAGAGTTCCGGAATCCACCAAGGTTCCGGAATGTTCAGAGTTCCGGAATGCACCAAGGTTCCGGAATGTTCAGAGTTCCGGAATGTTCAGAGTTCCGAATGCACCAAGGTTCCGGAATGTTCGGAATTCCGGAATGTTCGGAATTCCGGAATGCACCAAGGTTCCGGAATGTTCGGAATTCCGGAATGTTCAGAGTTCCGGAATGCACCAAGGTTCCAGAATGCACCAAGGTTCCGGAATGTTCAGAGTTCCGGAATGCACCAAGGTTCCGGAATGTTCGGAATTCCGGAATGCACCAAGGTTCCGGAATGTTCGGAATTCCGGAATGCACCAAGGTTCCGGAATGTTCGGAATTCCGGAATGTACCAAGGTTCCGGAATGTTCGGAATTCCGGAATGCACCAAGGTTCCGGAATGTTCGGAATTCCGGAATGTTCGGAATTCCGGAATGTTCAGAGTTCCGGAATGCACCAAGGTTCCGGAATGTTCGGAATTCCGGAATGCACCAAGGTTCCGGAATGTTCGGAATTCCGGAATGTTCAGAGTTCCGGAATGTTCAGAGTTCCGGAATGCACCAAGGTTCCGGAATGTTCGGAATTCCGGAATGCACCAAGGTTCCGGAATGTTCGGAATTCCGGAATGTTCAGAGTTCCGGAATGCACCAAGGTTCCGGAATGTTCGGAATTCCGGAATGCACCAAGGTTCCGGAATGTTCGGAATTCCGGAATGCACCAAGGTTCCGGAATGTTCGGAATTCCGGAATGTTCAGAGTTCCGGAATGCACCAAGGTTCCAGAATGCACCAAGGTTCCGGAATGTTCAGAGTTCCGGAATGCACCAAGGTTCCGGAATGTTCAGAGTTCCGGAATCCACCAAGGTTCCGGAATGTTCGGAATTCCGGAATGTTCAGAGTTCCGGAATGCACCAAGGTTCCAGAATGTTCGGAATTCCGGAATGCACCAAGGTTCCGGAATGTTCGGAATTCCGGAATGTTCAGAGTTCCGGAATGCACCAAGGTTCCGGAATGTTCGGAATTCCGGAATGCACCAAGGTTCCGGAATGTTCGGAATTCCGGAATGTTCAGAGTTCCGGAATGCACCAAGGTTCCGGAATGTTCGGAATTCCGGAATGTTCAGAGTTCCGGAATGCACCAAGGTTCCGGAATGTTCGGAATTCCGGAATGCACCAAGGTTCCGGAATGTTCGGAATTCCGGAATGCACCAAGGTTCCGGAATGTTCGGAATTCCGGAATGTTCAGAGTTCCGGAATGCACCAAGGTTCCGGAATGTTCGGAATTCCGGAATGCACCAAGGTTCCGGAATGTTCGGAATTCCGGAATGCACCAAGGTTCCGGAATGTTCGGAATTCCGGAATGTTCAGAGTTCCGGAATGTTCAGAGTTCCGGAATGCACCAAGGTTCCGGAATGTTCGGAATTCCGGAATGCACCAAGGTTCCGGAATGTTCGGAATTCCAGAATGCACCAAGGTTCCGGAATGTTCGGAATTCCGGAATGCACCAAGGTTCCGGAATGTTCGGAATTCCGGAATGTTCAGAGTTCCGGAATGTTCAGAGTTCCGAATGCACCAAGGTTCCGGAATGTTCGGAATTCCGGAATGTTCGGAATTCCGGAATGCACCAAGGTTCCGGAATGTTCGGAATTCCGGAATGTTCAGAGTTCCGGAATGCACCAAGGTTCCGGAATGTTCGGAATTCCGGAATGCACCAAGGTTCCGGAATGTTCGGAATTCCGGAATGTACCAAGGTTCCGGAATGTTCGGAATTCCGGAATGCACCAAGGTTCCGGAATGTTCGGAATTCCGGAATGTTCGGAATTCCGGAATGTTCAGAGTTCCGGAATGCACCAAGGTTCCGGAATGTTCGGAATTCCGGAATGCACCAAGGTTCCGGAATGTTCGGAATTCCGGAATGTTCGGAATTCCGGAATGCACCAAGGTTCCGGAATGTTCGGAATTCCGGAATGTTCAGAGTTCCGGAATGCACCAAGGTTCCGGAATGTTCGGAATTCCGGAATGCACCAAGGTTCCGGAATGTTCGGAATTCCGGAATGTACCAAGGTTCCGGAATGTTCGGAATTCCGGAATGCACCAAGGTTCCGGAATGTTCGGAATTCCGGAATGTTCGGAATTCCGGAATGTTCAGAGTTCCGGAATGCACCAAGGTTCCGGAATGTTCAGAGTTCCGGAATCCACCAAGGTTCCGGAATGTTCGGAATTCCGGAATGTTCAGAGTTCCGGAATGCACCAAGGTTCCAGAATGTTCGGAATTCCGGAATGCACCAAGGTTCCGGAATGTTCGGAATTCCGGAATGTTCAGAGTTCCGGAATGCACCAAGGTTCCGGAATGTTCGGAATTCCGGAATGCACCAAGGTTCCGGAATGTTCGGAATTCCGGAATGTTCAGAGTTCCGGAATGCACCAAGGTTCCGGAATGTTCGGAATTCCGGAATGTTCAGAGTTCCGGAATGCACCAAGGTTCCGGAATGTTCGGAATTCCGGAATGCACCAAGGTTCCGGAATGTTCGGAATTCCGGAATGCACCAAGGTTCCGGAATGTTCGGAATTCCGGAATGTTCAGAGTTCCGGAATGCACCAAGGTTCCGGAATGTTCGGAATTCCGGAATGCACCAAGGTTCCGGAATGTTCGGAATTCCGGAATGCACCAAGGTTCCGGAATGTTCGGAATTCCGGAATGTTCAGAGTTCCGGAATGTTCAGAGTTCCGGAATGCACCAAGGTTCCGGAATGTTCGGAATTCCGGAATGCACCAAGGTTCCGGAATGTTCGGAATTCCGGAATGCACCAAGGTTCCGGAATGTTCGGAATTCCGGAATGCACCAAGGTTCCGGAATGTTCGGAATTCCGGAATGTTCAGAGTTCCGGAATGTTCAGAGTTCCGAATGCACCAAGGTTCCGGAATGTTCGGAATTCCGGAATGTTCGGAATTCCGGAATGCACCAAGGTTCCGGAATGTTCGGAATTCCGGAATGTTCAGAGTTCCGGAATGCACCAAGGTTCCGGAATGTTCGGAATTCCGGAATGCACCAAGGTTCCGGAATGTTCGGAATTCCGGAATGTACCAAGGTTCCGGAATGTTCGGAATTCCGGAATGCACCAAGGTTCCGGAATGTTCGGAATTCCGGAATGTTCGGAATTCCGGAATGTTCAGAGTTCCGGAATGCACCAAGGTTCCGGAATGTTCGGAATTCCGGAATGCACCAAGGTTCCGGAATGTTCGGAATTCCGGAATGTTCAGAGTTCCGGAATGCACCAAGGTTCCGGAATGTTCGGAATTCCGGAATGTTCAGAGTTCCGGAATGCACCAAGGTTCCGGAATGTTCGGAATTCCGGAATGCACCAAGGTTCCGGAATGTTCGGAATTCCGGAATGCACCAAGGTTCCGGAATGTTCGGAATTCCGGAATGTTCAGAGTTCCGGAATGCACCAAGGTTCCGGAATGTTCGGAATTCCGGAATGCACCAAGGTTCCGGAATGTTCGGAATTCCGGAATGCACCAAGGTTCCGGAATGTTCGGAATTCCGGAATGTTCAGAGTTCCGGAATGTTCAGAGTTCCGGAATGCACCAAGGTTCCGGAATGTTCGGAATTCCGGAATGCACCAAGGTTCCGGAATGTTCGGAATTCCGGAATGCACCAAGGTTCCGGAATGTTCGGAATTCCGGAATGCACCAAGGTTCCGGAATGTTCGGAATTCCGGAATGTTCAGAGTTCCGGAATGTTCAGAGTTCCGAATGCACCAAGGTTCCGGAATGTTCGGAATTCCGGAATGTTCGGAATTCCGGAATGCACCAAGGTTCCGGAATGTTCGGAATTCCGGAATGTTCAGAGTTCCGGAATGCACCAAGGTTCCGGAATGTTCGGAATTCCGGAATGCACCAAGGTTCCGGAATGTTCGGAATTCCGGAATGTACCAAGGTTCCGGAATGTTCGGAATTCCGGAATGCACCAAGGTTCCGGAATGTTCGGAATTCCGGAATGTTCGGAATTCCGGAATGTTCAGAGTTCCGGAATGCACCAAGGTTCCGGAATGTTCGGAATTCCGGAATGCACCAAGGTTCCGGAATGTTCGGAATTCCGGAATGTTCAGAGTTCCGGAATGTTCAGAGTTCCGGAATGCACCAAGGTTCCGGAATGTTCGGAATTCCGGAATGCACCAAGGTTCCGGAATGTTCGGAATTCCGGAATGTTCAGAGTTCCGGAATGCACCAAGGTTCCGGAATGTTCGGAATTCCGGAATGCACCAAGGTTCCGGAATGTTCGGAATTCCGGAATGCACCAAGGTTCCGGAATGTTCGGAATTCCGGAATGTTCAGAGTTCCGGAATGTTCAGAGTTCCGGAATGCACCAAGGTTCCGGAATGTTCGGAATTCCGGAATGCACCAAGGTTCCGGAATGTTCGGAATTCCGGAATGTTCAGAGTTCCGGAATGCACCAAGGTTCCGGAATGTTCGGAATTCCGGAATGTTCAGAGTTCCGGAATGCACCAAGGTTCCGGAATGTTCGGAATTCCGGAATGCACCAAGGTTCCGGAATGTTCGGAATTCCGGAATGCACCAAGGTTCCGGAATGTTCGGAATTCCGGAATGTTCAGAGTTCCGGAATGCACCAAGGTTCCGGAATGTTCGGAATTCCGGAATGCACCAAGGTTCCGGAATGTTCGGAATTCCGGAATGCACCAAGGTTCCGGAATGTTCGGAATTCCGGAATGTTCAGAGTTCCGGAATGTTCAGAGTTCCGGAATGCACCAAGGTTCCGGAATGTTCGGAATTCCGGAATGCACCAAGGTTCCGGAATGTTCGGAATTCCGGAATGCACCAAGGTTCCGGAATGTTCGGAATTCCGGAATGCACCAAGGTTCCGGAATGTTCGGAATTCCGGAATGTTCAGAGTTCCGGAATGTTCAGAGTTCCGGAATGCACCAAGGTTCCGGAATGTTCGGAATTCCGGAATGTACCAAGGTTCCGGAATGTTCGGAATTCCGGAATGCACCAAGGTTCCGGAATGTTCGGAATTCCGGAATGTTCAGAGTTCCGGAATGTTCAGAGTTCCGGAATGCACCAAGGTTCCGGAATGTTCGGAATTCCGGAATGTTCAGAGTTCCGGAATGCACCAAGGTTCCGGAATGTTCGGAATTCCGGAATGTTCAGAGTTCCGGAATGTTCAGAGTTCCGGAATGCACCAAGGTTCCGGAATGTTCGGAATTCCGGAATGTTCAGAGTTCCGGAATGCACCAAGGTTCCGGAATGTTCGGAATTCCGGAATGCACCAAGGTTCCGGAATGTTCGGAATTCCGGAATGCACCAAGGTTCCGGAATGTTCGGAATTCCGGAATGTTCAGAGTTCCGGAATGCACCAAGGTTCCGGAATGTTCAGAGTTCCGGAATGTTCAGAGTTCCGGAATCCACCAAGGTTCCGGAATGTTCAGAGTTCCGGAATGCACCAAGGTTCCGGAATGTTCGGAATTCCGGAATGTTCAGAGTTCCGGAATGTTCAGAGTTCCGGAATGCACCAAGGTTCCGGAATGTTCGGAATTCCGGAATGCACCAAGGTTCCGGAATGTTCGGAATTCCGGAATGCACCAAGGTTCCGGAATGTTCGGAATTCCGGAATGTTCAGAGTTCCGGAATGTTCAGAGTTCCGGAATGCACCAAGGTTCCGGAATGTTCAGAGTTCCGGAATGCACCAAGGTTCCGGAATGTTCGGAATTCCGGAATGTTCAGAGTTCCGGAATGTTCAGAGTTCCGGAATGCACCAAGGTTCCGGAATGTTCGGAATTCCGGAATGCACCAAGGTTCCGGAATGTTCGGAATTCCGGAATGGTCAGAGTTCCGGAATGCACCAAGGTTCCGGAATGTTCGGAATTCCGGAATGTTCAGAGTTCCGGAATGTTCAGAGTTCCGGAATGCACCAAGGTTCCGGAATGTTCAGAGTTCCGGAATGCACCAAGGTTCCGGAATGTTCAGAGTTCCGGAATCCACCAAGGTTCCGGAATGTTCGGAATTCCGGAATGTTCAGAGTTCCGGAATCCACCAAGGTTCCGGAATGTTCGGAATTCCGGAATGTTCAGAGTTCCGGAATGCACCAAGGTTCCAGAATGTTCGGAATTCCGGAATGCACCAAGGTTCCGGAATGTTCGGAATTCCGGAATGTTCAGAGTTCCGGAATGCACCAAGGTTCCGGAATGTTCGGAATTCCGGAATGCACCAAGGTTCCGGAATGTTCGGAATTCCGGAATGTTCAGAGTTCCGGAATGCACCAAGGTTCCGGAATGTTCGGAATTCCGGAATGCACCAAGGTTCCGGAATGTTCGGAATTCCGGAATGCACCAAGGTTCCGGAATGTTCGGAATTCCGGAATGTTCAGAGTTCCGGAATGCACCAAGGTTCCGGAATGTTCGGAATTCCGGAATGCACCAAGGTTCCGGAATGTTCGGAATTCCGGAATGCACCAAGGTTCCGGAATGTTCGGAATTCCGGAATGTTCAGAGTTCCGGAATGTTCAGAGTTCCGGAATGCACCAAGGTTCCGGAATGTTCGGAATTCCGGAATGCACCAAGGTTCCGGAATGTTCGGAATTCCGGAATGTACCAAGGTTCCGGAATGTTCGGAATTCCGGAATGCACCAAGGTTCCGGAATGTTCGGAATTCCGGAATGTTCAGAGTTCCGGAATGTTCAGAGTTCCGGAATGCACCAAGGTTCCGGAATGTTCGGAATTCCGGAATGCACCAAGGTTCCGGAATGTTCGGAATTCCGGAATGCACCAAGGTTCCGGAATGTTCGGAATTCCGGAATGCACCAAGGTTCCGGAATGTTCGGAATTCCGGAATGTTCAGAGTTCCGGAATGCACCAAGGTTCCGGAATGTTCGGAATTCCGGAATGCACCAATGTTCCGGAATGTTCGGAATTCCGGAATGTTCAGAGTTCCGGAATGTTCAGAGTTCCGGAATGCACCAAGGTTCCGGAATGTTCGGAATTCCGGAATGCACCAAGGTTCCGGAATGTTCGGAATTCCGGAATGTTCAGAGTTCCGGAATGTTCAGAGTTCCGGAATGCACCAAGGTTCCGGAATGTTCGGAATTCCGGAATGCACCAAGGTTCCGGAATGTTCGGAATTCCGGAATGCACCAAGGTTCCGGAATGTTCGGAATTCCGGAATGTTCAGAGTTCCGGAATGTTCAGAGTTCCGGAATGCACCAAGGTTCCGGAATGTTCAGAGTTCCGGAATGCACCAAGGTTCCGGAATGTTCGGAATTCCGGAATGTTCAGAGTTCCGGAATGTTCAGAGTTCCGGAATGCACCAAGGTTCCGGAATGTTCGGAATTCCGGAATGCACCAAGGTTCCGGAATGTTCGGAATTCCGGAATGCACCAAGGTTCCGGAATGTTCGGAATTCCGGAATGTTCAGAGTTCCGGAATGCACCAAGGTTCCGGAATGTTCAGAGTTCCGGAATGTTCAGAGTTCCGGAATCCACCAAGGTTCCGGAATGTTCAGAGTTCCGGAATGCACCAAGGTTCCGGAATGTTCGGAATTCCGGAATGTTCAGAGTTCCGGAATGTTCAGAGTTCCGGAATGCACCAAGGTTCCGGAATGTTCGGAATTCCGGAATGCACCAAGGTTCCGGAATGTTCGGAATTCCGGAATGCACCAAGGTTCCGGAATGTTCGGAATTCCGGAATGTTCAGAGTTCCGGAATGTTCAGAGTTCCGGAATGCACCAAGGTTCCGGAATGTTCAGAGTTCCGGAATGCACCAAGGTTCCGGAATGTTCGGAATTCCGGAATGTTCAGAGTTCCGGAATGTTCAGAGTTCCGGAATGCACCAAGGTTCCGGAATGTTCGGAATTCCGGAATGCACCAAGGTTCCGGAATGTTCGGAATTCCGGAATGGTCAGAGTTCCGGAATGCACCAAGGTTCCGGAATGTTCGGAATTCCGGAATGTTCAGAGTTCCGGAATGTTCAGAGTTCCGGAATGCACCAAGATTCCGGAATGTTCAGAGTTCCGGAATGCACCAAGGTTCCGGAATGTTCAGAGTTCCGGAATCCACCAAGGTTCCGGAATGTTCGGAATTCCGGAATGTTCAGAGTTCCGGAATGCACTAAGGTTCCGGAATGTTCGGAATTCCGGAATGCACCAAGGTTCCGGAATGTTCGGAATTCCGGAATGTTCAGAGTTCCGGAATGCACCAAGGTTCCGGAATGTTCAGAGTTCCGGAATGTTCAGAGTTCCGGAATCCACCAAGGTTCCGGAATGTTCGGAATTCCGGAATGCACCAAGGTTCCGGAATGTTCGGAATTCCGGAATGTTCAGAGTTCCGGAATGCACCAAGGTTCCGGAATGTTCAGAGTTCCGGAATCCACCAAGGTTCCGGAATGTTCGGAATTCCGGAATGTTCAGAGTTCCGGAATGCACCAAGGTTCCAGAATGTTCGGAATTCCGGAATGCACCAAGGTTCCGGAATGTTCGGAATTCCGGAATGTTCAGAGTTCCGGAATGCACCAAGGTTCCGGAATGTTCGGAATTCCGGAATGCACCAAGGTTCCGGAATGTTCGGAATTCCGGAATGTTCAGAGTTCCGGAATGCACCAAGGTTCCGGAATGTTCGGAATTCCGGAATGTTCGGAATTCCGGAATGTTCAGAGTTCCGGAATGCACCAAGGTTCCGGAATGTTCGGAATTCCGGAATGCACCAAGGTTCCGGAATGTTCGGAATTCCGGAATGTTCAGAGTTCCGGAATGTTCAGAGTTCCGGAATGCACCAAGGTTCCGGAATGTTCGGAATTCCGGAATGCACCAAGGTTCCGGAATGTTCGGAATTCCGGAATGTTCAGAGTTCCGGAATGCACCAAGGTTCCGGAATGTTCGGAATTCCGGAATGCACCAAGGTTCCGGAATGTTCGGAATTCCGGAATGCACCAAGGTTCCGGAATGTTCGGAATTCCGGAATGTTCAGAGTTCCGGAATGTTCAGAGTTCCGGAATGCACCAAGGTTCCGGAATGTTCGGAATTCCGGAATGCACCAAGGTTCCGGAATGTTCGGAATTCCGGAATGTTCAGAGTTCCGGAATGCACCAAGGTTCCGGAATGTTCGGAATTCCGGAATGTTCAGAGTTCCGGAATGCACCAAGGTTCCGGAATGTTCGGAATTCCGGAATGCACCAAGGTTCCGGAATGTTCGGAATTCCGGAATGCACCAAGGTTCCGGAATGTTCGGAATTCCGGAATGTTCAGAGTTCCGGAATGCACCAAGGTTCCGGAATGTTCGGAATTCCGGAATGCACCAAGGTTCCGGAATGTTCGGAATTCCGGAATGCACCAAGGTTCCGGAATGTTCGGAATTCCGGAATGTTCAGAGTTCCGGAATGTTCAGAGTTCCGGAATGCACCAAGGTTCCGGAATGTTCGGAATTCCGGAATGCACCAAGGTTCCGGAATGTTCGGAATTCCGGAATGCACCAAGGTTCCGGAATGTTCGGAATTCCGGAATGCACCAAGGTTCCGGAATGTTCGGAATTCCGGAATGTTCAGAGTTCCGGAATGTTCAGAGTTCCGGAATGCACCAAGGTTCCGGAATGTTCGGAATTCCCGAATGTACCAAGGTTCCGGAATGTTCGGAATTCCGGAATGCACCAAGGTTCCGGAATGTTCGGAATTCCGGAATGTTCAGAGTTCCGGAATGTTCAGAGTTCCGGAATGCACCAAGGTTCCGGAATGTTCGGAATTCCGGAATGTTCAGAGTTCCGGAATGCACCAAGGTTCCGGAATGTTCGGAATTCCGGAATGTTCAGAGTTCCGGAATGTTCAGAGTTCCGGAATGCACCAAGGTTCCGGAATGTTCGGAATTCCGGAATGTTCAGAGTTCCGGAATGCACCAAGGTTCCGGAATGTTCGGAATTCCGGAATGCACCAAGGTTCCGGAATGTTCGGAATTCCGGAATGCACCAAGGTTCCGGAATGTTCGGAATTCCGGAATGTTCAGAGTTCCGGAATGCACCAAGGTTCCGGAATGTTCAGAGTTCCGGAATGTTCAGAGTTCCGGAATCCACCAAGGTTCCGGAATGTTCAGAGTTCCGGAATGCACCAAGGTTCCGGAATGTTCGGAATTCCGGAATGTTCAGAGTTCCGGAATGTTCAGAGTTCCGGAATGCACCAAGGTTCCGGAATGTTCGGAATTCCGGAATGCACCAAGGTTCCGGAATGTTCGGAATTCCGGAATGCACCAAGGTTCCGGAATGTTCGGAATTCCGGAATGTTCAGAGTTCCGGAATGTTCAGAGTTCCGGAATGCACCAAGGTTCCGGAATGTTCAGAGTTCCGGAATGCACCAAGGTTCCGGAATGTTCGGAATTCCGGAATGTTCAGAGTTCCGGAATGTTCAGAGTTCCGGAATGCACCAAGGTTCCGGAATGTTCGGAATTCCGGAATGCACCAAGGTTCCGGAATGTTCGGAATTCCGGAATGGTCAGAGTTCCGGAATGCACCAAGGTTCCGGAATGTTCGGAATTCCGGAATGTTCAGAGTTCCGGAATGTTCAGAGTTCCGGAATGCACCAAGGTTCCGGAATGTTCAGAGTTCCGGAATGCACCAAGGTTCCGGAATGTTCAGAGTTCCGGAATCCACCAAGGTTCCGGAATGTTCGGAATTCCGGAATGTTCAGAGTTCCGGAATCCACCAAGGTTCCGGAATGTTCGGAATTCCGGAATGTTCAGAGTTCCGGAATGCACCAAGGTTCCAGAATGTTCGGAATTCCGGAATGCACCAAGGTTCCGGAATGTTCGGAATTCCGGAATGTTCAGAGTTCCGGAATGCACCAAGGTTCCGGAATGTTCGGAATTCCGGAATGCACCAAGGTTCCGGAATGTTCGGAATTCCGGAATGTTCAGAGTTCCGGAATGCACCAAGGTTCCGGAATGTTCGGAATTCCGGAATGCACCAAGGTTCCGGAATGTTCGGAATTCCGGAATGCACCAAGGTTCCGGAATGTTCGGAATTCCGGAATGTTCAGAGTTCCGGAATGCACCAAGGTTCCGGAATGTTCGGAATTCCGGAATGCACCAAGGTTCCGGAATGTTCGGAATTCCGGAATGCACCAAGGTTCCGGAATGTTCGGAATTCCGGAATGTTCAGAGTTCCGGAATGTTCAGAGTTCCGGAATGCACCAAGGTTCCGGAATGTTCGGAATTCCGGAATGCACCAAGGTTCCGGAATGTTCGGAATTCCGGAATGTACCAAGGTTCCGGAATGTTCGGAATTCCGGAATGCACCAAGGTTCCGGAATGTTCGGAATTCCGGAATGTTCAGAGTTCCGGAATGTTCAGAGTTCCGGAATGCACCAAGGTTCCGGAATGTTCGGAATTCCGGAATGCACCAAGGTTCCGGAATGTTCGGAATTCCGGAATGCACCAAGGTTCCGGAATGTTCGGAATTCCGGAATGCACCAAGGTTCCGGAATGTTCGGAATTCCGGAATGTTCAGAGTTCCGGAATGCACCAAGGTTCCGGAATGTTCGGAATTCCGGAATGCACCAAGGTTCCGGAATGTTCGGAATTCCGGAATGTTCAGAGTTCCGGAATGTTCAGAGTTCCGGAATGCACCAAGGTTCCGGAATGTTCGGAATTCCGGAATGCACCAAGGTTCCGGAATGTTCGGAATTCCGGAATGTTCAGAGTTCCGGAATGTTCAGAGTTCCGGAATGCACCAAGGTTCCGGAATGTTCGGAATTCCGGAATGCACCAAGGTTCCGGAATGTTCGGAATTCCGGAATGCACCAAGGTTCCGGAATGTTCGGAATTCCGGAATGTTCAGAGTTCCGGAATGTTCAGAGTTCCGGAATGCACCAAGGTTCCGGAATGTTCAGAGTTCCGGAATGCACCAAGGTTCCGGAATGTTCGGAATTCCGGAATGTTCAGAGTTCCGGAATGTTCAGAGTTCCGGAATGCACCAAGGTTCCGGAATGTTCGGAATTCCGGAATGCACCAAGGTTCCGGAATGTTCGGAATTCCGGAATGCACCAAGGTTCCGGAATGTTCGGAATTCCGGAATGTTCAGAGTTCCGGAATGCACCAAGGTTCCGGAATGTTCAGAGTTCCGGAATGTTCAGAGTTCCGGAATCCACCAAGGTTCCGGAATGTTCAGAGTTCCGGAATGCACCAAGGTTCCGGAATGTTCGGAATTCCGGAATGTTCAGAGTTCCGGAATGTTCAGAGTTCCGGAATGCACCAAGGTTCCGGAATGTTCGGAATTCCGGAATGCACCAAGGTTCCGGAATGTTCGGAATTCCGGAATGCACCAAGGTTCCGGAATGTTCGGAATTCCGGAATGTTCAGAGTTCCGGAATGTTCAGAGTTCCGGAATGCACCAAGGTTCCGGAATGTTCAGAGTTCCGGAATGCACCAAGGTTCCGGAATGTTCGGAATTCCGGAATGTTCAGAGTTCCGGAATGTTCAGAGTTCCGGAATGCACCAAGGTTCCGGAATGTTCAGAGTTCCGGAATGCACCAAGGTTCCGGAATGTTCGGAATTCCGGAATGTTCAGAGTTCCGGAATGTTCAGAGTTCCGGAATGCACCAAGGTTCCGGAATGTTCGGAATTCCGGAATGCACCAAGGTTCCGGAATGTTCGGAATTCCGGAATGCACCAAGGTTCCGGAATGTTCGGAATTCCGGAATGTTCAGAGTTCCGGAATGCACCAAGGTTCCGGAATGTTCAGAGTTCCGGAATGTTCAGAGTTCCGGAATCCACCAAGGTTCCGGAATGTTCAGAGTTCCGGAATGCACCAAGGTTCCGGAATGTTCGGAATTCCGGAATGTTCAGAGTTCCGGAATGTTCAGAGTTCCGGAATGCACCAAGGTTCCGGAATGTTCGGAATTCCGGAATGCACCAAGGTTCCGGAATGTTCGGAATTCCGGAATGCACCAAGGTTCCGGAATGTTCGGAATTCCGGAATGTTCAGAGTTCCGGAATGTTCAGAGTTCCGGAATGCACCAAGGTTCCGGAATGTTCAGAGTTCCGGAATGCACCAAGGTTCCGGAATGTTCGGAATTCCGGAATGTTCAGAGTTCCGGAATGTTCAGAGTTCCGGAATGCACCAAGGTTCCGGAATGTTCGGAATTCCGGAATGCACCAAGGTTCCGGAATGTTCGGAATTCCGGAATGGTCAGAGTTCCGGAATGCACCAAGGTTCCGGAATGTTCGGAATTCCGGAATGTTCAGAGTTCCGGAATGTTCAGAGTTCCGGAATGCACCAAGATTCCGGAATGTTCAGAGTTCCGGAATGCACCAAGGTTCCGGAATGTTCAGAGTTCCGGAATCCACCAAGGTTCCGGAATGTTCGGAATTCCGGAATGTTCAGAGTTCCGGAATGCACTAAGGTTCCGGAATGTTCGGAATTCCGGAATGCACCAAGGTTCCGGAATGTTCGGAATTCCGGAATGTTCAGAGTTCCGGAATGCACCAAGGTTCCGGAATGTTCAGAGTTCCGGAATGTTCAGAGTTCCGGAATCCACCAAGGTTCCGGAATGTTCGGAATTCCGGAATGCACCAAGGTTCCGGAATGTTCGGAATTCCGGAATGTTCAGAGTTCCGGAATGCACCAAGGTTCCGGAATGTTCAGAGTTCCGGAATCCACCAAGGTTCCGGAATGTTCGGAATTCCGGAATGTTCAGAGTTCCGGAATGCACCAAGGTTCCAGAATGTTCGGAATTCCGGAATGCACCAAGGTTCCGGAATGTTCGGAATTCCGGAATGTTCAGAGTTCCGGAATGCACCAAGGTTCCGGAATGTTCGGAATTCCGGAATGCACCAAGGTTCCGGAATGTTCGGAATTCCGGAATGTTCAGAGTTCCGGAATGCACCAAGGTTCCGGAATGTTCGGAATTCCGGAATGTTCAGAGTTCCGGAATGCACCAAGGTTCCGGAATGTTCGGAATTCCGGAATGCACCAAGGTTCCGGAATGTTCGGAATTCCGGAATGCACCAAGGTTCCGGAATGCACTAAGGTTCCGGAATGTTCGGAATTCCGGAATGTTCAGAGTTCTGGAATGTTCAGAGTTCCGGAATGCACCAAGGTTCCGGAATGTTCGGAATTCCGGAATGTTCGGAATTCCGGAATGTTCAGAGTTCCGGAATGCACCAAGGTTCCGGAATGTTCGGAATTCCGGAATGTTCGGAATTCCGGAATGTTCAGAGTTCCGGAATGCACCAAGGTTCCGGAATGTTCGGAATTCCGGAATGCACCAAGGTTCCGGAATGTTCGGAATTCCGGAATGCACCAAGGTTCCGGAATGTTCGGAATTCCGGAATGTTCAGAGTTCCGGAATGTTCGGAATTCCGGAATGCACCAAGGTTCCGGAATGTTCGGAATTCCGGAATGCACCAAGGTTCCGGAATGTTCGGAATTCCGGAATGCACCAAGGTTCCGGAATGTTCGGAATTCCGGAATGTTCAGAGTTCCGGAATGTTCAGAGTTCCGGAATGCACCAAGGTTCCGGAATGTTCGGAATTCCGGAATGTTCGGAATTCCGGAATGCACCAAGGTTCCGGAATGTTCGGAATTCCGGAATGTTCGGAATTCCGGAATGTTCAGAGTTCCGGAATGCACCAAGGTTCCGGAATGTTCGGAATTCCGGAATGCACCAAGGTTCCGGAATGTTCGGAATTCCGGAATGTTCAGAGTTCCGGAATGTTCAGAGTTCCGGAATGCACCAAGGTTCCGGAATGTTCGGAATTCCGGAATGCACCAAGGTTCCGGAATGTTCGGAATTCCGGAATGTTCAGAGTTCCGGAATGCACCAAGGTTCCGGAATGTTCGGAATTCCGGAATGCACCAAGGTTCCGGAATGTTCGGAATTCCGGAATGCACCAAGGTTCCGGAATGTTCGGAATTCCGGAATGTTCAGAGTTCCGGAATGTTCGGAATTCCGGAATGCACCAAGGTTCCGGAATGTTCGGAATTCCGGAATGCACCAAGGTTCCGGAATGTTCGGAATTCCGGAATGTTCAGAGTTCCGGAATGTTCAGAGTTCCGGAATGCACCAAGGTTCCGGAATGTTCGGAATTCCGGAATGCACCAAGGTTCCGGAATGTTCGGAATTCCGGAATGCACCAAGGTTCCGGAATGTTCGGAATTCCGGAATGCACCAAGGTTCCGGAATGTTCGGAATTCCGGAATGTTCAGAGTTCCGGAATGTTCAGAGTTCCGGAATGCACCAAGGTTCCGGAATGTTCGGAATTCCGGAATGCACCAAGGTTCCGGAATGTTCGGAATTCCGGAATGCACCAAGGTTCCGGAATGTTCGGAATTCCGGAATGTTCAGAGTTCCGGAATGCACCAAGGTTCCGGAATGTTCGGAATTCCGGAATGCACCAAGGTTCCGGAATGTTCGGAATTCCGGAATGTTCGGAATTCCGGAATGTTCAGAGTTCCGGAATGCACCAAGGTTCCGGAATGTTCGGAATTCCGGAATGCACCAAGGTTCCGGAATGTTCGGAATTCCGGAATGTTCAGAGTTCCGGAATGTTCAGAGTTCCGGAATGCACCAAGGTTCCGGAATGTTCGGAATTCCGGAATGCACCAAGGTTCCGGAATGTTCGGAATTCCGGAATGCACCAAGGTTCCGGAATGTTCGGAATTCCGGAATGTTCAGAGTTCCGGAATGCACCAAGGTTCCGGAATGTTCGGAATTCCGGAATGCACCAAGGTTCCGGAATGTTCGGAATTCCGGAATGTTCAGAGTTCCGGAATGTTCAGAGTTCCGGAATGCACCAAGGTTCCGGAATGTTCGGAATTCCGGAATGCACCAAGGTTCCGGAATGTTCGGAATTCCGGAATGTTCAGAGTTCCGGAATGTTCAGAGTTCCGGAATGCACCAAGGTTCCGGAATGTTCGGAATTCCGGAATGCACCAAGGTTCCGGAATGTTCGGAATTCCGGAATGCACCAAGGTTCCGGAATGTTCGGAATTCCGGAATGTTCAGAGTTCCGGAATGTTCAGAGTTCCGGAATGCACCAAGGTTCCGGAATGTTCAGAGTTCCGGAATGCACCAAGGTTCCGGAATGTTCGGAATTCCGGAATGTTCAGAGTTCCGGAATGTTCAGAGTTCCGGAATGCACCAAGGTTCCGGAATGTTCGGAATTCCGGAATGCACCAAGGTTCCGGAATGTTCGGAATTCCGGAATGTTCAGAGTTCCGGAATGCACTAAGGTTCCGGAATGTTCGGAATTCCGGAATGCACCAAGGTTCCGGAATGTTCGGAATTCCGGAATGTTCAGAGTTCCGGAATGCACCAAGGTTCCGGAATGTTCAGAGTTCCGGAATGCACCAAGGTTCCGGAATGTTCAGAGTTCCGGAATCCACCAAGGTTCCGGAATGTTCGGAATTCCGGAATGTTCAGAGTTCCGGAATGCACCAAGGTTCCGGAATGTTCGGAATTCCGGAATGCACCAAGGTTCCGGAATGTTCGGAATTCCGGAATGCACCAAGGTTCCGGAATGTTCGGAATTCCGGAATGTTCAGAGTTCCGGAATGCACCAAGGTTCCGGAATGTTCAGAGTTCCGGAATGTTCAGAGTTCCGGAATCCACCAAGGTTCCGGAATGTTCAGAGTTCCGGAATGCACCAAGGTTCCGGAATGTTCGGAATTCCGGAATGTTCAGAGTTCCGGAATGTTCAGAGTTCCGGAATGCACCAAGGTTCCGGAATGTTCGGAATTCCGGAATGCACCAAGGTTCCGGAATGTTCGGAATTCCGGAATGCACCAAGGTTCCGGAATGTTCGGAATTCCGGAATGTTCAGAGTTCCGGAATGTTCAGAGTTCCGGAATGCACCAAGGTTCCGGAATGTTCAGAGTTCCGGAATGCACCAAGGTTCCGGAATGTTCGGAATTCCGGAATGTTCAGAGTTCCGGAATGTTCAGAGTTCCGGAATGCACCAAGGTTCCGGAATGTTCGGAATTCCGGAATGCACCAAGGTTCCGGAATGTTCGGAATTCCGGAATGGTCAGAGTTCCGGAATGCACCAAGGTTCCGGAATGTTCGGAATTCCGGAATGTTCAGAGTTCCGGAATGTTCAGAGTTCCGGAATGCACCAAGGTTCCGGAATGTTCAGAGTTCCGGAATGCACCAAGGTTCCGGAATGTTCAGAGTTCCGGAATCCACCAAGGTTCCGGAATGTTCGGAATTCCGGAATGTTCAGAGTTCCGGAATGCACTAAGGTTCCGGAATGTTCGGAATTCCGGAATGCACCAAGGTTCCGGAATGTTCGGAATTCCGGAATGTTCAGAGTTCCGGAATGCACCAAGGTTCCGGAATGTTCAGAGTTCCGGAATGTTCAGAGTTCCGGAATCCACCAAGGTTCCGGAATGTTCGGAATTCCGGAATGCACCAAGGTTCCGGAATGTTCGGAATTCCGGAATGTTCAGAGTTCCGGAATGCACCAAGGTTCCGGAATGTTCAGAGTTCCGGAATCCACCAAGGTTCCGGAATGTTCGGAATTCCGGAATGTTCAGAGTTCCGGAATGCACCAAGGTTCCAGAATGTTCGGAATTCCGGAATGCACCAAGGTTCCGGAATGTTCGGAATTCCGGAATGTTCAGAGTTCCGGAATGCACCAAGGTTCCGGAATGTTCGGAATTCCGGAATGCACCAAGGTTCCGGAATGTTCGGAATTCCGGAATGTTCAGAGTTCCGGAATGCACCAAGGTTCCGGAATGTTCGGAATTCCGGAATGTTCAGAGTTCCGGAATGCACCAAGGTTCCGGAATGTTCGGAATTCCGGAATGCACCAAGGTTCCGGAATGTTCGGAATTCCGGAATGCACCAAGGTTCCGGAATGTTCGGAATTCCGGAATGTTCAGAGTTCCGGAATGCACCAAGGTTCCGGAATGTTCGGAATTCCGGAATGCACCAAGGTTCCGGAATGTTCGGAATTCCGGAATGCACCAAGGTTCCGGAATGTTCGGAATTCCGGAATGTTCAGAGTTCCGGAATGTTCAGAGTTCCGGAATGCACCAAGGTTCCGGAATGTTCAGAGTTCCGGAATGCACCAAGGTTCCGGAATGTTCGGAATTCCGGAATGCACCAAGGTTCCGGAATGTTCGGAATTCCGGAATGCACCAAGGTTCCGGAATGTTCGGAATTCCGGAATGTTCAGAGTTCCGGAATGTTCAGAGTTCCGAATGCACCAAGGTTCCGGAATGTTCGGAATTCCGGAATGTTCGGAATTCCGGAATGCACCAAGGTTCCGGAATGTTCGGAATTCCGGAATGTTCAGAGTTCCGGAATGCACCAAGGTTCCGGAATGTTCGGAATTCCGGAATGCACCAAGGTTCCGGAATGTTCGGAATTCCGGAATGTACCAAGGTTCCGGAATGTTCGGAATTCCGGAATGCACCAAGGTTCCGGAATGTTCGGAATTCCGGAATGTTCGGAATTCCGGAATGTTCAGAGTTCCGGAATGCACCAAGGTTCCGGAATGTTCGGAATTCCGGAATGCACCAAGGTTCCGGAATGTTCGGAATTCCGGAATGTTCAGAGTTCCGGAATGTTCAGAGTTCCGGAATGCACCAAGGTTCCGGAATGTTCGGAATTCCGGAATGCACCAAGGTTCCGGAATGTTCGGAATTCCGGAATGTTCAGAGTTCCGGAATGCACCAAGGTTCCGGAATGTTCGGAATTCCGGAATGCACCAAGGTTCCGGAATGTTCGGAATTCCGGAATGCACCAAGGTTCCGGAATGTTCGGAATTCCGGAATGTTCAGAGTTCCGGAATGTTCAGAGTTCCGGAATGCACCAAGGTTCCGGAATGTTCGGAATTCCGGAATGCACCAAGGTTCCGGAATGTTCGGAATTCCGGAATGTTCAGAGTTCCGGAATGCACCAAGGTTCCGGAATGTTCGGAATTCCGGAATGTTCAGAGTTCCGGAATGCACCAAGGTTCCGGAATGTTCGGAATTCCGGAATGTTCAGAGTTCCGGAATGTTCAGAGTTCCGGAATGCACCAAGGTTCCGGAATGTTCGGAATTCCGGAATGCACCAAGGTTCCGGAATGTTCGGAATTCCGGAATGCACCAAGGTTCCGGAATGTTCGGAATTCCGGAATGCACCAAGGTTCCGGAATGTTCGGAATTCCGGAATGTTCAGAGTTCCGGAATGTTCAGAGTTCCGGAATGCACCAAGGTTCCGGAATGTTCGGAATTCCGGAATGTACCAAGGTTCCGGAATGTTCGGAATTCCGGAATGCACCAAGGTTCCGGAATGTTCGGAATTCCGGAATGTTCAGAGTTCCGGAATGTTCAGAGTTCCGGAATGCACCAAGGTTCCGGAATGTTCGGAATTCCGGAATGCACCAAGGTTCCGGAATGTTCGGAATTCCGGAATGTTCAGAGTTCCGGAATGCACCAAGGTTCCGGAATGTTCGGAATTCCGGAATGCACCAAGGTTCCGGAATGTTCGGAATTCCGGAATGTTCAGAGTTCCGGAATGTTCAGAGTTCCGGAATGCACCAAGGTTCCGGAATGTTCGGAATTCCGGAATGTTCGGAATTCCGGAATGTTCAGAGTTCCGGAATGCACCAAGGTTCCGGAATGTTCGGAATTCCGGAATGCACCAAGGTTCCGGAATGTTCGGAATTCCGGAATGTTCAGAGTTCCGGAATGTTCAGAGTTCCGGAATGCACCAAGGTTCCGGAATGTTCGGAATTCCGGAATGCACCAAGGTTCCGGAATGTTCGGAATTCCGGAATGTTCAGAGTTCCGGAATGCACCAAGGTTCCGGAATGTTCGGAATTCCGGAATGCACCAAGGTTCCGGAATGTTCGGAATTCCGGAATGTTCAGAGTTCCGGAATGTTCAGAGTTCCGGAATGCACCAAGGTTCCGGAATGTTCGGAATTCCGGAATGCACCAAGGTTCCGGAATGTTCGGAATTCCGGAATGTTCAGAGTTCCGGAATGTTCAGAGTTCCGGAATGCACCAAGGTTCCGGAATGTTCGGAATTCCGGAATGCACCAAGGTTCCGGAATGTTCGGAATTCCGGAATGCACCAAGGTTCCGGAATGTTCGGAATTCCGGAATGTTCAGAGTTCCGGAATGTTCAGAGTTCCGGAATGCACCAAGGTTCCGGAATGTTCAGAGTTCCGGAATGCACCAAGGTTCCGGAATGTTCGGAATTCCGGAATGTTCAGAGTTCCGGAATGTTCAGAGTTCCGGAATGCACCAAGGTTCCGGAATGTTCGGAATTCCGGAATGCACCAAGGTTCCGGAATGTTCGGAATTCCGGAATGTTCAGAGTTCCGGAATGCACCAAGGTTCCGGTATGTTCGGAATTCCGGAATGTTCAGAGTTCCGGAATGCACCAAGGTTCCGGTATGTTCGGAATTCCGGAATGCACCAAGGTTCCGGAATGTTCGGAATTCCGGAATGTTCAGAGTTCCGGAATGTTCAGAGTTCCGGAATGCACCAAGGTTCCGGAATGTTCGGAATTCCGGAATGCACCAAGGTTCCGGAATGTTCGGAATTCCGGAATGCACCAAGGTTCCGGAATGTTCGGAATTCCGGAATGCACCAAGGTTCCGGAATGTTCGGAATTCCGGAATGTTCAGAGTTCCGGAATGCACCAAGGTTCCGGAATGTTCGGAATTCCGGAATGCACCAAGGTTCCGGAATGTTCGGAATTCCGGAATGTTCAGAGTTCCGGAATGTTCAGAGTTCCGGAATGCACCAAGGTTCCGGAATGTTCGGAATTCCGGAATGCACCAAGGTTCCGGAATGTTCGGAATTCCGGAATGCACCAAGGTTCCGGAATGTTCGGAATTCCGGAATGCACCAAGGTTCCGGAATGTTCGGAATTCCGGAATGTTCAGAGTTCCGGAATGCACCAAGGTTCCGGAATGTTCGGAATTCCGGAATGCACCAAGGTTCCGGAATGATCGGAATTCCGGAATGTTCAGAGTTCCGGAATGTTCAGAGTTCCGGAATGCACCAAGGTTCCGGAATGTTCGGAATTCCGGAATGCACCAAGGTTCCGGAATGTTCGGAATTCCGGAATGTTCAGAGTTCCGGAATGTTCAGAGTTCCGGAATGCACCAAGGTTCCGGAATGTTCGGAATTCCGGAATGCACCAAGGTTCCGGAATGTTCGGAATTCCGGAATGCACCAAGGTTCCGGAATGTTCGGAATTCCGGAATGCACCAAGGTTCCGGAATGTTCGGAATTCCGGAATGTTCAGAGTTCCGGAATGCACCAAGGTTCCGGAATGTTCGGAATTCTGGAATGCACCAAGGTTCCGGAATGTTCGGAATTCCGGAATGTTCAGAGTTCCGGAATGCACCAAGGTTCCGGAATGTTCAGAGTTCCGGAATGTTCAGAGTTCCGGAATGTTCAGAGTTCCGGAATCCACCAAGGTTCCGGAATGTTCAGAGTTCCGGAATGCACCAAGGTTCCGGAATGTTCGGAATTCCGGAATGTTCAGAGTTCCGGAATGCACCAAGGTTCCGGAATGTTCAGAGTTCCGGAATGTTCAGAGTTCCGGAATGTTCAGAGTTCCGGAATCCACCAAGGTTCCGGAATGTTCAGAGTTCCGGAATGCACCAAGGTTCCGGAATGTTCAGAGTTCCGGAATGTTCAGAGTTCCGGAATGTTCAGAGTTCCGGAATCCACCAAGGTTCCGGAATGTTCAGAATTCCGGAATGAACCAAGGTTCCGGAATGTTCGGAATTCCGGAATGCACCAAGGTTCCGGAATGTTCGGAATTCCGGAATGTTCAGAGTTCCGGAATGTTCAGAGTTCCGGACTCCACCAAGGTTCCGGAATGTTCAGAGTTCCGGAATGCACTAAGGTTCCGGAATGTTCGGAATTCCGGAATACACCAAGGTTCCGGAATGTTCGGAATTCCGGAATGTTCAGAGTTCCGGAATGCACCAAGGTTCCGGAATGTTCAGAGTTCCGGAATGCACCAAGGTTCCGGTATGTTCGGAATTCCGGAATGCACCAAGGTTCCGGAATGTTCAGAGTTCCGGAATCCACCAAGGTTCCGGAATGTTCGGAATTCCGGAATGTTCAGAGTTCCGGAATGCACCAAGGTTCCGGTATGTTCGGAATTCCGGAATGCACCAAGGTTCCGGAATGTTCGGAATTCCGGAATGTTCAGAGTTCCGGAATGTTCAGAGTTCCGGAATGCACCAAGGTTCCGGAATGTTCGGAATTCCGGAATGCACCAAGGTTCCGGAATGTTCGGAATTCCGGAATGCACCAAGGTTCCGGAATGTTCGGAATTCCGGAATGCACCAAGGTTCCGGAATGTTCGGAATTCCGGAATGTTCAGAGTTCCGGAATGCACCAAGGTTCCGGAATGTTCGGAATTCCGGAATGCACCAAGGTTCCGGAATGTTCGGAATTCCGGAATGTTCAGAGTTCCGGAATGTTCAGAGTTCCGGAATGCACCAAGGTTCCGGAATGTTCAGAGTTCCGGAATGCACCAAGGTTCCGGAATGTTCGGAATTCCGGAATGTTCAGAGTTCCGGAATGTTCAGAGTTCCGGAATGCACCAAGGTTCCGGAATGTTCGGAATTCCGGAATGCACCAAGGTTCCGGAATGTTCGGAATTCCGGAATGGTCAGAGTTCCGGAATGCACCAAGGTTCCGGAATGTTCGGAATTCCGGAATGTTCAGAGTTCCGGAATGTTCAGAGTTCCGGAATGCACCAAGGTTCCGGAATGTTCAGAGTTCCGGAATGCACCAAGGTTCCGGAATGTTCAGAGTTCCGGAATCCACCAAGGTTCCGGAATGTTCGGAATTCCGGAATGTTCAGAGTTCCGGAATGCACTAAGGTTCCGGAATGTTCGGAATTCCGGAATGCACCAAGGTTCCGGAATGTTCGGAATTCCGGAATGTTCAGAGTTCCGGAATGCACCAAGGTTCCGGAATGTTCAGAGTTCCGGAATGTTCAGAGTTCCGGAATCCACCAAGGTTCCGGAATGTTCGGAATTCCGGAATGCACCAAGGTTCCGGAATGTTCGGAATTCCGGAATGTTCAGAGTTCCGGAATGCACCAAGGTTCCAGAATGCACCAAGGTTCCGGAATGTTCAGAGTTCCGGAATGCACCAAGGTTCCGGAATGTTCAGAGTTCCGGAATCCACCAAGGTTCCGGAATGTTCGGAATTCCGGAATGTTCAGAGTTCCGGAATGCACCAAGGTTCCAGAATGTTCGGAATTCCGGAATGCACCAAGGTTCCGGAATGTTCGGAATTCCGGAATGTTCAGAGTTCCGGAATGCACCAAGGTTCCGGAATGTTCGGAATTCCGGAATGCACCAAGGTTCCGGAATGTTCGGAATTCCGGAATGTTCAGAGTTCCGGAATGCACCAAGGTTCCGGAATGTTCGGAATTCCGGAATGTTCAGAGTTCCGGAATGCACCAAGGTTCCGGAATGTTCGGAATTCCGGAATGCACCAAGGTTCCGGAATGTTCGGAATTCCGGAATGCACCAAGGTTCCGGAATGTTCGGAATTCCGGAATGTTCAGAGTTCCGGAATGCACCAAGGTTCCGGAATGTTCGGAATTCCGGAATGCACCAAGGTTCCGGAATGTTCGGAATTCCGGAATGCACCAAGGTTCCGGAATGTTCGGAATTCCGGAATGTTCAGAGTTCCGGAATGTTCAGAGTTCCGGAATGCACCAAGGTTCCGGAATGTTCGGAATTCCGGAATGCACCAAGGTTCCGGAATGTTCGGAATTCCGGAATGCACCAAGGTTCCGGAATGTTCGGAATTCCGGAATGTTCAGAGTTCCGGAATGTTCAGAGTTCCGGAATGCACCAAGGTTCCGGAATGTTCGGAATTCCGGAATGCACCAAGGTTCCGGAATGTTCGGAATTCCGGAATGTTCAGAGTTCCGGAATGCACCAAGGTTCCGGAATGTTCGGAATTCCGGAATGTTCAGAGTTCCGGAATGCACCAAGGTTCCGGAATGTTCGGAATTCCGGAATGCACCAAGGTTCCGGAATGTTCGGAATTCCGGAATGCACCAAGGTTCCGGAATGTTCAGAGTTCCGGAATGTTCAGAGTTCCGGAATGTTCAGAGTTCCGGAATGCACCAAGGTTCCGGAATGTTCGGAATTCCGGAATGCACCAAGGTTCCGGAATGTTCGGAATTCCGGAATGCACCAAGGTTCCGGAATGTTCGGAATTCCGGAATGCACCAAGGTTCCGGAATGTTCGGAATTCCGGAATGTTCAGAGTTCCGGAATGTTCAGAGTTCCGGAATGCACCAAGGTTCCGGAATGTTCGGAATTCCGGAATGCACCAAGGTTCCGGAATGTTCGGAATTCCGGAATGCACCAAGGTTCCGGAATGTTCGGAATTCCGGAATGTTCAGAGTTCCGGAATGTTCAGAGTTCCGGAATGCACCAAGGTTCCGGAATGTTCGGAATTCCGGAATGCACCAAGGTTCCGGAATGTTCGGAATTCCGGAATGTTCAGAGTTCCGGAATGCACCAAGGTTCCGGAATGTTCGGAATTCCGGAATGCACCAAGGTTCCGGAATGTTCGGAATTCCGGAATGTTCAGAGTTCCGGAATGTTCAGAGTTCCGGAATGCACCAAGGTTCCGGAATGTTCGGAATTCCGGAATGTTCGGAATTCCGGAATGTTCAGAGTTCCGGAATGCACCAAGGTTCCGGAATGTTCGGAATTCCGGAATGCACCAAGGTTCCGGAATGTTCGGAATTCCGGAATGTTCAGAGTTCCGGAATGTTCAGAGTTCCGGAATGCACCAAGGTTCCGGAATGTTCGGAATTCCGGAATGCACCAAGGTTCCGGAATGTTCGGAATTCCGGAATGTTCAGAGTTCCGGAATGCACCAAGGTTCCGGAATGTTCGGAATTCCGGAATGCACCAAGGTTCCGGAATGTTCGGAATTCCGGAATGTTCAGAGTTCCGGAATGTTCAGAGTTCCGGAATGCACCAAGGTTCCGGAATGTTCGGAATTCCGGAATGCACCAAGGTTCCGGAATGTTCGGAATTCCGGAATGTTCAGAGTTCCGGAATGTTCAGAGTTCCGGAATGCACCAAGGTTCCGGAATGTTCGGAATTCCGGAATGCACCAAGGTTCCGGAATGTTCGGAATTCCGGAATGCACCAAGGTTCCGGAATGTTCGGAATTCCGGAATGTTCAGAGTTCCGGAATGTTCAGAGTTCCGGAATGCACCAAGGTTCCGGAATGTTCAGAGTTCCGGAATGCACCAAGGTTCCGGAATGTTCGGAATTCCGGAATGTTCAGAGTTCCGGAATGCACCAAGGTTCCGGAATGCACCAAGGTTCCGGAATGTTCGGAATTCCGGAATGCACCAAGGTTCCGGAATGTTCGGAATTCCGGAATGTTCAGAGTTCCGGAATGCACTAAGGTTCCGGAATGTTCGGAATTCCGGAATGCACCAAGGTTCCGGAATGTTCGGAATTCCGGAATGTTCAGAGTTCCGGAATGCACCAAGGTTCCGGAATGTTCAGAGTTCCGGAATGCACCAAGGTTCCGGAATGTTCAGAGTTCCGGAATCCACCAAGGTTCCGGAATGTTCGGAATTCCGGAATGTTCAGAGTTCCGGAATGCACCAAGGTTCCGGTATGTTCGGAATTCCGGAATGCACCAAGGTTCCGGAATGTTCAGAGTTCCGGAATCCACCAAGGTTCCGGAATGTTCGGAATTCCGGAATGTTCAGAGTTCCGGAATGCACCAAGGTTCCGGTATGTTCGGAATTCCGGAATGCACCAAGGTTCCGGAATGTTCGGAATTCCGGAATGTTCAGAGTTCCGGAATGTTCAGAGTTCCGGAATGCACCAAGGTTCCGGAATGTTCGGAATTCCGGAATGCACCAAGGTTCCGGAATGTTCGGAATTCCGGAATGCACCAAGGTTCCGGAATGTTCGGAATTCCGGAATGCACCAAGGTTCCGGAATGTTCGGAATTCCGGAATGCACCAAGGTTCCGGAATGTTCGGAATTCCGGAATGTTCAGAGTTCCGGAATGCACCAAGGTTCCGGAATGTTCGGAATTCCGGAATGCACCAAGGTTCCGGAATGTTCGGAATTCCGGAATGTTCAGAGTTCCGGAATGTTCAGAGTTCCGGAATGCACCAAGGTTCCGGAATGTTCGGAATTCCGGAATGCACCAAGGTTCCGGAATGTTCGGAATTCCGGAATGTTCAGAGTTCCGGAATGCACCAAGGTTCCGGAATGTTCGGAATTCCGGAATGCACCAAGGTTCCGGAATGTTCGGAATTCCGGAATGTTCAGAGTTCCGGAATGTTCAGAGTTCCGGAATGCACCAAGGTTCCGGAATGTTCGGAATTCCGGAATGCACCAAGGTTCCGGAATGTTCGGAATTCCGGAATGTTCAGAGTTCCGGAATGTTCAGAGTTCCGGAATGCACCAAGGTTCCGGAATGTTCGGAATTCCGGAATGCACCAAGGTTCCGGAATGTTCGGAATTCCGGAATGTTCAGAGTTCCGGAATGCACCAAGGTTCCGGAATGTTCGGAATTCTGGAATGCACCAAGGTTCCGGAATGTTCGGAATTCCGGAATGTTCAGAGTTCCGGAATGCACCAAGGTTCCGGAATGTTCAGAGTTCCGGAATGTTCAGAGTTCCGGAATGTTCAGAGTTCCGGAATCCACCAAGGTTCCGGAATGTTCAGAGTTCCGGAATGCACCAAGGTTCCGGAATGTTCGGAATTCCGGAATGTTCAGAGTTCCGGAATGCACCAAGGTTCCGGAATGTTCAGAGTTCCGGAATGTTCAGAGTTCCGGAATGTTCAGAGTTCCGGAATCCACCAAGGTTCCGGAATGTTCAGAGTTCCGGAATGCACCAAGGTTCCGGAATGTTCGGAATTCCGGAATGTTCAGAGTTCCGGAATGTTCAGAGTTCCGGACTCCACCAAGGTTCCGGAATGTTCAGAGTTCCGGAATGCACTAAGGTTCCGGAATGTTCGGAATTCCGGAATACACCAAGGTTCCGGAATGTTCGGAATTCCGGAATGTTCAGAGTTCCGGAATGCACCAAGGTTCCGGAATGTTCAGAGTTCCGGAATGCACCAAGGTTCCGGTATGTTCGGAATTCCGGAATGCACCAAGGTTCCGGAATGTTCAGAGTTCCGGAATCCACCAAGGTTCCGGAATGTTCGGAATTCCGGAATGTTCAGAGTTCCGGAATGCACCAAGGTTCCGGTATGTTCGGAATTCCGGAATGCACCAAGGTTCCGGAATGTTCGGAATTCCGGAATGTTCAGAGTTCCGGAATGCACCAAGGTTCCGGTATGTTCGGAATTCCGGAATGCACCAAGGTTCCGGAATGTTCGGAATTCCGGAATGTTCAGAGTTCCGGAATGTTCAGAGTTCCGGAATGCACCAAGGTTCCGGAATGTTCGGAATTCCGGAATGCACCAAGGTTCCGGAATGTTCGGAATTCCGGAATGCACCAAGGTTCCGGAATGTTCGGAATTCCGGAATGCACCAAGGTTCCGGAATGTTCGGAATTCCGGAATGCACCAAGGTTCCGGAATGTTCGGAATTCCGGAATGTTCAGAGTTCCGGAATGCACCAAGGTTCCGGAATGTTCGGAATTCCGGAATGCACCAAGGTTCCGGAATGTTCGGAATTCCGGAATGTTCAGAGTTCCGGAATGTTCAGAGTTCCGGAATGCACCAAGGTTCCGGAATGTTCGGAATTCCGGAATGCACCAAGGTTCCGGAATGTTCGGAATTCCGGAATGTTCAGAGTTCCGGAATGTTCAGAGTTCCGGAATGCACCAAGGTTCCGGAATGTTCGGAATTCCGGAATGCACCAAGGTTCCGGAATGTTCGGAATTCCGGAATGCACCAAGGTTCCGGAATGTTCGGAATTCCGGAATGCACCAAGGTTCCGGAATGTTCGGAATTCCGGAATGTTCAGAGTTCCGGAATGCACCAAGGTTCCGGAATGTTCGGAATTCTGGAATGCACCAAGGTTCCGGAATGTTCGGAATTCCGGAATGTTCAGAGTTCCGGAATGCACCAAGGTTCCGGAATGTTCAGAGTTCCGGAATGTTCAGAGTTCCGGAATGTTCAGAGTTCCGGAATCCACCAAGGTTCCGGAATGTTCAGAGTTCCGGAATGCACCAAGGTTCCGGAATGTTCGGAATTCCGGAATGTTCAGAGTTCCGGAATGCACCAAGGTTCCGGAATGTTCAGAGTTCCGGAATGTTCAGAGTTCCGGAATGTTCAGAGTTCCGGAATCCACCAAGGTTCCGGAATGTTCAGAGTTCCGGAATGCACCAAGGTTCCGGAATGTTCGGAATTCCGGAATGTTCAGAGTTCCGGAATGTTCAGAGTTCCGGAATGCACCAAGGTTCCGGAATGTTCGGAATTCCGGAATGTTCAGAGTTCCGGAATGTTCGGAATTCCGGAATGCACCAAGGTTCCGGAATGTTCGGAATTCCGGAATGTTCAGAGTTCCGGAATGCACCAAGGTTCCGGAATGTTCGGAATTCCGGAATGCACCAAGGTTCCGGAATGTTCGGAATTCCGGAATGTTCAGAGTTCCGGAATGTTCAGAGTTCCGGAATGCACCAAGGTTCCGGAATGTTCGGAATTCCGGAATGCACCAAGGTTCCGGAATGTTCGGAATTCCGGAATGTTCAGAGTTCCGGAATGTTCAGAGTTCCGGAATGCACCAAGGTTCCGGAATGTTCGGAATTCCGGAATGCACCAAGGTTCCGGAATGTTCGGAATTCCGGAATGTTCAGAGTTCCGGAATGCACCAAGGTTCCGGAATGTTCGGAATTCTGGAATGCACCAAGGTTCCGGAATGTTCGGAATTCCGGAATGTTCAGAGTTCCGGAATGCACCAAGGTTCCGGAATGTTCAGAGTTCCGGAATGTTCAGAGTTCCGGAATGTTCAGAGTTCCGGAATCCACCAAGGTTCCGGAATGTTCAGAGTTCCGGAATGCACCAAGGTTCCGGAATGTTCGGAATTCCGGAATGTTCAGAGTTCCGGAATGCACCAAGGTTCCGGAATGTTCAGAGTTCCGGAATGTTCAGAGTTCCGGAATGTTCAGAGTTCCGGAATCCACCAAGGTTCCGGAATGTTCAGAGTTCCGGAATGCACCAAGGTTCCGGAATGTTCGGAATTCCGGAATGTTCAGAGTTCCGGAATGTTCAGAGTTCCGGACTCCACCAAGGTTCCGGAATGTTCAGAGTTCCGGAATGCACTAAGGTTCCGGAATGTTCGGAATTCCGGAATACACCAAGGTTCCGGAATGTTCGGAATTCCGGAATGTTCAGAGTTCCGGAATGCACCAAGGTTCCGGAATGTTCAGAGTTCCGGAATGCACCAAGGTTCCGGTATGTTCGGAATTCCGGAATGCACCAAGGTTCCGGAATGTTCAGAGTTCCGGAATCCACCAAGGTTCCGGAATGTTCGGAATTCCGGAATGTTCAGAGTTCCGGAATGCACCAAGGTTCCGGTATGTTCGGAATTCCGGAATGCACCAAGGTTCCGGAATGTTCGGAATTCCGGAATGTTCAGAGTTCCGGAATGTTCAGAGTTCCGGAATGCACCAAGGTTCCGGAATGTTCGGAATTCCGGAATGCACCAAGGTTCCGGAATGTTCGGAATTCCGGAATGCACCAAGGTTCCGGAATGTTCGGAATTCCGGAATGCACCAAGGTTCCGGAATGTTCGGAATTCCGGAATGCACCAAGGTTCCGGAATGTTCGGAATTCCGGAATGTTCAGAGTTCCGGAATGCACCAAGGTTCCGGAATGTTCGGAATTCCGGAATGCACCAAGGTTCCGGAATGTTCGGAATTCCGGAATGTTCAGAGTTCCGGAATGTTCAGAGTTCCGGAATGCACCAAGGTTCCGGAATGTTCGGAATTCCGGAATGCACCAAGGTTCCGGAATGTTCGGAATTCCGGAATGTTCAGAGTTCCGGAATGTTCAGAGTTCCGGAATGCACCAAGGTTCCGGAATGTTCGGAATTCCGGAATGCACCAAGGTTCCGGAATGTTCGGAATTCCGGAATGCACCAAGGTTCCGGAATGTTCGGAATTCCGGAATGCACCAAGGTTCCGGAATGTTCGGAATTCCGGAATGTTCAGAGTTCCGGAATGCACCAAGGTTCCGGAATGTTCGGAATTCTGGAATGCACCAAGGTTCCGGAATGTTCGGAATTCCGGAATGTTCAGAGTTCCGGAATGCACCAAGGTTCCGGAATGTTCAGAGTTCCGGAATGTTCAGAGTTCCGGAATGTTCAGAGTTCCGGAATCCACCAAGGTTCCGGAATGTTCAGAGTTCCGGAATGCACCAAGGTTCCGGAATGTTCGGAATTCCGGAATGTTCAGAGTTCCGGAATGCACCAAGGTTCCGGAATGTTCAGAGTTCCGGAATGTTCAGAGTTCCGGAATGTTCAGAGTTCCGGAATCCACCAAGGTTCCGGAATGTTCAGAGTTCCGGAATGCACCAAGGTTCCGGAATGTTCGGAATTCCGGAATGTTCAGAGTTCCGGAATGTTCAGAGTTCCGGAATGCACCAAGGTTCCGGAATGTTCGGAATTCCGGAATGAACCAAGGTTCCGGAATGTTCGGAATTCCGGAATGCACCAAGGTTCCGGAATGTTCGGAATTCCGGAATGTTCAGAGTTCCGGAATGTTCAGAGTTCCGGACTCCACCAAGGTTCCGGAATGTTCAGAGTTCCGGAATGCACCAAGGTTCCGGAATGTTCAGAGTTCCGGAATCCACCAAGGTTCCGGAATGTTCGGAATTCCGGAATGTTCGGAATTCCGGAATGTTCAGAGTTCCGGAATGCACCAAGGTTCCGGAATGCACCAAGGTTCCGGAATGTTCGGAATTCTGGAATGTTCAGAGTTCCGGAATGCACCAAGGTTCCGGAATGTTCGGAATTCCGGAATGTTCAGAGTTCCGGAATGTTCAGAGTTCCGGAATGCACCAAGGTTCCGGAATGTTCAGAGTTCCGGAATGCACCAAGGTTCCGGAATGTTCGGAATTCCGGAATGCACCAAGGTTCCGGAATGTTCGGAATTCCGGAATGCACCGGAATGTTCGGAATTCCGGAATGCACCAAGGTTTCGGAATGTTCAGAGTTCCGGAATCCACCAAGGTTCCGGAATGTTCGGAATTCCGGAATGTTCAGAGTTCCGGAATGTTCAGAGTTCCGGAATCCACCAAGGTTCCGGAATGTTCAGAGTTCCGGAATGCACCAAGGTTCCGGAATGTTCGGAATTCCGGAATGTTCAGAGTTCCGGAATGTTCAGAGTTCCGGAATGCACCAAGGTTCCGGAATGTTCGGAATTCCGGAATGAACCAAGGTTCCGGAATGTTCAGAGTTCCGGAATGCACCAAGGTTCCGGAATGTTCGGAATTCCGGAATGTTCAGAGTTCCGGAATGTTCAGAGTTCCGGACTCCACCAAGGTTCCGGAATGTTCAGAGTTCCGGAATGCACCAAGGTTCCGGAATGTTCAGAGTTCCGGAATCCACCAAGGTTCCGGAATGTTCGGAATTCCGGAATGCACCAAGGTTCCGGAATGTTCGGAATTCCGGAATGTTCAGAGTTCCGGAATGCACCAAGGTTCCGGAATGTTCGGAATTCCGGAATGTTCGGAATTCCGGAATGTTCAGAGTTCCGGAATGCACCAAGGTTCCGGAATGCACCAAGGTTCCGGAATGTTCGGAATTCTGGAATGTTCAGAGTTCCGGAATGCACCAAGATTCCGGAATGTTCGGAATTCCGGAATGTTCAGAGTTCCGGAATGTTCAGAGTTCCGGAATGCACCAAGGTTCCGGAATGTTCAGAGTTCCGGAATCCACCAAGGTTCCGGAATGTTCGGAATTCCGGAATGTTCGGAATTCCGGAATGTTCAGAGTTCCGGAATGCACCAAGGTTCCGGAATGCACCAAGGTTCCGGAATGTTCGGAATTCTGGAATGTTCAGAGTTCCGGAATGCACCAAGGTTCCGGAATGTTCGGAATTCCGGAATGTTCAGAGTTCCGGAATGTTCAGAGTTCCGGAATGCACCAAGGTTCCGGAATGTTCAGAGTTCCGGAATGCACCAAGGTTCCGGAATGTTCGGAATTCCGGAATGCACCAAGGTTCCGGAATGTTCGGAATTCCGGAATGCACCGGAATGTTCGGAATTCCGGAATGCACCAAGGTTCCGGAATGTTCAGAGTTCCGGAATCCACCAAGGTTCCGGAATGTTCGGAATTCCGGAATGTTCAGAGTTCCGGAATGTTCAGAGTTCCGGAATCCACCAAGGTTCCGGAATGTTCAGAGTTCCGGAATGCACCAAGGTTCCGGAATGTTCGGAATTCCGGAATGTTCGGAATTCCGGAATGAACCAAGGTTCCGGAATGTTCAGAGTTCCGGAATGCACCAAGGTTCCGGAATGTTCGGAATTCCGGAATGTTCAGAGTTCCGGAATGTTCAGAGTTCCGGACTCCACCAAGGTTCCGGAATGTTCAGAGTTCCGGAATGCACCAAGGTTCCGGAATGTTCAGAGTTCCGGAATCCACCAAGGTTCCGGAATGTTCGGAATTCCGGAATGCACCAAGGTTCCGGAATGTTCGGAATTCCGGAATGTTCAGAGTTCCGGAATGCACCAAGGTTCCGGAATGTTCGGAATTCCGGAATGTTCGGAATTCCGGAATGTTCAGAGTTCCGGAATGCACCAAGGTTCCGGAATGTTCGGAATTCCGGAATGTTCGGAATTCCGGAATGTTCAGAGTTCCGGAATGCACCAAGGTTCCGGAATGCACCAAGGTTCCGGAATGTTCGGAATTCTGGAATGTTCAGAGTTCCGGAATGCACCAAGATTCCGGAATGTTCGGAATTCCGGAATGTTCAGAGTTCCGGAATGTTCAGAGTTCCGGAATGCACCAAGGTTCCGGAATGTTCAGAGTTCCGGAATCCACCAAGGTTCCGGAATGTTCGGAATTCCGGAATGCACCAAGGTTCCGGAATGTTCGGAATTCCGGAATGTTCAGAGTTCCGGAATGCACCAAGGTTCCGGAATGTTCAGAGTTCCGGAATGCACCAAGGTTCCGGAATGTTCGGAATTCCGGAATGTACCAAGGTTCCGGAATGTTCGGAATTCCGGAATGCACCAAGGTTCCGGAATGTTCGGAATTCCGGAATGTTCAGAGTTCCGGAATGTTCAGAGTTCCGGAATGCACCAAGGTTCCGGAATGTTCGGAATTCCGGAATGCACCAAGGTTCCGGAATGTTCAGAGTTCCGGAATGCACCAAGGTTCCGGAATGTTCGGAATTCCGGAATGCACCAAGGTTCCGGAATGTTCGGAATTCCGGAATGGTCAGAGTTCCGGAATGCACCAAGGTTGCGGAATGTTCAGAGTTCCGGAATGCACCAAGGTTCCGGAATGTTCGGAATTCCGGAATGTTCAGAGTTCCGGAATGTTCAGAGTTCCGGAATGCACCAAGGTTCCGGAATGTTCAGAGTTCCGGAATGCACCAAGGTTCCGGAATGTTCGGAATTCCGGAATGCACCAAGGTTCCGGAATGTTCGGAATTCTGGAATGTTCAGAGTTCCGGAATGCACCAAGGTTCCGGAATGTTCGGAATTCCGGAATGCACCAAGGTTCCGGAATGTTCGGAATTCCGGAATGTTCAGAGTTCCAGAATGTTCAGAGTTCCGGACTCCACCAAGGTTCCGGAATGTTCAGAGTTCCGGAATCCACCAAGGTTCCGGAATGTTCGGAATTCCGGAATGCACCAAGGTTCCGGAATGTTCGGAATTCCGGAATGTTCAGAGTTCCGGAATGCACCAAGGTTCCGGAATGTTCGGAATTCCGGAATGTTCGGAATTCCGGAATGTTCAGAGTTCCGGAATGCACCAAGGTTCCGGAATGTTCGGAATTCCGGAATGTTCGGAATTCCGGAATGTTCAGAGTTCCGGAATGCACCAAGGTTCCGGAATGCACCAAGGTTCCGGAATGTTCGGAATTCTGGAATGTTCAGAGTTCCGGAATGCACCAAGGTTCCGGAACGTTCGGAATTCCGGAATGTTCAGAGTTCCGGAATGTTCAGAGTTCCGGAATGCACCAAGGTTCCGGAATGTTCGGAATTCCGGAATGCACCAAGGTTCCGGAATGTTCGGAATTCCGGAATGCACCGGAATGTTCGGAATTCCGGAATGCACCAAGGTTCCGGAATGTTCAGAGTTCCGGAATCCACCAAGGTTCCGGAATGTTCGGAATTCCGGAATGTTCAGAGTTCCGGAATGCACCAAGGTTCCAGAATGTTCGGAATTCCGGAATGCACCAAGGTTCCGGAATGTTCGGAATTCCGGAATGTTCAGAGTTCCGGAATGCACCAAGGTTCCGGAATGTTCGGAATTCCGGAATGTTCAGAGTTCCGGAATGCACCAAGGTTCCAGAATGTTCGGAATTCCGGAATGCACCAAGGTTCCGGAATGTTCGGAATTCCGGAATGTTCAGAGTTCCGGAATGCACCAAGGTTCCGGAATGTTCGGAATTCCGGAATGTTCAGAGTTCCGGAATGCACCAAGGTTCCGGAATGTTCGGAATTCCGGAATGCACCAAGGTTCCGGAATGTTCGGAATTCCGGAATGGTCAGAGTTCCGGAATGCACCAAGGTTGCGGAATGTTCAGAGTTCCGGAATGCACCAAGGTTCCGGAATGTTCGGAATTCCGGAATGTTCAGAGTTCCGGAATGTTCAGAGTTCCGGAATGCACCAAGGTTCCGGAATGTTCAGAGTTCCGGAATGCACCAAGGTTCCGGAATGTTCGGAATTCCGGAATGCACCAAGGTTCCGGAATGTTCGGAATTCCGGAATGCACCGGAATGTTCGGAATTCCGGAATGCACCAAGGTTCCGGAATGTTCAGAGTTCCGGAATCCACCAAGGTTCCGGAATGTTCGGAATTCCGGAATGTTCAGAGTTCCGGAATGCACCAAGGTTCCAGAATGTTCGGAATTCCGGAATGCACCAAGGTTCCGGAATGTTCGGAATTCCGGAATGTTCAGAGTTCCGGAATGCACCAAGGTTCCGGAATGTTCGGAATTCCGGAATGTTCAGAGTTCCGGAATGCACCAAGGTTCCGGAATGTTCGGAATTCCGGAATGCACCAAGGTTCCGGAATGTTCGGAATTCCGGAATGTTCAGAGTTCCGGAATGTTCAGAGTTCCGGAATGCACCAAGGTTCCGGAATGTTCGGAATTCCGGAATGTTCGGAATTCCGGAATGTTCAGAGTTCCGGAATGCACCAAGGTTCCGGAATGTTCAGAGTTCCGGAATGCACCAAGGTTCCGGAATGTTCGGAATTCCGGAATGTTCAGAGTTCCGGAATGCACCAAGGTTCCGGATTGTTCGGAGTTCCGGAATGCACCAAGGTTCCGGAATGTTCGGAATTCCGGAATGTTCAGAGTTCCGGAAAGCACCAAGGTTCCGGAATGTTCGGAATTCCGGAATGTTCAGAGTTCCGGAATGTTCAGAGTTCCGGAATGCACCAAGGTTCCGGAATGTTCGGAATTCCGGAATGTTCAGAGTTCCGGAATGCACCAAGGTTCCGGAATGTTCGGAATTCCGGAATGTTCGGAATTCCGGAATGTTCAGAGTTCCGGAATGCACCAAGGTTCCGGAATGTTCAGAGTTCCGGAATGTTCAGAGTTCCGGAATCCATCAAGGTTCCGGAATGTTCAGAGTTCCGGAATGCACCAAGGTTCCGGAATGTTCGGAATTCCGGAATGTTCAGAGTTCCGGAATGCACCATGGTACCGGAATATTCGGAATTCCGGAATGCACCAAGGTTCCGGAATGTTCGGAATTCCGGAATGCACCAAGGTTCCGGAATGTTCGGAATTCCGGAATGCACCAAGGTTCCGGAATGTTCGGAATTCCGGAATGCACCAAGGTTCCGGAATGTTCGGAATTCCGGAATGTTCAGAGTTCCGGAATGTTCAGAGTTCCGGAATCCACCAAGGTTCCGGAATGTTCAGAGTTCCAGAATGCACCAAGGTTCCGGAATGTTCAGAGTTCCGGAATCCACCAAGGTTCCGGAATGTTCGGAATTCTGGAATGTTCAGAGTTCCGGAATGCACCAAGGTTCCGGAATGTTCGGAATTCCGGAATGCACCAAGGTTCCGGAATGTTCGGAATTCCGGAATGTTCAGAGTTCCGGAATGCACCAAGGTTCCGGAATGTTCGGAATTCCGGAATGTTCAGGGTTCCGGAATGTTCAGAGTTCCGGAATGCACCAAGGTTCCGGAATGTTCGGAATTCCGGAATGTTCAGAGTTCCGGAATGTTCAGAGTTCCGGACTCCACCAAGGTTCCGGAATGTTCAGAGTTCCGGAATGCACCAAGGTTCCGGAATGTTCGGAATTCCGGAATGCACCAAGGTTCCGGAATGTTCGGAATTCTGGAATGTTCAGAGTTCCGGAATGCACCAAGGTTCCGGAATGTTCGGAATTCCGGAATGCACCAAGGTTCCGGAATGTTCGGAATTCCGGAATGTTCAGAGTTCCGGAATGCACCAAGGTTCCGGAATGTTCGGAATTCCGGAATGTTCAGTGTTCCGGAATGTTCAGAGTTCCGGAATGCACCAAGGTTCCGGAATGTTCGGAATTCCGGAATGTTCAGAGTTCCGGAATGTTCAGAGTTCCGGACTCCACCAAGGTTCCGGAATGTTCGGAATTCCGGAATGTTCGGAATTCCAGAATGCACCAAGGTTCCGGTTCCGGAATGTTCGGAATTCCGGAATGCACCAAGGTTCCGGAATGTTCGGAATTCCGGAATGCACCAAGGTTCCGGAATGTTCGGAATTCCGGAATGCACCAAGGTTCCGGAATGTTCGGAATTCCGGAATGGTCAGAGTTCCGGAATGCACCAAGGTTGCGGAATGTTCAGAGTTCCGGAATGCACCAAGGTTCCGGAATGTTCGGAATTCCGGAATGTTCAGAGTTCCGGAATGTTCAGAGTTCCGGAATGCACCAAGGTTCCGGAATGTTCGGAATTCCGGAATGTTCAGAGTTCCGGAATGCACCAAGGTTCCGGAATGTTCGGAATTCCGGAATGTTCAGAGTTCCGGAATGCACCAAGGTTCCGGAATGTTCGGAATTCCGGAATGCACCAAGGTTCCGGAATGTTCGGAATTCCGGAATGTTCAGAGTTCCGGAATGTTCAGAGTTCCGGAATGCACCAAGGTTCCGGAATGTTCGGAATTCCGGAATGTTCAGAGTTCCGGAATGTTCGGAATTCCGGAATGCACCAAGGTTCCGGAATGTTCGGAATTCCGGAATGTTCAGAGTTCCGAAATGTTCAGAGTTCCGGAATGCACCAAGGTTCCGGAATGTTCGGAATTCCGGAATGTACCAAGGTTCCGGAATGTTCGGAATTCCGGAATGCACCAAGGTTCCGGAATGTTCGGAATTCCGGAATGTTAAGAGTTCCGGAATGTTCAGAGTTCCGGAATGCACCAAGGTTCCGGAATGTTCGGAATTCCGGAATGCACCAAGGTTCCGGAATGTTCGGAATTCCGGAATGTTCAGAGTTCCGGAATGCACCAAGGTTCCGGAATGTTCGGAATTCCGGAATGTTCAGGGTTCCGGAATGTTCAGAGTTCCGGAATGCACCAAGGTTCCGGAATGTTCGGAATTCCGGAATGTTCAGAGTTCCGGAATGTTCAGAGTTCCGGAATCCACCAAGGTTCCGGAATGTTCAGAGTTCCGGAATGCACCAAGGTTCCGGAATGTTCAGAGTTCCGGAATCCACCAAGGTTCCGGAATGTTCGGAATTCCGGAATGTTCAGAGTTCCGGAATGTTCGGAATTCCGGAATGCACCAAGGTTCCGGAATGTTCAGAGTTCCGGAATGCACCAAGGTTCCGGAATGTTCGGAATTCCGGAATGTTCAGAGTTCCGGAATGCACCAAGGTTCCGGATTGTTCGGAATTCCGGAATGCACCAAGGTTCCGGAATGTTCGGAATTCCGGAATGTTCAGAGTTCCGGAATGCACCAAGGTTCCGGAATGTTCAGAGTTCCGGAATGCACCAAGGTTCCGGAATGTTCAGAGTTCCGGAATGCACCAAGGTTCCGGAATGTTCGGAATTCCGGAATGTTCAGAGTTCCGGAATGTTCAGAGTTCCGGAATGCACCAAGGTTCCGGAATGTTCGGAATTCCGGAATGTACCAAGGTTCCGGAATGTTCAGAGTTCCGGAATGCACCAAGGTTCCGGATTGTTCGGAATTCCGGAATGCACCAAGGTTCCGGAATGTTCGGAATTCCGGAATGTTCAGAGTTCCGGAATGCACCAAGGTTCCGGAATGTTCGGAATTCCGGAATGCACCAAGGTTCCGGAATGTTCGGAATTCCGGAATGTTCAGAGTTCCGGAATGTTCAGAGTTCCGGAATGCACCAAGGTTCCGGAATGTTCGGAATTCCGGAATGCACCAAGGTTGCGGAATGTTCAGAGTTCCGGAATGCACCAAGGTTCCGGAATTTTCGGAATTCCGGAATGTTCAGAGTTCCGGAATGTTCAGAGTTCCGGAATGCTCCAAGGTTCCGGAATGTTCAGAGTTCCGGAATGCACCAAGGTTCCGGAATGTTCGGAATTCCGGAATGCACCAAGGTTCCGGAATGTTCGGAATTCCGGAATGTTCAGAGTTCCGGAATGTTCAGAGTTCCGGAATGCACCAAGGTTCCGGAATGTTCGGAATTCCGGAATGCACCAAGGTTCCGGAATGTTCGGAATTCCGGAATGCACCAAGGTTCCGGAATGTTCGGAATTCCGGAATGGTCAGAGTTCCGGAATGCACCAAGGTTGTGGAATGTTCAGAGTTCCGGAATGCAACAAGGTTCCGGAATGTTCGGAATTCCGGAATGTTCAGAGTTCCGCAATGCACCAAGGTTCCGGAATGTTCGGAATTCCGGAATGTTCAGAGTTCCGGAATGCACCAAGGTTCCGGAATGTTCAGAGTTCCGGAATGTTCAGAGTTCCGGAATCCACCAAGGTTCCGGAATGTTCAGAGTTCCGGAATGCACCAAGGTTCCGGAATGTTCGGAATTCCGGAATGCACCAAGGTTCCGGAATGCACCAAGGTTCCGGAATGTTCGGAATTCCGGAATGTTCAGAGTTCCGGAATGCACCAAGGTTCCGGAATATTCGGAATTCCGGAATGCACCAAGGTTCCGGAATGTTCGGATTTCCGGAATGCACCAAGGTTCCGGAATGTTCGGAATTCCGGAATGGTCAGAGTTCCGGAATGTTCAGGTGTAATGTGGATGGCATGACCAAGCAACACAGGCCCTGGTGAAATGAGGATGGCCTCAGTCAGCAACAAAGGCCGTGGTGTTTGGCAAGATGGCCTCACAAGGAGCACTGGCCCTGTGTTAATGTGGATGGCATAAGGCAGTAGCACAGGCCTTTGTATATTGTCGATGGGAACAGGCACCAATACAGGCCCTGGTGATATGTAGTTGGCCTCAGCCATGACCACACCCTGGTGTAATGTAAATGTCCTAAGCCAGTAGCAAAGGCCCTGGTGTAATGTGAATGACCTTAGCCAACACCACTGGCCCTGGTGAAATGTGCATGATATCAGTCAGCACCAAAGGCCCAGTGGTGTAATGTGGATGGCCTCATCCAACAACACTGGCCGTGGTGAAATATGGATGGTTTTGGACAGCACCACTTGCGCTGGTATAATGTGGATGGCTTCAACGACTAGCACAGGCCCTTGTGAAATGTAGTTGGCCTCAGCCAGTAGCACAGGCCCTGTTGTTATGTGGATGGCATGAGCCAGCAATGCAGGCCCTTGTGAAATGTGGATGGCCTCATCCAACAACACTGGCCGTGGTGAAATGTGGATGGTTTTGGACAGCACCACTTGCGCTGGTATAATGTGGATGGCATCAACGACTAGCACAGGCCCTGGTGAAATGTAGTTGTCCTCAGCCAGTAGCACAGGCCCTGGTTTTGTTAAGATGGCCTCACAGGAAGCACCTTCTCACGTGTAATGTGAATAGACTTAGCCAACACCACTGGCCCTGCGAAATGTGCATGATATCGGTCACCACCACAGGCCCAGGTGTAATCTGGATGGCCTCATCCAACAACACTTTTCCGTGGTGAAATGTGGATGGTATTGGTCAGCACCACTGTCTCTGGTGTAATGTGAATGGCCTTAGCCAACACCACTGGCCCTGGGAAATGTGCATGATATCGGTCAGCACCACAGGCCCAGGTGTAATGTGGATGGCATGACCAAGCAACGCAGGCCCTGGTGAAATGAGGATGGCCTCAGCCAGCAACAAAGGCCCTGGTGTTGTGAAGATGGCCTCACAGGGAGCACTGGCCCTGGTTTAATGTGGATGGCATCAGGCAGTAGCACAGGCCTTTGTATATTGTCGATGGCATCAGGCACCAATACAGGCCCTGGTGATATGTAGTTGGCCGAAGCCATGACCACACCCTGGTGTAATGTAAATGTCCTAAGCCAGTAGCAAAGGCCCTGGTGTAATGTGAATGACCTTAGCCAACACCACTGGCCCCACACCCTGGTGTAATGTAAATGTCCTAAGCCAGTAGCAAAGGCCCTGGTGTAATGTGAATGACCTTAGCCAACACCACTGGCCCTTGGAAATGTGCATGATATCGGTCAGCACCACAGGCCCAGGTGTAATGTGGATGGCCTCATCCAACAACACTGGCCTTGGTGAAATGTGGATGGTTTTGGACAGCACCACTTGCACTGGTATAATGTGGATGGCATCAACGACTAGCACAGGCCCTGGTGAAATGTAGTTGGCCTCAGCCAGTAGCACAGGCCCTGTTGTTATGTGGATGGCATGAGCCAGCAATGCAGGCCCTTGTGAAATGTGGATGGCCTCATCTAACAACACTCTCCCTGGTGAAATATGGATGGTATTGGTCAGCACCACTGGCCCTGGTGTAATGTTAATGGCATTAGCCAACACCACTGCCCCTGGTGTAATGTGGATGGCATCAGCCAGTATCACATGCCCTTGTGTATTGTGGATGTCGTCAGCCAGCAACACAAGCACTGGTGAAATGTAGTTGGCCTCACCCAGTAGCACAGTCCGTGGTGTAATGTGGATGGCATGACCAAGCAACGCAGGCCCTGGTGAAATGAGGATGGCCTCAGCCAGCAACAAAGGCCCTGGTTTTGTGAAGATGGCCTCACAGGGAGCACTGGACCTGGTTTAATGTGGATGGCATCAGCCAGTAGCACAGGCCTTTGTATATTGTGGATGGGATCAGGCACCAATACAGGCCCTGGTGATATGTAGTTGGCCTCAGCCATGACCACACCCTGGTGTAATGTAAATGTCCTAAGCCAGTAGCAAAGGCCCTGGTGTAATGTGAATGACCTTAGCCAACACCACTGGCCCTGGTGAAATGTGCATGATATCGGCCAGCACCACAGGCCCAGGCGTAATGTGGATGGCATCAACGAGCAGCAGAGGCCCTGGTGCGGTGAAGATGGCCTCAAAGCAAGCACTGTCCCTGGTGTAATGTGGATGGTAGAAGTCGGCATCAAAGGCCCTGATGTAATGCGGATGGCCTCAGCCAAAAGCACAGTCCCTGGTTTGGTTAAGATGGCCTCACAGGAAGCACTGTCTCTGGTGTAATGTGAATGGCCTTAGCCAACACCACTGGCCCTGGGAAATGTGCATGATATCGATCAGCACCACAGGCCCAGGTGTAATGTGGATGGCCTCATCCAAGAACACTGGCCGTGGTGAAATGTGGATGGTTTTGGACAGCACCACTTGCGCTGGTATAATGTGGATGGCATCAACGACTAGCACAGGCCTTGGTGAAATGTAGTTGGCCTCAGCCAGTAGCACAGGCCCTGTTGTTATGTGGATGGCATGAGCCAGCAATGCAGGCCCTTGTTTTGTGAAGATGGCCTCACAGGGAGCACTGGCCCTGGTTTAATGTGGATGGCATCAGGCAGTAGCACAGGCCTTTGTATATTGTGGATGGGATCAGGCACCAATACAGGCCCTGGTGATATGTAGTTGGCCTAAGCCATGACCACACCCTGGTGTAATCTAAATGTCCTAAGCCAGTAGCAAAGGCCCTGGTGTAATGTGAATGACCTTAGCCAACACCACTGGCCCCACACCCTGGTGTAATGTAAATGTCCTAAGCCAGTAGCAAAGGCCCTGGTGTAATGTGAATGACCTTTGCCAACACCACTGGCCCTGGTGAAATGTGCATGATATCGGTCAGCACCACAGGCCCAGGCGTAATGTGGATGGCATCAACGAGCAGCAGAGGCCCTGGTGGGGTGAAGATGGCCTCAAAGCAAGCACTGTCCCTGGTGTAATGTGGATGGTAGAAGTCGGCATCAAAGGCCCTGATGTAATGCGGATGGCCTCAGCCAAAAGCACAGTCCCTGGTTTGGTTAAGATGGCCTCACAGGAAGCACTGTCTCTGGTGTAATGTGAATGGCCTTAGCCAACACCACTGGCCCTGGGAAATGTGCATGATATCGGTCAGCACCACAGGCCCAGTGGTGTAATGTGGATGGCCTCATCCAACAACACTGGCCGTGGTGAAATATGGATGGTTTTGGACGGCACCACTTGCGCTGGCATAATGTGGATGTCATCAACGACTAGCACAGGCCCTGGTGAAATGTAGATGGCCTCAGCAAGTAGCACAGGCCCTGTTGTTATGTGGATGGCATGAGCCAGCAATGCAGTCCCTTGTGAAATGTGGAAGGCCTCATCTAACAACACTGTCCCTGGTGAAATATGGATGGTATTGGTCAGCACCACTTGCCCTGGTGTAATGTGAATGGCCTTAGCCAACACCACTGCCCCTGGTGTAATGTGGATGGCATCAGCCAGTATCACATGCCCTTGTGTATTGTGGATGTCGTCAGCCAGCAACACAAGCACTGGTGAAATGTAGTTGGCCTCACCCAGTAGCACAGTCCCTGGTGTAATGTGGATGGCATGACCAAGCAACGCAGGCCCTGGTGAAATGAGGATGGCCTCAGCCAGCAACAAAGGCCCTGTTTTTTTGAAGATGGACTCACAGGGAGCACTGGCCCTGGTTTAATGTGGATGGCATCAGCCAATAGCACAGGCCTTTGTATATTGTCGATGGGATCAGGCACCAATACAGGCCTTGGTGATATGTAGTTGGCCTCAGCCATGACCACACCCTGGTGTAATGTAAATGTCCTAAGCCAGTAGCAAAGGCCCTGGTGTAATGTGAATGACCTTAGCCAACACCACTGGCCCTGGGAAATGTGCATGATATCGTTCAGCACCACAGGCCCAGGTGTAATGTGGATGGCATGACCAAGCAACGCAGGCCGTGGTGAAATGAGGATGGCCTCAGCCAGCAACAAAGGCCCTGGTGTTGTGAAGATGGCCTCACAAGGAGCACTGGCCCTGGTTTAATGTGGATGGCATCAGCCAGAAGAACAGGCCTTTGTATATTGTCGATGGGATCAGGCACCAATACAGGCCCTGGTGATATGTAGTTGGCCTCAGCCATGACCACACCCTGGTGTAATGTAAATGTCCTAAGCCAGTAGCAAAGGCCCTGGTGTAATGTGAATGACCTTAGCCAACACCACTGGCCCTGGTGAAATGTGCATGATATCGGTCAGCACCACAGGCCCAGGTGTAATGTGGATGGCATCAACGAGCAGCAGAGGCCCTGGTGGGGTGAAGATGGCCTCAAAGCAAGCACTGTCCCTGGTGTAATGTGGATGGTAGAAAGGAAGGAAAGGAAGGAAAGGAAGGAAGGAAAGGAAAGGGGGTTTATTGCCAAATGTTGAGCAGGTTTACAACATTAGGAAATTGCTGCGGTGCTTCAGTGCAAACATAGTGTCATAAATTGCGCTTAAATAGACATGAAAAAATAAAAGTAAAAAATAAAAGTAAGAATAAGAATTAAAAGTGCTACGTAGAAAGATATGTGCATGAGATATACATGAGATATATACATGAGATATATACATGAGAATAAGAATTAAGAGTGCTGCGTAGAAAGATATATACATGAGAATAAGAATTAAAAGTGCTGCGTAGAAAGATATATACATGAGTGCAGGTGGTGATCAGTGCCAAACATGGAATGATGCAGTGACACAGCGTAGGGTCATGTGTTAGTGGCGGGAACAGTCATATGGTTATTGTTCATGTGTCCAACAGCAGAGGGGAAGAAGCTGTTCTTATGGCGAGAGGTTCTGGTGCGAATGGACCGGAGCCTCCTGCCTGAGGGGAGCAGGTCAAACAGACTGTGTCCAGGGTGAGAAGGGTCAGCTGAGATACGAGCTGCACGCCGCAATGTCCTGGAGGTGTGCAGGTCCTGCAGAGATGGGAGTCTGCAGCCAATCACCTTCTCAGCAGAGCGCACAACACGCTGCAGTCTCTGTTTGTCCCTGATAGTGGCTCCAGCATACCACACTGTGATGGAGGAGGTGAGGATGGACTCGATGATTGCAGTGTAGAACTGCATCATCGTCCGTGTTGGCAGGTTGAATTTCTTCAGCTGCCTCAGGAAGTACATCCTCTGCTGGGCTTTCTTGATGACGGAGGTGATGGTGGGCTCCCACTTCAGGTCCTGGGTGATGGTGGTACCCAGGAAGCGGAATGAGTCCACAGAGGTGATGGGGGTGTCAGTCAGGATGATGGGGGGGAGTGGGGCTGTGTTCTTCCTGAAGTCCACAATGATCTCCACTGTCTTCTGGGCATTCAGCACCAGGTTGTTGTGGCTGCACCAGGACACCAGACGTTCAACCTCCCTCCTGTAGGCAGACTCATCCCCGTCCGAGATGAGCCCAATAACGGTGGTGTCATCTGCAAACTTGATTAGCTTGACAGACTGGTGGGTGGAGGTGCAGCAGTTGGTGTACAGGGAGAAGAGCAGAGGAGAAAGAACACAGCCCTGAGGGAAGCCGGTGCTGATGGTCCGGGAGTCCGAGACATTCTTTCCCAGCCTCACATGCTGCTTCCTGTCCGTCAGGAAGTCAGTGATCCACCGGCAGGTGGGATCAGGCACATTCATCTGGGAAAGCTTGCCTCGGAGATGGTCTGGAAGGATGGTGTTGAAGGCAGAGCTGAAGTCCACAAACAGGATCCTGGCGTAGGTTCCTGGGGAGTCCAGATGCTGCAGGATGAAGTGTAGGGCCATGTTGATGGCGTCGTCTACAGACCTGTTGGCTCTATATGCAAACTGCAGGGGGTCCAGGAGGGGGGCCGTGAGGGTCTTGAGATGGGAGAGAACTAGGCGCTCAAATGACTTCATGACCACAGATGTCAGAGCCACGGGTCTGTAGTCATTTAGTCCAGTGATCCTAGGTTTCTTGGGGACAGGGATTATGGTAGAGGACTTGAAGCAGGCAGGCACATGACATGCCTGCAGTGAGGAGTTGAAAATGCCAGAAAACACTGGGGCCAGCTCGTTTGCACAGTGTCTGAGGGTGGCAGGAGACACACCGTCTGGGCCGGGAGCTTTCCGAGCATTCAGATTCTTAAACTGCTTCCTCACATCTGCTTCATGAATATGAAGAGTTGTGGTGGGAGGAGGTGGTGTGAAATCCTCTTTTGTGTGGGGTGAGGAGGGGGGTGTTGTAGGTGAACAGTTTGAAGGTGGTGATGGCTCTATGGAGGGGGGAGAGGTGGGGGGATGAGTGTCCAAAGTGTCTCTATTGTTGGGGCCGTTGGAGGTGTGAAGGCTGCCTGATGGCTCGTCAAAACGGCAGTAAAAGTCGTTGAGGGTGTTGGCCAAGAGCAAGTCGTCAGTGGAGTGGGGGGTTTTAGGCTTGTAGTTTGTGATATTCCTAAAACCTTTCCACACAGAGGCCGAGTCATTCTCTGAGATCTGCTACTGCATCTTCTCAGAGTGCTGATGTTTAGCAATGTCCACTTCTCTAGTGGCATCAAAGGCCCTGATGTAATGCGGATGGCCTCAGCCAAAAGCACAGTCCCTGGTTTGGTTAAGATGGCCTCACAGGAAGCACTGTCTCTGGTGTAATGTGAATGGCCTTAGCCAACACCACTGGCCCTGGGAAATGTGCATGATATCGGTCAGCACCACAGGCCCAGTGTTGTAATGTGGATGGCCTCATCCAACAACACTGGCCGTGGTGAAATATGGATGGTTTTGGACAGCACCACTTGCGCTGGTATAATGTGGATGGCATCAACGACTAGCACAGGCCCTGGTGAAATGTAGTTGGCCTCAGCCAGTAGCACAGGCCCTTTTGTTATGTGGATGGCATGAGCCAGCAATGCAGGCCCTTGTGAAATGTGGATGGCCTCATCTAACAACACTGTCCCTGGTGAAATATGGATGGTATTGGTCAGCACCACTGGCCCTGGTGTAATGTGAATGGCCTTAGCCAACACCACTGCCCCTGGTGTAATGTGGATGGCATCAGCCAGTATCACATGCCCTTGTGTAGTGTGGATGTCGTCAGCCAGCAACACAAGCACTGGTGAAATGTAGTTGGCCTCACCCAGTAGCAGAGTCCCGGGTGTAATGTGGATGGCATGACCAAGCAACGCAGGCCCTGGTGAAATGAGGATGGCCTCAGCCAGCAACAAAGGCCCTGGTGTGGTGAAGATGGCCTCACAGGGAGCACTGGCACTGGTTTAATGTGGATGGCATCAGCCAGTAGCACAGGCCTTTGTATATTGTGGATGGGATCAGGCACCAATACAGGCCCTGGTGATATGTAGTTGGCCTCAGCCATGACCACACCCTGGTGTAATGTAAATGTCCTAAGCCAGTAGCAAAGGCCCTGGTGTACTGTGAATGACCTTAGCCAACACCACTGGCCCTGGTGAAATGTGCATGATATCGGTCAGCACCACAGGCCCAGGCGTAATGTGGATGGCATCAACGAGCAGCAGAGGCCCTGGTGGGGTGAAGATGGCCTCAAAGCAAGCACTGTCCCTGGTGTAATGTGGATGGTAGAAGTCGGCATGACAGGCCCTGATGTAATGCGGATGGCCTCAGCCAAAAGCACAGTCCCTGGTTTGGTTAAGATGGCCTCACAGGAAGCACTGTCTCTGGTGTAATGTGAATGGCCTTAGCCAACACCACTGGCCCTGGGAAATGTGCATGATATCGGTCAGCACCACAGGCCCAGGTGTAATGTGGATGGCCTCATCCAACAACACTGGCCGTGGTGAAATGTGGATGGTTTTGGACAGCACCACTTGCGCTGGTATAATGTGGATGGCATCAACGACTAGCACAAGCCCTGGTGAAATGTAGTTGGCCTCAGCCTGTAGCACAGGCCCTGATGTTATGTGGATGGCATGAGCCAGCAATGCAGGCCCTTGTGAAATGTGGATGGCCTCATCTAATAACACTGTCCCTGGTGAAATATGGATGGTATTGGTCAGCACCACTGGCCCTGGTGTAATGTGAATGGCCTTAGCCAACACCACTGCCCCTGGTGTAATGTGGATGGCATTAGCCAGTATCACATGCCCTTGTGTATTGTGGATGTCGTCAGCCAGCAACACAAGCACTGGTGAAATGTAGTTGGCCTCACCCAGTAGCACAGTCCCTGGTGTAATGTGGATGGCATGACCAAGCAACGCAGGCCCTGGTGAAATGAGGATGGCCTCAGCCAGCAACAAAGGCCCTGGTGTTGTGAAGATAGCCTCACAAGGAGCACTGGCCCTGGTTTAATGTGGATGGCATCAACGAGCAGCAGAGGCCCTGGTGGGGTGAAGATGGCCTCAAAGCAAGCACTGTCCCTGGTGTAATGTGGATGGTAGAAGTCGGCATCAAAGGCCCTGATGTAATGTGGATGGCCTCAGCCAAAAGCACAGTCCCTGGTTTGGTTAAGATGGCCTCACAGGAAGCACAGTCTCTGGTGTAATGTGAATGGCCTTAGCCAACACCACTGGCCCTGGGAAATGTGCATGATATCGGTCAGCACCACAGGCCCAGGTGTAATGTGGATGGCATGACCAAGCAACGCAGGCCCTGGTGAAATGAGGATGGCCTCAGTCAGCAACAAAGGCCCTGGTGTTGTAAAGATGGCCTCACAGGGAGCACTGGCCCTGGTTTAATGTGGATGGCATCAGGCAGTAGCACAGGCCTTTGTATATTGTGGATGGGATCGGGCACCAATACAGGCCCTGGTGATATGTAGTCGGCCTCAGCCATGACCACACCCTGGTGTAATGTAAATGTCCTAAGCCAGTAGCAAAGGCCCTGGTGTAATGTGAATGACCTTAGCCAACACCACTGGCCCTGGTGAAATGTGCATGATATCGGTCAGCACCACAGGCCCAGGCGTAATGTGGATGGCATCAACGAGCAGCAGAGGCCCTGGTGGGGTGAAGATGGCCTCAAAGCAAGCACTGTCCCTGGTGTAATGTGGATGGTAGAAGTCGGCATCAAAGGCCCTGATGTAATGGCCTCAGCCAAAATCACAGTCCCTGGTTTGGTTAAGATGGCCTCACAGGAAGCACTGTCTCTGGTGTAATGTGAATGGCCTTAGCCAACACCACTGGCCCTGGGAAATGTGCATGATATCGATCAGCACCACTGGCCCAGTGGTGTAATGTGGATGGCCTCATCCAACAACACTGGCCGTGGTGAAATGTGAATGGTTTTGGACAGCACCACTTGCGCTGGTATAATGTGGATGGCATCAACGACTAGCACAGGCCCTGGTGAAATGTAGTTGGCCTCAGCCAGTAGCACAGGCCCTGTTGTTATGTGGATGGCACCAGCCAGCAATGCAGGCCCTTGTGAAATGTGGATGGCCTCATCTAACAACACTGTCCCTGGTGAAATATGGATGGTATTGGTCAGCACCACTGGCCCTGGTGTAATGTGAATGGCCTTAGCCAACACCACTGCCCCTGGTGTAATGTGGATGGCATCAGCCAGTATCACATGCCCTTGTGTATTGTGGATGTCGTCAGCCAGCAACACAAGCACTGGTGAAATGTAGTTGGACTCACCCAGTAGAACAGTCCCTGGTGTAATGTGGATGGCATGACCAAGCAACGCAAGCCCTGGTGAAATGAGGATGGCCTCAGCCAGCAACAAAGGCCCTGGTGTGGTGAAGATGGCCTCACAGGGAGCACTGGCCCTGGTTTAATGTGGATGGCATCAGGCAGTAGCACAGGCCTTTGTATATTGTGGATGGGATCAGGCACCAATACAGGCCCTGGTGATATGTAGTTGGCCTCAGCCATGACCACACCCTGGTGTAATGTAAATGTCCTAAGCCAGTAGCAAAGGCCCTGGTGTAATGTGAATGACCTTAGCCAACACCACTGGCCCTGGTGAAATGTGCATGATATCGGTCAGCACCACAGGCCCAGGCATAATGTGGATGGCATCAACGAGCAGCAGAGGCCCTGGTGGGGTGAAGATGGCCTCAAAGGAAGCACTGTCCCTGGTGTAATGTGGATTTTAGAAGTCGGCATCACAGGCCCTGGTGTAATGCGGATGGCCTCAGCCAAAAGCACAGTCCCTGGTTTGGTTAAGATGGCCTCACAGGAAGCACTGTCTCTGGTGTAATGTGAATGGCCTTAGCCAACACCACTGGCCCTGGGAAATGTGCATGATATCGGTCAGCACCACAGGCCCAGGTGTAATGTGGATGGCCTCATCCAACAACACTGGCCGTGGTGAAATGTGGATGGTTTTGGACAGCACCACTTGCGCTGGTATAATGTGGATGGCATCAACGACTAGCACAGGCCCTGGTGAAATGTAGTTGGCCTCAGCCTGTAGCACAGGCCCTGTTGTTATGTGGATGGCATGAGCCAGCAATGCAGGCCCTTGTGAAATGTGGATGGCCTCATCTAATAACACTGTCCCTGGTGAAATATGGATGGTATTGGTCAGCACCACTGGCCCTGGTGTAATGTGAATGGCCTTAGCCAACACCACTGCCCCTGGTGTAATGTGGATGGCATTAGCCAGTATCACATGCCCTTGTGTATTGTGGATGTCGTCAGCCAGCAACACAAGCACTGGTGAAATGTAGTTGGCCTCACCCAGTAGCACAGTCCCTGGTGTAATGTGGATGGCATGACCAAGCAACGCAGGCCCTGGTGAAATGAGGATGGCCTCAGCCAGCAACAAAGGCCCTGGTGTTGTGAAGATGGCCTCACAAGGAGCACTGGCCCTGGTTTAATGTGGATGGCATCAGCCAGAAGAACAGGCCTTTGTATATTGTCGATGGGATCAGGCACCAATACAGGCCCTGGTGATATGTAGTTGGCCTCAGCCATGACCACACCCTGGTGTAATGTAAATGTCCTAAGCCAGTAGCAAAGGCCCTGGTGTAATGTGAATGACCTTAGCCAACACCACTGGCCCTGGTGAAATGTGCATGATATCGGTCAGCACCACAGGCCCAGGCGTAATGTGGATGGCATCAACGAGCAGCAGAGGCCCTGGTGGGGTGAAGATGGCCTCAAAGGAAGCACTGTCCCTGGTGTAATGTGGATTTTAGAAGTCGGCATCACAGGCCCTGATGTAATGCGGATGGCCTCAGCCAAAAGCACAGTCCCTGGTTTGGTTAAGATGGCCTCACAGGAAGCACTGTCTCTGGTGTAATGTGAATGGCCTTAGCCAACACCACTGGCCCTGGGAAATGTGCATGATATCGGTCAGCACCACAGGCCCAGGTGTAATGTGGATGGCCTCATCCAACAACACTGGCCGTGGTGAAATGTGGATGGTTTTGGACAGCACCACTTGCGCTGGTATAATGTGGATGGCATCAACGACTAGCACAGGCCCTGGTGAAATGTAGTTGGCCTCAGCCTGTAGCACAGGCCCTGATGTTTTGTGGATGGCATGAGCCAGCAATGCAGGCCCTTGTGAAATGTGGATGGCCTCATCTAATAACACTGTCCCTGGTGAAATATGGATGGTATTGGTCAGCACCACTGGCCCTGGTGTAATGTGAATGGCCTTAGCCAACACCACATAATGAAAACCTATACTTTGTTTCGGTCGAGTTCCCCATTCAAATGCATGTAACAGTGAGAAACGCACTGTCTTGGCGAAAGAAAGCGTTTTTGTACAACTTCATTTAAATAGCTGTAACTTTTGATAGAAGACTCGGATACACATGTTTATGGCTTTATCTTATAGAACTCAAGGTCTCCGTGCTGGGCAAACAGGTTTTGCAGCTGTTTGAGCTAAGATTTCCAAGTTATTCACATAATGAAAACCTATACTTTGTTTCGGTGGAGTTCCCCATTCAAATGAATGTAACAGTGAGAAACGCACTGTCTTGGCGAAAGAAAGCGTTTTTGTACAACTTCATATGAATAGCTGTAACTTTTGATAGAAGACTCGGATACACATGTTTATGGCTTTATCTTATAGAGCTCAAGGTTCCCGTGCTGGGAAAACAGGTTTTGCAGCTGTTTGAGCTAAGATTTCCAAGTTATTCACATAATGAAAACCTATACTTTGTTTCGGTGGAGTTCCCCATTCAAATGAATGTAACAGTGAGAAACGCACTGTCTTGGCGAAAGAAAGCGTTTTTGTACAACTTCATTTAAATAGCTGTAACTTTTGATAGAAGACTCGGATACACATGTTTATGGCTTTATCTTATAGAACTCAAGGTCTCCGTGCTGGGCAAACAGGTTTTGCAGCTGTTTGAGCTAAGATTTCCAAGTTATTCACATAATGAAAACCTATACTTTGTTTCGGTCGAGTTCCCCATTCAAATGCATGTAACAGTGAGAAACGCACTGTCTTGGCGAAAGAAAGCGTTTTTGTACAACTTCATTTAAATAGCTGTAACTTTTGATAGAAGACTCGGATACACATGTTTATGGCTTTATCTTATAGAACTCAAGGTCTCCGTGCTGGGCAAACAGGTTTTGCAGCTGTTTGAGCTAAGATTTCCAAGTTATTCACATAATGAAAACCTATACTTTGTTTCGGTCGAGTTCCCCATTCAAATGCATGTAACAGTGAGAAACGCACTGTCTTGGCGAAAGAAAGCTATTTTGTACAACTTCATATAAATAGCTGTAACTTTTGATAGAAGACTCGGATACACATGTTTATGGCTTTATCTTATAGAACTCAAGGTCTCCGTGCTGGGCAAACAGGTTTTGCAGCTGTTTGAGCTAAGATTTCCAAGTTATTCACATAATGAAAACCTATACTTTGTTTCGGTCGAGTTCCCCATTCAAATGCATGTAACAGTGAGAAATGCACTGTCTTGGTGAAAGAAAGCGTTTTTGTACAACTTCATATAAATAGCTGTAACTTTTGATAGAAGACTCGGATACACATGTTTATGGCTTTATCTTATAGAACTCAAGGTTCCCGTGCTGGGCAAACAGGTTTTGCAGCTGTTTGAGCTAAGATTTCCAAGTTATTCACATAATGAAAACCTATACTTTGTTTCGGTGGAGTTCCCCATTCAAATGAATGTAACAGTGAGAAACGCACTGTCTTGGCGAAAGAAAGCGTTTTTGTACAACTTCATATGAATAGCTGTAACTTTTGATAGAAGACTCGGATACACATGTTTATGGCTTTATCTTATAGAACTCAAGGTTCCCGTGCTGGGAAAACAGGTTTTGCAGCTGTTTGAGCTAAGATTTCCAAGTTATTCACATAATGAAAACTTATACTTTGTTTCGGTCGAGTTCCCCATTCAAATGCATGTAACAGTGAGAAACGCACTGTCTTGGCGAAAGAAAGCGTTTTTGTACAACTTCATTTAAATAGCTGTAACTTTTGATAGAAGACTCGGATACACATGTTTATGGCTTTATCTTATAGAACTCAAGGTCTCCGTGCTGGGCAAACAGGTTTTGCAGCTGTTTGAGCTAAGATTTCCAAGTTATTCACATAATGAAAACCTATACTTTGTTTCGGTCGAGTTCCCCATTCAAATGCATGTAACAGTGAGAAACGCACTGTCTTGGCGAAAGAAAGCTATTTTGTACAACTTCATATAAATAGCTGTAACTTTTGATAGAAGACTCGGATACACATGTTTATGGCTATATCTTATAGAACTCAAGGTCTCCGTGCTGGGCAAACAGGTTTTGCAGCTGTTTGAGCTAAGATTTCCAAGTTATTCACATAATGAAAACCTATACTTTGTTTCGGTGGAGTTCCCCATTCAAATGAATGTAACAGTGAGAAACGCACTGTCTTGGCGAAAGAAAGCGTTTTTGTACAACTTCATATGAATAGCTGTAACTTTTGATAGAAGACTCGGATACACATGTTTATGGCTTTATCTTATAGAGCTCAAGGTTCCCGTGCTGGGAAAACAGGTTTTGCAGCTGTTTGAGCTAAGATTTCCAAGTTATTCACATAATGAAAACCTATACTTTGTTTCGGTCGAGTTCCCCATTCAAATGCATGTAACAGTGAGAAACGCACTGTCTTGGCGAAAGAAAGCGTTTTTGTACAACTTCATTTAAATAGCTGTAACTTTTGATAGAAGACTCGGATACACATGTTTATGGCTTTATCTTATAGAACTCAAGGTCTCCGTGCTGGGCAAACAGGTTTTGCAGCTGTTTGAGCTAAGATTTCCAAGTTATTCACATAATGAAAACCTATACTTTGTTTCGGTCGAGTTCCCCATTCAAATGCATGTAACAGTGAGAAACGCACTGTCTTGGCGAAAGAAAGCTATTTTGTACAACTTCATATAAATAGCTGTAACTTTTGATAGAAGACTCGGATACACATGTTTATGGCTTTATCTTATAGAACTCAAGGTCTCCGTGCTGGGAAAACAGGTTTTGCAGCTGTTTGAGCTAAGATTTCCAAGTTATTCACATAATGAAAACCTATACTTTGTTTCGGTGGAGTTCCCCATTCAAATGCATGTAACAGTGAGAAATGCACTGTCTTGGTGAAAGAAAGCGTTTTTGTACAACTTCATATAAATAGCTGTAACTTTTGATAGAAGACTCGGATACACATGTTTATGGCTTTATCTTATAGAACTCAAGGTTCCCGTGCTGGGCAAACAGGTTTTGCAGCTGTTTGAGCTAAGATTTCCAAGTTATTCACATAATGAAAACCTATACTTTGTTTCGGTGGAGTTCCCCATTCAAATGAATGTAACAGTGAGAAACGCACTGTCTTGGCGAAAGAAAGCGTTTTTGTACAACTTCATATGAATAGCTGTAACTTTTGATAGAAGACTCGGATACACATGTTTATGGCTTTATCTTATAGAACTCAAGGTTCCCGTGCTGGGAAAACAGGTTTTGCAGCTGTTTGAGCTAAGATTTCCAAGTTATTCACATAATGAAAACTTATACTTTGTTTCGGTCGAGTTCCCCATTCAAATGCATGTAACAGTGAGAAACGCACTGTCTTGGCGAAAGAAAGCGTTTTTGTACAACTTCATTTAAATAGCTGTAACTTTTGATAGAAGACTCGGATACACATGTTTATGGCTTTATCTTATAGAACTCAAGGTCTCCGTGCTGGGCAAACAGGTTTTGCAGCTGTTTGAGCTAAGATTTCCAAGTTATTCACATAATGAAAACCTATACTTTGTTTCGGTCGAGTTCCCCATTCAAATGCATGTAACAGTGAGAAACGCACTGTCTTGGCGAAAGAAAGCTATTTTGTACAACTTCATATAAATAGCTGTAACTTTTGATAGAAGACTCGGATACACATGTTTATGGCTATATCTTATAGAACTCAAGGTCTCCGTGCTGGGCAAACAGGTTTTGCAGCTGTTTGAGCTAAGATTTCCAAGTTATTCACATAATGAAAACCTATACTTTGTTTCGGTGGAGTTCCCCATTCAAATGAATGTAACAGTGAGAAACGCACTGTCTTGGCGAAAGAAAGCGTTTTTGTACAACTTCATTTAAATAGCTGTAACTTTTGATAGAAGACTCGGATACACATGTTTATGGCTTTATCTTATAGAACTCAAGGTTCCCGTGCTGGGAAAACAGGTTTTGCAGCTGTTTGAGCTAAGATTTCCAAGTTATTCACATAATGAAAACCTATACTTTGTTTCGGTGGAGTTCCCCATTCAAATGAATGTAACAGTGAGAAACGCACTGTCTTGGCGAAAGAAAGCGTTTTTGTACAACTTCATATGAATAGCTGTAACTTTTGATAGAAGACTCGGATACACATGTTTATGGCTTTATCTTATAGAGCTCAAGGTTCCCGTGCTGGGAAAACAGGTTTTGCAGCTGTTTGAGCTAAGATTTCCAAGTTATTCACATAATGAAAACCTATACTTTGTTTCGGTCGAGTTCCCCATTCAAATGCATGTAACAGTGAGAAACGCACTGTCTTGGCGAAAGAAAGCGTTTTTGTACAACTTCATTTAAATAGCTGTAACTTTTGATAGAAGACTCGGATACACATGTTTATGGCTTTATCTTATAGAACTCAAGGTCTCCGTGCTGGGCAAACAGGTTTTGCAGCTGTTTGAGCTAAGATTTCCAAGTTATTCACATAATGAAAACCTATACTTTGTTTCGGTGGAGTTCCCCATTCAAATGCATGTAACAGTGAGAAACGCACTGTCTTGGCGAAAGAAAGCTATTTTGTACAACTTCATATAAATAGCTGTAACTTTTGATAGAAGACTCGGATACACATGTTTATGGCTTTATCTTATAGAACTCAAGGTCTCCGTGCTGGGAAAACAGGTTTTGCAGCTGTTTGAGCTAAGATTTCCAAGTTATTCACATAATGAAAACCTATACTTTGTTTCGGTGGAGTTCCCCATTCAAATGCATGTAACAGTGAGAAACGCACTGTCTTGGCGAAAGAAAGCGTTTTTGTACAACTTCATATAAATAGCTGTAACTTTTGATAGAAGACTCAGACAAACATGTTTATGGCTTTATCTTATAGAACTCAAGGTTCCCGTGCTGGGCAAACAGGTTTTGCAGCTGTTTGAGCTAAGATTTCCAAGTTATTCACATAATGAAAACCTATACTTTGTTTCGGTCGAGTTCCCCATTCAAATGCATGTAACAGTGAGAAACGCACTGTCTTGGCGAAAGAAAGCGTTTTTGTACAACTTCATTTAAATAGCTGTAACTTTTGATAGAAGACTCGGATACACATGTTTATGGCTTTATCTTATAGAACTCAAGGTCTCCGTGCTGGGCAAACAGGTTTTGCAGCTGTTTGAGCTAAGATTTCCAAGTTATTCACATAATGAAAACCTATACTTTGTTTCGGTCGAGTTCCCCATTCAAATGCATGTAACAGTGAGAAACGCACTGTCTTGGCGAAAGAAAGCTATTTTGTACAACTTCATATAAATAGCTGTAACTTTTGATAGAAGACTCGGATACACATGTTTATGGCTTTATCTTATAGAACTCAAGGTCTCCGTGCTGGGCAAACAGGTTTTGCAGCTGTTTGAGCTAAGATTTCCAAGTTATTCACATAATGAAAACCTATACTTTGTTTCGGTCGAGTTCCCCATTCAAATGCATGTAACAGTGAGAAATGCACTGTCTTGGTGAAAGAAAGCGTTTTTGTACAACTTCATATAAATAGCTGTAACTTTTGATAGAAGACTCGGATACACATGTTTATGGCTTTATCTTATAGAACTCAAGGTTCCCGTGCTGGGCAAACAGGTTTTGCAGCTGTTTGAGCTAAGATTTCCAAGTTATTCACATAATGAAAACCTATACTTTGTTTCGGTGGAGTTCCCCATTCAAATGAATGTAACAGTGAGAAACGCACTGTCTTGGCGAAAGAAAGCGTTTTTGTACAACTTCATATGAATAGCTGTAACTTTTGATAGAAGACTCGGATACACATGTTTATGGCTTTATCTTATAGAACTCAAGGTTCCCGTGCTGGGAAAACAGGTTTTGCAGCTGTTTGAGCTAAGATTTCCAAGTTATTCACATAATGAAAACCTATACTTTGTTTCGGTGGAGTTCCCCATTCAAATGAATGTAACAGTGAGAAACGCACTGTCTTGGCGAAAGAAAGCGTTTTTGTACAACTTCATATGAATAGCTGTAACTTTTGATAGAAGACTCGGATACACATGTTTATGGCTTTATCTTATAGAGCTCAAGGTTCCCGTGCTGGGAAAACAGGTTTTGCAGCTGTTTGAGCTAAGATTTCCAAGTTATTCACATAATGAAAACCTATACTTTGTTTCGGTGGAGTTCCCCATTCAAATGCATGTAACAGTGAGAAACGCACTGTCTTGGCGAAAGAAAGCGTTTTTGTACAACTTCATTTAAATAGCTGTAACTTTTGATAGAAGACTCGGATACACATGTTTATGGCTTTATCTTATAGAGCTCAAGGTCTCTGTGCTGGGCAAACAGGTTTTGCAGCTGTTTGAGCTAAGATTTCCAAGTTATTCACATAATGAAAACCTATACTTTGTTTCGGTCGAGTTCCCCATTCAAATGCATGTAACAGTGAGAAACGCACTGTCTTGGCGAAAGAAAGCGTTTTTGTACAACTTCATATGAATAGCTGTAACTTTTGATAGAAGACTCGGATACACATGTTTATGGCTTTATCTTATAGAACTCAAGGTCTCCGTGCTGGGAAAACAGGTTTTGCAGCTGTTTGAGCTAAGATTTCCAAGTTATTCACATAATGAAAACCTATACTTTGTTTCGGTGGAGTTCCCCATTCAAATGCATGTAACAGTGAGAAACGCACTGTCTTGGCGAAAGAAAGCGTTTTTGTACAACTTCATATGAATAGCTGTAACTTTTGATAGAAGACTCGGATACACATGTTTATGGCTTTATCTTATAGAGCTCAAGGTTCCCGTGCTGGGAAAACAGGTTTTGCAGCTGTTTGAGCTAAGATTTCCAAGTTATTCACATAATGAAAACCTATACTTTGTTTCGGTCGAGTTCCCCATTCAAATGCATGTAACAGTGAGAAACGCACTGTCTTGGCGAAAGAAAGCGTTTTTGTACAACTTCATTTAAATAGCTGTAACTTTTGATAGAAGACTCGGATACACATGTTTATGGCTTTATCTTATAGAACTCAAGGTCTCCGTGCTGGGCAAACAGGTTTTGCAGCTGTTTGAGCTAAGATTTCCAAGTTATTCACATAATGAAAACCTATACTTTGTTTCGGTCGAGTTCCCCATTCAAATGCATGTAACAGTGAGAAACGCACTGTCTTGGCGAAAGAAAGCTATTTTGTACAACTTCATATAAATAGCTGTAACTTTTGATAGAAGACTCGGATACACATGTTTATGGCTTTATCTTATAGAACTCAAGGTCTCCGTGCTGGGAAAACAGGTTTTGCAGCTGTTTGAGCTAAGATTTCCAAGTTATTCACATAATGAAAACCTATACTTTGTTTCGGTCGAGTTCCCCATTCAAATGCATGTAACAGTGAGAAACGCACTGTCTTGGCGAAAGAAAGCGTTTTTGTACAACTTCATATAAATAGCTGTAACTTTTGATAGAAGACTCGGATACACATGTTTATGGCTTTATCTTATAGAACTCAAGGTTCCCGTGCTGGGAAAACAGGTTTTGCAGCTGTTTGAGCTAAGATTTCCAAGTTATTCACATAATGAAAACCTATACTTTGTTTCGGTGGAGTTCCCCATTCAAATGAATGTAACAGTGAGAAACACACTGTCTTGGCGAAAGAAAGCGTTTTTGTACAACTTCATATAAATAGCTGTAACTTTTGATAGAAGACTCAGACAAACATGTTTATGGCTTTATCTTATAGAACTCAAGGTCTCCGTGCTGGGAAAACAGGTTTTGCAGCTGTTTGAGCTAAGATTTCCAAGTTATTCACATAATGAAAACCTATACTTTGTTTCGGTGGAGTTCCCCATTCAAATGCATGTAACAGTGAGAAACGCACTGTCTTGGCGAAAGAAAGCTATTTTGTACAACTTCATTTAAATAGCTGTAACTTTTGATAGAAGACTCGGATACACATGTTTATGGCTTTATCTTATACAACTCAAGGTCTCCGTGCTGGGAAAACAGGTTTTGCAGCTGTTTGAGCTAAGATTTCCAAGTTATTCACATAATGAAAACCTATACTTTGTTTCGGTCGAGTTCCCCATTCAAATGCATGTAACAGTGAGAAACGCACTGTCTTGGCGAAAGAAAGCGTTTTTGTACAACTTCATATAAATAGCTGTAACTTTTGATAGAAGACTCGGATACACATGTTTATGGCTTTATCTTGTAGAACTCAGGTCTCCGTGCTGGGAAAACAGGTTTTGCAGCTGTTTGAGCTAAGATTTCCAAGTTATTCACATAATGAAAACCTATACTTTGTTTCGGTCGAGTTCCCCATTCAAATGCATGTAACAGTGAGAAACGCACTGTCTTGGCGAAAGAAAGCGTTTTTGTACAACTTCATATGAATAGCTGTAACTTTTGATAGAAGACTCGGATACACATGTTTATGGCTTTATCTTATAAAGCTCAAGGTTCCCGTGCTGGGAGAACAGGTTTTGTAGCTGTTTGAGCTAAGATTTCCAAGTTATTCACATAATGAAAACCTATACTTTGTTTCGGTCGAGTTCCCCATTCAAATGCATGTAACAGTGAGAAACGCACTGTCTTGGCGAAAGAAAGCTATTTTGTACAACTTCATATAAATAGCTGTAACTTTTGATAGAAGACTCAGACAAACATGTTTATGGCTTTATCTTATAGAACTCAAGGTTCCCGTGCTGGGAAAACAGGTTTTGCAGCTGTTTGAGCTAAGATTTCCAAGTTATTCACATAATGAAAACCTATACTTTGTTTCGGTCGAGTTCCCCATTCAAATGCATGTAACAGTGAGAAACGCACTGTCTTGGCGAAAGAAAGCGTTTTTGTACAACTTCATTTAAATAGCTGTAACTTTTGATAGAAGACTCGGATACACATGTTTATGGCTTTATCTTATAGAACTCAAGGTCTCCGTGCTGGGCAAACAGGTTTTGCAGCTGTTTGAGCTAAGATTTCCAAGTTATTCACATAATGAAAACCTATACTTTGTTTCGGTGGAGTTCCCCATTCAAATGAATGTAACAGTGAGAAACGCACTGTCTTGGCGAAAGAAAGCGTTTTTGTACAACTTCATATGAATAACTGTAACTTTTGATAGAAGACTCGGATACACATGTTTATGGCTTTATCTTATAGAGCTCAAGGTTCCCGTGCTGGGAAAACAGGTTTTGCAGCTGTTTGAGCTAAGATTTCCAAGTTATTCACATAATGAAAACCTATACTTTGTTTCGGTCGAGTTCCCCATTCAAATGCATGTAACAGTGAGAAACGCACTGTCTTGGCGAAAGAAAGCGTTTTTGTACAACTTCATATAAATAGCTGTAACTTTTGATAGAAGACTCAGACAAACATGTTTATGGCTTTATCTTATAGAACTCAAGGTCTCCGTGCTGGGAAAACAGGTTTTGCAGCTGTTTGAGCTAAGATTTCCAAGTTATTCACATAATGAAAACCTATACTTTGTTTCAGTCGAGTTCCCCATTCAAATGCATGTAACAGTGAGAAACGCACTGTCTTGGCGAAAGAAAGCGTTTTTGTACAACTTCATATAAATAGCTGTAACTTTTGATAGAAGACTCGGATACACATGTTTATGGCTTTATCTTATAGAACTCAAGGTCTCCGTGCTGGGAAAACAGGTTTTGCAGCTGTTTGAGCTAAGATTTCCAAGTTATTCACATAATGAAAACCTATACTTTGTTTCGGTCGAGTTCCCCATTCAAATGCATGTAACAATGAGAAACGCACTGTCTTGGCGAAAGAAAGCGTTTTTGTACAACTTCATATAAATAGCTGTAACTTTTGATAGAAGACTCGGATACACATGTTTATGGCTTTATCTTATAGAACTCAAGGTTCCCGTGCTGGGAAAACAGGTTTTGCAGCTGTTTGAGCTAAGATTTCCAAGTTATTCACATAATGAAAACCTATACTTTGTTTCGGTGGAGTTCCCCATTCAAATGAATGTAACAGTGAGAAACGCACTGTCTTGGCGAAAGAAAGCGTTTTTGTACAACTTCATATAAATAGCTGTAACTTTTGATAGAAGACTCAGACAAACATGTTTATGGCTTTATCTTATAGAACTCAGGTCTCCGTGCTGGGAAAACAGGTTTTGCAGCTGTTTGAGCTAAGATTTCCAAGTTATTCACATAATGAAAACCTATACTTTGTTTCGGTGGAGTTCCCCATTCAAATGCATGTAACAGTGAGAAATGCACTGTCTTGGCGAAAGAAAGCGTTTTTGTACAACTTCATATGAATAGCTGTAACTTTTGATAGAAGACTCGGATACACATGTTTATGGCTTTATCTTATAGAGCTCAAGGTTCCCGTGCTGGGAAAACAGGTTTTGCAGCTGTTTGAGCTAAGATTTCCAAGTTATTCACATAATGAAAACCTATACTTTGTTTCGGTCGAGTTCCCCATTCAAATGCATGTAACAGTGAGAAACGCACTGTCTTGGCGAAAGAAAGCGTTTTTGTACAACTTCATTTAAATAGCTGTAACTTTTGATAGAAGACTCGGATACACATGTTTATGGCTTTATCTTATAGAACTCAAGGTCTCCGTGCTGGGCAAACAGGTTTTGCAGCTGTTTGAGCTAAGATTTCCAAGTTATTCACATAATGAAAACCTATACTTTGTTTCGGTCGAGTTCCCCATTCAAATGCATGTAACAGTGAGAAACGCACCATCTTGGCGAAAGAAAGCTATTTTGTACAACTTCATATAAATAGCTGTAACTTTTGATAGAAGACTCGGATACACATGTTTATGGCTTTATCTTATAGAACTCAAGGTCTCCGTGCTGGGAAAACAGGTTTTGCAGCTGTTTGAGCTAAGATTTCCAAGTTATTCACATAATGAAAACCTATACTTTGTTTCGGTGGAGTTCCCCATTCAAATGCATGTAACAGTGAGAAACGCACTGTCTTGGCGAAAGAAAGCGTTTTTGTACAACTTCATATGAATAGCTGTAACTTTTGATAGAAGACTCGGATACACATGTTTATGGCTTTATCTTATAGAGCTCAAGGTTCCCGTGCTGGGAAAACAGGTTTTGCAGCTGTTTGAGCTAAGATTTCCAAGTTATTCACATAATGAAAACCTATACTTTGTTTCGGTCGAGTTCCCCATTCAAATGCATGTAACAGTGAGAAACGCACTGTCTTGGCGAAAGAAAGCGTTTTTGTACAACTTCATATAAATAGCTGTAACTTTTGATAGAAGACTCGGATACACATGTTTATGGCTTTATCTTATAGAACTCAAGGTTCCCGTGCTGGGAAAACAGGTTTTGCAGCTGTTTGAGCTAAGATTTCCAAGTTATTCACATAATGAAAACCTATACTTTGTTTCGGTGGAGTTCCCCATTCAAATGAATGTAACAGTGAGAAACACACTGTCTTGGCGAAAGAAAGCGTTTTTGTACAACTTCATATAAATAGCTGTAACTTTTGATAGAAGACTCAGACAAACATGTTTATGGCTTTATCTTATAGAACTCAAGGTCTCCGTGCTGGGAAAACAGGTTTTGCAGCTGTTTGAGCTAAGATTTCCAAGTTATTCACATAATGAAAACCTATACTTTGTTTCGGTGGAGTTCCCCATTCAAATGCATGTAACAGTGAGAAACGCACTGTCTTGGCGAAAGAAAGCTATTTTGTACAACTTCATTTAAATAGCTGTAACTTTTGATAGAAGACTCGGATACACATGTTTATGGCTTTATCTTATAGAACTCAAGGTCTCCGTGCTGGGAAAACAGGTTTTGCAGCTGTTTGAGCTAAGATTTCCAAGTTATTCACATAATGAAAACCTATACTTTGTTTCGGTCGAGTTCCCCATTCAAATGCATGTAACAGTGAGAAACGCACTGTCTTGGCGAAAGAAAGCGTTTTTGTACAACTTCATATAAATAGCTGTAACTTTTGATAGAAGACTCGGATACACATGTTTATGGCTTTATCTTATAGAGCTCAAGGTTCCCGTGCTGGGAGAACAGGTTTTGTAGCTGTTTGAGCTAAGATTTCCAAGTTATTCACATAATGAAAACCTATACTTTGTTTCGGTCGAGTTCCCCATTCAGATGCATGTAACAGTGAGAAACGCACTGTCTTGGCGAAAGAAAGCTATTTTGTACAACTTCATATAAATAGCTGTAACTTTTGATAGAAGACTCAGACAAACATGTTTATGGCTTTATCTTATAGAACTCAAGGTTCCCGTGCTGGGAAAACAGGTTTTGCAGCTGTTTGAGCTAAGATTTCCAAGTTATTCACATAATGAAAACCTATACTTTGTTTCGGTCGAGTTCCCCATTCAAATGCATGTAACAGTGAGAAACGCACTGTCTTGGCGAAAGAAAGCGTTTTTGTACAACTTCATTTAAATAGCTGTAACTTTTGATAGAAGACTCGGATACACATGTTTATGGCTTTATCTTATAGAACTCAAGGTCTCCGTGCTGGGCAAACAGGTTTTGCAGCTGTTTGAGCTAAGATTTCCAAGTTATTCACATAATGAAAACCTATACTTTGTTTCGGTCGAGTTCCCCATTCAAATGCATGTAACAATGAGAAACGCACTGTCTTGGCGAAAGAAAGCGTTTTTGTACAACTTCATATGAATAGCTGTAACTTTTGATAGAAGACTCGGATACACATGTTTATGGCTTTATCTTATAGAGCTCAAGGTTCCCGTGCTGGGAAAACAGGTTTTGCAGCTGTTTGAGCTAAGATTTCCAAGTTATTCACATAATGAAAACCTATACTTTGTTTCGGTCGAGTTCCCCATTCAAATGCATGTAACAGTGAGAAACGCACTGTCTTGGCGAAAGAAAGCGTTTTTGTACAACTTCATATAAATAGCTGTAACTTTTGATAGAAGACTCAGACAAACATGTTTATGGCTTTATCTTATAGAACTCAAGGTCTCCGTGCTGGGAAAACAGGTTTTGCAGCTGTTTGAGCTAAGATTTCCAAGTTATTCACATAATGAAAACCTATACTTTGTTTCGGTCGAGTTCCCCATTCAAATGCATGTAACAGTGAGAAACGCACTGTCTTGGCGAAAGAAAGCGTTTTTGTACAACTTCATATAAATAGCTGTAACTTTTGATAGAAGACTCGGATACACATGTTTATGGCTTTATCTTATAGAACTCAAGGTTCCCGTGCTGGGAAAACAGGTTTTGCAGCTGTTTGAGCTAAGATTTCCAAGTTATTCACATAATGAAAACCTATACTTTGTTTCAGTCGACTTCCCCATTCAAATGCATGTAACAGTGAGAAACGCACTGTCTTGGCGAAAGAAAGCGTTTTTGTACAACTTCATATAAATAGCTGTAACTTTTGATAGAAGACTCGGATACACATGTTTATGGCTTTATCTTATAGAACTCAAGGTTCCCGTGCTGGGAAACCAGGTTTTGCAGCTGTTTGAGCTAAGATTTCCAAGTTATTCACATAATGAAAACCTATACTTTGTTTCGGTGGAGTTCCCCATTCAAATGAATGTAACAGTGAGAAACGCACTGTCTTGGCGAAAGAAAGCGTTTTTGTACAACTTCATTTAAATAGCTGTAACTTTTGATAGAAGACTCGGATACACATGTTTATGGCTTTATCTTATAGAACTCAAGGTCTCCGTGCTGGGCAAACAGGTTTTGCAGCTGTTTGAGCTAAGATTTCCAAGTTATTCACATAATGAAAACCTATACTTTGTTTCGGTCGAGTTCCCCATTCAAATGCATGTAACAATGAGAAACGCACTGTCTTGGCGAAAGAAAGCGTTTTTGTACAACTTCATATAAATAGCTGTAACTTTTGATAGAAGACTCAGACAAACATGTTTATGGCTTTATCTTATAGAACTCAAGGTCTCCGTGCTGGGAAAACAGGTTTTGCAGCTGTTTGAGCTAAGATTTCCAAGTTATTCACATAATGAAAACCTATACTTTGTTTCGGTCGAGTTCCCCATTCAAATGCATGTAACAATGAGAAACGCACTGTCTTGGCGAAAGAAAGCGTTTTTGTACAACTTCATATAAATAGCTGTAACTTTTGATAGAAGACTCGGATACACATGTTTATGGCTTTATCTTATAGAACTCAAGGTTCCCGTGCTGGGAAAACAGGTTTTGCAGCTGTTTGAGCTAAGATTTCCAAGTTATTCACATAATGAAAACCTATACTTTGTTTCGGTGGAGTTCCCCATTCAAATGAATGTAACAGTGAGAAACGCACTGTCTTGGCGAAAGAAAGCGTTTTTGTACAACTTCATATAAATAGCTGTAACTTTTGATAGAAGACTCAGACAAACATGTTTATGGCTTTATCTTATAGAACTCAGGTCTCCGTGCTGGGAAAACAGGTTTTGCAGCTGTTTGAGCTAAGATTTCCAAGTTATTCACATAATGAAAACCTATACTTTGTTTCGGTGGAGTTCCCCATTCAAATGCATGTAACAGTGAGAAACGCACTGTCTTGGCGAAAGAAAGCGTTTTTGTACAACTTCATATGAATAGCTGTAACTTTTGATAGAAGACTCGGATACACATGTTTATGGCTTTATCTTATAGAGCTCAAGGTTCCCGTGCTGGGAAAACAGGTTTTGCAGCTGTTTGAGCTAAGATTTCCAAGTTATTCACATAATGAAAACCTATACTTTGTTTCGGTCGAGTTCCCCATTCAAATGCATGTAACAGTGAGAAACGCACTGTCTTGGCGAAAGAAAGCGTTTTTGTACAACTTCATATGAATAGCTGTAACTTTTGATAGAAGACTCGGATACACATGTTTATGGCTTTATCTTATAGAGCTCAAGGTTCCCGTGCTGGGAAAACAGGTTTTGCAGCTGTTTGAGCTAAGATTTCCAAGTTATTCACATAATGAAAACCTATACTTTGTTTCGGTCGAGTTCCCCATTCAAATGCTTGTAACAGTGAGAAACGCACTGTCTTGGCGAAAGAAAGCGTTTTTGTACAACTTCATTTAAATAGCTGTAACTTTTGATAGAAGACTCGGATACACATGTTTATGGCTTTATCTTATAGAACTCAAGGTCTCCGTGCTGGGCAAACAGGTTTTGCAGCTGTTTGAGCTAAGATTTCCAAGTTATTCACATAATGAAAACCTATACTTTGTTTCGGTCGAGTTCCCCATTCAAATGCATGTAACAATGAGAAACGCACTGTCTTGGCGAAAGAAAGCGTTTTTGTACAACTTCATATAAATAGCTGTAACTTTTGATAGAAGACTCAGACTCAGACAAACATGTTTATGGCTTTATCTTATAGAACTCAAGGTCTCCGTGCTGGGAAAACAGGTTTTGCAGCTGTTTGAGCTAAGATTTCCAAGTTATTCACATAATGAAAACCTATACTTTGTTTCGGTCGAGTTCCCCATTCAAATGCATGTAACAATGAGAAACGCACTGTCTTGGCGAAAGAAAGCGTTTTTGTACAACTTCATATAAATAGCTGTAACTTTTGATAGAAGACTCGGATACACATGTTTATGGCTTTATCTTATAGAACTCAAGGTTCCCGTGCTGGGAAAACAGGTTTTGCAGCTGTTTGAGCTAAGATTTCCAAGTTATTCACATAATGAAAACCTATACTTTGTTTCGGTGGAGTTCCCCATTCAAATGAATGTAACAGTGAGAAACGCACTGTCTTGGCGAAAGAAAGCGTTTTTGTACAACTTCATATAAATAGCTGTAACTTTTGATAGAAGACTCAGACAAACATGTTTATGGCTTTATCTTATAGAACTCAGGTCTCCGTGCTGGGAAAACAGGTTTTGCAGCTGTTTGAGCTAAGATTTCCAAGTTATTCACATAATGAAAACCTATACTTTGTTTCGGTGGAGTTCCCCATTCAAATGCATGTAACAGTGAGAAACGCACTGTCTTGGCGAAAGAAAGCGTTTTTGTACAACTTCATATGAATAGCTGTAACTTTTGATAGAAGACTCGGATACACATGTTTATGGCTTTATCTTATAGAGCTCAAGGTTCCCGTGCTGGGAAAACAGGTTTTGCAGCTGTTTGAGCTAAGATTTCCAAGTTATTCACATAATGAAAACCTATACTTTGTTTCGGTCGAGTTCCCCATTCAAATGCATGTAACAGTGAGAAACGCACTGTCTTGGCGAAAGAAAGCGTTTTTGTACAACTTCATATGAATAGCTGTAACTTTTGATAGAAGACTCGGATACACATGTTTATGGCTTTATCTTATAGAACTCAAGGTCTCCGTGCTGGGCAAACAGGTTTTGCAGCTGTTTGAGCTAAGATTTCCAAGTTATTCACATAATGAAAACCTATACTTTGTTTCGGTCGAGTTCCCCATTCAAATGCATGTAACAATGAGAAACGCACTGTCTTGGCGAAAGAAAGCGTTTTTGTACAACTTCATATAAATAGCTGTAACTTTTGATAGAAGACTCAGACAAACATGTTTATGGCTTTATCTTATAGAACTCAAGGTCTCCGTGCTGGGAAAACAGGTTTTGCAGCTGTTTGAGCTAAGATTTCCAAGTTATTCACATAATGAAAACCTATACTTTGTTTCGGTCGAGTTCCCCATTCAAATGCATGTAACAGTGAGAAACGCACTGTCTTGGCGAAAGAAAGCGTTTTTGTACAACTTCATATGAATAGCTGTAACTTTTGATAGAAGACTCGGATACACATGTTTATGGCTTTATCTTATAGAGCTCAAGGTTCCCGTGCTGGGAAAACAGGTTTTGCAGCTGTTTGAGCTAAGATTTCCAAGTTATTCACATAATGAAAACCTATACTTTGTTTCGGTCGAGTTCCCCATTCAAATGCATGTAACAGTGAGAAACGCACTGTCTTGGCGAAAGAAAGCGTTTTTGTACAACTTCATATAAATAGCTGTAACTTTTGATAGAAGACTCAGACAAACATGTTTATGGCTTTATCTTATAGAACTCAAGGTTCCCGTGCTGGGAAAACAGGTTTTGCAGCTGTTTGAGCTAAGATTTCCAAGTTATTCACATAATGAAAACCTATACTTTGTTTCGGTCGAGTTCCCCATTCAAATGCATGTAACAGTGAGAAACGCACTGTCTTGGCGAAAGAAAGCGTTTTTGTACAACTTCATTTAAATAGCTGTAACTTTTGATAGAAGACTCGGATACACATGTTTATGGCTTTATCTTATAGAACTCAAGGTCTCCGTGCTGGGCAAACAGGTTTTGCAGCTGTTTGAGCTAAGATTTCCAAGTTATTCACATAATGAAAACCTATACTTTGTTTCGGTCGAGTTCCCCATTCAAATGCATGTAACAATGAGAAACGCACTGTCTTGGCGAAAGAAAGCGTTTTTGTACAACTTCATATAAATAGCTGTAACTTTTGATAGAAGACTCAGACAAACATGTTTATGGCTTTATCTTATAGAACTCAAGGTCTCCGTGCTGGGAAAACAGGTTTTGCAGCTGTTTGAGCTAAGATTTCCAAGTTATTCACATAATGAAAACCTATACTTTGTTTCGGTCGAGTTCCCCATTCAAATGCATGTAACAGTGAGAAACGCACTGTCTTGGCGAAAGAAAGCGTTTTTGTACAACTTCATATGAATAGCTGTAACTTTTGATAGAAGACTCGGATACACATGTTTATGGCTTTATCTTATAGAGCTCAAGGTTCCCGTGCTGGGAAAACAGGTTTTGCAGCTGTTTGAGCTAAGATTTCCAAGTTATTCACATAATGAAAACCTATACTTTGTTTCGGTCGAGTTCCCCATTCAAATGCATGTAACAGTGAGAAACGCACTGTCTTGGCGAAAGAAAGCGTTTTTGTACAACTTCATATAAATAGCTGTAACTTTTGATAGAAGACTCAGACAAACATGTTTATGGCTTTATCTTATAGAACTCAAGGTTCCCGTGCTGGGAAAACAGGTTTTGCAGCTGTTTGAGCTACGATTTCCAAGTTATTCACATAATGAAAACCTATACTTTGTTTCGGTCGAGTTCCCCATTCAAATGCATGTAACAGTGAGAAACGCACTGTGTTGGCGAAAGAAAGCTATTTTGTACAACTTCATTTAAATAGCTGTAACTTTTGATAGAAGACTCGGATACACATGTTTATGGCTTTATCTTATAGAACTCAAGGTTCCCGTGCTGGGAAACCAGGTTTTGCAGCTGTTTGAGCTAAGATTTCCAAGTTATTCACATAATGAAAACCTATACTTTGTTTCGGTCGAGTTCCCCATTCAAATGCATGTAACAGTGAGAAACGCACTGTCTTGGCGAAAGAAAGCGTTTTTGTACAACTTCATATAAATAGCTGTAACTTTTGATAGAAGACTCAGACAAACATGTTTATGGCTTTATCTTATAGAACTCAAGGTCTCCGTGCTGGGAAAACAGGTTTTACAGCTGTTTGAGCTAAGATTTCCAAGTTATTCACATAATGAAAACCTATACTTTGTTTCGGTCGAGTTCCCCATTCAAATGCATGTAACAGTGAGAAACGCACTGTCTTGGCGAAAGAAAGCGTTTTTGTACAACTTCATATGAATAGCTGTAACTTTTGATAGAAGACTCGGATACACATGTTTATGGCTTTATCTTATAGAGCTCAAGGTTCCCGTGCTGGGAAAACAGGTTTTGCAGCTGTTTGAGCTAAGATTTCCAAGTTATTCACATAATGAAAATCTATACTTTGTTTCGGTCGAGTTCCCCATTCAAATGCATGTAACAGTGAGAAACGCACTGTCTTGGCGAAAGAAAGCGTTTTTGTACAACTTCATATAAATAGCTGTAACTTTTGATAGAAGACTCAGACAAACATGTTTATGGCTTTATCTTATAGAACTCAAGGTTCCCGTGCTGGGAAAACAGGTTTTGCAGCTGTTTGAGCTAAGATTTCCAAGTTATTCACATAATGAAAACCTATACTTTGTTTCGGTCGAGTTCCCCATTCAAATGCATGTAACAGTGAGAAACGCACTGTCTTGGCGAAAGAAAGCGTTTTTGTACAACTTCATATGAATAGCTGTAACTTTTGATAGAAGACTCGGATACACATGTTTATGGCTTTATCTTATAGAGCTCAAGGTTCCCGTGCTGGGAAAACAGGTTTTGCAGCTGTTTGAGCTAAGATTTCCAAGTTATTCACATAATGAAAACCTATACTTTGTTTCGGTCGAGTTCCCCATTCAAATGCATGTAACAGTGAGAAACGCACTGTCTTGGCGAAAGAAAGCGTTTTTGTACAACTTCATATAAATAGCTGTAACTTTTGATAGAAGACTCAGACAAACATGTTTATGGCTTTATCTTATAGAACTCAAGGTTCCCGTGCTGGGAAAACAGGTTTTGCAGCTGTTTGAGCTACGATTTCCAAGTTATTCACATAATGAAAACCTATACTTTGTTTCGGTCGAGTTCCCCATTCAAATGCATGTAACAGTGAGAAACGCACTGTGTTGGCGAAAGAAAGCTATTTTGTACAACTTCATTTAAATAGCTGTAACTTTTGATAGAAGACTCGGATACACATGTTTATGGCTTTATCTTATAGAACTCAAGGTTCCCGTGCTGGGAAACCAGGTTTTGCAGCTGTTTGAGCTAAGATTTCCAAGTTATTCACATAATGAAAACCTATACTTTGTTTCGGTCGAGTTCCCCATTCAAATGCATGTAACAGTGAGAAACGCACTGTCTTGGCGAAAGAAAGCGTTTTTGTACAACTTCATATAAATAGCTGTAACTTTTGATAGAAGACTCAGACAAACATGTTTATGGCTTTATCTTATAGAACTCAAGGTCTCCGTGCTGGGAAAACAGGTTTTACAGCTGTTTGAGCTAAGATTTCCAAGTTATTCACATAATGAAAACCTATACTTTGTTTCGGTCGAGTTCCCCATTCAAATGCATGTAACAGTGAGAAACGCACTGTCTTGGCGAAAGAAAGCGTTTTTGTACAACTTCATATGAATAGCTGTAACTTTTGATAGAAGACTCGGATACACATGTTTATGGCTTTATCTTATAGAGCTCAAGGTTCCCGTGCTGGGAAAACAGGTTTTGCAGCTGTTTGAGCTAAGATTTCCAAGTTATTCACATAATGAAAATCTATACTTTGTTTCGGTCGAGTTCCCCATTCAAATGCATGTAACAGTGAGAAACGCACTGTCTTGGCGAAAGAAAGCGTTTTTGTACAACTTCATATAAATAGCTGTAACTTTTGATAGAAGACTCAGACAAACATGTTTATGGCTTTATCTTATAGAACTCAAGGTTCCCGTGCTGGGAAAACAGGTTTTGCAGCTGTTTGAGCTAAGATTTCCAAGTTATTCACATAATGAAAACCTATACTTTGTTTCGGTCGAGTTCCCCATTCAAATGCATGTAACAGTGAGAAACGCACTGTCTTGGCGAAAGAAAGCGTTTTTGTACAACTTCATATGAATAGCTGTAACTTTTGATAGAAGACTCGGATACACATGTTTATGGCTTTATCTTATAGAGCTCAAGGTTCCCGTGCTGGGAAAACAGGTTTTGCAGCTGTTTGAGCTAAGATTTCCAAGTTATTCACATAATGAAAACCTATACTTTGTTTCGGTCGAGTTCCCCATTCAAATGCATGTAACAGTGAGAAACGCACTGTCTTGGCGAAAGAAAACGTTTTTGTACAACTTCATATAAATAGCTGTAACTTTTGATAGAAGACTCAGACAAACATGTTTATGGCTTTATCTTATAGAACTCAAGGTTCCCGTGCTGGGAAAACAGGTTTTGCAGCTGTTTGAGCTAAGATTTCCAAGTTATTCACATAATGAAAACCTATACTTTGTTTCGGTCGAGTTCCCCATTCAAATGCATGTAACAGTGAGAAACGCACTGTCTTGGCGAAAGAAAGCGTTTTTGTACAACTTCATTTAAATAGCTGTAACTTTTGATAGAAGACTCGGATACACATGTTTATGGCTTTATCTTATAGAACTCAAGGTCTCCGTGCTGGGCAAACAGGTTTTGCAGCTGTTTGAGCTAAGATTTCCAAGTTATTCACATAATGAAAACCTATACTTTGTTTCGGTCGAGTTCCCCATTCAAATGCATGTAACAATGAGAAACGCACTGTCTTGGCGAAAGAAAGCGTTTTTGTACAACTTCATATAAATAGCTGTAACTTTTGATAGAAGACTCAGACAAACATGTTTATGGCTTTATCTTATAGAACTCAAGGTCTCCGTGCTGGGAAAACAGGTTTTGCAGCTGTTTGAGCTAAGATTTCCAAGTTATTCACATAATGAAAACCTATACTTTGTTTCGGTCGAGTTCCCCATTCAAATGCATGTAACAGTGAGAAACGCACTGTCTTGGCGAAAGAAAGCGTTTTTGTACAACTTCATATGAATAGCTGTAACTTTTGATAGAAGACTCGGATACACATCTTTATGGCTTTATCTTATAGAGCTCAAGGTTCCCGTGCTGGGAAAACAGGTTTTGCAGCTGTTTGAGCTAAGATTTCCAAGTTATTCACATAATGAAAACCTATACTTTGTTTCGGTCGAGTTCCCCATTCAAATGCATGTAACAGTGAGAAACGCACTGTCTTGGCGAAAGAAAGCGTTTTTGTACAACTTCATATGAATAGCTGTAACTTTTGATAGAAGACTCGGATACACATGTTTATGGCTTTATCTTATAGAGCTCAAGGTTCCCGTGCTGGGAAAACAGGTTTTGCAGCTGTTTGAGCTAAGATTTCCAAGTTATTCACATAATGAAAACCTATACTTTGTTTCGGTCGAGTTCCCCATTCAAATGCATGTAACAGTGAGAAACGCACTGTCTTGGCGAAAGAAAACGTTTTTGTACAACTTCATATAAATAGCTGTAACTTTTGATAGAAGACTCAGACAAACATGTTTATGGCTTTATCTTATAGAACTCAAGGTTCCCGTGCTGGGAAAACAGGTTTTGCAGCTGTTTGAGCTAAGATTTCCAAGTTATTCACATAATGAAAACCTATACTTTGTTTCGGTCGAGTTCCCCATTCAAATGCATGTAACAGTGAGAAACGCACTGTCTTGGCGAAAGAAAGCGTTTTTGTACAACTTCATTTAAATAGCTGTAACTTTTGATAGAAGACTCGGATACACATGTTTATGGCTTTATCTTATAGAACTCAAGGTCTCCGTGCTGGGCAAACAGGTTTTGCAGCTGTTTGAGCTAAGATTTCCAAGTTATTCACATAATGAAAACCTATACTTTGTTTCGGTCGAGTTCCCCATTCAAATGCATGTAACAATGAGAAACGCACTGTCTTGGCGAAAGAAAGCGTTTTTGTACAACTTCATATAAATAGCTGTAACTTTTGATAGAAGACTCAGACAAACATGTTTATGGCTTTATCTTATAGAACTCAAGGTCTCCGTGCTGGGAAAACAGGTTTTGCAGCTGTTTGAGCTAAGATTTCCAAGTTATTCACATAATGAAAACCTATACTTTGTTTCGGTCGAGTTCCCCATTCAAATGCATGTAACAGTGAGAAACGCACTGTCTTGGCGAAAGAAAGCGTTTTTGTACAACTTCATATGAATAGCTGTAACTTTTGATAGAAGACTCGGATACACATGTTTATGGCTTTATCTTATAGAGCTCAAGGTTCCCGTGCTGGGAAAACAGGTTTTGCAGCTGTTTGAGCTAAGATTTCCAAGTTATTCACATAATGAAAACCTATACTTTGTTTCGGTCGAGTTCCCCATTCAAATGCATGTAACAGTGAGAAACGCACTGTCTTGGCGAAAGAAAGCGTTTTTGTACAACTTCATATAAATAGCTGTAACTTTTGATAGAAGACTCAGACAAACATGTTTATGGCTTTATCTTATAGAACTCAAGGTTCCCGTGCTGGGAAAACAGGTTTTGCAGCTGTTTGAGCTAAGATTTCCAAGTTATTCACATAATGAAAACCTATACTTTGTTTCGGTCGAGTTCCCCATTCAAATGCATGTAACAGTGAGAAACGCACTGTCTTGGCGAAAGAAAGCGTTTTTGTACAACTTCATTTAAATAGCTGTAACTTTTGATAGAAGACTCGGATACACATGTTTATGGCTTTATCTTATAGAACTCAAGGTCTCCGTGCTGGGCAAACAGGTTTTGCAGCTGTTTGAGCTAAGATTTCCAAGTTATTCACATAATGAAAACCTATACTTTGTTTCGGTCGAGTTCCCCATTCAAATGCATGTAACAATGAGAAACGCACTGTCTTGGCGAAAGAAAGCGTTTTTGTACAACTTCATATAAATAGCTGTAACTTTTGATAGAAGACTCAGACAAACATGTTTATGGCTTTATCTTATAGAACTCAAGGTCTCCGTGCTGGGAAAACAGGTTTTGCAGCTGTTTGAGCTAAGATTTCCAAGTTATTCACATAATGAAAACCTATACTTTGTTTCGGTCGAGTTCCCCATTCAAATGCATGTAACAGTGAGAAACGCACTGTCTTGGCGAAAGAAAGCGTTTTTGTACAACTTCATATGAATAGCTGTAACTTTTGATAGAAGACTCGGATACACATGTTTATGGCTTTATCTTATAGAGCTCAAGGTTCCCGTGCTGGGAAAACAGGTTTTGCAGCTGTTTGAGCTAAGATTTCCAAGTTATTCACATAATGAAAACCTATACTTTGTTTCGGTCGAGTTCCCCATTCAAATGCATGTAACAGTGAGAAACGCACTGTCTTGGCGAAAGAAAGCGTTTTTGTACAACTTCATATAAATAGCTGTAACTTTTGATAGAAGACTCAGACAAACATGTTTATGGCTTTATCTTATAGAACTCAAGGTTCCCGTGCTGGGAAAACAGGTTTTGCAGCTGTTTGAGCTAAGATTTCCAAGTTATTCACATAATGAAAACCTATACTTTGTTTCGGTCGAGTTCCCCATTCAAATGCATGTAACAGTGAGAAACGCACTGTCTTGGCGAAAGAAAGCGTTTTTGTACAACTTCATATAAATAGCTGTAACTTTTGATAGAAGACTCGGATACACATGTTTATGGCTTTATCTTATAGAGCTCAAGGTTCCCGTGCTGGGAAAACAGGTTTTGCAGCTGTTTGAGCTAAGATTTCCAAGTTATTCACATAATGAAAACCTATACTTTGTTTCGGTCGAGTTCCCCATTCAAATGCATGTAACAATGAGAAACGCACTGTCTTGGCGAAAGAAAGCGTTTTTGTACAACTTCATATAAATAGCTGTAACTTTTGATAGAAGACTCAGACAAACATGTTTATGGCTTTATCTTATAGAACTCAAGGTCTCCGTGCTGGGAAAACAGGTTTTGCAGCTGTTTGAGCTAAGATTTCCAAGTTATTCACATAATGAAAACCTATACTTTGTTTCGGTCGAGTTCCCCATTCAAATGCATGTAACAGTGAGAAACGCACTGTCTTGGCGAAAGAAAGCGTTTTTGTACAACTTCATATAAATAGCTGTAACTTTTGATAGAAGACTCAGACAAACATGTTTATGGCTTTATCTTATAGAACTCAAGGTCTCCGTGCTGGGAAAACAGGTTTTACAGCTGTTTGAGCTAAGATTTCCAAGTTATTCACATAATGAAAACCTATACTTTGTTTCGGTCGAGTTCCCCATTCAAATGCATGTAACAGTGAGAAACGCACTGTCTTGGCGAAAGAAAGCGTTTTTGTACAACTTCATATGAATAGCTGTAACTTTTGATAGAAGACTCGGATACACATGTTTATGGCTTTATCTTATAGAGCTCAAGGTTCCCGTGCTGGGAAAACAGGTTTTGCAGCTGTTTGAGCTAAGATTTCCAAGTTATTCACATAATGAAAATCTATACTTTGTTTCGGTCGAGTTCCCCATTCAAATGCATGTAACAGTGAGAAACGCACTGTCTTGGCGAAAGAAAGCGTTTTTGTACAACTTCATATAAATAGCTGTAACTTTTGATAGAAGACTCAGACAAACATGTTTATGGCTTTATCTTATAGAACTCAAGGTTCCCGTGCTGGGAAAACAGGTTTTGCAGCTGTTTGAGCTAAGATTTCCAAGTTATTCACATAATGAAAACCTATACTTTGTTTCGGTCGAGTTCCCCATTCAAATGCATGTAACAGTGAGAAACGCACTGTCTTGGCGAAAGAAAGCGTTTTTGTACAACTTCATATAAATAGCTGTAACTTTTGATAGAAGACTCAGACAAACATGTTTATGGCTTTATCTTATAGAACTCAAGGTTCCCGTGCTGGGAAAACAGGTTTTGCAGCTGTTTGAGCTAAGATTTCCAAGTTATTCACATAATGAAAACCTATACTTTGTTTCGGTCGAGTTCCCCATTCAAATGCATGTAACAGTGAGAAACGCACTGTCTTGGCGAAAGAAAGCGTTTTTGTACAACTTCATATAAATAGCTGTAACTTTTGATAGAAGACTCGGATACACATGTTTATGGCTTTATCTTATAGAGCTCAAGGTTCCCGTGCTGGGAAAACAGGTTTTGCAGCTGTTTGAGCTAAGATTTCCAAGTTATTCACATAATGAAAACCTATACTTTGTTTCGGTCGAGTTCCCCATTCAAATGCATGTAACAGTGAGAAACGCACTGTCTTGGCGAAAGAAAGCGTTTTTGTACAACTTCATATAAATAGCTGTAACTTTTGATAGAAGACTCAGACAAACATGTTTATGGCTTTATCTTATAGAACTCAAGGTTCCCGTGCTGGGAAAACAGGTTTTGCAGCTGTTTGAGCTAAGATTTCCAAGTTATTCACATAATGAAAACCTATACTTTGTTTCGGTCGAGTTCCCCATTCAAATGCATGTAACAGTGAGAAACGCACTGTCTTGGCGAAAGAAAGCGTTTTTGTACAACTTCATATAAATAGCTGTAACTTTTGATAGAAGACTCGGATACACATGTTTATGGCTTTATCTTATAGAGCTCAAGGTTCCCGTGCTGGGAAAACAGGTTTTGCAGCTGTTTGAGCTAAGATTTCCAAGTTATTCACATAATGAAAACCTATACTTTGTTTCGGTCGAGTTCCCCATTCAAATGCATGTAACAATGAGAAACGCACTGTCTTGGCGAAAGAAAGCGTTTTTGTACAACTTCATATAAATAGCTGTAACTTTTGATAGAAGACTCAGACAAACATGTTTATGGCTTTATCTTATAGAACTCAAGGTCTCCGTGCTGGGAAAACAGGTTTTGCAGCTGTTTGAGCTAAGATTTCCAAGTTATTCACATAATGAAAACCTATACTTTGTTTCGGTCGAGTTCCCCATTCAAATGCATGTAACAGTGAGAAACGCACTGTCTTGGCGAAAGAAAGCGTTTTTGTACAACTTCATATAAATAGCTGTAACTTTTGATAGAAGACTCAGACAAACATGTTTATGGCTTTATCTTATAGAACTCAAGGTCTCCGTGCTGGGAAAACAGGTTTTACAGCTGTTTGAGCTAAGATTTCCAAGTTATTCACATAATGAAAACCTATACTTTGTTTCGGTCGAGTTCCCCATTCAAATGCATGTAACAGTGAGAAACGCACTGTCTTGGCGAAAGAAAGCGTTTTTGTACAACTTCATATGAATAGCTGTAACTTTTGATAGAAGACTCGGATACACATGTTTATGGCTTTATCTTATAGAGCTCAAGGTTCCCGTGCTGGGAAAACAGGTTTTGCAGCTGTTTGAGCTAAGATTTCCAAGTTATTCACATAATGAAAATCTATACTTTGTTTCGGTCGAGTTCCCCATTCAAATGCATGTAACAGTGAGAAACGCACTGTCTTGGCGAAAGAAAGCGTTTTTGTACAACTTCATATAAATAGCTGTAACTTTTGATAGAAGACTCAGACAAACATGTTTATGGCTTTATCTTATAGAACTCAAGGTTCCCGTGCTGGGAAAACAGGTTTTGCAGCTGTTTGAGCTAAGATTTCCAAGTTATTCACATAATGAAAACCTATACTTTGTTTCGGTCGAGTTCCCCATTCAAATGCATGTAACAGTGAGAAACGCACTGTCTTGGCGAAAGAAAGCGTTTTTGTACAACTTCATATGAATAGCTGTAACTTTTGATAGAAGACTCGGATACACATGTTTATGGCTTTATCTTATAGAGCTCAAGGTTCCCGTGCTGGGAAAACAGGTTTTGCAGCTGTTTGAGCTAAGATTTCCAAGTTATTCACATAATGAAAACCTATACTTTGTTTCGGTCGAGTTCCCCATTCAAATGCATGTAACAGTGAGAAACGCACTGTCTTGGCGAAAGAAAGCGTTTTTGTACAACTTCATATAAATAGCTGTAACTTTTGATAGAAGACTCAGACAAACATGTTTATGGCTTTATCTTATAGAACTCAAGGTTCCCGTGCTGGGAAAACAGGTTTTGCAGCTGTTTGAGCTACGATTTCCAAGTTATTCACATAATGAAAACCTATACTTTGTTTCGGTCGAGTTCCCCATTCAAATGCATGTAACAGTGAGAAACGCACTGTGTTGGCGAAAGAAAGCTATTTTGTACAACTTCATTTAAATAGCTGTAACTTTTGATAGAAGACTCGGATACACATGTTTATGGCTTTATCTTATAGAACTCAAGGTTCCCGTGCTGGGAAACCAGGTTTTGCAGCTGTTTGAGCTAAGATTTCCAAGTTATTCACATAATGAAAACCTATACTTTGTTTCGGTCGAGTTCCCCATTCAAATGCATGTAACAGTGAGAAACGCACTGTCTTGGCGAAAGAAAGCGTTTTTGTACAACTTCATATAAATAGCTGTAACTTTTGATAGAAGACTCAGACAAACATGTTTATGGCTTTATCTTATAGAACTCAAGGTCTCCGTGCTGGGAAAACAGGTTTTACAGCTGTTTGAGCTAAGATTTCCAAGTTATTCACATAATGAAAACCTATACTTTGTTTCGGTCGAGTTCCCCATTCAAATGCATGTAACAGTGAGAAACGCACTGTCTTGGCGAAAGAAAGCGTTTTTGTACAACTTCATATGAATAGCTGTAACTTTTGATAGAAGACTCGGATACACATGTTTATGGCTTTATCTTATAGAGCTCAAGGTTCCCGTGCTGGGAAAACAGGTTTTGCAGCTGTTTGAGCTAAGATTTCCAAGTTATTCACATAATGAAAATCTATACTTTGTTTCGGTCGAGTTCCCCATTCAAATGCATGTAACAGTGAGAAACGCACTGTCTTGGCGAAAGAAAGCGTTTTTGTACAACTTCATATAAATAGCTGTAACTTTTGATAGAAGACTCAGACAAACATGTTTATGGCTTTATCTTATAGAACTCAAGGTTCCCGTGCTGGGAAAACAGGTTTTGCAGCTGTTTGAGCTAAGATTTCCAAGTTATTCACATAATGAAAACCTATACTTTGTTTCGGTCGAGTTCCCCATTCAAATGCATGTAACAGTGAGAAACGCACTGTCTTGGCGAAAGAAAGCGTTTTTGTACAACTTCATATGAATAGCTGTAACTTTTGATAGAAGACTCGGATACACATGTTTATGGCTTTATCTTATAGAGCTCAAGGTTCCCGTGCTGGGAAAACAGGTTTTGCAGCTGTTTGAGCTAAGATTTCCAAGTTATTCACATAATGAAAACCTATACTTTGTTTCGGTCGAGTTCCCCATTCAAATGCATGTAACAGTGAGAAACGCACTGTCTTGGCGAAAGAAAACGTTTTTGTACAACTTCATATAAATAGCTGTAACTTTTGATAGAAGACTCAGACAAACATGTTTATGGCTTTATCTTATAGAACTCAAGGTTCCCGTGCTGGGAAAACAGGTTTTGCAGCTGTTTGAGCTAAGATTTCCAAGTTATTCACATAATGAAAACCTATACTTTGTTTCGGTCGAGTTCCCCATTCAAATGCATGTAACAGTGAGAAACGCACTGTCTTGGCGAAAGAAAGCGTTTTTGTACAACTTCATTTAAATAGCTGTAACTTTTGATAGAAGACTCGGATACACATGTTTATGGCTTTATCTTATAGAACTCAAGGTCTCCGTGCTGGGCAAACAGGTTTTGCAGCTGTTTGAGCTAAGATTTCCAAGTTATTCACATAATGAAAACCTATACTTTGTTTCGGTCGAGTTCCCCATTCAAATGCATGTAACAATGAGAAACGCACTGTCTTGGCGAAAGAAAGCGTTTTTGTACAACTTCATATAAATAGCTGTAACTTTTGATAGAAGACTCAGACAAACATGTTTATGGCTTTATCTTATAGAACTCAAGGTCTCCGTGCTGGGAAAACAGGTTTTGCAGCTGTTTGAGCTAAGATTTCCAAGTTATTCACATAATGAAAACCTATACTTTGTTTCGGTCGAGTTCCCCATTCAAATGCATGTAACAGTGAGAAACGCACTGTCTTGGCGAAAGAAAGCGTTTTTGTACAACTTCATATGAATAGCTGTAACTTTTGATAGAAGACTCGGATACACATCTTTATGGCTTTATCTTATAGAGCTCAAGGTTCCCGTGCTGGGAAAACAGGTTTTGCAGCTGTTTGAGCTAAGATTTCCAAGTTATTCACATAATGAAAACCTATACTTTGTTTCGGTCGAGTTCCCCATTCAAATGCATGTAACAGTGAGAAACGCACTGTCTTGGCGAAAGAAAGCGTTTTTGTACAACTTCATATGAATAGCTGTAACTTTTGATAGAAGACTCGGATACACATGTTTATGGCTTTATCTTATAGAGCTCAAGGTTCCCGTGCTGGGAAAACAGGTTTTGCAGCTGTTTGAGCTAAGATTTCCAAGTTATTCACATAATGAAAACCTATACTTTGTTTCGGTCGAGTTCCCCATTCAAATGCATGTAACAGTGAGAAACGCACTGTCTTGGCGAAAGAAAACGTTTTTGTACAACTTCATATAAATAGCTGTAACTTTTGATAGAAGACTCAGACAAACATGTTTATGGCTTTATCTTATAGAACTCAAGGTTCCCGTGCTGGGAAAACAGGTTTTGCAGCTGTTTGAGCTAAGATTTCCAAGTTATTCACATAATGAAAACCTATACTTTGTTTCGGTCGAGTTCCCCATTCAAATGCATGTAACAGTGAGAAACGCACTGTCTTGGCGAAAGAAAGCGTTTTTGTACAACTTCATTTAAATAGCTGTAACTTTTGATAGAAGACTCGGATACACATGTTTATGGCTTTATCTTATAGAACTCAAGGTCTCCGTGCTGGGCAAACAGGTTTTGCAGCTGTTTGAGCTAAGATTTCCAAGTTATTCACATAATGAAAACCTATACTTTGTTTCGGTCGAGTTCCCCATTCAAATGCATGTAACAATGAGAAACGCACTGTCTTGGCGAAAGAAAGCGTTTTTGTACAACTTCATATAAATAGCTGTAACTTTTGATAGAAGACTCAGACAAACATGTTTATGGCTTTATCTTATAGAACTCAAGGTCTCCGTGCTGGGAAAACAGGTTTTGCAGCTGTTTGAGCTAAGATTTCCAAGTTATTCACATAATGAAAACCTATACTTTGTTTCGGTCGAGTTCCCCATTCAAATGCATGTAACAGTGAGAAACGCACTGTCTTGGCGAAAGAAAGCGTTTTTGTACAACTTCATATGAATAGCTGTAACTTTTGATAGAAGACTCGGATACACATGTTTATGGCTTTATCTTATAGAGCTCAAGGTTCCCGTGCTGGGAAAACAGGTTTTGCAGCTGTTTGAGCTAAGATTTCCAAGTTATTCACATAATGAAAACCTATACTTTGTTTCGGTCGAGTTCCCCATTCAAATGCATGTAACAGTGAGAAACGCACTGTCTTGGCGAAAGAAAGCGTTTTTGTACAACTTCATATAAATAGCTGTAACTTTTGATAGAAGACTCAGACAAACATGTTTATGGCTTTATCTTATAGAACTCAAGGTTCCCGTGCTGGGAAAACAGGTTTTGCAGCTGTTTGAGCTAAGATTTCCAAGTTATTCACATAATGAAAACCTATACTTTGTTTCGGTCGAGTTCCCCATTCAAATGCATGTAACAGTGAGAAACGCACTGTCTTGGCGAAAGAAAGCGTTTTTGTACAACTTCATTTAAATAGCTGTAACTTTTGATAGAAGACTCGGATACACATGTTTATGGCTTTATCTTATAGAACTCAAGGTCTCCGTGCTGGGCAAACAGGTTTTGCAGCTGTTTGAGCTAAGATTTCCAAGTTATTCACATAATGAAAACCTATACTTTGTTTCGGTCGAGTTCCCCATTCAAATGCATGTAACAATGAGAAACGCACTGTCTTGGCGAAAGAAAGCGTTTTTGTACAACTTCATATAAATAGCTGTAACTTTTGATAGAAGACTCAGACAAACATGTTTATGGCTTTATCTTATAGAACTCAAGGTCTCCGTGCTGGGAAAACAGGTTTTGCAGCTGTTTGAGCTAAGATTTCCAAGTTATTCACATAATGAAAACCTATACTTTGTTTCGGTCGAGTTCCCCATTCAAATGCATGTAACAGTGAGAAACGCACTGTCTTGGCGAAAGAAAGCGTTTTTGTACAACTTCATATGAATAGCTGTAACTTTTGATAGAAGACTCGGATACACATGTTTATGGCTTTATCTTATAGAGCTCAAGGTTCCCGTGCTGGGAAAACAGGTTTTGCAGCTGTTTGAGCTAAGATTTCCAAGTTATTCACATAATGAAAACCTATACTTTGTTTCGGTCGAGTTCCCCATTCAAATGCATGTAACAGTGAGAAACGCACTGTCTTGGCGAAAGAAAGCGTTTTTGTACAACTTCATATAAATAGCTGTAACTTTTGATAGAAGACTCAGACAAACATGTTTATGGCTTTATCTTATAGAACTCAAGGTTCCCGTGCTGGGAAAACAGGTTTTGCAGCTGTTTGAGCTAAGATTTCCAAGTTATTCACATAATGAAAACCTATACTTTGTTTCGGTCGAGTTCCCCATTCAAATGCATGTAACAGTGAGAAACGCACTGTCTTGGCGAAAGAAAGCGTTTTTGTACAACTTCATATAAATAGCTGTAACTTTTGATAGAAGACTCGGATACACATGTTTATGGCTTTATCTTATAGAGCTCAAGGTTCCCGTGCTGGGAAAACAGGTTTTGCAGCTGTTTGAGCTAAGATTTCCAAGTTATTCACATAATGAAAACCTATACTTTGTTTCGGTCGAGTTCCCCATTCAAATGCATGTAACAATGAGAAACGCACTGTCTTGGCGAAAGAAAGCGTTTTTGTACAACTTCATATAAATAGCTGTAACTTTTGATAGAAGACTCAGACAAACATGTTTATGGCTTTATCTTATAGAACTCAAGGTCTCCGTGCTGGGAAAACAGGTTTTGCAGCTGTTTGAGCTAAGATTTCCAAGTTATTCACATAATGAAAACCTATACTTTGTTTCGGTCGAGTTCCCCATTCAAATGCATGTAACAGTGAGAAACGCACTGTCTTGGCGAAAGAAAGCGTTTTTGTACAACTTCATATAAATAGCTGTAACTTTTGATAGAAGACTCAGACAAACATGTTTATGGCTTTATCTTATAGAACTCAAGGTCTCCGTGCTGGGAAAACAGGTTTTACAGCTGTTTGAGCTAAGATTTCCAAGTTATTCACATAATGAAAACCTATACTTTGTTTCGGTCGAGTTCCCCATTCAAATGCATGTAACAGTGAGAAACGCACTGTCTTGGCGAAAGAAAGCGTTTTTGTACAACTTCATATGAATAGCTGTAACTTTTGATAGAAGACTCGGATACACATGTTTATGGCTTTATCTTATAGAGCTCAAGGTTCCCGTGCTGGGAAAACAGGTTTTGCAGCTGTTTGAGCTAAGATTTCCAAGTTATTCACATAATGAAAATCTATACTTTGTTTCGGTCGAGTTCCCCATTCAAATGCATGTAACAGTGAGAAACGCACTGTCTTGGCGAAAGAAAGCGTTTTTGTACAACTTCATATAAATAGCTGTAACTTTTGATAGAAGACTCAGACAAACATGTTTATGGCTTTATCTTATAGAACTCAAGGTTCCCGTGCTGGGAAAACAGGTTTTGCAGCTGTTTGAGCTAAGATTTCCAAGTTATTCACATAATGAAAACCTATACTTTGTTTCGGTCGAGTTCCCCATTCAAATGCATGTAACAGTGAGAAACGCACTGTCTTGGCGAAAGAAAGCGTTTTTGTACAACTTCATATAAATAGCTGTAACTTTTGATAGAAGACTCGGATACACATGTTTATGGCTTTATCTTATAGAGCTCAAGGTTCCCGTGCTGGGAAAACAGGTTTTGCAGCTGTTTGAGCTAAGATTTCCAAGTTATTCACATAATGAAAACCTATACTTTGTTTCGGTCGAGTTCCCCATTCAAATGCATGTAACAGTGAGAAACGCACTGTCTTGGCGAAAGAAAGCGTTTTTGTACAACTTCATATGAATAGCTGTAACTTTTGATAGAAGACTCGGATACACATGTTTATGGCTTTATCTTATAGAGCTCAAGGTTCCCGTGCTGGGAAAACAGGTTTTGCAGCTGTTTGAGCTAAGATTTCCAAGTTATTCACATAATGAAAATCTATACTTTGTTTCGGTCGAGTTCCCCATTCAAATGCATGTAACAGTGAGAAACGCACTGTCTTGGCGAAAGAAAGCGTTTTTGTACAACTTCATATAAATAGCTGTAACTTTTGATAGAAGACTCAGACAAACATGTTTATGGCTTTATCTTATAGAACTCAAGGTTCCCGTGCTGGGAAAACAGGTTTTGCAGCTGTTTGAGCTAAGATTTCCAAGTTATTCACATAATGAAAACCTATACTTTGTTTCGGTCGAGTTCCCCATTCAAATGCATGTAACAGTGAGAAACGCACTGTCTTGGCGAAAGAAAGCGTTTTTGTACAACTTCATATAAATAGCTGTAACTTTTGATAGAAGACTCGGATACACATGTTTATGGCTTTATCTTATAGAGCTCAAGGTTCCCGTGCTGGGAAAACAGGTTTTGCAGCTGTTTGAGCTAAGATTTCCAAGTTATTCACATAATGAAAACCTATACTTTGTTTCGGTCGAGTTCCCCATTCAAATGCATGTAACAGTGAGAAACGCACTGTCTTGGCGAAAGAAAGCGTTTTTGTACAACTTCATATAAATAGCTGTAACTTTTGATAGAAGACTCAGACAAACATGTTTATGGCTTTATCTTATAGAACTCAAGGTTCCCGTGCTGGGAAAACAGGTTTTGCAGCTGTTTGAGCTAAGATTTCCAAGTTATTCACATAATGAAAACCTATACTTTGTTTCGGTCGAGTTCCCCATTCAAATGCATGTAACAGTGAGAAACGCACTGTCTTGGCGAAAGAAAGCGTTTTTGTACAACTTCATATAAATAGCTGTAACTTTTGATAGAAGACTCGGATACACATGTTTATGGCTTTATCTTATAGAGCTCAAGGTTCCCGTGCTGGGAAAACAGGTTTTGCAGCTGTTTGAGCTAAGATTTCCAAGTTATTCACATAATGAAAACCTATACTTTGTTTCGGTCGAGTTCCCCATTCAAATGCATGTAACAATGAGAAACGCACTGTCTTGGCGAAAGAAAGCGTTTTTGTACAACTTCATATAAATAGCTGTAACTTTTGATAGAAGACTCAGACAAACATGTTTATGGCTTTATCTTATAGAACTCAAGGTCTCCGTGCTGGGAAAACAGGTTTTGCAGCTGTTTGAGCTAAGATTTCCAAGTTATTCACATAATGAAAACCTATACTTTGTTTCGGTCGAGTTCCCCATTCAAATGCATGTAACAGTGAGAAACGCACTGTCTTGGCGAAAGAAAGCGTTTTTGTACAACTTCATATAAATAGCTGTAACTTTTGATAGAAGACTCAGACAAACATGTTTATGACTTTATCTTATAGAACTCAAGGTCTCCGTGCTGGGAAAACAGGTTTTACAGCTGTTTGAGCTAAGATTTCCAAGTTATTCACATAATGAAAACCTATACTTTGTTTCGGTCGAGTTCCCCATTCAAATGCATGTAACAGTGAGAAACGCACTGTCTTGGCGAAAGAAAGCGTTTTTGTACAACTTCATATGAATAGCTGTAACTTTTGATAGAAGACTCGGATACACATGTTTATGGCTTTATCTTATAGAGCTCAAGGTTCCCGTGCTGGGAAAACAGGTTTTGCAGCTGTTTGAGCTAAGATTTCCAAGTTATTCACATAATGAAAATCTATACTTTGTTTCGGTCGAGTTCCCCATTCAAATGCATGTAACAGTGAGAAACGCACTGTCTTGGCGAAAGAAAGCGTTTTTGTACAACTTCATATAAATAGCTGTAACTTTTGATAGAAGACTCAGACAAACATGTTTATGGCTTTATCTTATAGAACTCAAGGTTCCCGTGCTGGGAAAACAGGTTTTGCAGCTGTTTGAGCTAAGATTTCCAAGTTATTCACATAATGAAAACCTATACTTTGTTTCGGTCGAGTTCCCCATTCAAATGCATGTAACAGTGAGAAACGCACTGTCTTGGCGAAAGAAAGCGTTTTTGTACAACTTCATATGAATAGCTGTAACTTTTGATAGAAGACTCGGATACACATGTTTATGGCTTTATCTTATAGAGCTCAAGGTTCCCGTGCTGGGAAAACAGGTTTTGCAGCTGTTTGAGCTAAGATTTCCAAGTTATTCACATAATGAAAACCTATACTTTGTTTCGGTCGAGTTCCCCATTCAAATGCATGTAACAGTGAGAAACGCACTGTCTTGGCGAAAGAAAACGTTTTTGTACAACTTCATATAAATAGCTGTAACTTTTGATAGAAGACTCAGACAAACATGTTTATGGCTTTATCTTATAGAACTCAAGGTTCCCGTGCTGGGAAAACAGGTTTTGCAGCTGTTTGAGCTAAGATTTCCAAGTTATTCACATAATGAAAACCTATACTTTGTTTCGGTCGAGTTCCCCATTCAAATGCATGTAACAGTGAGAAACGCACTGTCTTGGCGAAAGAAAGCGTTTTTGTACAACTTCATTTAAATAGCTGTAACTTTTGATAGAAGACTCGGATACACATGTTTATGGCTTTATCTTATAGAACTCAACGTCTCCGTGCTGGGCAAACAGGTTTTGCAGCTGTTTGAGCTAAGATTTCCAAGTTATTCACATAATGAAAACCTATACTTTGTTTCGGTCGAGTTCCCCATTCAAATGCATGTAACAATGAGAAACGCACTGTCTTGGCGAAAGAAAGCGTTTTTGTACAACTTCATATAAATAGCTGTAACTTTTGATAGAAGACTCAGACAAACATGTTTATGGCTTTATCTTATAGAACTCAAGGTCTCCGTGCTGGGAAAACAGGTTTTGCAGCTGTTTGAGCTAAGATTTCCAAGTTATTCACATAATGAAAACCTATACTTTGTTTCGGTCGAGTTCCCCATTCAAATGCATGTAACAGTGAGAAACGCACTGTCTTGGTGAAAGAAAGCGTTTTTGTACAACTTCATATGAATAGCTGTAACTTTTGATAGAAGACTCGGATACACATCTTTATGGCTTTATCTTATAGAGCTCAAGGTTCCCGTGCTGGGAAAACAGGTTTTGCAGCTGTTTGAGCTAAGATTTCCAAGTTATTCACATAATGAAAACCTATACTTTGTTTCGGTCGAGTTCCCCATTCAAATGCATGTAACAGTGAGAAACGCACTGTCTTGGCGAAAGAAAGCGTTTTTGTACAACTTCATATGAATAGCTGTAACTTTTGATAGAAGACTCGGATACACATGTTTATGGCTTTATCTTATAGAGCTCAAGGTTCCCGTGCTGGGAAAACAGGTTTTGCAGCTGTTTGAGCTAAGATTTCCAAGTTATTCACATAATGAAAACCTATACTTTGTTTCGGTCGAGTTCCCCATTCAAATGCATGTAACAGTGAGAAACGCACTGTCTTGGCGAAAGAAAACGTTTTTGTACAACTTCATATAAATAGCTGTAACTTTTGATAGAAGACTCAGACAAACATGTTTATGGCTTTATCTTATAGAACTCAAGGTTCCCGTGCTGGGAAAACAGGTTTTGCAGCTGTTTGAGCTAAGATTTCCAAGTTATTCACATAATGAAAACCTATACTTTGTTTCGGTCGAGTTCCCCATTCAAATGCATGTAACAGTGAGAAACGCACTGTCTTGGCGAAAGAAAGCGTTTTTGTACAACTTCATTTAAATAGCTGTAACTTTTGATAGAAGACTCGGATACACATGTTTATGGCTTTATCTTATAGAACTCAAGGTCTCCGTGCTGGGCAAACAGGTTTTGCAGCTGTTTGAGCTAAGATTTCCAAGTTATTCACATAATGAAAACCTATACTTTGTTTCGGTCGAGTTCCCCATTCAAATGCATGTAACAATGAGAAACGCACTGTCTTGGCGAAAGAAAGCGTTTTTGTACAACTTCATATAAATAGCTGTAACTTTTGATAGAAGACTCAGACAAACATGTTTATGGCTTTATCTTATAGAACTCAAGGTCTCCGTGCTGGGAAAACAGGTTTTGCAGCTGTTTGAGCTAAGATTTCCAAGTTATTCACATAATGAAAACCTATACTTTGTTTCGGTCGAGTTCCCCATTCAAATGCATGTAACAGTGAGAAACGCACTGTCTTGGCGAAAGAAAGCGTTTTTGTACAACTTCATATGAATAGCTGTAACTTTTGATAGAAGACTCGGATACACATGTTTATGGCTTTATCTTATAGAGCTCAAGGTTCCCGTGCTGGGAAAACAGGTTTTGCAGCTGTTTGAGCTAAGATTTCCAAGTTATTCACATAATGAAAACCTATACTTTGTTTCGGTCGAGTTCCCCATTCAAATGCATGTAACAGTGAGAAACGCACTGTCTTGGCGAAAGAAAGCGTTTTTGTACAACTTCATTTAAATAGCTGTAACTTTTGATAGAAGACTCGGATACACATGTTTATGGCTTTATCTTATAGAACTCAAGGTCTCCGTGCTGGGCAAACAGGTTTTGCAGCTGTTTGAGCTAAGATTTCCAAGTTATTCACATAATGAAAACCTATACTTTGTTTCGGTCGAGTTCCCCATTCAAATGCATGTAACAATGAGAAACGCACTGTCTTGGCGAAAGAAAGCGTTTTTGTACAACTTCATATAAATAGCTGTAACTTTTGATAGAAGACTCAGACAAACATGTTTATGGCTTTATCTTATAGAACTCAAGGTCTCCGTGCTGGGAAAACAGGTTTTGCAGCTGTTTGAGCTAAGATTTCCAAGTTATTCACATAATGAAAACCTATACTTTGTTTCGGTCGAGTTCCCCATTCAAATGCATGTAACAGTGAGAAACGCACTGTCTTGGCGAAAGAAAGCGTTTTTGTACAACTTCATATGAATAGCTGTAACTTTTGATAGAAGACTCGGATACACATGTTTATGGCTTTATCTTATAGAGCTCAAGGTTCCCGTGCTGGGAAAACAGGTTTTGCAGCTGTTTGAGCTAAGATTTCCAAGTTATTCACATAATGAAAACCTATACTTTGTTTCGGTCGAGTTCCCCATTCAAATGCATGTAACAGTGAGAAACGCACTGTCTTGGCGAAAGAAAGCGTTTTTGTACAACTTCATATAAATAGCTGTAACTTTTGATAGAAGACTCAGACAAACATGTTTATGGCTTTATCTTATAGAACTCAAGGTTCCCGTGCTGGGAAAACAGGTTTTGCAGCTGTTTGAGCTAAGATTTCCAAGTTATTCACATAATGAAAACCTATACTTTGTTTCGGTCGAGTTCCCCATTCAAATGCATGTAACAGTGAGAAACGCACTGTCTTGGCGAAAGAAAGCGTTTTTGTACAACTTCATATAAATAGCTGTAACTTTTGATAGAAGACTCGGATACACATGTTTATGGCTTTATCTTATAGAGCTCAAGGTTCCCGTGCTGGGAAAACAGGTTTTGCAGCTGTTTGAGCTAAGATTTCCAAGTTATTCACATAATGAAAACCTATACTTTGTTTCGGTCGAGTTCCCCATTCAAATGCATGTAACAATGAGAAACGCACTGTCTTGGCGAAAGAAAGCGTTTTTGTACAACTTCATATAAATAGCTGTAACTTTTGATAGAAGACTCAGACAAACATGTTTATGGCTTTATCTTATAGAACTCAAGGTCTCCGTGCTGGGAAAACAGGTTTTGCAGCTGTTTGAGCTAAGATTTCCAAGTTATTCACATAATGAAAACCTATACTTTGTTTCGGTCGAGTTCCCCATTCAAATGCATGTAACAGTGAGAAACGCACTGTCTTGGCGAAAGAAAGCGTTTTTGTACAACTTCATATAAATAGCTGTAACTTTTGATAGAAGACTCAGACAAACATGTTTATGGCTTTATCTTATAGAACTCAAGGTTCCCGTGCTGGGAAAACAGGTTTTGCAGCTGTTTGAGCTAAGATTTCCAAGTTATTCACATAATGAAAACCTATACTTTGTTTCGGTCGAGTTCCCCATTCAAATGCATGTAACAGTGAGAAACGCACTGTCTTGGCGAAAGAAAGCGTTTTTGTACAACTTCATATGAATAGCTGTAACTTTTGATAGAAGACTCGGATACACATGTTTATGGCTTTATCTTATAGAGCTCAAGGTTCCCGTGCTGGGAAAACAGGTTTTGCAGCTGTTTGAGCTAAGATTTCCAAGTTATTCACATAATGAAAATCTATACTTTGTTTCGGTCGAGTTCCCCATTCAAATGCATGTAACAGTGAGAAACGCACTGTCTTGGCGAAAGAAAACGTTTTTGTACAACTTCATATAAATAGCTGTAACTTTTGATAGAAGACTCAGACAAACATGTTTATGGCTTTATCTTATAGAACTCAAGGTTCCCGTGCTGGGAAAACAGGTTTTGCAGCTGTTTGAGCTAAGATTTCCAAGTTATTCACATAATGAAAACCTATACTTTGTTTCGGTCGAGTTCCCCATTCAAATGCATGTAACAGTGAGAAACGCACTGTCTTGGCGAAAGAAAGCGTTTTTGTACAACTTCATTTAAATAGCTGTAACTTTTGATAGAAGACTCGGATACACATGTTTATGGCTTTATCTTATAGAACTCAAGGTCTCCGTGCTGGGCAAACAGGTTTTGCAGCTGTTTGAGCTAAGATTTCCAAGTTATTCACATAATGAAAACCTATACTTTGTTTCGGTCGAGTTCCCCATTCAAATGCATGTAACAATGAGAAACGCACTGTCTTGGCGAAAGAAAGCGTTTTTGTACAACTTCATATAAATAGCTGTAACTTTTGATAGAAGACTCAGACAAACATGTTTATGGCTTTATCTTATAGAACTCAAGGTCTCCGTGCTGGGAAAACAGGTTTTGCAGCTGTTTGAGCTAAGATTTCCAAGTTATTCACATAATGAAAACCTATACTTTGTTTCGGTCGAGTTCCCCATTCAAATGCATGTAACAGTGAGAAACGCACTGTCTTGGCGAAAGAAAGCGTTTTTGTACAACTTCATATAAATAGCTGTAACTTTTGATAGAAGACTCAGACAAACATGTTTATGGCTTTATCTTATAGAACTCAAGGTTCCCGTGCTGGGAAAACAGGTTTTGCAGCTGTTTGAGCTAAGATTTCCAAGTTATTCACATAATGAAAACCTATACTTTGTTTCGGTCGAGTTCCCCATTCAAATGCATGTAACAGTGAGAAACGCACTGTCTTGGCGAAAGAAAGCGTTTTTGTACAACTTCATATGAATAGCTGTAACTTTTGATAGAAGACTCGGATACACATGTTTATGGCTTTATCTTATAGAGCTCAAGGTTCCCGTGCTGGGAAAACAGGTTTTGCAGCTGTTTGAGCTAAGATTTCCAAGTTATTCACATAATGAAAATCTATACTTTGTTTCGGTCGAGTTCCCCATTCAAATGCATGTAACAGTGAGAAACGCACTGTCTTGGCGAAAGAAAGCGTTTTTGTACAACTTCATATAAATAGCTGTAACTTTTGATAGAAGACTCAGACAAACATGTTTATGGCTTTATCTTATAGAACTCAAGGTTCCCGTGCTGGGAAAACAGGTTTTGCAGCTGTTTGAGCTAAGATTTCCAAGTTATTCACATAATGAAAACCTATACTTTGTTTCGGTCGAGTTCCCCATTCAAATGCATGTAACAGTGAGAAACGCACTGTCTTGGCGAAAGAAAGCGTTTTTGTACAACTTCATTTAAATAGCTGTAACTTTTGATAGAAGACTCAGACAAACATGTTTATGGCTTTATCTTATAGAACTCAAGGTCTCCGTGCTGGGAAAACAGGTTTTGCAGCTGTTTGAGCTAAGATTTCCAAGTTATTCACATAATGAAAACCTATACTTTGTTTCGGTCGAGTTCCCCATTCAAATGCATGTAACAGTGAGAAACGCACTGTCTTGGCGAAAGAAAGCGTTTTTGTACAACTTCATATGAATAGCTGTAACTTTTGATAGAAGACTCGGATACACATGTTTATGGCTTTATCTTATAGAGCTCAAGGTTCCCGTGCTGGGAAAACAGGTTTTGCAGCTGTTTGAGCTAAGATTTCCAAGTTATTCACATAATGATAACCTATACTTTGTTTCGGTCGAGTTCCCCATTCAAATGCATGTAACAGTGAGAAACGCACTGTCTTGGCGAAAGAAAGCGTTTTTGTACAACTTCATATGAATAGCTGTAACTTTTGATAGAAGACTCAGACAAACATGTTTATGGCTTTATCTTATAGAACTCAAGGTTCCCGTGCTGGGAAAACAGGTTTTGCAGCTGTTTGAGCTAAGATTTCCAAGTTATTCACATAATGAAAACCTATACTTTGTTTCGGTCGAGTTCCCCATTCAAATGCATGTAACAGTGAGAAACGCACTGTCTTGGCGAAAGAAAGCTATTTTGTACAACTTCATTTAAATAGCTGTAACTTTTGATAGAAGACTCGGATACACATGTTTATGGCTTTATCTTATAGAACTCAAGGTTCCCGTGCTGGGAAACCAGGTTTTGCAGCTGTTTGAGCTAAGATTTCCAAGTTATTCACATAATGAAAACCTATACTTTGTTTCGGTCGAGTTCCCCATTCAAATGCATGTAACAGTGAGAAACGCACTGTCTTGGCGAAAGAAAGCGTTTTTGTACAACTTCATATAAATAGCTGTAACTTTTGATAGAAGACTCAGACAAACATGTTTATGGCTTTATCTTATAGAACTCAAGGTTCCCGTGCTGGGAAAACAGGTTTTGCAGCTGTTTGAGCTACGATTTCCAAGTTATTCACATAATGAAAACCTATACTTTGTTTCGGTCGAGTTCCCCATTCAAATGCATGTAACAGTGAGAAACGCACTGTCTTGGCGAAAGAAAGCTATTTTGTACAACTTCATTTAAATAGCTGTAACTTTTGATAGAAGACTCGGATACACATGTTTATGGCTTTATCTTATAGAACTCAAGGTTCCCGTGCTGGGAAACCAGGTTTTGCAGCTGTTTGAGCTAAGATTTCCAAGTTATTCACATAATGAAAACTTATACTTTGTTTCGGTCGAGTTCCCCATTCAAATGCATGTAACAGTGAGAAACGCACTGTCTTGGCGAAAGAAAGCGTTTTTGTACAACTTCATATAAATAGCTGTAACTTTTGATAGAAGACTCAGACAAACATGTTTATGGCTTTATCTTATAGAACTCAAGGTCTCCGTGCTGGGAAAACAGGTTTTACAGCTGTTTGAGCTAAGATTTCCAAGTTATTCACATAATGAAAACCTATACTTTGTTTCGGTCGAGTTCCCCATTCAAATGCATGTAACAGTGAGAAACGCACTGTCTTGGCGAAAGAAAGCGTTTTTGTACAACTTCATATGAATAGCTGTAACTTTTGATAGAAGACTCGGATACACATGTTTATGGCTTTATCTTATAGAGCTCAAGGTTCCCGTGCTGGGAAAACAGGTTTTGCAGCTGTTTGAGCTAAGATTTCCAAGTTATTCACATAATGAAAATCTATACTTTGTTTCGGTCGAGTTCCCCATTCAAATGCATGTAACAGTGAGAAACGCACTGTCTTGGCGAAAGAAAGCGTTTTTGTACAACTTCATATAAATAGCTGTAACTTTTGATAGAAGACTCAGACAAACATGTTTATGGCTTTATCTTATAGAGCTCAAGGTTCCCGTGCTGGGAAAACAGGTTTTGCAGCTGTTTGAGCTAAGATTTCCAAGTTATTCACATAATGAAAACCTATACTTTGTTTCGGTCGAGTTCCCCATTCAAATGCATGTAACAGTGAGAAACGCACTGTCTTGGCGAAAGAAAGCGTTTTTGTACAACTTCATATGAATAGCTGTAACTTTTGATAGAAGACTCGGATACACATGTTTATGGCTTTATCTTATAGAGCTCAAGGTTCCCGTGCTGGGAAAACAGGTTTTGCAGCTGTTTGAGCTAAGATTTCCAAGTTATTCACATAATGAAAACCTATACTTTGTTTCGGTCGAGTTCCCCATTCAAATGCATGTAACAGTGAGAAACGCACTGTCTTGGCGAAAGAAAGCGTTTTTGTACAACTTCATATGAATAGCTGTAACTTTTGATAGAAGACTCGGATACACATGTTTATGGCTTTATCTTATAGAACTCAAGGTCTCCGTGCTGGGCAAACAGGTTTTGCAGCTGTTTGAGCTAAGATTTCCAAGTTATTCACATAATGAAAACCTATACTTTGTTTCGGTCGAGTTCCCCATTCAAATGCATGTAACAATGAGAAACGCACTGTCTTGGCGAAAGAAAGCGTTTTTGTACAACTTCATATAAATAGCTGTAACTTTTGATAGAAGACTCAGACAAACATGTTTATGGCTTTATCTTATAGAACTCAAGGTCTCCGTGCTGGGAAAACAGGTTTTGCAGCTGTTTGAGCTAAGATTTCCAAGTTATTCACATAATGAAAACCTATACTTTGTTTCGGTCGAGTTCCCCATTCAAATGCATGTAACAGTGAGAAACGCACTGTCTTGGCGAAAGAAAGCTATTTTGTACAACTTCATTTAAATAGCTGTAACTTTTGATAGAAGACTCGGATACACATGTTTATGGCTTTATCTTATAGAACTCAAGGTTCCCGTGCTGGGAAACCAGGTTTTGCAGCTGTTTGAGCTAAGATTTCCAAGTTATTCACATAATGAAAACTTATACTTTGTTTCGGTCGAGTTCCCCATTCAAATGCATGTAACAGTGAGAAACGCACTGTCTTGGCGAAAGAAAGCGTTTTTGTACAACTTCATATAAATAGCTGTAACTTTTGATAGAAGACTCAGACAAACATGTTTATGGCTTTATCTTATAGAACTCAAGGTCTCCGTGCTGGGAAAACAGGTTTTACAGCTGTTTGAGCTAAGATTTCCAAGTTATTCACATAATGAAAACCTATACTTTGTTTCGGTCGAGTTCCCCATTCAAATGCATGTAACAGTGAGAAACGCACTGTCTTGGCGAAAGAAAGCGTTTTTGTACAACTTCATATGAATAGCTGTAACTTTTGATAGAAGACTCGGATACACATGTTTATGGCTTTATCTTATAGAGCTCAAGGTTCCCGTGCTGGGAAAACAGGTTTTGCAGCTGTTTGAGCTAAGATTTCCAAGTTATTCACATAATGAAAACCTATACTTTGTTTCGGTCGAGTTCCCCATTCAAATGCATGTAACAGTGAGAAACGCACTGTCTTGGCGAAAGAAAGCGTTTTTGTACAACTTCATATAAATAGCTGTAACTTTTGATAGAAGACTCAGACAAACATGTTTATGGCTTTATCTTATAGAGCTCAAGGTTCCCGTGCTGGGAAAACAGGTTTTGCAGCTGTTTGAGCTAAGATTTCCAAGTTATTCACATAATGAAAATCTATACTTTGTTTCGGTGGAGTTCCCCATTCAAATGCATGTAACAGTGAGAAACGCACTGTCTTGGCGAAAGAAAGCGTTTTTGTACAACTTCATATAAATAGCTGTAACTTTTGATAGAAGACTCAGGCAAACATGTTTATGGCTTTATCTTATAGAACTCAAGGTTCCCGTGCTGGGAAAACAGGTTTTGCAGCTGTTTGAGCTAAGATTTCCAAGTTATTCACATAATGAAAACCTATACTTTGTTTCGGTCGAGTTCCCCATTCAAATGCATGTAACAGTGAGAAACGCACTGTCTTGGCGAAAGAAAGCGTTTTTGTACAACTTCATTTAAATAGCTGTAACTTTTGATAGAAGACTCGGATACACATGTTTATGGCTTTATCTTATAGAACTCAAGGTCTCCGTGCTGGGAAAACAGGTTTTGCAGCTGTTTGAGCTAAGATTTCCAAGTTATTCACATAATGAAAACCTATACTTTGTTTCGGTCGAGTTCCCCATTCAAATGCATGTAACAATGAGAAACGCACTGTCTTGGCGAAAGAAAGCGTTTTTGTACAACTTCATATAAATAGCTGTAACTTTTGATAGAAGACTCAGACAAACATGTTTATGGCTTTATCTTATAGAACTCAAGGTCTCCGTGCTGGGCAAACAGGTTTTGCAGCTGTTTGAGCTAAGATTTCCAAGTTATTCACATAATGAAAACCTATACTTTGTTTCGGTCGAGTTCCCCATTCAAATGCATGTAACAATGAGAAACGCACTGTCTTGGCGAAAGAAAGCGTTTTTGTACAACTTCATATAAATAGCTGTAACTTTTGATAGAAGACTCAGACAAACATGTTTATGGCTTTATCTTATAGAACTCAAGGTCTCCGTGCTGGGAAAACAGGTTTTGCAGCTGTTTGAGCTAAGATTTCCAAGTTATTCACATAATGAAAACCTATACTTTGTTTCGGTGGAGTTCCCCATTCAAATGCATGTAACAGTGAGAAACGCACTGTCTTGGCGAAAGAAAGCGTTTTTGTACAACTTCATATGAATAGCTGTAACTTTTGATAGAAGACTCGGATACACATGTTTATGGCTTTATCTTATAGAGCTCAAGGTTCCCGTGCTGGGAAAACAGGTTTTGCAGCTGTTTGAGCTAAGATTTCCAAGTTATTCACATAATGAAAACCTATACTTTGTTTCGGTCGAGTTCCCCATTCAAATGCATGTAACAGTGAGAAACGCACTGTCTTGGCGAAAGAAAGCGTTTTTGTACAACTTCATATAAATAGCTGTAACTTTTGATAGAAGACTCAGACAAACATGTTTATGGCTTTATCTTATAGAACTCAAGGTTCCCGTGCTGGGAAAACAGGTTTTGCAGCTGTTTGAGCTACGATTTCCAAGTTATTCACATAATGAAAACCTATACTTTGTTTCGGTCGAGTTCCCCATTCAAATGCATGTAACAGTGAGAAACGCACTGTCTTGGCGAAAGAAAGCTATTTTGTACAACTTCATTTAAATAGCTGTAACTTTTGATAGAAGACTCGGATACACATGTTTATGGCTTTATCTTATAGAACTCAAGGTTCCCGTGCTGGGAAACCAGGTTTTGCAGCTGTTTGAGCTAAGATTTCCAAGTTATTCACATAATGAAAACTTATACTTTGTTTCGGTCGAGTTCCCCATTCAAATGCATGTAACAGTGAGAAACGCACTGTCTTGGCGAAAGAAAGCGTTTTTGTACAACTTCATATAAATAGCTGTAACTTTTGATAGAAGACTCAGACAAACATGTTTATGGCTTTATCTTATAGAACTCAAGGTCTCCGTGCTGGGAAAACAGGTTTTGCAGCTGTTTGAGCTAAGATTTCCAAGTTATTCACATAATGAAAACCTATACTTTGTTTCGGTCGAGTTCCCCATTCAAATGCATGTAACAGTGAGAAACGCACTGTCTTGGCGAAAGAAAGCGTTTTTGTACAACTTCATATAAATAGCTGTAACTTTTGATAGAAGACTCAGACAAACATGTTTATGGCTTTATCTTATAGAACTCAAGGTTCCCGTGCTGGGAAAACAGGTTTTGCAGCTGTTTGAGCTAAGATTTCCAAGTTATTCACATAATGAAAACCTATACTTTGTTTCGGTCGAGTTCCCCATTCAAATGCATGTAACAGTGAGAAACGCACTGTCTTGGCGAAAGAAAGCGTTTTTGTACAACTTCATATGAATAGCTGTAACTTTTGATAGAAGACTCGGATACACATGTTTATGGCTTTATCTTATAGAGCTCAAGGTTCCCGTGCTGGGAAAACAGGTTTTGCAGCTGTTTGAGCTAAGATTTCCAAGTTATTCACATAATGAAAACCTATACTTTGTTTCGGTCGAGTTCCCCATTCAAATGCATGTAACAGTGAGAAACGCACTGTCTTGTCGAAAGAAAACGTTTTTGTACAACTTCATATAAATAGCTGTAACTTTTGATAGAAGACTCAGACAAACATGTTTATGGCTTTATCTTATAGAACTCAAGGTTCCCGTGCTGGGAAAACAGGTTTTGCAGCTGTTTGAGCTAAGATTTCCAAGTTATTCACATAATGAAAACCTATACTTTGTTTCGGTCGAGTTCCCCATTCAAATGCATGTAACAGTGAGAAACGCACTGTCTTGGCGAAAGAAAGCGTTTTTGTACAACTTCATTTAAATAGCTGTAACTTTTGATAGAAGACTCGGATACACATGTTTATGGCTTTATCTTATAGAACTCAAGGTCTCCGTGCTGGGCAAACAGGTTTTGCAGCTGTTTGAGCTAAGATTTCCAAGTTATTCACATAATGAAAACCTATACTTTGTTTCGGTCGAGTTCCCCATTCAAATGCATGTAACAGTGAGAAACGCACTGTCTTGGCGAAAGAAAGCGTTTTTGTACAACTTCATATAAATAGCTGTAACTTTTGATAGAAGACTCAGACAAACATGTTTATGGCTTTATCTTATAGAGCTCAATGTTCCCGTGCTGGGAAAACAGGTTTTGCAGCTGTTTGAGCTAAGATTTCCAAGTTATTCACATAATGAAAACCTATACTTTGTTTCGGTCGAGTTCCCCATTCAAATGCATGTAACAATGAGAAACGCACTGTCTTGGCGAAAGAAAGCGTTTTTGTACAACTTCATATAAATAGGTGTAACTTTTGATAGAAGACTCAGACAAACATGTTTATGGCTTTATCTTATAGAACTCAAGGTCTCCGTGCTGGGAAAACAGGTTTTGCAGCTGTTTGAGCTAAGATTTCCAAGTTATTCACATAATGAAAACCTATACTTTGTTTCGGTCGAGTTCCCCATTCAAATGCATGTAACAGTGAGAAACGCACTGTCTTGGCGAAAGAAAGCGTTTTTGTACAACTTCATATAAATAGCTGTAACTTTTGATAGAAGACTCAGACAAACATGTTTATGGCTTTATCTTATAGAACTCAAGGTTCCCGTGCTGGGAAAACAGGTTTTGCAGCTGTTTGAGCTAAGATTTCCAAGTTATTCACATAATGAAAACCTATACTTTGTTTCGGTCGAGTTCCCCATTCAAATGCATGTAACAGTGAGAAACGCACTGTCTTGGCGAAAGAAAGCGTTTTTGTACAACTTCATATGAATAGCTGTAACTTTTGATAGAAGACTCGGATACACATCTTTATGGCTTTATCTTATAGAGCTCAAGGTTCCCGTGCTGGGAAAACAGGTTTTGCAGCTGTTTGAGCTAAGATTTCCAAGTTATTCACATAATGAAAATCTATACTTTGTTTCGGTCGAGTTCCCCATTCAAATGCATGTAACAGTGAGAAACGCACTGTCTTGGCGAAAGAAAGCGTTTTTGTACAACTTCATATAAATAGCTGTAACTTTTGATAGAAGACTCAGACAAACATGTTTATGGCTTTATCTTATAGAACTCAAGGTTCCCGTGCTGGGAAAACAGGTTTTGCAGCTGTTTGAGCTAAGATTTCCAAGTTATTCACATAATGAAAACCTATACTTTGTTTCGGTCGAGTTCCCCATTCAAATGCATGTAACAGTGAGAAACGCACTGTCTTGGCGAAAGAAAGCGTTTTTGTACAACTTCATTTAAATAGCTGTAACTTTTGATAGAAGACTCGGATACACATGTTTATGGCTTTATCTTATAGAACTCAAGGTCTCCGTGCTGGGAAAACAGGTTTTGCAGCTGTTTGAGCTAAGATTTCCAAGTTATTCACATAATGAAAACCTATACTTTGTTTCGGTCGAGTTCCCCATTCAAATGCATGTAACAATGAGAAACGCACTGTCTTGGCGAAAGAAAGCGTTTTTGTACAACTTCATATAAATAGCTGTAACTTTTGATAGAAGACTCAGACAAACATGTTTATGGCTTTATCTTATAGAACTCAAGGTCTCCGTGCTGGGCAAACAGGTTTTGCAGCTGTTTGAGCTAAGATTTCCAAGTTATTCACATAATGAAAACCTATACTTTGTTTCGGTCGAGTTCCCCATTCAAATGCATGTAACAATGAGAAACGCACTGTCTTGGCGAAAGAAAGCGTTTTTGTACAACTTCATATAAATAGCTGTAACTTTTGATAGAAGACTCAGACAAACATGTTTATGGCTTTATCTTATAGAACTCAAGGTCTCCGTGCTGGGAAAACAGGTTTTGCAGCTGTTTGAGCTAAGATTTCCAAGTTATTCACATAATGAAAACCTATACTTTGTTTCGGTGGAGTTCCCCATTCAAATGCATGTAACAGTGAGAAACGCACTGTCTTGGCGAAAGAAAGCGTTTTTGTACAACTTCATATGAATAGCTGTAACTTTTGATAGAAGACTCGGATACACATGTTTATGGCTTTATCTTATAGAGCTCAAGGTTCCCGTGCTGGGAAAACAGGTTTTGCAGCTGTTTGAGCTAAGATTTCCAAGTTATTCACATAATGAAAACCTATACTTTGTTTCGGTCGAGTTCCCCATTCAAATGCATGTAACAGTGAGAAACGCACTGTCTTGGCGAAAGAAAGCGTTTTTGTACAACTTCATATAAATAGCTGTAACTTTTGATAGAAGACTCAGACAAACATGTTTATGGCTTTATCTTATAGAACTCAAGGTTCCCGTGCTGGGAAAACAGGTTTTGCAGCTGTTTGAGCTACGATTTCCAAGTTATTCACATAATGAAAACCTATACTTTGTTTCGGTCGAGTTCCCCATTCAAATGCATGTAACAGTGAGAAACGCACTGTCTTGGCGAAAGAAAGCTATTTTGTACAACTTCATTTAAATAGCTGTAACTTTTGATAGAAGACTCGGATACACATGTTTATGGCTTTATCTTATAGAACTCAAGGTTCCCGTGCTGGGAAACCAGGTTTTGCAGCTGTTTGAGCTAAGATTTCCAAGTTATTCACATAATGAAAACTTATACTTTGTTTCGGTCGAGTTCCCCATTCAAATGCATGTAACAGTGAGAAACGCACTGTCTTGGCGAAAGAAAGCGTTTTTGTACAACTTCATATAAATAGCTGTAACTTTTGATAGAAGACTCAGACAAACATGTTTATGGCTTTATCTTATAGAACTCAAGGTCTCCGTGCTGGGAAAACAGGTTTTGCAGCTGTTTGAGCTAAGATTTCCAAGTTATTCACATAATGAAAACCTATACTTTGTTTCGGTCGAGTTCCCCATTCAAATGCATGTAACAGTGAGAAACGCACTGTCTTGGCGAAAGAAAGCGTTTTTGTACAACTTCATATAAATAGCTGTAACTTTTGATAGAAGACTCAGACAAACATGTTTATGGCTTTATCTTATAGAACTCAAGGTTCCCGTGCTGGGAAAACAGGTTTTGCAGCTGTTTGAGCTAAGATTTCCAAGTTATTCACATAATGAAAACCTATACTTTGTTTCGGTCGAGTTCCCCATTCAAATGCATGTAACAGTGAGAAACGCACTGTCTTGGCGAAAGAAAGCGTTTTTGTACAACTTCATATGAATAGCTGTAACTTTTGATAGAAGACTCGGATACACATGTTTATGGCTTTATCTTATAGAGCTCAAGGTTCCCGTGCTGGGAAAACAGGTTTTGCAGCTGTTTGAGCTAAGATTTCCAAGTTATTCACATAATGAAAACCTATACTTTGTTTCGGTCGAGTTCCCCATTCAAATGCATGTAACAGTGAGAAACGCACTGTCTTGGCGAAAGAAAACGTTTTTGTACAACTTCATATAAATAGCTGTAACTTTTGATAGAAGACTCAGACAAACATGTTTATGGCTTTATCTTATAGAACTCAAGGTTCCCGTGCTGGGAAAACAGGTTTTGCAGCTGTTTGAGCTAAGATTTCCAAGTTATTCACATAATGAAAACCTATACTTTGTTTCGGTCGAGTTCCCCATTCAAATGCATGTAACAGTGAGAAACGCACTGTCTTGGCGAAAGAAAGCGTTTTTGTACAACTTCATTTAAATAGCTGTAACTTTTGATAGAAGACTCGGATACACATGTTTATGGCTTTATCTTATAGAACTCAAGGTCTCCGTGCTGGGCAAACAGGTTTTGCAGCTGTTTGAGCTAAGATTTCCAAGTTATTCACATAATGAAAACCTATACTTTGTTTCGGTCGAGTTCCCCATTCAAATGCATGTAACAGTGAGAAACGCACTGTCTTGGCGAAAGAAAGCGTTTTTGTACAACTTCATATAAATAGCTGTAACTTTTGATAGAAGACTCAGACAAACATGTTTATGGCTTTATCTTATAGAGCTCAATGTTCCCGTGCTGGGAAAACAGGTTTTGCAGCTGTTTGAGCTAAGATTTCCAAGTTATTCACATAATGAAAACCTATACTTTGTTTCGGTCGAGTTCCCCATTCAAATGCATGTAACAATGAGAAACGCACTGTCTTGGCGAAAGAAAGCGTTTTTGTACAACTTCATATAAATAGGTGTAACTTTTGATAGAAGACTCAGACAAACATGTTTATGGCTTTATCTTATAGAACTCAAGGTCTCCGTGCTGGGAAAACAGGTTTTGCAGCTGTTTGAGCTAAGATTTCCAAGTTATTCACATAATGAAAACCTATACTTTGTTTCGGTCGAGTTCCCCATTCAAATGCATGTAACAGTGAGAAACGCACTGTCTTGGCGAAAGAAAGCGTTTTTGTACAACTTCATATAAATAGCTGTAACTTTTGATAGAAGACTCAGACAAACATGTTTATGGCTTTATCTTATAGAACTCAAGGTTCCCGTGCTGGGAAAACAGGTTTTGCAGCTGTTTGAGCTAAGATTTCCAAGTTATTCACATAATGAAAACCTATACTTTGTTTCGGTCGAGTTCCCCATTCAAATGCATGTAACAGTGAGAAACGCACTGTCTTGGCGAAAGAAAGCGTTTTTGTACAACTTCATATGAATAGCTGTAACTTTTGATAGAAGACTCGGATACACATCTTTATGGCTTTATCTTATAGAGCTCAAGGTTCCCGTGCTGGGAAAACAGGTTTTGCAGCTGTTTGAGCTAAGATTTCCAAGTTATTCACATAATGAAAATCTATACTTTGTTTCGGTCGAGTTCCCCATTCAAATGCATGTAACAGTGAGAAACGCACTGTCTTGGCGAAAGAAAGCGTTTTTGTACAACTTCATATAAATAGCTGTAACTTTTGATAGAAGACTCAGACAAACATGTTTATGGCTTTATCTTATAGAACTCAAGGTTCCCGTGCTGGGAAAACAGGTTTTGCAGCTGTTTGAGCTAAGATTTCCAAGTTATTCACATAATGAAAACCTATACTTTGTTTCGGGTGAGTTCCCCATTCAAATGCATGTAACAGTGAGAAACGCACTGTCTTGGCGAAAGAAAGCGTTTTTGTACAACTTCATTTAAATAGCTGTAACTTTTGATAGAAGACTCGGATACACATGTTTATGGCTTTATCTTATAGAACTCAAGGTCTCCGTGCTGGGCAAACAGGTTTTGCAGCTGTTTGAGCTAAGATTTCCAAGTTATTCACATAATGAAAACCTATACTTTGTTTCGGTCGAGTTCCCCATTCAAATGCATGTAACAATGAGAAACGCACTGTCTTGGCGAAAGAAAGCGTTTTTGTACAACTTCATAGAAATAGCTGTAACTTTTGATAGAAGACTCAGACAAACATGTTTATGGCTTTATCTTATAGAACTCAAGGTCTCCGTGCTGGGAAAACAGGTTTTGCAGCTGTTTAAGCTAAGATTTCCAAGTTATTCACATAATGAAAACCTATACTTTGTTTCGGTCGAGTTCCCCATTCAAATGCATGTAACAGTGAGAAACGCACTGTCTTGGCGAAAGAAAGCGTTTTTGTACAACTTCATATAAATAGCTGTAACTTTTGATAGAAGACTCAGACAAACATGTTTATGGCTTTATCTTATAGAACTCAAGGTTCCCGTGCTGGGAAAACAGGTTTTGCAGCTGTTTGAGCTAAGATTTCCAAGTTATTCACATAATGAAAACCTATACTTTGTTTCGGTCGAGTTCCCCATTCAAATGCATGTAACAGTGAGAAACGCACTGTCTTGGCGAAAGAAAGCTATTTTGTACAACTTCATATGAATAGCTGTAACTTTTGATAGAAGACTCGGATACACATGTTTATGGCTTTATCTTATAGAGCTCAAGGTTCCCGTGCTGGGAAAACAGGTTTTGCAGCTGTTTGAGCTAAGATTTCCAAGTTATTCACATAATGAAAATCTATACTTTGTTTCGGTCGAGTTCCCCATTCAAATGCATGTAACAGTGAGAAACGCACTGTCTTGGCGAAAGAAAGCGTTTTTGTACAACTTCATATAAATAGCTGTAACTTTTGATAGAAGACTCAGACAAACATGTTTATGGCTTTATCTTATAAAACTCAAGGTTCCCGTGCTGGGAAAACAGGTTTTGCAGCTGTTTGAGCTAAGATTTCCAAGTTATTCACATAATGAAAACCTATACTTTGTTTCGGTCGAGTTCCCCATTCAAATGCATGTAACAGTGAGAAACGCACTGTCTTGGCGAAAGAAAGCGTTTTTGTACAACTTCATTTAAATAGCTGTAACTTTTGATAGAAGACTCGGATACACATGTTTATGGCTTTATCTTATAGAACTCAAGGTCTCCGTGCTGGGCAAACAGGTTTTGCAGCTGTTTGAGCTAAGATTTCCAAGTTATTCACATAATGAAAATCTATACTTTGTTTCGGTCGAGTTCCCCATTCAAATGCATGTAACAATGAGAAACGCACTGTCTTGGCGAAAGAAAGCGTTTTTGTACAACTTCATATAAATAGCTGTAACTTTTGATAGAAGACTCAGACAAACATGTTTATGGCTTTATCTTATAGAACTCAAGGTTCCCGTGCTGGGAAAACAGGTTTTGCAGCTGTTTGAGCTAAGATTTCCAAGTTATTCACATAATGAAAACCTATACTTTGTTTCGGTCGAGTTCCCCATTCAAATGCATGTAACAGTGAGAAACGCACTGTCTTGGCGAAAGAAAGCGTTTTTGTACAACTTCATATAAATAGCTGTAACTTTTGATAGAAGACTCAGACAAACATGTTTATGGCTTTATCTTATAGAACTCAAGGTTCCCGTGCTGGGAAAACAGGTTTTGCAGCTGTTTGAGCTACGATTTCCAAGTTATTCACATAATGAAAACCTATACTTTGTTTCGGTCGAGTTCCCCATTCAAATGCATGTAACAGTGAGAAACGCACTGTCTTGGCGAAAGAAAGCTATTTTGTACAACTTCATTTAAATAGCTGTAACTTTTGATAGAAGACTCGGATACACATGTTTATGGCTTTATCTTATAGAACTCAAGGTTCCCGTGCTGGGAAACCAGGTTTTGCAGCTGTTTGAGCTAAGATTTCCAAGTTATTCACATAATGAAAACTTATACTTTGTTTCGGTCGAGTTCCCCATTCAAATGCATGTAACAGTGAGAAACGCACTGTCTTGGCGAAAGAAAGCGTTTTTGTACAACTTCATATAAATAGCTGTAACTTTTGATAGAAGACTCAGACAAACATGTTTATGGCTTTATCTTATAGAACTCAAGGTCTCCGTGCTGGGAAAACAGGTTTTGCAGCTGTTTGAGCTAAGATTTCCAAGTTATTCACATAATGAAAACCTATACTTTGTTTCGGTCGAGTTCCCCATTCAAATGCATGTAACAGTGAGAAACGCACTGTCTTGGCGAAAGAAAGCGTTTTTGTACAACTTCATATGAATAGCTGTAACTTTTGATAGAAGACTCGGATACACATGTTTATGGCTTTATCTTATAGAGCTCAAGGTTCCCGTGCTGGGAAAACAGGTTTTGCAGCTGTTTGAGCTAAGATTTCCAAGTTATTCACATAATGAAAACCTATACTTTGTTTCGGTCGAGTTCCCCATTCAAATGCATGTAACAGTGAGAAACGCACTGTCTTGGCGAAAGAAAGCGTTTTTGTACAACTTCATATGAATAGCTGTAACTTTTGATAGAAGACTCGGATACACATGTTTATGGCTTTATCTTATAGAGCTCAAGGTTCCCGTGCTGGGAAAACAGGTTTTGCAGCTGTTTGAGCTAAGATTTCCAAGTTATTCACATAATGAAAACCTATACTTTGTTTCGGTCGAGTTCCCCATTCAAGTGCATGTAACAGTGAGAAACGCACTGTCTTGGCGAAAGAAAACGTTTTTGTACAACTTCATTTAAATAGCTGTAACTTTTGATAGAAGACTCGGATACACATGTTTATGGCTTTATCTTATAGAACTCAAGGTCTCCGTGCTGGGCAAACAGGTTTTGCAGCTGTTTGAGCTAAGATTTCCAAGTTATTCACATAATGAAAACCTATACTTTGTTTCGGTCGAGTTCCCCATTCAAATGCATGTAACAGTGAGAAACGCACTGTCTTGGCGAAAGAAAGCGTTTTTGTACAACTTCATATGAATAGCTGTAACTTTTGATAGAAGACTCGGATACACATGTTTATGGCTTTATCTTATAGAGCTCAATGTTCCCGTGCTGGGAAAACAGGTTTTGCAGCTGTTTGAGCTAAGATTTCCAAGTTATTCACATAATGAAAACCTATACTTTGTTTCGGTCGAGTTCCCCATTCAAATGCATGTAACAATGAGAAACGCACTGTCTTGGCGAAAGAAAGCGTTTTTGTACAACTTCATATAAATAGGTGTAACTTTTGATAGAAGACTCAGACAAACATGTTTATGGCTTTATCTTATAGAACTCAAGGTCTCCGTGCTGGGAAAACAGGTTTTGCAGCTGTTTGAGCTAAGATTTCCAAGTTATTCACATAATGAAAACCTATACTTTGTTTCGGTCGAGTTCCCCATTCAAATGCATGTAACAGTGAGAAACGCACTGTCTTGGCGAAAGAAAGCGTTTTTGTACAACTTCATATAAATAGCTGTAACTTTTGATAGAAGACTCAGACAAACATGTTTATGGCTTTATCTTATAGAACTCAAGGTTCCCGTGCTGGGAAAACAGGTTTTGCAGCTGTTTGAGCTAAGATTTCCAAGTTATTCACATAATGAAAACCTATACTTTGTTTCGGTCGAGTTCCCCATTCAAATGCATGTAACAGTGAGAAACGCACTGTCTTGGCGAAAGAAAGCGTTTTTGTACAACTTCATATGAATAGCTGTAACTTTTGATAGAAGACTCGGATACACATCTTTATGGCTTTATCTTATAGAGCTCAAGGTTCCCGTGCTGGGAAAACAGGTTTTGCAGCTGTTTGAGCTAAGATTTCCAAGTTATTCACATAATGAAAATCTATACTTTGTTTCGGTCGAGTTCCCCATTCAAATGCATGTAACAGTGAGAAACGCACTGTCTTGGCGAAAGAAAGCGTTTTTGTACAACTTCATATAAATAGCTGTAACTTTTGATAGAAGACTCAGACAAACATGTTTATGGCTTTATCTTATAGAACTCAAGGTTCCCGTGCTGGGAAAACAGGTTTTGCAGCTGTTTGAGCTAAGATTTCCAAGTTATTCACATAATGAAAACCTATACTTTGTTTCGGTTGAGTTCCCCATTAAAATGCATGTAACAGTGAGAAACGCACTGTCTTGGCGAAAGAAAGCGTTTTTGTACAACTTCATTTAAATAGCTGTAACTTTTGATAGAAGACTTGGATACACATGTTTATGGCTTTATCTTATAGAACTCAAGGTCTCCGTGCTGGGCAAACAGGTTTTGCAGCTGTTTGAGCTAAGATTTCCAAGTTATTCACATAATGAAAACCTATACTTTGTTTCGGTCGAGTTCCCCATTCAAATGCATGTAACAATGAGAAACGCACTGTCTTGGCGAAAGAAAGCGTTTTTGTACAACTTCATAGAAATAGCTGTAACTTTTGATAGAAGACTCAGACAAACATGTTTATGGCTTTATCTTATAGAACTCAAGGTCTCCGTGCTGGGAAAACAGGTTTTGCAGCTGTTTAAGCTAAGATTTCCAAGTTATTCACATAATGAAAACCTATACTTTGTTTCGGTCGAGTTCCCCATTCAAATGCATGTAACAGTGAGAAACGCACTGTCTTGGCGAAAGAAAGCGTTTTTGTACAACTTCATATGAATAGCTGTAACTTTTGATAGAAGACTCGGATACACATGTTTATGGCTTTATCTTATAGAGCTCAAGGTTCCCGTGCTGGGAAAACAGGTTTTGCAGCTGTTTGAGCTAAGATTTCCAAGTTATTCACATAATGAAAATCTATACTTTGTTTCGGTCGAGTTCCCCATTCAAATGCATGTAACAGTGAGAAACGCACTGTCTTGGCGAAAGAAAGCGTTTTTGTACAACTTCATATAAATAGCTGTAACTTTTGATAGAAGACTCAGACAAACATGTTTATGGCTTTATCTTATAGAACTCAAGGTTCCCGTGCTGGGAAAACAGGTTTTGCAGCTGTTTGAGCTAAGATTTCCAAGTTATTCACATAATGAAAACCTATACTTTGTTTCGGTCGAGTTCCCCATTCAAATGCATGTAACAGTGAGAAACGCACTGTCTTGGCGAAAGAAAGCGTTTTTGTACAACTTCATTTAAATAGCTGTAACTTTTGATAGAAGACTCGGATACACATGTTTATGGCTTTATCTTATAGAACTCAAGGTCTCCGTGCTGGGCAAACAGGTTTTGCAGCTGTTTGAGCTAAGATTTCCAAGTTATTCACATAATGAAAATCTATACTTTGTTTCGGTCGAGTTCCCCATTCAAATGCATGTAACAATGAGAAACGCACTGTCTTGGCGAAAGAAAGCGTTTTTGTACAACTTCATATAAATAGCTGTAACTTTTGATAGAAGACTCAGACAAACATGTTTATGGCTTTATCTTATAGAACTCAAGGTTCCCGTGCTGGGAAAACAGGTTTTGCAGCTGTTTGAGCTAAGATTTCCAAGTTATTCACATAATGAAAACCTATACTTTGTTTCGGTCGAGTTCCCCATTCAAATGCATGTAACAGTGAGAAACGCACTGTCTTGGCGAAAGAAAGCGTTTTTGTACAACTTCATTTAAATAGCTGTAACTTTTGATAGAAGACTCGGATACACATGTTTATGGCTTTATCTTATAGAACTCAAGGTCTCCGTGCTGGGCAAACAGGTTTTGCAGCTGTTTGAGCTAAGATTTCCAAGTTATTCACATAATGAAAACCTATACTTTGTTTCGGTCGAGTTCCCCATTCAAATGCATGTAACAATGAGAAACGCACTGTCTTGGCGAAAGAAAGCGTTTTTGTACAACTTCATATAAATAGCTGTAACTTTTGATAGAAGACTCAGACAAACATGTTTATGGCTTTATCTTATAGAACTCAAGGTTCCCGTGCTGGGAAAACAGGTTTTGCAGCTGTTTGAGCTAAGATTTCCAAGTTATTCACATAATGAAAACCTATACTTTGTTTCGGTTGAGTTCCCCATTCAAATGCATGTAACAGTGAGAAACGCACTGTCTTGGCGAAAGAAAGCGTTTTTGTACAACTTCATTTAAATAGCTGTAACTTTTGATAGAAGACTTGGATACACATGTTTATGGCTTTATCTTATAGAACTCAAGGTCTCCGTGCTGGGCAAACAGGTTTTGCAGCTGTTTGAGCTAAGATTTCCAAGTTATTCACATAATGAAAACCTATACTTTGTTTCGGTCGAGTTCCCCATTCAAATGCATGTAACAATGAGAAACGCACTGTCTTGGCGAAAGAAAGCGTTTTTGTACAACTTCATAGAAATAGCTGTAACTTTTGATAGAAGACTCAGACAAACATGTTTATGGCTTTATCTTATAGAACTCAAGGTCTCCGTGCTGGGAAAACAGGTTTTGCAGCTGTTTAAGCTAAGATTTCCAAGTTATTCACATAATGAAAACCTATACTTTGTTTCGGTCGAGTTCCCCATTCAAATGCATGTAACAGTGAGAAACGCACTGTCTTGGCGAAAGAAAGCGTTTTTGTACAACTTCATATGAATAGCTGTAACTTTTGATAGAAGACTCGGATACACATGTTTATGGCTTTATCTTATAGAGCTCAAGGTTCCCGTGCTGGGAAAACAGGTTTTGCAGCTGTTTGAGCTAAGATTTCCAAGTTATTCACATAATGAAAATCTATACTTTGTTTCGGTCGAGTTCCCCATTCAAATGCATGTAACAGTGAGAAACGCACTGTCTTGGCGAAAGAAAGCGTTTTTGTACAACTTCATATAAATAGCTGTAACTTTTGATAGAAGACTCAGACAAACATGTTTATGGCTTTATCTTATAGAACTCAAGGTTCCCGTGCTGGGAAAACAGGTTTTGCAGCTGTTTGAGCTAAGATTTCCAAGTTATTCACATAATGAAAACCTATACTTTGTTTCGGTCGAGTTCCCCATTCAAATGCATGTAACAGTGAGAAACGCACTGTCTTGGCGAAAGAAAGCGTTTTTGTACAACTTCATTTAAATAGCTGTAACTTTTGATAGAAGACTCGGATACACATGTTTATGGCTTTATCTTATAGAACTCAAGGTCTCCGTGCTGGGCAAACAGGTTTTGCAGCTGTTTGAGCTAAGATTTCCAAGTTATTCACATAATGAAAATCTATACTTTGTTTCGGTCGAGTTCCCCATTCAAATGCATGTAACAATGAGAAACGCACTGTCTTGGCGAAAGAAAGCGTTTTTGTACAACTTCATATAAATAGCTGTAACTTTTGATAGAAGACTCAGACAAACATGTTTATGGCTTTATCTTATAGAACTCAAGGTTCCCGTGCTGGGAAAACAGGTTTTGCAGCTGTTTGAGCTAAGATTTCCAAGTTATTCACATAATGAAAACCTATACTTTGTTTCGGTCGAGTTCCCCATTCAAATGCATGTAACAGTGAGAAACGCACTGTCTTGGCGAAAGAAAGCGTTTTTGTACAACTTCATTTAAATAGCTGTAACTTTTGATAGAAGACTCGGATACACATGTTTATGGCTTTATCTTATAGAACTCAAGGTCTCCGTGCTGGGCAAACAGGTTTTGCAGCTGTTTGAGCTAAGATTTCCAAGTTATTCACATAATGAAAACCTATACTTTGTTTCGGTCGAGTTCCCCATTCAAATGCATGTAACAATGAGAAACGCACTGTCTTGGCGAAAGAAAGCGTTTTTGTACAACTTCATATAAATAGCTGTAACTTTTGATAGAAGACTCAGACAAACATGTTTATGGCTTTATCTTATAGAACTCAAGGTCTCCGTGCTGGGAAAACAGGTTTTGCAGCTGTTTGAGCTAAGATTTCCAAGTTATTCACATAATGAAAACCTATACTTTGTTTCGGTCGAGTTCCCCATTCAAATGCATGTAACAGTGAGAAACGCACTGTCTTGGCGAAAGAAAGCGTTTTTGTACAACTTCATATGAATAGCTGTAACTTTTGATAGAAGACTCGGATACACATGTTTATGGCTTTATCTTATAGAGCTCAAGGTTCCCGTGCTGGGAAAACAGGTTTTGCAGCTGTTTGAGCTAAGATTTCCAAGTTATTCACATAATGAAAACCTATACTTTGTTTCGGTCGAGTTCCCCATTCAAATGCATGTAACAGTGAGAAACGCACTGTCTTGGCGAAAGAAAGCGTTTTTGTACAACTTCATTTAAATAGCTGTAACTTTTGATAGAAGACTCGGATACACATGTTTATGGCTTTATCTTATAGAACTCAAGGTCTCCGTGCTGGGCAAACAGGTTTTGCAGCTGTTTGAGCTAAGATTTCCAAGTTATTCACATAATGAAAACCTATACTTTGTTTCGGTCGAGTTCCCCATTCAAATGCATGTAACAATGAGAAACGCACTGTCTTGGCGAAAGAAAGCGTTTTTGTACAACTTCATATAAATAGCTGTAACTTTTGATAGAAGACTCGGATACACATGTTTATGGCTTTATCTTATAGAGCTCAAGGTTCCCGTGCTGGGAAAACAGGTTTTGCAGCTGTTTGAGCTAAGATTTCCAAGTTATTCACATAATGAAAACCTATACTTTGTTTCGGTCGAGTTCCCCATTCAAATGCATGTAACAGTGAGAAACGCACTGTCTTGGCGAAAGAAAACGTTTTTGTACAACTTCATAGAAATAGCTGTAACTTTTGATAGAAGACTCAGACAAACATGTTTATGGCTTTATCTTATAGAACTCAAGGTTCCCGTGCTGGGAAAACAGGTTTTGCAGCTGTTTGAGCTAAGATTTCCAAGTTATTCACATAATGAAAACCTATACTTTGTTTCGGTCGAGTTCCCCATTCAAATGCATGTAACAGTGAGAAACGCACTGTCTTGGCGAAAGAAAGCGTTTTTGTACAACTTCATTTAAATAGCTGTAACTTTTGATAGAAGACTCGGATACACATGTTTATGGCTTTATCTTATAGAACTCAAGGTCTCCGTGCTGGGCAAACAGGTTTTGCAGCTGTTTGAGCTAAGATTTCCAAGTTATTCACATAATGAAAACCTATACTTTGTTTCGGTCGAGTTCCCCATTCAAATGCATGTAACAATGAGAAACGCACTGTCTTGGCGAAAGAAAGCGTTTTTGTACAACTTCATATAAATAGCTGTAACTTTTGATAGAAGACTCAGACAAACATGTTTATGGCTTTATCTTATAGAACTCAAGGTTCCCGTGCTGGGAAAACAGGTTTTGCAGCTGTTTGAGCTAAGATTTCCAAGTTATTCACATAATGAAAACCTATACTTTGTTTCGGTCGAGTTCCCCATTCAAATGCATGTAACAGTGAGAAACGCACTGTCTTGGCGAAAGAAAGCGTTTTTGTACAACTTCATATGAATAGCTGTAACTTTTGATAGAAGACTCGGATACACATGTTTATGGCTTTATCTTATAGAGCTCAAGGTTCCCGTGCTGGGAAAACAGGTTTTGCAGCTGTTTGAGCTAAGATTTCCAAGTTATTCACATAATGAAAACCTATACTTTGTTTCGGTCGAGTTCCCCATTCAAATGCATGTAACAGTGAGAAACGCACTGTCTTGGCGAAAGAAAACGTTTTTGTACAACTTCATATAAATAGCTGTAACTTTTGATAGAAGACTCAGACAAACATGTTTATGGCTTTATCTTATAGAACTCAAGGTTCCCGTGCTGGGAAAACAGGTTTTGCAGCTGTTTGAGCTAAGATTTCCAAGTTATTCACATAATGAAAACCTATACTTTGTTTCGGTCGAGTTCCCCATTCAAATGCATGTAACAGTGAGAAACGCACTGTCTTGGCGAAAGAAAGCGTTTTTGTACAACTTCATTTAAATAGCTGTAACTTTTGATAGAAGACTCGGATACACATGTTTATGGCTTTATCTTATAGAACTCAAGGTCTCCGTGCTGGGCAAACAGGTTTTGCAGCTGTTTGAGCTAAGATTTCCAAGTTATTCACATAATGAAAACCTATACTTTGTTTCGGTCGAGTTCCCCATTCAAATGCATGTAACAATGAGAAACGCACTGTCTTGGCGAAAGAAAGCGTTTTTGTACAACTTCATATAAATAGCTGTAACTTTTGATAGAAGACTCAGACAAACATGTTTATGGCTTTATCTTATAGAACTCAAGGTTCCCGTGCTGGGAAAACAGGTTTTGCAGCTGTTTGAGCTAAGATTTCCAAGTTATTCACATAATGAAAACCTATACTTTGTTTCGGTCGAGTTCCCCATTCAAATGCATGTAACAGTGAGAAACGCACTGTCTTGGCGAAAGAAAGCGTTTTTGTACAACTTCATTTAAATAGCTGTAACTTTTGATAGAAGACTCGGATACACATGTTTATGGCTTTATCTTATAGAACTCAAGGTCTCCGTGCTGGGAAAACAGGTTTTGCAGCTGTTTGAGCTAAGATTTCCAAGTTATTCACATAATGAAAACCTATACTTTGTTTCGGTCGAGTTCCCCATTCAAATGCATGTAACAGTGAGAAACGCACTGTCTTGGCGAAAGAAAGCGTTTTTGTACAACTTCATATGAATAGCTGTAACTTTTGATAGAAGACTCGGATACACATGTTTATGGCTTTATCTTATAGAGCTCAAGGTTCCCGTGCTGGGAAAACAGGTTTTGCAGCTGTTTGAGCTAAGATTTCCAAGTTATTCACATAATGAAAACCTATACTTTGTTTCGGTCGAGTTCCCCATTCAAATGCATGTAACAATGAGAAACGCACTGTCTTGGCGAAAGAAAGCGTTTTTGTACAACTTCATATAAATAGCTGTAACTTTTGATAGAAGACTCAGACAAACATGTTTATGGCTTTATCTTATAGAACTCAAGGTCTCCGTGCTGGGAAAACAGGTTTTGCAGCTGTTTGAGCTAAGATTTCCAAGTTATTCACATAATGAAAACCTATACTTTGTTTCGGTCGAGTTCCCCATTCAAATGCATGTAACAGTGAGAAACGCACTGTCTTGGCGAAAGAAAGCGTTTTTGTACAACTTCATATGAATAGCTGTAACTTTTGATAGAAGACTCGGATACACATGTTTATGGCTTTATCTTATAGAGCTCAAGGTTCCCGTGCTGGGAAAACAGGTTTTGCAGCTGTTTGAGCTAAGATTTCCAAGTTATTCACATAATGAAAACCTATACTTTGTTTCGGTCGAGTTCCCCATTCAAATGCATGTAACAGTGAGAAACGCACTGTCTTGGCGAAAGAAAGCGTTTTTGTACAACTTCATATAAATAGCTGTAACTTTTGATAGAAGACTCAGACAAACATGTTTATGGCTTTATCTTATAGAACTCAAGGTTCCCGTGCTGGGAAAACAGGTTTTGCAGCTGTTTGAGCTAAGATTTCCAAGTTATTCACATAATGAAAACCTATACTTTGTTTCGGTCGAGTTCCCCATTCAAATGCATGTAACAGTGAGAAACGCACTGTCTTGGCGAAAGAAAGCGTTTTTGTACAACTTCATATGAATAGCTGTAACTTTTGATAGAAGACTCGGATACACATCTTTATGGCTTTATCTTATAGAGCTCAAGGTTCCCGTGCTGGGAAAACAGGTTTTGCAGCTGTTTGAGCTAAGATTTCCAAGTTATTCACATAATGAAAATCTATACTTTGTTTCGGTCGAGTTCCCCATTCAAATGCATGTAACAGTGAGAAACGCACTGTCTTGGCGAAAGAAAGCGTTTTTGTACAACTTCATATAAATAGCTGTAACTTTTGATAGAAGACTCAGACAAACATGTTTATGGCTTTATCTTATAGAACTCAAGGTTCCCGTGCTGGGAAAACAGGTTTTGCAGCTGTTTGAGCTAAGATTTCCAAGTTATTCACATAATGAAAACCTATACTTTGTTTCGGTTGAGTTCCCCATTCAAATGCATGTAACAGTGAGAAACGCACTGTCTTGGCGAAAGAAAGCGTTTTTGTACAACTTCATTTAAATAGCTGTAACTTTTGATAGAAGACTCGGATACACATGTTTATGGCTTTATCTTATAGAACTCAAGGTCTCCGTGCTGGGCAAACAGGTTTTGCAGCTGTTTGAGCTAAGATTTCCAAGTTATTCACATAATGAAAACCTATACTTTGTTTCGGTCGAGTTCCCCATTCAAATGCATGTAACAATGAGAAACGCACTGTCTTGGCGAAAGAAAGCGTTTTTGTACAACTTCATAGAAATAGCTGTAACTTTTGATAGAAGACTCAGACAAACATGTTTATGGCTTTATCTTATAGAACTCAAGGTCTCCGTGCTGGGAAAACAGGTTTTGCAGCTGTTTAAGCTAAGATTTCCAAGTTATTCACATAATGAAAACCTATACTTTGTTTCGGTCGAGTTCCCCATTCAAATGCATGTAACAGTGAGAAACGCACTGTCTTGGCGAAAGAAAGCGTTTTTGTACAACTTCATATAAATAGCTGTAACTTTTGATAGAAGACTCAGACAAACATGTTTATGGCTTTATCTTATAGAACTCAAGGTTCCCGTGCTGGGAAAACAGGTTTTGCAGCTGTTTGAGCTAAGATTTCCAAGTTATTCACATAATGAAAACCTATACTTTGTTTCGGTCGAGTTCCCCATTCAAATGCATGTAACAGTGAGAAACGCACTGTCTTGGCGAAAGAAAGCTATTTTGTACAACTTCATATGAATAGCTGTAACTTTTGATAGAAGACTCGGATACACATGTTTATGGCTTTATCTTATAGAGCTCAAGGTTCCCGTGCTGGGAAAACAGGTTTTGCAGCTGTTTGAGCTAAGATTTCCAAGTTATTCACATAATGAAAATCTATACTTTGTTTCGGTCGAGTTCCCCATTCAAATGCATGTAACAGTGAGAAACGCACTGTCTTGGCGAAAGAAAGCGTTTTTGTACAACTTCATATAAATAGCTGTAACTTTTGATAGAAGACTCAGACAAACATGTTTATGGCTTTATCTTATAGAACTCAAGGTTCCCGTGCTGGGAAAACAGGTTTTGCAGCTGTTTGAGCTAAGATTTCCAAGTTATTCACATAATGAAAACCTATACTTTGTTTCGGTCGAGTTCCCCATTCAAATGCATGTAACAGTGAGAAACGCACTGTCTTGGCGAAAGAAAGCGTTTTTGTACAACTTCATTTAAATAGCTGTAACTTTTGATAGAAGACTCGGATACACATGTTTATGGCTTTATCTTATAGAACTCAAGGTCTCCGTGCTGGGCAAACAGGTTTTGCAGCTGTTTGAGCTAAGATTTCCAAGTTATTCACATAATGAAAATCTATACTTTGTTTCGGTCGAGTTCCCCATTCAAATGCATGTAACAATGAGAAACGCACTGTCTTGGCGAAAGAAAGCGTTTTTGTACAACTTCATATAAATAGCTGTAACTTTTGATAGAAGACTCAGACAAACATGTTTATGGCTTTATCTTATAGAACTCAAGGTTCCCGTGCTGGGAAAACAGGTTTTGCAGCTGTTTGAGCTAAGATTTCCAAGTTATTCACATAATGAAAACCTATACTTTGTTTCGGTCGAGTTCCCCATTCAAATGCATGTAACAGTGAGAAACGCACTGTCTTGGCGAAAGAAAGCGTTTTTGTACAACTTCATTTAAATAGCTGTAACTTTTGATAGAAGACTCGGATACACATGTTTATGGCTTTATCTTATAGAACTCAAGGTCTCCGTGCTGGGCAAACAGGTTTTGCAGCTGTTTGAGCTAAGATTTCCAAGTTATTCACATAATGAAAACCTATACTTTGTTTCGGTCGAGTTCCCCATTCAAATGCATGTAACAATGAGAAACGCACTGTCTTGGCGAAAGAAAGCGTTTTTGTACAACTTCATAGAAATAGCTGTAACTTTTGATAGAAGACTCAGACAAACATGTTTATGGCTTTATCTTATAGAACTCAAGGTCTCCGTGCTGGGAAAACAGGTTTTGCAGCTGTTTAAGCTAAGATTTCCAAGTTATTCACATAATGAAAACCTATACTTTGTTTCGGTCGAGTTCCCCATTCAAATGCATGTAACAGTGAGAAACGCACTGTCTTGGCGAAAGAAAGCGTTTTTGTACAACTTCATATAAATAGCTGTAACTTTTGATAGAAGACTCAGACAAACATGTTTATGGCTTTATCTTATAGAACTCAAGGTTCCCGTGCTGGGAAAACAGGTTTTGCAGCTGTTTGAGCTAAGATTTCCAAGTTATTCACATAATGAAAACCTATACTTTGTTTCGGTCGAGTTCCCCATTCAAATGCATGTAACAGTGAGAAACGCACTGTCTTGGCGAAAGAAAGCTATTTTGTACAACTTCATATGAATAGCTGTAACTTTTGATAGAAGACTCGGATACACATGTTTATGGCTTTATCTTATAGAACTCAAGGTCTCCGTGCTGGGCAAACAGGTTTTGCAGCTGTTTGAGCTAAGATTTCCAAGTTATTCACATAATGAAAATCTATACTTTGTTTCGGTCGAGTTCCCCATTCAAATGCATGTAACAATGAGAAACGCACTGTCTTGGCGAAAGAAAGCGTTTTTGTACAACTTCATATAAATAGCTGTAACTTTTGATAGAAGACTCAGACAAACATGTTTATGGCTTTATCTTATAGAACTCAAGGTTCCCGTGCTGGGAAAACAGGTTTTGCAGCTGTTTGAGCTAAGATTTCCAAGTTATTCACATAATGAAAACCTATACTTTGTTTCGGTCGAGTTCCCCATTCAAATGCATGTAACAGTGAGAAACGCACTGTCTTGGCGAAAGAAAGCGTTTTTGTACAACTTCATTTAAATAGCTGTAACTTTTGATAGAAGACTCGGATACACATGTTTATGGCTTTATCTTATAGAACTCAAGGTCTCCGTGCTGGGCAAACAGGTTTTGCAGCTGTTTGAGCTAAGATTTCCAAGTTATTCACATAATGAAAACCTATACTTTGTTTCGGTCGAGTTCCCCATTCAAATGCATGTAACAATGAGAAACGCACTGTCTTGGCGAAAGAAAGCGTTTTTGTACAACTTCATATAAATAGCTGTAACTTTTGATAGAAGACTCAGACAAACATGTTTATGGCTTTATCTTATAGAACTCAAGGTCTCCGTGCTGGGAAAACAGGTTTTGCAGCTGTTTAAGCTAAGATTTCCAAGTTATTCACATAATGAAAACCTATACTTTGTTTCGGTCGAGTTCCCCATTCAAATGCATGTAACAGTGAGAAACGCACTGTCTTGGCGAAAGAAAGCGTTTTTGTACAACTTCATATAAATAGCTGTAACTTTTGATAGAAGACTCAGACAAACATGTTTATGGCTTTATCTTATAGAACTCAAGGTTCCCGTGCTGGGAAAACAGGTTTTGCAGCTGTTTGAGCTAAGATTTCCAAGTTATTCACATAATGAAAACCTATACTTTGTTTCGGTCGAGTTCCCCATTCAAATGCATGTAACAGTGAGAAACGCACTGTCTTGGCGAAAGAAAGCTATTTTGTACAACTTCATATGAATAGCTGTAACTTTTGATAGAAGACTCGGATACACATGTTTATGGCTTTATCTTATAGAGCTCAAGGTTCCCGTGCTGGGAAAACAGGTTTTGCAGCTGTTTGAGCTAAGATTTCCAAGTTATTCACATAATGAAAATCTATACTTTGTTTCGGTCGAGTTCCCCATTCAAATGCATGTAACAGTGAGAAACGCACTGTCTTGGCGAAAGAAAGCGTTTTTGTACAACTTCATATAAATAGCTGTAACTTTTGATAGAAGACTCAGACAAACATGTTTATGGCTTTATCTTATAGAACTCAAGGTTCCCGTGCTGGGAAAACAGGTTTTGCAGCTGTTTGAGCTAAGATTTCCAAGTTATTCACATAATGAAAACCTATACTTTGTTTCGGTCGAGTTCCCCATTCAAATGCATGTAACAGTGAGAAACGCACTGTCTTGGCGAAAGAAAGCGTTTTTGTACAACTTCATTTAAATAGCTGTAACTTTTGATAGAAGACTCGGATACACATGTTTATGGCTTTATCTTATAGAACTCAAGGTCTCCGTGCTGGGCAAACAGGTTTTGCAGCTGTTTGAGCTAAGATTTCCAAGTTATTCACATAATGAAAATCTATACTTTGTTTCGGTCGAGTTCCCCATTCAAATGCATGTAACAATGAGAAACGCACTGTCTTGGCGAAAGAAAGCGTTTTTGTACAACTTCATATAAATAGCTGTAACTTTTGATAGAAGACTCAGACAAACATGTTTATGGCTTTATCTTATAGAACTCAAGGTTCCCGTGCTGGGAAAACAGGTTTTGCAGCTGTTTGAGCTAAGATTTCCAAGTTATTCACATAATGAAAACCTATACTTTGTTTCGGTCGAGTTCCCCATTCAAATGCATGTAACAGTGAGAAACGCACTGTCTTGGCGAAAGAAAGCGTTTTTGTACAACTTCATTTAAATAGCTGTAACTTTTGATAGAAGACTCGGATACACATGTTTATGGCTTTATCTTATAGAACTCAAGGTCTCCGTGCTGGGCAAACAGGTTTTGCAGCTGTTTGAGCTAAGATTTCCAAGTTATTCACATAATGAAAACCTATACTTTGTTTCGGTCGAGTTCCCCATTCAAATGCATGTAACAATGAGAAACGCACTGTCTTGGCGAAAGAAAGCGTTTTTGTACAACTTCATATAAATAGCTGTAACTTTTGATAGAAGACTCAGACAAACATGTTTATGGCTTTATCTTATAGAACTCAAGGTTCCCGTGCTGGGAAAACAGGTTTTGCAGCTGTTTGAGCTAAGATTTCCAAGTTATTCACATAATGAAAACCTATACTTTGTTTCGGTCGAGTTCCCCATTCAAATGCATGTAACAGTGAGAAACGCACTGTCTTGGCGAAAGAAAGCGTTTTTGTACAACTTCATATGAATAGCTGTAACTTTTGATAGAAGACTCGGATACACATGTTTATGGCTTTATCTTATAGAGCTCAAGGTTCCCGTGCTGGGAAAACAGGTTTTGCAGCTGTTTGAGCTAAGATTTCCAAGTTATTCACATAATGAAAACCTATACTTTGTTTCGGTCGAGTTCCCCATTCAAATGCATGTAACAGTGAGAAACGCACTGTCTTGGCGAAAGAAAGCGTTTTTGTACAACTTCATATAAATAGCTGTAACTTTTGATAGAAGACTCAGACAAACATGTTTATGGCTTTATCTTATAGAACTCAAGGTTCCCGTGCTGGGAAAACAGGTTTTGCAGCTGTTTGAGCTAAGATTTCCAAGTTATTCACATAATGAAAACCTATACTTTGTTTCGGTCGAGTTCCCCATTCAAATGCATGTAACAGTGAGAAACGCACTGTCTTGGCGAAAGAAAGCGTTTTCGTACAACTTCATATGAATAGCTGTAACTTTTGATAGAAGACTCGGATACACATGTTTATGGCTTTATCTTATAGAGCTCAAGGTTCCCGTGCTGGGAAAACAGGTTTTGCAGCTGTTTGAGCTAAGATTTCCAAGTTATTCACATAATGAAAACCTATACTTTGTTTCGGTCGAGTTCCCCATTCAAATGCATGTAACAGTGAGAAACGCACTGTCTTGGCGAAAGAAAGCGTTTTTGTACAACTTCATATGAATAGCTGTAACTTTTGATAGAAGACTCGGATACACATGTTTATGGCTTTATCTTATAGAGCTCAAGGTTCCCGTGCTGGGAAAACAGGTTTTGCAGCTGTTTGAGCTAAGATTTCCAAGTTATTCACATAATGAAAACCTATACTTTGTTTCGGTCGAGTTCCCCATTCAAATGCATGTAACAGTGAGAAACGCACTGTCTTGGCGAAAGAAAACGTTTTTGTACAACTTCATATAAATAGCTGTAACTTTTGATAGAAGACTCAGACAAACATGTTTATGGCTTTATCTTATAGAACTCAAGGTTCCCGTGCTGGGAAAACAGGTTTTGCAGCTGTTTGAGCTAAGATTTCCAAGTTATTCACATAATGAAAACCTATACTTTGTTTCGGTGTAGTTCCCCATTCAAATGCATGTAACAGTGAGAAACGCACTGTCTTGGCGAAAGAAAGCGTTTTTGTACAACTTCATATGAATAGCTGTAACTTTTGATAGAAGACTCGGATACACATGTTTATGGCTTTATCTTATAGAGCTCAAGGTTCCCGTGCTGGGAAAACAGGTTTTGCAGCTGTTTGAGCTAAGATTTCCAAGTTATTCACATAATGAAAACCTATACTTTGTTTCGGTCGAGTTCCCCATTCAAATGCATGTAACAGTGAGAAACGCACTGTCTTGGCGAAAGAAAACGTTTTTGTACAACTTCATATAAATAGCTGTAACTTTTGATAGAAGACTCAGACAAACATGTTTATGGCTTTATCTTATAGAACTCAAGGTTCCCGTGCTGGGAAAACAGGTTTTGCAGCTGTTTGAGCTAAGATTTCCAAGTTATTCACATAATGAAAACCTATACTTTGTTTCGGTCGAGTTCCCCATTCAAATGCATGTAACAGTGAGAAACGCACTGTCTTGGCGAAAGAAAGCGTTTTTGTACAACTTCATTTAAATAGCTGTAACTTTTGATAGAAGACTCGGATACACATGTTTATGGCTTTATCTTATAGAACTCAAGGTCTCCGTGCTGGGCAAACAGGTTTTGCAGCTGTTTGAGCTAAGATTTCCAAGTTATTCACATAATGAAAACCTATACTTTGTTTCGGTCGAGTTCCCCATTCAAATGCATGTAACAATGAGAAACGCACTGTCTTGGCGAAAGAAAGCGTTTTTGTACAACTTCATATAAATAGCTGTAACTTTTGATAGAAGACTCGGATACACATGTTTATGGCTTTATCTTATAGAGCTCAAGGTTCCCGTGCTGGGAAAACAGGTTTTGCAGCTGTTTGAGCTAAGATTTCCAAGTTATTCACATAATGAAAACCTATACTTTGTTTCGGTCGAGTTCCCCATTCAAATGCATGTAACAGTGAGAAACGCACTGTCTTGGCGAAAGAAAACGTTTTTGTACAACTTCATATAAATAGCTGTAACTTTTGATAGAAGACTCAGACAAACATGTTTATGGCTTTATCTTATAGAACTCAAGGTTCCCGTGCTGGGAAAACAGGTTTTGCAGCTGTTTGAGCTAAGATTTCCAAGTTATTCACATAATGAAAACCTATACTTTGTTTCGGTCGAGTTCCCCATTCAAATGCATGTAACAGTGAGAAACGCACTGTCTTGGCGAAAGAAAGCGTTTTTGTACAACTTCATTTAAATAGCTGTAACTTTTGATAGAAGACTCGGATACACATGTTTATGGCTTTATCTTATAGAACTCAAGGTCTCCGTGCTGGGCAAACAGGTTTTGCAGCTGTTTGAGCTAAGATTTCCAAGTTATTCACATAATGAAAACCTATACTTTGTTTCGGTCGAGTTCCCCATTCAAATGCATGTAACAATGAGAAACGCACTGTCTTGGCGAAAGAAAGCGTTTTTGTACAACTTCATATAAATAGCTGTAACTTTTGATAGAAGACTCAGACAAACATGTTTATGGCTTTATCTTATAGAACTCAAGGTCTCCGTGCTGGGAAAACAGGTTTTGCAGCTGTTTGAGCTAAGATTTCCAAGTTATTCACATAATGAAAACCTATACTTTGTTTCGGTCGAGTTCCCCATTCAAATGCATGTAACAGTGAGAAACGCACTGTCTTGGCGAAAGAAAGCGTTTTTGTACAACTTCATATGAATAGCTGTAACTTTTGATAGAAGACTCGGATACACATGTTTATGGCTTTATCTTATAGAGCTCAAGGTTCCCGTGCTGGGAAAACAGGTTTTGCAGCTGTTTGAGCTAAGATTTCCAAGTTATTCACATAATGAAAACCTATACTTTGTTTCGGTCGAGTTCCCCATTCAAATGCATGTAACAATGAGAAACGCACTGTCTTGGCGAAAGAAAGCGTTTTTGTACAACTTCATATAAATAGCTGTAACTTTTGATAGAAGACTCAGACAAACATGTTTATGGCTTTATCTTATAGAACTCAAGGTCTCCGTGCTGGGAAAACAGGTTTTGCAGCTGTTTGAGCTAAGATTTCCAAGTTATTCACATAATGAAAACCTATACTTTGTTTCGGTGGAGTTCCCCATTCAAATGCATGTAACAGTGAGAAACGCACTGTCTTGGCGAAAGAAAGCGTTTTTGTACAACTTCATATGAATAGCTGTAACTTTTGATAGAAGACTCGGATACACATGTTTATGGCTTTATCTTATAGAGCTCAAGGTTCCCGTGCTGGGAAAACAGGTTTTGCAGCTGTTTGAGCTAAGATTTCCAAGTTATTCACATAATGAAAACCTATACTTTGTTTCGGTCGAGTTCCCCATTCAAATGAATGTAACAGTGAGAAACGCACTGTCTTGGCGAAAGAAAGCGTTTTTGTACAACTTCATATAAATAGCTGTAACTTTTGATAGAAGACTCAGACAAACATGTTTATGGCTTTATCTTATAGAACTCAAGGTCTCCGTGCTGGGAAAACAGGTTTTGCAGCTGTTTGAGCTAAGATTTCCAAGTTATTCACATAATGAAAACCTATACTTTGTTTCGGTCGAGTTCCCCATTCAAATGCATGTAACAGTGAGAAACGCACTGTCTTGGCGAAAGAAAGCGTTTTTGTACAACTTCATATGAATAGCTGTAACTTTTGATAGAAGACTCGGATACACATGTTTATGGCTTTATCTTATAGAGCTCAAGGTTCCCGTGCTGGGAAAACAGGTTTTGCAGCTGTTTGAGCTAAGATTTCCAAGTTATTCACATAATGAAAACCTATACTTTGTTTCGGTCGAGTTCCCCATTCAAATGCATGTAACAATGAGAAACGCACTGTCTTGGCGAAAGAAAGCGTTTTTGTACAACTTCATATAAATAGCTGTAACTTTTGATAGAAGACTCAGACAAACATGTTTATGGCTTTATCTTATAGAACTCAAGGTCTCCGTGCTGGGAAAACAGGTTTTGCAGCTGTTTGAGCTAAGATTTCCAAGTTATTCACATAATGAAAACCTATACTTTGTTTCGGTGGAGTTCCCCATTCAAATGCATGTAACAGTGAGAAACGCACTGTCTTGGCGAAAGAAAGCGTTTTTGTACAACTTCATATGAATAGCTGTAACTTTTGATAGAAGACTCGGATACACATGTTTATGGCTTTATCTTATAGAGCTCAAGGTTCCCGTGCTGGGAAAACAGGTTTTGCAGCTGTTTGAGCTAAGATTTCCAAGTTATTCACATAATGAAAACCTATACTTTGTTTCGGTCGAGTTCCCCATTCAAATGAATGTAACAGTGAGAAACGCACTGTCTTGGCGAAAGAAAGCGTTTTTGTACAACTTCATATAAATAGCTGTAACTTTTGATAGAAGACTCAGACAAACATGTTTATGGCTTTATCTTATAGAACTCAAGGTCTCCGTGCTGGGAAAACAGGTTTTGCAGCTGTTTGAGCTAAGATTTCCAAGTTATTCACATAATGAAAACCTATACTTTGTTTCGGTCGAGTTCCCCATTCAAATGCATGTAACAGTGAGAAACGCACTGTCTTGGCGAAAGAAAGCGTTTTTGTACAACTTCATATGAATAGCTGTAACTTTTGATAGAAGACTCGGATACACATGTTTATGGCTTTATCTTATAGAGCTCAAGGTTCCCGTGCTGGGAAAACAGGTTTTGCAGCTGTTTGAGCTAAGATTTCCAAGTTATTCACATAATGAAAACCTATACTTTGTTTCGGTCGAGTTCCCCATTCAAATGCATGTAACAGTGAGAAACGCACTGTCTTGGCGAAAGAAAGCGTTTTTGTACAACTTCATATAAATAGCTGTAACTTTTGATAGAAGACTCAGACAAACATGTTTATGGCTTTATCTTATAGAACTCAAGGTTCCCGTGCTGGGAAAACAGGTTTTGCAGCTGTTTGAGCTAAGATTTCCAAGTTATTCACATAATGAAAACCTATACTTTGTTTCGGTCGAGTTCCCCATTCAAATGCATGTAACAGTGAGAAACGCACTGTCTTGGCGAAAGAAAGCTATTTTGTACAACTTCATTTAAATAGCTGTAACTTTTGATAGAAGACTCGGATACACATGTTTATGGCTTTATCTTATAGAACTCAAGGTTCCCGTGCTGGGAAAACAGGTTTTGCAGCTGTTTGAGCTAAGATTTCCAAGTTATTCACATAATGAAAACCTATACTTTGTTTCGGTGGAGTTCCCCATTCAAATGCATGTAACAGTGAGAAACGCACTGTCTTGGCGAAAGAAAGCGTTTTTGTACAACTTCATATGAATAGCTGTAACTTTTGATAGAAGACTCGGATACACATGTTTATGGCTTTATCTTATAGAGCTCAAGGTTCCCGTGCTGGGAAAACAGGTTTTGCAGCTGTTTGAGCTAAGATTTCCAAGTTATTCACATAATGAAAACCTATACTTTGTTTCGGTCGAGTTCCCCATTCAAATGCATGTAACAGTGAGAAACGCACTGTCTTGGCGAAAGAAAGCGTTTTTGTACAACTTCATATAAATAGCTGTAACTTTTGATAGAAGACTCAGACAAACATGTTTATGGCATTATCTTATAGAACTCAAGGTTCCCGTGCTGGGAAAACAGGTTTTGCAGCTGTTTGAGCTAAGATTTCCAAGTTATTCACATAATGAAAACCTATACTTTGTTTCGGTCGAGTTCCCCATTCAAATGCATGTAACAGTGAGAAACGCACTGTCTTGGCGAAAGAAAGCTATTTTGTACAACTTCATTTAAATAGCTGTAACTTTTGATAGAAGACTCGGATACACATGTTTATGGCTTTATCTTATAGAACTCAAGGTTCCCGTGCTGGGAAACCAGGTTTTGCAGCTGTTTGAGCTAAGATTTCCAAGTTATTCACATAATGAAAACCTATACTTTGTTTCGGTCGAGTTCCCCATTCAAATGCATGTAACAGTGAGAAACGCACTGTCTTGGCGAAAGAAAACGTTTTTGTACAACTTCATATAAATAGCTGTAACTTTTGATAGAAGACTCAGACAAACATGTTTATGGCTTTATCTTATAGAACTCAAGGTTCCCGTGCTGGGAAAACAGGTTTTGCAGCTGTTTGAGCTAAGATTTCCAAGTTATTCACATAATGAAAACCTATACTTTGTTTCGGTGGAGTTCCCCATTCAAATGCATGTAACAGTGAGAAACGCACTGTCTTGGCGAAAGAAAGCTATTTTGTACAACTTCATATAAATAGCTGTAACTTTTGATAGAAGACTCGGATACACATGTTTATGGCTTTATCTTATAGAACTCAAGGTTCCCGTGCTGGGAAAACGGGTTTTGCAGCTGTTTGAGCTAAGATTTCCAAGTTATTCACATAGTGAAAACCTATACTTTGTTTCGGTCAAGTTCCCCATTCAAATGCATGTAACAGTGAGAAACGCACTGTCTTGGCGAAAGAAAGCGTTTTTGTACAACTTCATATAAATAGCTGTAACTTTTGATAGAAGACTCGGATACCCATGTTTATGGCTTTATCTTATAGAACTCAAGGTCTCCGTGCTGGGCAAACAGGTTTTGCAGCTGTTTGAGCTAAGATTTCCAAGTTATTCACATAATGAAAACCTATACTTTGTTTCGGTGGAGTTCCCCATTCAAATGCATGTAACAGTGAGAAACGCACTGTCTTGGCGAAAGAAAGCGTTTTTGTACAACTTCATTTAAATAGCTGTAACTTTTGATAGAAGACTCGGATACACATGTTTATGGCTTTATCTTATAGAACTCAAGGTCTCCGTGCTGGGCAAACAGGTTTTGCAGCTGTTTGAGCTAAGATTTCCAAGTTATTCACATAATGAAAACCTATACTTTGTTTCGGTGGAGTTCCCCATTCAAATGCATGTAACAGTGAGAAACGCACTGTCTTGGCGAAAGAAAGCTATTTTGTACAACTTCATATAAATAGCTGTAACTTTTGATAGAAGACTCGGATACACATGTTTATGGCTTTATCTTATAGAACTCAAGGTTCCCGTGCTGGGCAAACAGGTTTTGCAGCTGTTTGAGCTAAGATTTCCAAGTTATTCACATAATGAAAACCTATACTTTGTTTCGGTCGAGTTCCCCATTCAAATGCATGTAACAGTGAGAAACGCACTGTCTTGGCGAAAGAAAGCGTTTTTGTACAACTTCATATGAATAGCTGTAACTTTTGATAGAAGACTCGGATACACATGTTTATGGCTTTATCTTATAGAGCTCAAGGTTCCCGTGCTGGGAAAACAGGTTTTGCAGCTGTTTGAGCTAAGATTTCCAAGTTATTCACATAATGAAAACCTATACTTTGTTTCGGTGGAGTTCCCCATTCAAATGCATGTAACAGTGAGAAACGCACTGTCTTGGCGAAAGAAAGCGTTTTTGTACAACTTCATATAAATAGCTGTAACTTTTGATAGAAGACTCAGACAAACATGTTTATGGCTTTATCTTATAGAACTCAAGGTTCCCGTGCTGGGAAAACAGGTTTTGCAGCTGTTTGAGCTAAGATTTCCAAGTTATTCACATAATGAAAACCTATACTTTGTTTCGGTCGAGTTCCCCATTCAAATGCATGTAACAGTGAGAAACGCACTGTCTTGGCGAAAGAAAGCTATTTTGTACAACTTCATTTAAATAGCTGTAACTTTTGATAGAAGACTCGGATACACATGTTTATGGCTTTATCTTATAGAACTCAAGGTTCCCGTGCTGGGAAAACAGGTTTTGCAGCTGTTTGAGCTAAGATTTCCAAGTTATTCACATAATGAAAACCTATACTTTGTTTCGGTGGAGTTCCCCATTCAAATGCATGTAACAGTGAGAAACGCACTGTCTTGGCGAAAGAAAGCGTTTTTGTACAACTTCATATGAATAGCTGTAACTTTTGATAGAAGACTCGGATACACATGTTTATGGCTTTATCTTATAGAGCTCAAGGTTCCCGTGCTGGGAAAACAGGTTTTGCAGCTGTTTGAGCTAAGATTTCCAAGTTATTCACATAATGAAAACCTATACTTTGTTTCGGTGGAGTTCCCCATTCAAATGCATGTAACAGTGAGAAACGCACTGTCTTGGCGAAAGAAAGCGTTTTTGTACAACTTCATATAAATAGCTGTAACTTTTGATAGAAGACTCAGACAAACATGTTTATGGCATTATCTTATAGAACTCAAGGTTCCCGTGCTGGGAAAACAGGTTTTGCAGCTGTTTGAGCTAAGATTTCCAAGTTATTCACATAATGAAAACCTATACTTTGTTTCGGTCGAGTTCCCCATTCAAATGCATGTAACAGTGAGAAACGCACTGTCTTGGCGAAAGAAAGCTATTTTGTACAACTTCATTTAAATAGCTGTAACTTTTGATAGAAGACTCGGATACACATGTTTATGGCTTTATCTTATAGAACTCAAGGTTCCCGTGCTGGGAAACCAGGTTTTGCAGCTGTTTGAGCTAAGATTTCCAAGTTATTCACATAATGAAAACCTATACTTTGTTTCGGTCGAGTTCCCCATTCAAATGCATGTAACAGTGAGAAACGCACTGTCTTGGCGAAAGAAAACGTTTTTGTACAACTTCATATAAATAGCTGTAACTTTTGATAGAAGACTCAGACAAACATGTTTATGGCTTTATCTTATAGAACTCAAGGTTCCCGTGCTGGGAAAACAGGTTTTGCAGCTGTTTGAGCTAAGATTTCCAAGTTATTCACATAATGAAAACCTATACTTTGTTTCGGTGGAGTTCCCCATTCAAATGCATGTAACAGTGAGAAACGCACTGTCTTGGCGAAAGAAAGCTATTTTGTACAACTTCATATAAATAGCTGTAACTTTTGATAGAAGACTCGGATACACATGTTTATGGCTTTATCTTATAGAACTCAAGGTTCCCATGCTGGGAAAACGGGTTTTGCAGCTGTTTGAGCTAAGATTTCCAAGTTATTCACATAGTGAAAACCTATACTTTGTTTCGGTCAAGTTCCCCATTCAAATGCATGTAACAGTGAGAAACGCACTGTCTTGGCGAAAGAAAGCGTTTTTGTACAACTTCATATAAATAGCTGTAACTTTTGATAGAAGACTCGGATACCCATGTTTATGGCTTTATCTTATAGAACTCAAGGTCTCCGTGCTGGGCAAACAGGTTTTGCAGCTGTTTGAGCTAAGATTTCCAAGTTATTCACATAATGAAAACCTATACTTTGTTTCGGTGGAGTTCCCCATTCAAATGCATGTAACAGTGAGAAACGCACTGTCTTGGCGAAAGAAAGCGTTTTTGTACAACTTCATTTAAATAGCTGTAACTTTTGATAGAAGACTCGGATACACATGTTTATGGCTTTATCTTATAGAACTCAAGGTCTCCGTGCTGGGCAAACAGTTTTTGCAGCTGTTTGAGCTAAGATTTCCAAGTTATTCACATAATGAAAACCTATACTTTGTTTCGGTGGAGTTCCCCATTCAAATGCATGTAACAGTGAGAAACGCACTGTCTTGGCGAAAGAAAGCTATTTTGTACAACTTCATATAAATAGCTGTAACTTTTGATAGAAGACTCGGATACACATGTTTATGGCTTTATCTTATAGAACTCAAGGTTCCCGTGCTGGGAAAACAGGTTTTGCAGCTGTTTGAGCTAAGATTTCCAAGTTATTCACATAGTGAAAACCTATACTTTGTTTCGGTCAAGTTCCCCATTCAAATGCATGTAACAGTGAGAAACGCACTGTCTTGGCGAAAGAAAGCGTTTTTGTACAACTTCATATAAATAGCTGTAACTTTTGATAGAAGACTCAGACAAACATGTTTATGGCTTTATCTTATAGAACTCAAGGTTCCCGTGCTGGGCAAACAGGTTTTGCAGCTGTTTGAGCTAAGATTTCCAAGTTATTCACATAATGAAAACCTATACTTTGTTTCGGTGGAGTTCCCCATTCAAATGCATGTAACAGTGAGAAACGCACTGTCTTGGCGAAAGAAAGCGTTTTTGTACAACTTCATATAAATAGCTGTAACTTTTGATAGAAGACTCAGACAAACATGTTTATGGCTTTATCTTATAGAACTCAAGGTTCCCGTGCTGGGAAAACAGGTTTTGCAGCTGTTTGAGCTAAGATTTCCAAGTTATTCACATAGTGAAAACCTATACTTTGTTTCGGTCAAGTTCCCCATTCAAATGCATGTAACAGTGAGAAACGCACTGTCTTGGCGAAAGAAAGCGTTTTTGTACAACTTCATATAAATAGCTGTAACTTTTGATAGAAGACTCAGACAAACATGTTTATGGCTTTATCTTATAGAACTCAAGGTTCCCGTGCTGGGCAAACAGGTTTTGCAGCTGTTTGAGCTAAGATTTCCAAGTTATTCACATAATGAAAACCTATACTTTGTTTCGGTGGAGTTCCCCATTCAAATGCATGTAACAGTGAGAAACGCACTGTCTTGGCGAAAGAAAGCGTTTTTGTACAACTTCATATAAATAGCTGTAACTTTTGATAGAAGACTCAGACAAACATGTTTATGGCTTTATCTTATAGAACTCAAGGTTCCCGTGCTGGGCAAACAGGTTTTGCAGCTGTTTGAGCTAAGATTTCCAAGTTATTCACATAATGAAAACCTATACTTTGTTTCGGTGGAGTTCCCCATTCAAATGAATGTAACAGTGAGAAACGCACTGTCTTGGCGAAAGAAAGCGTTTTTGTACAACTTCATATGAATAGCTGTAACTTTTGATAGAAGACTCGGATACACATGTTTATGGCTTTATCTTATAGAACTCAAGGTTCCCGTGCTGGGAAAACAGGTTTTGCAGCTGTTTGAGCTAAGATTTCCAAGTTATTCACATAATGAAAACCTATACTTTGTTACGGTCGAGTTCCCCATTCAAATGCATGTAACAGTGAGAAACGCACTGTCTTGGCGAAAGAAAGCTATTTTGTACAACTTCATATAAATAGCTGTAACTTTTGATAGAAGACTCAGACAAACATGTTTATGGCTTTATCTTATAGAACTCAAGGTTCCCGTGCTGGGCAAACAGGTTTTGCAGCTGTTTGAGCTAAGATTTCCAAGTTATTCACATAATGAAAACCTATACTTTGTTTCGGTCAAGTTCCCCATTCAAATGCATGTAACAGTGAGAAACGCACTGTCTTGGCGAAAGAAAGCGTTTTTGTACAACTTCATTTAAATAGCTGTAACTTTTGATAGAAGACTCGGATACACATGTTTATGGCTTTATCTTATAGAACTCAAGGTCTCCGTGCTGGGAAAACAGCTTTTGCAGCTGTTTGAGCTAAGATTTCCAAGTTATTCACATAATGAAAACCTATACTTTGTTTTGGTCGAGTTCCCCATTCAAATGCATGTAACAGTGAGAAACGCACTGTCTTGGCGAAAGAAAGCTATTTTGTACAACTTCATATAAATAGCTGTAACTTTTGATAGAAGACTCGGATACACATGTTTATGGCTTTATCTTATAGAACTCAAGGTCTCCGTGCTGGGAAAACAGGTTTTGCAGCTGTTTGAGCTAAGATTTCCAAGTTATTCACATAATGAAAACCTATACTTTGTTTTGGTCGAGTTCCCCATTCAAATGCATGTAACAGTGAGAAACGCACTGTCTTGGCGAAAGAAAGCGTTTTTGTACAACTTCATTTAAATAGCTGTAACTTTTGATAGAAGACTCGGATACACATGTTTATGGCTTTATCTTATAGAACTCAAGGTTCCCGTGCTGGGAAAACAGGTTTTGCAGCTGTTTGAGCTAAGATTTCCAAGTTATTCACATAGTGAAAACCTATACTTTGTTTCGGTCAAGTTCCCCATTCAAATGCATGTAACAGTGAGAAACGCACTGTCTTGGCGAAAGAAAGCGTTTTTGTACAACTTCATATAAATAGCTGTAACTTTTGATAGAAGACTCAGACAAACATGTTTATGGCTTTATCTTATAGAACTCAAGGTTCCCGTGCTGGGCAAACAGGTTTTGCAGCTGTTTGAGCTAAGATTTCCAAGTTATTCACATAATGAAAACCTATACTTTGTTTCGGTCAAGTTCCCCATTCAAATGCATGTAACAGTGAGAAACGCACTGTCTTGGCGAAAGAAAGCGTTTTTGTACAACTTCATTTAAATAGCTGTAACTTTTGATAGAAGACTCGGATACACATGTTTATGGCTTTATCTTATAGAACTCAAGGTCTCCGTGCTGGGAAAACAGCTTTTGCAGCTGTTTGAGCTAAGATTTCCAAGTTATTCACATAATGAAAACCTATACTTTGTTTCGGTCGAGTTCCCCATTCAAATGCATGTAACAGTGAGAAACGCATTGTCTTGGCGAAAGAAAGCGTTTTTGTACAACTTCATATAAATAGCTGTAACTTTTGATAGAAGACTCGGATACACATGTTTATGGCTTTATCTTATAGAACTCAAGGTTCCCGTGCTGGGAAAACAGGTTTTGCAGCTGTTTGAGCTAAGATTTCCAAGTTATTCACATAATGAAAACCTATACTTTGTTTCGGTGTAGTTCCCCATTCAAATGCATGTAACAGTGAGAAACGCACTGTCTTGGCGAAAGAAAGCGTTTTTGTACAACTTCATATGAATAGCTGTAACTTTTGATGGAAGACTCGGATACACATGTTTATGGCTTTATCTTATAGAGCTCAAGGTTCCCGTGCTGGGAAAACAGGTTTTGCAGCTGTTTGAGCTAAGATTTCCAAGTTATTCACATAATGAAAACGTATACTTTGTTTCGGTCGAGTTCCCCATTCAAATGCATGTAACAGTGAGAAACGCACTGTCTTGGCGAAAGAAAGCGTTTTTGTACAACTTCATATAAATAGCTGTAACTTTTGATAGAAGACTCGGATACACATGTTTATGGCTTTATCTTATAGAACTCAAGGTTCCCGTGCTGGGAAAACAGGTTTTGCAGCTGTTTGAGCTAAGATTTCCAAGTTATTCACATAATGAAAACCTATACTTTGTTTCGGTGGAGTTCCCCATTCAAATGCATGTAACAGTGAGAAACGCACTGTCTTGGCGAAAGAAAGCGTTTTTGTACAACTTCATATGAATAGCTGTAACTTTTGATAGAAGACTCGGATACACATGTTTATGGCTTTATCTTATAGAGCTCAAGGTTCCCGTGCTGGGAAAACAGGTTTTGCAGCTGTTTGAGCTAAGATTTCCAAGTTATTCACATAATGAAAACCTATACTTTGTTTCGGTCGAGTTCCCCATTCAAATGCATGTAACAGTGAGAAACGCACTGTCTTGGCGAAAGAAAGCGTTTTTGTACAACTTCATATAAATAGCTGTAACTTTTGATAGAAGACTCAGACAAACATGTTTATGGCTTTATCTTATAGAACTCAAGGTTCCCGTGCTGGGCAAACAGGTTTTGCAGCTGTTTGAGCTAAGATTTCCAAGTTATTCACATAATGAAAACCTATACTTTGTTTCGGTCGAGTTCCCCATTCAAATGCATGTAACAGTGAGAAACGCACTGTCTTGGCGAAAGAAAGCTATTTTGTACAACTTCATTTAAATAGCTGTAACTTTTGATAGAAGACTCGGATACACATGTTTATGGCTTTATCTTATAGAACTCAAGGTTCCCGTGCTGGGAAACCAGGTTTTGCAGCTGTTTGAGCTAAGATTTCCAAGTTATTCACATAATGAAAACCTATACTTTGTTTCGGTCGAGTTCCCCATTCAAATGCATGTAACAGTGAGAAACGCACTGTCTTGGCGAAAGAAAACGTTTTTGTACAACTTCATATAAATAGCTGTAACTTTTGATAGAAGACTCAGACAAACATGTTTATGGCTTTATCTTATAGAACTCAAGGTTCCCGTGCTGGGAAAACAGGTTTTGCAGCTGTTTGAGCTAAGATTTCCAAGTTATTCACATAATGAAAACCTATACTTTGTTTCGGTCGAGTTCCCCATTCAAATGCATGTAACAGTGAGAAACGCACTGTCTTGGCGAAAGAAAGCGTTTTTGTACAACTTCATTTAAATAGCTGTAACTTTTGATAGAAGACTCGGATACACATGTTTATGGCTTTATCTTATAGAACTCAAGGTCTCCGTGCTGGGCAAACAGGTTTTGCAGCTGTTTGAGCTAAGATTTCCAAGTTATTCACATAATGAAAACCTATACTTTGTTTCGGTGGAGTTCCCCATTCAAATGCATGTAACAGTGAGAAACGCACTGTCTTGGCGAAAGAAAGCTATTTTGTACAACTTTATATAAATAGCTGTAACTTTTGATAGAAGACTCGGATACACATGTTTATGGCTTTATCTTATAGAACTCAAGGTTCCCGTGCTGGGAAAACAGGTTTTGCAGCTGTTTGAGCTAAGATTTCCAAGTTATTCACATAGTGAAAACCTATACTTTGTTTCGGTCAAGTTCCCCATTCAAATGCATGTAACAGTGAGAAACGCACTGTCTTGGCGAAAGAAAGCGTTTTTGTACAACTTCATATAAATAGCTGTAACTTTTGATAGAAGACTCAGACAAACATGTTTATGGCTTTATCTTATAGAACTCAAGGTTCCCGTGCTGGGCAAACAGGTTTTGCAGCTGTTTGAGCTAAGATTTCCAAGTTATTCACATAATGAAAACCTATACTTTGTTTCGGTGGAGTTCCCCATTCAAATGCATGTAACAGTGAGAAACGCACTGTCTTGGCGAAAGAAAGCGTTTTTGTACAACTTCATTTAAATAGCTGTAACTTTTGATAGAAGACTCGGATACACATGTTTATGGCTTTATCTTATAGAACTCAAGGTCTCCGTGCTGGGCAAACAGGTTTTGCAGCTGTTTGAGCTAAGATTTCCAAGTTATTCACATAATGAAAACCTATACTTTGTTTCGGTGGAGTTCCCCATTCAAATGCATGTAACAGTGAGAAACGCACTGTCTTGGCGAAAGAAAGCTATTTTGTACAACTTCATATAAATAGCTGTAACTTTTGATAGAAGACTCGGATACACATGTTTATGGCTTTATCTTATAGAACTCAAGGTTCCCGTGCTGGGAAAACAGGTTTTGCAGCTGTTTGAGCTAAGATTTCCAAGTTATTCACATAGTGAAAACCTATACTTTGTTTCGGTCAAGTTCCCCATTCAAATGCATGTAACAGTGAGAAACGCACTGTCTTGGCGAAAGAAAGCGTTTTTGTACAACTTCATATAAATAGCTGTAACTTTTGATAGAAGACTCAGACAAACATGTTTATGGCTTTATCTTATAGAACTCAAGGTTCCCGTGCTGGGCAAACAGGTTTTGCAGCTGTTTGAGCTAAGATTTCCAAGTTATTCACATAATGAAAACCTATACTTTGTTTCGGTGGAGTTCCCCATTCAAAGGCATGTAACAGTGAGAAACGCACTGTCTTGGCGAAAGAAAGCGTTTTTGTACAACTTCATTTAAATAGCTGTAACTTTTGATAGAAGACTCGGATACACATGTTTATGGCTTTATCTTATAGAACTCAAGGTCTCCGTGCTGGGCAAACAGGTTTTGCAGCTGTTTGAGCTAAGATTTCCAAGTTATTCACATAATGAAAACCTATACTTTGTTTCGGTCGAGTTCCCCATTCAAATGCATGTAACAGTGAGAAACGCACTGTCTTGGCGAAAGAAAGCGTTTTTGTACAACTTCATATAAATAGCTGTAACTTTTGATAGAAGACTCGGATACACATGTTTATGGCTTTATCTTATAGAACTCAAGGTTCCCGTGCTGGGAAAACAGGTTTTGCAGCTGTTTGAGCTAAGATTTCCAAGTTATTCACATAATGAAAACCTATACTTTGTTTCGGTGGAGTTCCCCATTCAAATGCATGTAACAGTGAGAAACGCACTGTCTTGGCGAAAGAAAGCGTTTTTGTACAACTTCATATGAATAGCTGTAACTTTTGATAGAAGACTCGGATACACATGTTTATGGCTTTATCTTATAGAGCTCAAGGTTCCCGTGCTGGGAAAACAGGTTTTGCAGCTGTTTGAGCTAAGATTTCCAAGTTATTCACATAATGAAAACCTATACTTTGTTTCGGTCGAGTTCCCCATTCAAATGCATGTAACAGTGAGAAACGCACTGTCTTGGCGAAAGAAAGCGTTTTTGTACAACTTCATATAAATAGCTGTAACTTTTGATAGAAGACTCAGACAAACATGTTCATGGCTTTATCTTATAGAACTCAAGGTTCCCGTGCTGGGCAAACAGGTTTTGCAGCTGTTTGAGCTAAGATTTCCAAGTTATTCACATAATGAAAACCTATACTTTGTTTCGGTCGAGTTCCCCATTCAAATGCATGTAACAGTGAGAAACGCACTGTCTTGGCGAAAGAAAGCTATTTTGTACAACTTCATTTAAATAGCTGTAACTTTTGATAGAAGACTCGGATACACATGTTTATGGCTTTATCTTATAGAACTCAAGGTTCCCGTGCTGGGAAACCAGGTTTTGCAGCTGTTTGAGCTAAGATTTCCAAGTTATTCACATAATGAAAACCTATACTTTGTTTCGGTCGAGTTCCCCATTCAAATGCATGTAACAGTGAGAAACGCACTGTCTTGGCGAAAGAAAACGTTTTTGTACAACTTCATATAAATAGCTGTAACTTTTGATAGAAGACTCAGACAAACATGTTTATGGCTTTATCTTATAGAACTCAAGGTTCCCGTGCTGGGAAAACAGGTTTTGCAGCTGTTTGAGCTAAGATTTCCAAGTTATTCACATAATGAAAACCTATACTTTGTTTCGGTCGAGTTCCCCATTCAAATGCATGTAACAGTGAGAAACGCACTGTCTTGGCGAAAGAAAGCGTTTTTGTACAACTTCATTTAAATAGCTGTAACTTTTGATAGAAGACTCGGATACACATGTTTATGGCTTTATCTTATAGAACTCAAGGTCTCCGTGCTGGGCAAACAGGTTTTGCAGCTGTTTGAGCTAAGATTTCCAAGTTATTCACATAATGAAAACCTATACTTTGTTTCGGTGGAGTTCCCCATTCAAATGCATGTAACAGTGAGAAACGCACTGTCTTGGCGAAAGAAAGCTATTTTGTACAACTTTATATAAATAGCTGTAACTTTTGATAGAAGACTCGGATACACATGTTTATGGCTTTATCTTATAGAACTCAAGGTTCCCGTGCTGGGAAAACAGGTTTTGCAGCTGTTTGAGCTAAGATTTCCAAGTTATTCACATAATGAAAACCTATACTTTGTTTCGGTCGAGTTCCCCATTCAAATGCATGTAACAGTGAGAAACGCACTGTCTTGGCGAAAGAAAGCTATTTTGTACAACTTCATATAAATAGCTGTAACTTTTGATAGAAGACTCGGATACACATGTTTATGGCTTTATCTTATAGAACTCAAGGTTCCCGTGCTGGGAAAACAGGTTTTGCAGCTGTTTGAGCTAAGATTTCCAAGTTATTCACATAATGAAAACCTATACTTTGTTTCGGTCGAGTTCCCCATTCAAATGCATGTAACAGTGAGAAACGCACTGTCTTGGCGAAAGAAAGCTATTTTGTACAACTTCATATGAATAGCTGTAACTTTTGATAGAAGACTCGGATACACATGTTTATGGCTTTATCTTATAGAGCTCAAGGTTCCCGTGCTGGGCAAACAGGTTTTGCAGCTGTTTGAGCTAAGATTTCCAAGTTATTCACATAATGAAAACCTATACTTTGTTTCGGTCGAGTTCCCCATTCAAATGCATGTAACAGTGAGAAACGCACTGTCTTGGCGAAAGAAAGCGTTTTTGTACAACTTCATATGAATAGCTCTAACTTTTGATAGAAGACTCGGATACACATGTTTATGGCTTTATCTTATAGAACTCAAGGTCTCCGTGCTGGGCAAACAGGTTTTGCAGCTGTTTGAGCTAAGATTTCCAAGTTATTCACATAATGAAAACCTATACTTTGTTTCGGTGGAGTTCCCCATTCAAATGAATGTAACAGTGAGAAACGCACTGTCTTGGCGAAAGAAAGCGTTTTTGTACAACTTCATATGAATAGCTGTAACTTTTGATAGAAGACTCGGATACACATGTTTATGGCTTTATCTTATAGAACTCAAGGTTCCCGTGCTGGGAAAACAGCTTTTGCAGCTGTTTGAGCTAAGATTTCCAAGTTATTCACATAATGAAAACCTATACTTTGTTTCGGTCGAGTTCCCCATTCAAATGCATGTAACAGTGAGAAACGCACTGTCTTGGCGAAAGAAAGCGTCTTTGTACAACTTCATATAAATAGCTGTAACTTTTGATAGAAGACTCGGATACACATGTTTATGGCTTTATCTTATAGAACTCAAGGTCTCCGTGCTGGGCAAACAGGTTTTGCAGCTGTTTGAGCTAAGATTTCCAAGTTATTCACATAATGAAAACCTATACTTTGTTTCGGTGGAGTTCCCCATTCAAATGAATGTAACAGTGAGAAACGCACTGTCTTGGCGAAAGAAAGCGTTTTTGTACAACTTCATATGAATAGCTGTAACTTTTGATAGAAGACTCGGATACACATGTTTATGGCTTTATCTTATAGAACTCAAGGTTCCCGTGCTGGGAAAACAGCTTTTGCAGCTGTTTGAGCTAAGATTTCCAAGTTATTCACATAATGAAAACCTATACTTTGTTTCGGTCGAGTTCCCCATTCAAATGCATGTAACAGTGAGAAACGCACTGTCTTGGCGAAAGAAAGCGTCTTTGTACAACTTCATATAAATAGCTGTAACTTTTGATAGAAGACTCGGATACACATGTTTATGGCTTTATCTTATAGAACTCAAGGTCTCCGTGCTGGGAAAACAGCTTTTGCAGCTGTTTGAGCTAAGATTTCCAAGTTATTCACATAATGAAAACCTATACTTTGTTTCGGTCGAGTTCCCCATTCAAATGCATGTAACAGTGAGAAACGCACTGTCTTGGCGAAAGAAAGCGTTTTTGTACAACTTCATATGAATAGCTGTAACTTTTGATAGAAGACTCGGATACACATGTTTATGGCTTTATCTTATAGAACTCAAGGTTCCCGTGCTGGGAAAACAGGTTTTGCAGCTGTTTGAGCTAAGATTTCCAAGTTATTCACATAATGAAAACCTATACTTTGTTTCGGTCGAGTTCCCCATTCAAATGCATGTAACAGTGAGAAACGCACTGTCTTGGCGAAAGAAAGCTATTTTGTACAACTTCATTTAAATAGCTGTAACTTTTGATAGAAGACTCGGATACACATGTTTATGGCTTTATCTTATAGAGCTCAAGGTTCCCGTGCTGGGAAAACAGGTTTTGCAGCTGTTTGAGCTAAGATTTCCAAGTTATTCACATAATGAAAACCTATACTTTGTTTCGGTCGAGTTCCCCATTCAAAATGCATGTAACAGTGAGAAACGCACTGTCTTGGCGAAAGAAAGCTATTTTGTACAACTTCATATAAATAGCTGTAACTTTTGATAGAAGACTCAGACAAACATGTTTATGGCTTTATCTTATAGAACTCAAGGTTCCCGTGCTGGGAAAACAGGTTTTGCAGCTGTTTGAACTAAGATTTCCAAGTTATTCACATAATGAAAACCTATACTTTGTTTCGGTCGAGTTCCCCATTCAAATGCATGTAACAGTGAGAAACGCACTGTCTTGGCGAAAGAAAGCGTTTTTGTACAACTTCATATGAATAGCTGTAACTTTTGATAGAAGACTCGGATACACATGTTTATGGCTTTATCTTATAGAACTCAAGGTTCCCGTGCTGGGAAAACAGGTTTTGCAGCTGTTTGAGCTAAGATTTCCAAGTTATTCACATAATGAAAACCTATACTTTGTTTCGGTCGAGTTCCCCATTCAAATGCATGTAACAGTGAGAAACGCACTGTCTTGGCGAAAGAAAGCTATTTTGTACAACTTCATATAAATAGCTGTAACTTTTGATAGAAGACTCAGACAAACATGTTTATGGCTTTATCTTATAGAACTCAAGGTTCCCGTGCTGGGAAAACAGGTTTTGCAGCTGTTTGAACTAAGATTTCCAAGTTATTCACATAATGAAAACCTATACTTTGTTTCGGTCGAGTTCCCCATTCAAATGCATGTAACAGTGAGAAACGCACTGTCTTGGCGAAAGAAAGCGTTTTTGTACAACTTCATATAAATAGCTGTAACTTTTGATAGAAGACTCAGACAAACATGTTTATGGCTTTATCTTATAGAACTCAAGGTCTCCGTGCTGGGAAAACAGGTTTTGCAGCTGTTTGAGCTAAGATTTCCAAGTTATTCACATAATGAAAACCTATACTTTGTTTCGGTGGAGTTCCCCATTCAAATGCATGTAACAGTGAGAAACGCACTGTCTTGGCGAAAGAAAGCGTTTTTGTACAACTTCATATGAATAGCTGTAACTTTTGATAGAAGACTCGGATACACATGTTTATGGCTTTATCTTATAGAGCTCAAGGTTCCCGTGCTGGGAAAACAGGTTTTGCAGCTGTTTGAGCTAAGATTTCCAAGTTATTCACATAATGAAAACCTATACTTTGTTTCGGTCAAGTTCCCCATTCAAATGCATGTAACAGTGAGAAACGCACTGTCTTGGCGAAAGAAAGCGTTTTTGTACAACTTCATATAAATAGCTGTAACTTTTGATAGAAGACTCAGACAAACATGTTTATGGCTTTATCTTATAGAACTCAAGGTTCCCGTGCTGGGAAAACAGGTTTTGCAGCTGTTTGAGCTAAGATTTCCAAGTTATTCACATAATGAAAACCTATACTTTGTTTCGGTCGAGTTCCCCATTCAAATGCATGTAACAGTGAGAAACGCACTGTCTTGGCGAAAGAAAGCTATTTTGTACAACTTCATATAAATAGCTGTAACTTTTGATAGAAGACTCAGACAAACATGTTTATGGCTTTATCTTATAGAACTCAAGGTTCCCGTGCTGGGAAAACAGGTTTTGCAGCTGTTTGAACTAAGATTTCCAAGTTATTCACATAATGAAAACCTATACTTTGTTTCGGTGGAGTTCCCCATTCAAATGCATGTAACAGTGAGAAACGCACTGTCTTGGCGAAAGAAAGCGTTTTTGTACAACTTCATATAAATAGCTGTAACTTTTGATAGAAGACTCAGACAAACATGTTTATGGCTTTATCTTATAGAACTCAAGGTCTCCGTGCTGGGAAAACAGGTTTTGCAGCTGTTTGAGCTAAGATTTCCAAGTTATTCACATAATGAAAACCTATACTTTGTTTCGGTGGAGTTCCCCATTCAAATGCATGTAACAGTGAGAAACGCACTGTCTTGGCGAAAGAAAGCGTTTTTGTACAACTTCATATGAATAGCTGTAACTTTTGATAGAAGACTCGGATACACATGTTTATGGCTTTATCTTATAGAGCTCAAGGTTCCCGTGCTGGGAAAACAGGTTTTGCAGCTGTTTGAGCTAAGATTTCCAAGTTATTCACATAATGAAAACCTATACTTTGTTTCGGTCAAGTTCCCCATTCAAATGCATGTAACAGTGAGAAACGCACTGTCTTGGCGAAAGAAAGCGTTTTTGTACAACTTCATATAAATAGCTGTAACTTTTGATAGAAGACTCAGACAAACATGTTTATGGCTTTATCTTATAGAACTCAAGGTTCCCGTGCTGGGAAAACAGGTTTTGCAGCTGTTTGAGCTAAGATTTCCAAGTTATTCACATAATGAAAACCTATACTTTGTTTCGGTCGAGTTCCCCATTCAAATGCATGTAACAGTGAGAAACGCACTGTCTTGGCGAAAGAAAGCGTTTTTGTACAACTTCATATAAATAGCTGTAACTTTTGATAGAAGACTCAGACAAACATGTTTATGGCTTTATCTTATAGAACTCAAGGTTCCCGTGCTGGGCAAACAGGTTTTGCAGCTGTTTGAGCTAAGATTTCCAAGTTATTCACATAATGAAAACCTATACTTTGTTTCGGTCGAGTTCCCCATTCAAATGCATGTAACAGTGAGAAACGCACTGTCTTGGCGAAAGAAAGCGTTTTTGTACAACTTCATTTAAATAGCTGTAACTTTTGATAGAAGACTCGGATACACATGTTTATGGCTTTATCTTATAGAACTCAAGGTCTCCGTGCTGGGCAAACAGGTTTTGCAGCTGTTTGAGCTAAGATTTCCAAGTTATTCACATAATGAAAACCTATACTTTGTTTCGGTCGAGTTCCCCATTCAAATGCATGTAACAGTGAGAAACGCACTGTCTTGGCGAAAGAAAGCTATTTTGTACAACTTCATATAAATAGCTGTAACTTTTGATAGAAGACTCGGATACACATGTTTATGGCTTTATCTTATAGAACTCAAGGTCTCCGTGCTGGGAAAACAGCTTTTGCAGCTGTTTGAGCTAAGATTTCCAAGTTATTCACATAATGAAAACCTATACTTTGTTTCGGTCGAGTTCCCCATTCAAATGCATGTAACAGTGAGAAACGCACTGTCTTGGCGAAAGAAAGCGTCTTTGTACAACTTCATATAAATAGCTGTAACTTTTGATAGAAGACTCGGATACACATGTTTATGGCTTTATCTTATAGAACTCAAGGTTCCCGTGCTGGGCAAACAGGTTTTGCAGCTGTTTGAGCTAAGATTTCCAAGTTATTCACATAATGAAAACCTATACTTTGTTTCGGTGGAGTTCCCCATTCAAATGAATGTAACAGTGAGAAACGCACTGTCTTGGCGAAAGAAAGCGTTTTTGTACAACTTCATATGAATAGCTGTAACTTTTGATAGAAGACTCGGATACACATGTTTATGGCTTTATCTTATAGAACTCAAGGTTCCCGTGCTGGGAAAACAGGTTTTGCAGCTGTTTGAGCTAAGATTTCCAAGTTATTCACATAATGAAAACCTATACTTTGTTTCGGTCGAGTTCCCCATTCAAATGCATGTAACAGTGAGAAACGCACTGTCTTGGCGAAAGAAAGCTATTTTGTACAATTTCATATAAATAGCTGTAACTTTTGATAGAAGACTCGGATACACATGTTTATGGCTTTATCTTATAGAACTCAAGGTCTCCGTGCTGGGAAAACAGGTTTTGCAGCTGTTTGAGCTAAGATTTCCAAGTTATTCACATAATGAAAACCTATACTTTGTTTCGGTGGAGTTCCCCATTCAAATGCATGTAACAGTGAGAAACGCACTGTCTTGGCGAAAGAAAGCGTTTTTGTACAACTTCATATAAATAGCTGTAACTTTTGATAGAAGACTCAGACAAACATGTTTATGGCTTTATCTTATAGAACTCAAGGTTCCCGTGCTGGGCAAACAGGTTTTGCAGCTGTTTGAGCTAAGATTTCCAAGTTATTCACATAATGAAAACCTATACTTTGTTTCGGTCGAGTTCCCCATTCAAATGCATGTAACAGTGAGAAACGCACTGTCTTGGCGAAAGAAAGCTATTTTGTACAACTTCATATAAATAGCTGTAACTTTTGATAGAAGACTCGGATACACATGTTTATGGCTTTATCTTATAGAGCTCAAGGTTCCCGTGCTGGGAAAACAGGTTTTGCAGCTGTTTGAGCTAAGATTTCCAAGTTATTCACATAATGAAAACCTATACTTTGTTTCGGTCGAGTTCCCCATTCAAATGCATGTAACAGTGAGAAACGCACTGTCTTGGCGAAAGAAAGCGTTTTTGTACAACTTCATATAAATAGCTGTAACTTTTGATAGAAGACTCGGATACACATGTTTATGGCTTTATCTTATAGAACTCAAGGTTCCCGTGCTGGGCAAACAGGTTTTGCAGCTGTTTGAGCTAAGATTTCCAAGTTATTCACATAATGAAAACCTATACTTTGTTTCGGTGGAGTTCCCCATTCAAATGAATGTAACAGTGAGAAACGCACTGTCTTGGCGAAAGAAAGCGTTTTTGTACAACTTCATATAAATAGCTGTAACTTTTGATAGAAGACTCAGACAAACATGTTTATGGCTTTATCTTATAGAACTCAAGGTTCCCGTGCTGGGAAAACAGGTTTTGCAGCTGTTTGAGCTAAGATTTCCAAGTTATTCACATAATGAAAACCTATACTTTGTTTCGGTCGAGTTCCCCATTCAAATGCATGTAACAGTGAGAAACGCACTGTCTTGGCGAAAGAAAGCGTTTTTGTACAACTTCATATAAATAGCTGTAACTTTTGATAGAAGACTCAGACAAACATGTTTATGGCTTTATCTTATAGAACTCAAGGTTCCCGTGCTGGGCAAACAGGTTTTGCAGCTGTTTGAGCTAAGATTTCCAAGTTATTCACATAATGAAAACCTATACTTTGTTTCGGTCGAGTTCCCCATTCAAATGCATGTAACAGTGAGAAACGCACTGTCTTGGCGAAAGAAAGCGTTTTTGTACAACTTCATTTAAATAGCTGTAACTTTTGATAGAAGACTCGGATACACATGTTTATGGCTTTATCTTATAGAACTCAAGGTCTCCGTGCTGGGCAAACAGGTTTTGCAGCTGTTTGAGCTAAGATTTCCAAGTTATTCACATAATGAAAACCTATACTTTGTTTCGGTCGAGTTCCCCATTCAAATGCATGTAACAGTGAGAAACGCACTGTCTTGGCGAAAGAAAGCTATTTTGTACAACTTCATATAAATAGCTGTAACTTTTGATAGAAGACTCGGATACACATGTTTATGGCTTTATCTTATAGAACTCAAGGTCTCCGTGCTGGGAAAACAGCTTTTGCAGCTGTTTGAGCTAAGATTTCCAAGTTATTCACATAATGAAAACCTATACTTTGTTTCGGTCGAGTTCCCCATTCAAATGCATGTAACAGTGAGAAACGCACTGTCTTGGCGAAAGAAAGCGTCTTTGTACAACTTCATATAAATAGCTGTAACTTTTGATAGAAGACTCGGATACACATGTTTATGGCTTTATCTTATAGAACTCAAGGTTCCCGTGCTGGGCAAACAGGTTTTGCAGCTGTTTGAGCTAAGATTTCCAAGTTATTCACATAATGAAAACCTATACTTTGTTTCGGTGGAGTTCCCCATTCAAATGAATGTAACAGTGAGAAACGCACTGTCTTGGCGAAAGAAAGCGTTTTTGTACAACTTCATATGAATAGCTGTAACTTTTGATAGAAGACTCAGATACACATGTTTATGGCTTTATCTTATAGAACTCAAGGTTCCCGTGCTGGGAAAACAGGTTTTGCAGCTGTTTGAGCTAAGATTTCCAAGTTATTCACATAATGAAAACCTATACTTTGTTTCGGTCGAGTTCCCCATTCAAATGAATGTAACAGTGAGAAACGCACTGTCTTGGCGAAAGAAAGCGTTTTTGTACAACTTCATATGAATAGCTGTAACTTTTGATAGAAGACTCGGATACACATGTTTATGGCTTTATCTTATAGAGCTCAAGGTTCCCGTGCTGGGAAAACAGGTTTTGCAGCTGTTTGAGCTAAGATTTCCAAGTTATTCACATAATGAAAACCTATACTTTGTTTCGGTCGAGTTCCCCATTCAAATGCATGTAACAGTGAGAAACGCACTGTCTTGGCGAAAGAAAGCTATTTTGTACAATTTCATATAAATAGCTGTAACTTTTGATAGAAGACTCGGATACACATGTTTATGGCTTTATCTTATAGAACTCAAGGTCTCCGTGCTGGGAAAACAGGTTTTGCAGCTGTTTGAGCTAAGATTTCCAAGTTATTCACATAATGAAAACCTATACTTTGTTTCGGTGGAGTTCCCCATTCAAATGCATGTAACAGTGAGAAACGCACTGTCTTGGCGAAAGAAAGCGTTTTTGTACAACTTCATATAAATAGCTGTAACTTTTGATAGAAGACTCAGACAAACATGTTTATGGCTTTATCTTATAGAACTCAAGGTTCCCGTGCTGGGCAAACAGGTTTTGCAGCTGTTTGAGCTAAGATTTCCAAGTTATTCACATAATGAAAACCTATACTTTGTTTCGGTCGAGTTCCCCATTCAAATGCATGTAACAGTGAGAAACGCACTGTCTTGGCGAAAGAAAGCTATTTTGTACAACTTCATATAAATAGCTGTAACTTTTGATAGAAGACTCGGATACACATGTTTATGGCTTTATCTTATAGAGCTCAAGGTTCCCGTGCTGGGAAAACAGGTTTTGCAGCTGTTTGAGCTAAGATTTCCAAGTTATTCACATAATGAAAACCTATACTTTGTTTCGGTCGAGTTCCCCATTCAAATGAATGTAACAGTGAGAAACGCACTGTCTTGGCGAAAGAAAGCGTTTTTGTACAACTTCATATGAATAGCTGTAACTTTTGATAGAAGACTCGGATACACATGTTTATGGCTTTATCTTATAGAACTCAAGGTTCCCGTGCTGGGAAAACAGGTTTTGCAGCTGTTTGAGCTAAGATTTCCAAGTTATTCACATAATGAAAACCTATACTTTGTTTCGGTCGAGTTCCCCATTCAAATGAATGTAACAGTGAGAAACGCACTGTCTTGGCGAAAGAAAGCGTTTTTGTACAACTTCATATGAATAGCTGTAACTTTTGATAGAAGACTCGGATACACATGTTTATGGCTTTATCTTATAGAGCTCAAGGTTCCCGTGCTGGGAAAACAGGTTTTGCAGCTGTTTGAGCTAAGATTTCCAAGTTATTCACATAATGAAAACCTATACTTTGTTTCGGTCGAGTTCCCCATTCAAATGCATGTAACAGTGAGAAACGCACTGTCTTGGCGAAAGAAAGCTATTTTGTACAATTTCATATAAATAGCTGTAACTTTTGATAGAAGACTCGGATACACATGTTTATGGCTTTATCTTATAGAACTCAAGGTCTCCGTGCTGGGAAAACAGGTTTTGCAGCTGTTTGAGCTAAGATTTCCAAGTTATTCACATAATGAAAACCTATACTTTGTTTCGGTGGAGTTCCCCATTCAAATGCATGTAACAGTGAGAAACGCACTGTCTTGGCGAAAGAAAGCGTTTTTGTACAACTTCATATAAATAGCTGTAACTTTTGATAGAAGACTCAGACAAACATGTTTATGGCTTTATCTTATAGAACTCAAGGTTCCCGTGCTGGGCAAACAGGTTTTGCAGCTGTTTGAGCTAAGATTTCCAAGTTATTCACATAATGAAAACCTATACTTTGTTTCGGTCGAGTTCCCCATTCAAATGCATGTAACAGTGAGAAACGCACTGTCTTGGCGAAAGAAAGCTATTTTGTACAACTTCATATAAATAGCTGTAACTTTTGATAGAAGACTCGGATACACATGTTTATGGCTTTATCTTATAGAGCTCAAGGTTCCCGTGCTGGGAAAACAGGTTTTGCAGCTGTTTGAGCTAAGATTTCCAAGTTATTCACATAATGAAAACCTATACTTTGTTTCGGTCGAGTTCCCCATTCAAATGCATGTAACAGTGAGAAACGCACTGTCTTGGCGAAAGAAAGCGTTTTTGTACAACTTCATATAAATAGCTGTAACTTTTGATAGAAGACTCGGATACACATGTTTATGGCTTTATCTTATAGAACTCAAGGTTCCCGTGCTGGGCAAACAGGTTTTGCAGCTGTTTGAGCTAAGATTTCCAAGTTATTCACATAATGAAAACCTATACTTTGTTTCGGTGGAGTTCCCCATTCAAATGAATGTAACAGTGAGAAACGCACTGTCTTGGCGAAAGAAAGCGTTTTTGTACAACTTCATATGAATAGCTGTAACTTTTGATAGAAGACTCGGATACACATGTTTATGGCTTTATCTTATAGAGCTCAAGGTTCCCGTGCTGGGAAAACAGGTTTTGCAGCTGTTTGAGCTAAGATTTCCAAGTTATTCACATAATGAAAACCTATACTTTGTTTCGGTGGAGTTCCCCATTCAAATGCATGTAACAGTGAGAAACGCACTGTCTTGGCGAAAGAAAGCGTTTTTGTACAACTTCATATGAATAGCTGTAACTTTTGATAGAAGACTCGGATACACATGTTTATGGCTTTATCTTATAGAACTCAAGGTCTCCGTGCTGGGAAAACAGCTTTTGCAGCTGTTTGAGCTAAGATTTCCAAGTTATTCACATAATGAAAACCTATACTTTGTTTCGGTGGAGTTCCCCATTCAAATGCATGTAACAGTGAGAAACGCACTGTCTTGGCGAAAGAAAGCGTTTTTGTACAACTTCATATAAATAGCTGTAACTTTTGATAGAAGACTCGGATACACATGTTTATGGCTTTATCTTATAGAACTCAAGGTTCCCGTGCTGGGAAAACAGGTTTTGCAGCTGTTTGAGCTAAGATTTCCAAGTTATTCACATAATGAAAACCTATACTTTGTTTCGGTGGAGTTCCCCATTCAAATGAATGTAACAGTGAGAAACGCACTGTCTTGGCGAAAGAAAGCGTTTTTGTACAACTTCATATAAATAGCTGTAACTTTTGATAGAAGACTCGGATACACATGTTTATGGCTTTATCTTATAGAACTCAAGGTCTCCGTGCTGGGAAAACAGGTTTTGCAGCTGTTTGAGCTAAGATTTCCAAGTTATTCACATAATGAAAACCTATACTTTGTTTCGGTCGAGTTCCCCATTCAAATGCATGTAACAGTGAGAAACGCACTGTCTTGGCGAAAGAAAGCTATTTTGTACAACTTCATATAAATAGCTGTAAATTTTGATAGAAGACTCGGATACACATGTTTATGGCTTTATCTTATAGAACTCAAGGTCTCCGTGCTGGGAAAACAGGTTTTGCAGCTGTTTGAGCTAAGATTTCCAAGTTATTCACATAATGAAAACCTATACTTTGTTTCGGTCGAGTTCCCCATTCAAATGCATGTAACAGTGAGAAACGCACTGTCTTGGCGAAAGAAAGCTATTTTGTACAACTTCATATAAATAGCTGTAACTTTTGATAGAAGACTCGGATACACATGTTTATGGCTTTATCTTATAGAACTCAAGGTCTCCGTGCTGGGAAAACAGGTTTTGCAGCTGTTTGAGCTAAGATTTCCAAGTTATTCACATAATGAAAACCTATACTTTGTTTCGGTGGAGTTCCCCATTCAAATGCATGTAACAGTGAGAAACGCACTGTCTTGGCGAAAGAAAGCTATTTTGTACAACTTCATTTAAATAGCTGTAACTTTTGATAGAAGACTCGGATACACATGTTTATGGCTTTATCTTATAGAGCTCAAGGTTCCCGTGCTGGGAAAACAGGTTTTGCAGCTGTTTGAGCTAAGATTTCCAAGTTATTCACATAATGAAAACCTATACTTTGTTTCGGTCGAGTTCCCCATTCAAAATGCATGTAACAGTGAGAAACGCACTGTCTTGGCGAAAGAAAACGTTTTTGTACAACTTCATAGAAATAGCTGTAACTTTTGATAGAAGACTCAGACAAACATGTTTATGGCTTTATCTTATAGAACTCAAGGTTCCCGTGCTGGGAAAACAGGTTTTGCAGCTGTTTGAACTAAGATTTCCAAGTTATTCACATAATGAAAACCTATACTTTGTTTCGGTCGAGTTCCCCATTCAAATGCATGTAACAGTGAGAAACGCACTGTCTTGGCGAAAGAAAGCGTTTTTGTACAACTTCATATGAATAGCTGTAACTTTTGATAGAAGACTCGGATACACATGTTTATGGCTTTATCTTATAGAGCTCAAGGTACCCGTGCTGGGAAAACAGGTTTTGCAGCTGTTTGAGCTAAGATTTCCAAGTTATTCACATAATGAAAACCTATACTTTGTTTTGGTGGAGTTCCCCATTCAAATGCATGTAACAGTGAGAAACGCACTGTCTTGGCGAAAGAAAGCTATTTTGTACAACTTCATATAAATAGCTGTAACTTTTGATAGAAGACTCAGACAAACATGTTTATGGCTTTATCTTATAGAACTCAAGGTTCCCTTGCTGGGAAAACAGGTTTTGCAGCTGTTTGAGCTAAGATTTCCAAGTTATTCACATAATGAAAACCTATACTTTGTTTCGGTCGAGTTCCCCATTCAAATGCATGTAACAGTGAGAAACGCACTGTCTTGGCGAAAGAAAGCGTTTTTGTACAACTTCATTTAAATAGCTGTAACTTTTGATAGAAGACTCGGATACACATGTTTATGGCTTTATCTTATAGAACTCAAGGTCTCCGTGCTGGGCAAACAGGTTTTGCAGCTGTTTGAGCTAAGATTTCCAAGTTATTCACATAATGAAAACCTATACTTTGTTTCGGTGGAGTTCCCCATTCAAATGCATGTAACAGTGAGAAACGCACTGTCTTGGCGAAAGAAAGCTATTTTGTACAACTTCATATAAATAGCTGTAACTTTTGATAGAAGACTCGGATACACATGTTTATGGCTTTATCTTATAGAACTCAAGGTCTCCGTGCTGGGAAAACAGCTTTTGCAGCTGTTTGAGCTAAGATTTCCAAGTTATTCACATAATGAAAACCTATACTTTGTTTCGGTCGAGTTCCCCATTCAAATGCATGTAACAGTGAGAAACGCACTGTCTTGGCGAAAGAAAGCGTCTTTGTACAACTTCATATAAATAGCTGTAACTTTTGATAGAAGACTCGGATACACATGTTTATGGCTTTATCTTATAGAACTCAAGGTTCCCGTGCTGGGCAAACAGGTTTTGCAGCTGTTTGAGCTAAGATTTCCAAGTTATTCACATAATGAAAACCTATACTTTGTTTCGGTGGAGTTCCCCATTCAAATGAATGTAACAGTGAGAAACGCACTGTCTTGGCGAAAGAAAGCGTTTTTGTACAACTTCATATGAATAGCTGTAACTTTTGATAGAAGACTCGGATACACATGTTTATGGCTTTATCTTATAGAACTCAAGGTTCCCGTGCTGGGAAAACAGGTTTTGCAGCTGTTTGAGCTAAGATTTCCAAGTTATTCACATAATGAAAACCTATACTTTGTTTCGGTCGAGTTCCCCATTCAAATGAATGTAACAGTGAGAAACGCACTGTCTTGGCGAAAGAAAGCGTTTTTGTACAACTTCATATGAATAGCTGTAACTTTTGATAGAAGACTCGGATACACATGTTTATGGCTTTATCTTATAGAGCTCAAGGTTCCCGTGCTGGGAAAACAGGTTTTGCAGCTGTTTGAGCTAAGATTTCCAAGTTATTCACATAATGAAAACCTATACTTTGTTTCGGTCGAGTTCCCCATTCAAATGCATGTAACAGTGAGAAACGCACTGTCTTGGCGAAAGAAAGCTATTTTGTACAATTTCATATAAATAGCTGTAACTTTTGATAGAAGACTCGGATACACATGTTTATGGCTTTATCTTATAGAACTCAAGGTCTCCGTGCTGGGAAAACAGGTTTTGCAGCTGTTTGAGCTAAGATTTCCAAGTTATTCACATAATGAAAACCTATACTTTGTTTCGGTGGAGTTCCCCATTCAAATGCATGTAACAGTGAGAAACGCACTGTCTTGGCGAAAGAAAGCGTTTTTGTACAACTTCATATAAATAGCTGTAACTTTTGATAGAAGACTCAGACAAAAATGTTTATGGCTTTATCTTATAGAACTCAAGGTTCCCGTGCTGGGCAAACAGGTTTTGCAGCTGTTTGAGCTAAGATTTCCAAGTTATTCACATAATGAAAACCTATACTTTGTTTCGGTCGAGTTCCCCATTCAAATGCATGTAACAGTGAGAAACGCACTGTCTTGGCGAAAGAAAGCTATTTTGTACAACTTCATATAAATAGCTGTAACTTTTGATAGAAGACTCGGATACACATGTTTATGGCTTTATCTTATAGAGCTCAAGGTTCCCGTGCTGGGAAAACAGGTTTTGCAGCTGTTTGAGCTAAGATTTCCAAGTTATTCACATAATGAAAACCTATACTTTGTTTCGGTCGAGTTCCCCATTCAAATGCATGTAACAGTGAGAAACGCACTGTCTTGGCGAAAGAAAGCGTTTTTGTACAACTTCATATAAATAGCTGTAACTTTTGATAGAAGACTCGGATACACATGTTTATGGCTTTATCTTATAGAACTCAAGGTTCCCGTGCTGGGCAAACAGGTTTTGCAGCTGTTTGAGCTAAGATTTCCAAGTTATTCACATAATGAAAACCTATACTTTGTTTCGGTGGAGTTCCCCATTCAAATGAATGTAACAGTGAGAAACGCACTGTCTTGGCGAAAGAAAGCGTTTTTGTACAACCTCATATAAATAGCTGTAACTTTTGATAGAAGACTCAGACAAACATGTTTATGGCTTTATCTTATAGAACTCAAGGTTCCCGTGCTGGGAAAACAGGTTTTGCAGCTGTTTGAGCTAAGATTTCCAAGTTATTCACATAATGAAAACCTATACTTTGTTTCGGTCGAGTTCCCCATTCAAATGCATGTAACAGTGAGAAACGCACTGTCTTGGCGAAAGAAAGCGTTTTTGTACAACTTCATATAAATAGCTGTAACTTTTGATAGAAGACTCAGACAAACATGTTTATGGCTTTATCTTATAGAACTCAAGGTTCCCGTGCTGGGCAAACAGGTTTTGCAGCTGTTTGAGCTAAGATTTCCAAGTTATTCACATAATGAAAACCTATACTTTGTTTCGGTCGAGTTCCCCATTCAAATGCATGTAACAGTGAGAAACGCACTGTCTTGGCGAAAGAAAGCGTTTTTGTACAACTTCATTTAAATAGCTGTAACTTTTGATAGAAGACTCGGATACACATGTTTATGGCTTTATCTTATAGAACTCAAGGTCTCCGTGCTGGGCAAACAGGTTTTGCAGCTGTTTGAGCTAAGATTTCCAAGTTATTCACATAATGAAAACCTATACTTTGTTTCGGTCGAGTTCCCCATTCAAATGCATGTAACAGTGAGAAACGCACTGTCTTGGCGAAAGAAAGCTATTTTGTACAACTTCATATAAATAGCTGTAACTTTTGATAGAAGACTCGGATACACATGTTTATGGCTTTATCTTATAGAACTCAAGGTCTCCGTGCTGGGAAAACAGCTTTTGCAGCTGTTTGAGCTAAGATTTCCAAGTTATTCACATAATGAAAACCTATACTTTGTTTCGGTCGAGTTCCCCATTCAAATGCATGTAACAGTGAGAAACGCACTGTCTTGGCGAAAGAAAGCGTCTTTGTACAACTTCATATAAATAGCTGTAACTTTTGATAGAAGACTCGGATACACATGTTTATGGCTTTATCTTATAGAACTCAAGGTTCCCGTGCTGGGCAAACAGGTTTTGCAGCTGTTTGAGCTAAGATTTCCAAGTTATTCACATAATGAAAACCTATACTTTGTTTCGGTGGAGTTCCCCATTCAAATGAATGTAACAGTGAGAAACGCACTGTCTTGGCGAAAGAAAGCGTTTTTGTACAACTTCATATGAATAGCTGTAACTTTTGATAGAAGACTCGGATACACATGTTTATGGCTTTATCTTATAGAACTCAAGGTTCCCGTGCTGGGAAAACAGGTTTTGCAGCTGTTTGAGCTAAGATTTCCAAGTTATTCACATAATGAAAACCTATACTTTGTTTCGGTCGAGTTCCCCATTCAAATGAATGTAACAGTGAGAAACGCACTGTCTTGGCGAAAGAAAGCGTTTTTGTACAACTTCATATGAATAGCTGTAACTTTTGATAGAAGACTCGGATACACATGTTTATGGCTTTATCTTATAGAGCTCAAGGTTCCCGTGCTGGGAAAACAGGTTTTGCAGCTGTTTGAGCTAAGATTTCCAAGTTATTCACATAATGAAAACCTATACTTTGTTTCGGTCGAGTTCCCCATTCAAATGCATGTAACAGTGAGAAACGCACTGTCTTGGCGAAAGAAAGCTATTTTGTACAATTTCATATAAATAGCTGTAACTTTTGATAGAAGACTCGGATACACATGTTTATGGCTTTATCTTATAGAACTCAAGGTCTCCGTGCTGGGAAAACAGGTTTTGCAGCTGTTTGAGCTAAGATTTCCAAGTTATTCACATAATGAAAACCTATACTTTGTTTCGGTGGAGTTCCCCATTCAAATGCATGTAACAGTGAGAAACGCACTGTCTTGGCGAAAGAAAGCGTTTTTGTACAACTTCATATAAATAGCTGTAACTTTTGATAGAAGACTCAGACAAACATGTTTATGGCTTTATCTTATAGAACTCAAGGTTCCCGTGCTGGGCAAACAGGTTTTGCAGCTGTTTGAGCTAAGATTTCCAAGTTATTCACATAATGAAAACCTATACTTTGTTTCGGTCGAGTTCCCCATTCAAATGCATGTAACAGTGAGAAACGCACTGTCTTGGCGAAAGAAAGCTATTTTGTACAACTTCATATAAATAGCTGTAACTTTTGATAGAAGACTCGGATACACATGTTTATGGCTTTATCTTATAGAGCTCAAGGTTCCCGTGCTGGGAAAACAGGTTTTGCAGCTGTTTGAGCTAAGATTTCCAAGTTATTCACATAATGAAAACCTATACTTTGTTTCGGTGGAGTTCCCCATTCAAATGAATGTAACAGTGAGAAACGCACTGTCTTGGCGAAAGAAAGCGTTTTTGTACAACTTCATATGAATAGCTGTAACTTTTGATAGAAGACTCGGATACACATGTTTATGGCTTTATCTTATAGAACTCAAGGTTCCCGTGCTGGGAAAACAGGTTTTGCAGCTGTTTGAGCTAAGATTTCCAAGTTATTCACATAATGAAAACCTATACTTTGTTTCGGTCGAGTTCCCCATTCAAATGAATGTAACAGTGAGAAACGCACTGTCTTGGCGAAAGAAAGCGTTTTTGTACAACTTCATATGAATAGCTGTAACTTTTGATAGAAGACTCGGATACACATGTTTATGGCTTTATCTTATAGAGCTCAAGGTTCCCGTGCTGGGAAAACAGGTTTTGCAGCTGTTTGAGCTAAGATTTCCAAGTTATTCACATAATGAAAACCTATACTTTGTTTCGGTCGAGTTCCCCATTCAAATGCATGTAACAGTGAGAAACGCACTGTCTTGGCGAAAGAAAGCTATTTTGTACAATTTCATATAAATAGCTGTAACTTTTGATAGAAGACTCGGATACACATGTTTATGGCTTTATCTTATAGAACTCAAGGTCTCCGTGCTGGGAAAACAGGTTTTGCAGCTGTTTGAGCTAAGATTTCCAAGTTATTCACATAATGAAAACCTATACTTTGTTTCGGTGGAGTTCCCCATTCAAATGCATGTAACAGTGAGAAACGCACTGTCTTGGCGAAAGAAAGCGTTTTTGTACAACTTCATATAAATAGCTGTAACTTTTGATAGAAGACTCAGACAAACATGTTTATGGCTTTATCTTATAGAACTCAAGGTTCCCGTGCTGGGCAAACAGGTTTTGCAGCTGTTTGAGCTAAGATTTCCAAGTTATTCACATAATGAAAACCTATACTTTGTTTCGGTCGAGTTCCCCATTCAAATGCATGTAACAGTGAGAAACGCACTGTCTTGGCGAAAGAAAGCTATTTTGTACAACTTCATATAAATAGCTGTAACTTTTGATAGAAGACTCGGATACACATGTTTATGGCTTTATCTTATAGAGCTCAAGGTTCCCGTGCTGGGAAAACAGGTTTTGCAGCTGTTTGAGCTAAGATTTCCAAGTTATTCACATAATGAAAACCTATACTTTGTTTCGGTCGAGTTCCCCATTCAAATGCATGTAACAGTGAGAAACGCACTGTCTTGGCGAAAGAAAGCGTTTTTGTACAACTTCATATAAATAGCTGTAACTTTTGATAGAAGACTCGGATACACATGTTTATGGCTTTATCTTATAGAACTCAAGGTTCCCGTGCTGGGCAAACAGGTTTTGCAGCTGTTTGAGCTAAGATTTCCAAGTTATTCACATAATGAAAACCTATACTTTGTTTCGGTGGAGTTCCCCATTCAAATGAATGTAACAGTGAGAAACGCACTGTCTTGGCGAAAGAAAGCGTTTTTGTACAACTTCATATGAATAGCTGTAACTTTTGATAGAAGACTCGGATACACATGTTTATGGCTTTATCTTATAGAGCTCAAGGTTCCCGTGCTGGGAAAACAGGTTTTGCAGCTGTTTGAGCTAAGATTTCCAAGTTATTCACATAATGAAAACCTATACTTTGTTTCGGTGGAGTTCCCCATTCAAATGCATGTAACAGTGAGAAACGCACTGTCTTGGCGAAAGAAAGCGTTTTTGTACAACTTCATATGAATAGCTGTAACTTTTGATAGAAGACTCGGATACACATGTTTATGGCTTTATCTTATAGAACTCAAGGTCTCCGTGCTGGGAAAACAGCTTTTGCAGCTGTTTGAGCTAAGATTTCCAAGTTATTCACATAATGAAAACCTATACTTTGTTTCGGTGGAGTTCCCCATTCAAATGCATGTAACAGTGAGAAACGCACTGTCTTGGCGAAAGAAAGCGTTTTTGTACAACTTCATATAAATAGCTGTAACTTTTGATAGAAGACTCGGATACACATGTTTATGGCTTTATCTTATAGAACTCAAGGTTCCCGTGCTGGGAAAACAGGTTTTGCAGCTGTTTGAGCTAAGATTTCCAAGTTATTCACATAATGAAAACCTATACTTTGTTTCGGTGGAGTTCCCCATTCAAATGAATGTAACAGTGAGAAACGCACTGTCTTGGCGAAAGAAAGCGTTTTTGTACAACTTCATATAAATAGCTGTAACTTTTGATAGAAGACTCGGATACACATGTTTATGGCTTTATCTTATAGAACTCAAGGTCTCCGTGCTGGGAAAACAGGTTTTGCAGCTGTTTGAGCTAAGATTTCCAAGTTATTCACATAATGAAAACCTATACTTTGTTTCGGTCGAGTTCCCCATTCAAATGCATGTAACAGTGAGAAACGCACTGTCTTGGCGAAAGAAAGCTATTTTGTACAACTTCATATAAATAGCTGTAAATTTTGATAGAAGACTCGGATACACATGTTTATGGCTTTATCTTATAGAACTCAAGGTCTCCGTGCTGGGAAAACAGGTTTTGCAGCTGTTTGAGCTAAGATTTCCAAGTTATTCACATAATGAAAACCTATACTTTGTTTCGGTCGAGTTCCCCATTCAAATGCATGTAACAGTGAGAAACGCACTGTCTTGGCGAAAGAAAGCTATTTTGTACAACTTCATATAAATAGCTGTAACTTTTGATAGAAGACTCGGATACACATGTTTATGGCTTTATCTTATAGAACTCAAGGTCTCCGTGCTGGGAAAACAGGTTTTGCAGCTGTTTGAGCTAAGATTTCCAAGTTATTCACATAATGAAAACCTATACTTTGTTTCGGTGGAGTTCCCCATTCAAATGCATGTAACAGTGAGAAACGCACTGTCTTGGCGAAAGAAAGCTATTTTGTACAACTTCATTTAAATAGCTGTAACTTTTGATAGAAGACTCGGATACACATGTTTATGGCTTTATCTTATAGAGCTCAAGGTTCCCGTGCTGGGAAAACAGGTTTTGCAGCTGTTTGAGCTAAGATTTCCAAGTTATTCACATAATGAAAACCTATACTTTGTTTCGGTCGAGTTCCCCATTCAAAATGCATGTAACAGTGAGAAACGCACTGTCTTGGCGAAAGAAAACGTTTTTGTACAACTTCATAGAAATAGCTGTAACTTTTGATAGAAGACTCAGACAAACATGTTTATGGCTTTATCTTATAGAACTCAAGGTTCCCGTGCTGGGAAAACAGGTTTTGCAGCTGTTTGAACTAAGATTTCCAAGTTATTCACATAATGAAAACCTATACTTTGTTTCGGTCGAGTTCCCCATTCAAATGCATGTAACAGTGAGAAACGCACTGTCTTGGCGAAAGAAAGCGTTTTTGTACAACTTCATATGAATAGCTGTAACTTTTGATAGAAGACTCGGATACACATGTTTATGGCTTTATCTTATAGAGCTCAAGGTACCCGTGCTGGGAAAACAGGTTTTGCAGCTGTTTGAGCTAAGATTTCCAAGTTATTCACATAATGAAAACCTATACTTTGTTTTGGTGGAGTTCCCCATTCAAATGCATGTAACAGTGAGAAACGCACTGTCTTGGCGAAAGAAAGCTATTTTGTACAACTTCATATAAATAGCTGTAACTTTTGATAGAAGACTCAGACAAACATGTTTATGGCTTTATCTTATAGAACTCAAGGTTCCCTTGCTGGGAAAACAGGTTTTGCAGCTGTTTGAGCTAAGATTTCCAAGTTATTCACATAATGAAAACCTATACTTTGTTTCGGTCGAGTTCCCCATTCAAATGCATGTAACAGTGAGAAACGCACTGTCTTGGCGAAAGAAAGCGTTTTTGTACAACTTCATATGAATAGCTGTAACTTTTGATAGAAGACTCGGATACACATGTTTATGGCTTTATCTTATAGAGCTCAAGGTACCCGTGCTGGGAAAACAGGTTTTGCAGCTGTTTGAGCTAAGATTTCCAAGTTATTCACATAATGAAAACCTATACTTTGTTTCGGTGGAGTTCCCCATTCAAATGCATGTAACAGTGAGAAACGCACTGTCTTGGCGAAAGAAAGCTATTTTGTACAACTTCATATAAATAGCTGTAACTTTTGATAGAAGACTCGGATACACATGTTTATGGCTTTATCTTATAGAGCTCAAGGTTCCCGTGCTGGGAAAACAGGTTTTGCAGCTGTTTGAGCTAAGATTTCCAAGTTATTCACATAATGAAAACCTATACTTTGTTTCGGTCGAGTTCCCCATTCAAATGCATGTAACAGTGAGAAACGCACTGTCTTGGCGAAAGAAAGCGTCTTTGTACAACTTCATATAAATAGCTGTAACTTTTGATAGAAGACTCGGATACACATGTTTATGGCTTTATCTTATAGAACTCAAGGTTCCCGTGCTGGGAAAACAGGTTTTGCAGCTGTTTGAGCTAAGATTTCCAAGTTATTCACATAATGAAAACCTATACTTTGTTTCGGTCGAGTTCCCCATTCAAATGCATGTAACAGTGAGAAACGCACTGTCTTGGCGAAAGAAAGCTATTTTGTACAACTTCATATAAATAGCTGTAACTTTTGATAGAAGACTCAGACAAACATGTTTATGGCTTTATCTTATAGAACTCAAGGTTCCCGTGCTGGGAAAACAGGTTTTGCAGCTGTTTGAACTAAGATTTCCAAGTTATTCACATAATGAAAACCTATACTTTGTTTCGGTCGAGTTCCCCATTCAAATGCATGTAACAGTGAGAAACGCACTGTCTTGGCGAAAGAAAGCGTTTTTGTACAACTTCATATAAATAGCTGTAACTTTTGATAGAAGACTCAGACAAACATGTTTATGGCTTTATCTTATAGAACTCAAGGTCTCCGTGCTGGGAAAACAGGTTTTGCAGCTGTTTGAGCTAAGATTTCCAAGTTATTCACATAATGAAAACCTATACTTTGTTTCGGTGGAGTTCCCCATTCAAATGCATGTAACAGTGAGAAACGCACTGTCTTGGCGAAAGAAAGCGTTTTTGTACAACTTCATATGAATAGCTGTAACTTTTGATAGAAGACTTGGATACACATGTTTATGGCTTTATCTTATAGAGCTCAAGGTTCCCGTGCTGGGAAAACAGGTTTTGCAGCTGTTTGAGCTAAGATTTCCAAGTTATTCACATAATGAAAACCTATACTTTGTTTCGGTCAAGTTCCCCATTCAAATGCATGTAACAGTGAGAAACGCACTGTCTTGGCGAAAGAAAGCGTTTTTGTACAACTTCATATAAATAGCTGTAACTTTTGATAGAAGACTCAGACAAACATGTTTATGGCTTTATCTTATAGAACTCAAGGTTCCCGTGCTGGGAAAACAGGTTTTGCAGCTGTTTGAGCTAAGATTTCCAAGTTATTCACATAATGAAAACCTATACTTTGTTTCGGTCGAGTTCCCCATTCAAATGCATGTAACAGTGAGAAACGCACTGTCTTGGCGAAAGAAAGCGTTTTTGTACAACTTCATATAAATAGCTGTAACTTTTGATAGAAGACTCAGACAAACATGTTTATGGCTTTATCTTATAGAACTCAAGGTTCCCGTGCTGGGCAAACAGGTTTTGCAGCTGTTTGAGCTAAGATTTCCAAGTTATTCACATAATGAAAACCTATACTTTGTTTCGGTCGAGTTCCCCATTCAAATGCATGTAACAGTGAGAAACGCACTGTCTTGGCAAAAGAAAGCGTTTTTGTACAACTTCATTTAAATAGCTGTAACTTTTGATAGAAGACTCGGATACACATGTTTATGGCTTTATCTTATAGAACTCAAGGTCTCCGTGCTGGGCAAACAGGTTTTGCAGCTGTTTGAGCTAAGATTTCCAAGTTATTCACATAATGAAAACCTATACTTTGTTTCGGTCGAGTTCCCCATTCAAATGCATGTAACAGTGAGAAACGCACTGTCTTGGCGAAAGAAAGCTATTTTGTACAACTTCATATAAATAGCTGTAACTTTTGATAGAAGACTCGGATACACATGTTTATGGCTTTATCTTATAGAACTCAAGGTCTCCGTGCTGGGAAAACAGCTTTTGCAGCTGTTTGAGCTAAGATTTCCAAGTTATTCACATAATGAAAACCTATACTTTGTTTCGGTCGAGTTCCCCATTCAAATGCATGTAACAGTGAGAAACGCACTGTCTTGGCGAAAGAAAGCGTCTTTGTACAACTTCATATAAATAGCTGTAACTTTTGATAGAAGACTCGGATACACATGTTTATGGCTTTATCTTATAGAACTCAAGGTTCCCGTGCTGGGCAAACAGGTTTTGCAGCTGTTTGAGCTAAGATTTCCAAGTTATTCACATAATGAAAACCTATACTTTGTTTCGGTGGAGTTCCCCATTCAAATGAATGTAACAGTGAGAAACGCACTGTCTTGGCGAAAGAAAGCGTTTTTGTACAACTTCATATGAATAGCTGTAACTTTTGATAGAAGACTCGGATACACATGTTTATGGCTTTATCTTATAGAACTCAAGGTTCCCGTGCTGGGAAAACAGGTTTTGCAGCTGTTTGAGCTAAGATTTCCAAGTTATTCACATAATGAAAACCTATACTTTGTTTCGGTCGAGTTCCCCATTCAAATGAATGTAACAGTGAGAAACGCACTGTCTTGGCGAAAGAAAGCGTTTTTGTACAACTTCATATGAATAGCTGTAACTTTTGATAGAAGACTCGGATACACATGTTTATGGCTTTATCTTATAGAGCTCAAGGTTCCCGTGCTGGGAAAACAGGTTTTGCAGCTGTTTGAGCTAAGATTTCCAAGTTATTCACATAATGAAAACCTATACTTTGTTTCGGTCGAGTTCCCCATTCAAATGCATGTAACAGTGAGAAACGCACTGTCTTGGCGAAAGAAAGCTATTTTGTACAATTTCATATTAATAGCTGTAACTTTTGATAGAAGACTCGGATACACATGTTTATGGCTTTATCTTATAGAACTCAAGGTCTCCGTGCTGGGAAAACAGGTTTTGCAGCTGTTTGAGCTAAGATTTCCAAGTTATTCACATAATGAAAACCTATACTTTGTTTCGGTGGAGTTCCCCATTCAAATGCATGTAACAGTGAGAAACGCACTGTCTTGGCGAAAGAAAGTGTTTTTGTACAACTTCATATAAATAGCTGTAACTTTTGATAGAAGACTCAGACAAACATGTTTATGGCTTTATCTTATAGAACTCAAGGTTCCCGTGCTGGGCAAACAGGTTTTGCAGCTGTTTGAGCTAAGATTTCCAAGTTATTCACATAATGAAAACCTATACTTTGTTTCGGTGGAGTTCCCCATTCAAATGCATGTAACAGTGAGAAACGCTCTGTCTTGGCGAAAGAAAGCGTTTTTGTACAACTTCATATAAATAGCTGTAACTTTTGATAGAAGACTCGGATACACATGTTTATGGCTTTATCTTATAGAACTCAAGGTTCCCGTGCTGGGAAAACAGGTTTTGCAGCTGTTTGAGCTAAGATTTCCAAGTTATTCACATAATGAAAACCTATACTTTGTTTCGGTCGAGTTCCCCATTCAAATGCATGTAACAGTGAGAAACGCACTGTCTTGGCGAAAGAAAGCGTTTTTGTACAACTTCATATAAATAGCTGTAACTTTTGATAGAAGACTCAGACAAACATGTTTATGGCTTTATCTTATAGAACTCAAGGTTCCCGTGCTGGGCAAACAGGTTTTGCAGCTGTTTGAGCTAAGATTTCCAAGTTATTCACATAATGAAAACCTATACTTTGTTTCGGTCGAGTTCCCCATTCAAATGCATGTAACAGTGAGAAACGCACTGTCTTGGCAAAAGAAAGCGTTTTTGTACAACTTCATTTAAATAGCTGTAACTTTTGATAGAAGACTCGGATACACATGTTTATGGCTTTATCTTATAGAACTCAAGGTCTCCGTGCTGGGCAAACAGGTTTTGCAGCTGTTTGAGCTAAGATTTCCAAGTTATTCACATAATGAAAACCTATACTTTGTTTCGGTCGAGTTCCCCATTCAAATGCATGTAACAGTGAGAAACGCACTGTCTTGGCGAAAGAAAGCTATTTTGTACAACTTCATATAAATAGCTGTAACTTTTGATAGAAGACTCGGATACACATGTTTATGGCTTTATCTTATAGAACTCAAGGTCTCCGTGCTGGGAAAACAGCTTTTGCAGCTGTTTGAGCTAAGATTTCCAAGTTATTCACATAATGAAAACCTATACTTTGTTTCGGTCGAGTTCCCCATTCAAATGCATGTAACAGTGAGAAACGCACTGTCTTGGCGAAAGAAAGCGTCTTTGTACAACTTCATATAAATAGCTGTAACTTTTGATAGAAGACTCGGATACACATGTTTATGGCTTTATCTTATAGAACTCAAGGTTCCCGTGCTGGGCAAACAGGTTTTGCAGCTGTTTGAGCTAAGATTTCCAAGTTATTCACATAATGAAAACCTATACTTTGTTTCGGTGGAGTTCCCCATTCAAATGAATGTAACAGTGAGAAACGCACTGTCTTGGCGAAAGAAAGCGTTTTTGTACAACTTCATATGAATAGCTGTAACTTTTGATAGAAGACTCGGATACACATGTTTATGGCTTTATCTTATAGAACTCAAGGTTCCCGTGCTGGGAAAACAGGTTTTGCAGCTGTTTGAGCTAAGATTTCCAAGTTATTCACATAATGAAAACCTATACTTTGTTTCGGTCGAGTTCCCCATTCAAATGAATGTAACAGTGAGAAACGCACTGTCTTGGCGAAAGAAAGCGTTTTTGTACAACTTCATATGAATAGCTGTAACTTTTGATAGAAGACTCGGATACACATGTTTATGGCTTTATCTTATAGAGCTCAAGGTTCCCGTGCTGGGAAAACAGGTTTTGCAGCTGTTTGAGCTAAGATTTCCAAGTTATTCACATAATGAAAACCTATACTTTGTTTCGGTCGAGTTCCCCATTCAAATGCATGTAACAGTGAGAAACGCACTGTCTTGGCGAAAGAAAGCTATTTTGTACAATTTCATATTAATAGCTGTAACTTTTGATAGAAGACTCGGATACACATGTTTATGGCTTTATCTTATAGAACTCAAGGTCTCCGTGCTGGGAAAACAGGTTTTGCAGCTGTTTGAGCTAAGATTTCCAAGTTATTCACATAATGAAAACCTATACTTTGTTTCGGTGGAGTTCCCCATTCAAATGCATGTAACAGTGAGAAACGCACTGTCTTGGCGAAAGAAAGTGTTTTTGTACAACTTCATATAAATAGCTGTAACTTTTGATAGAAGACTCAGACAAACATGTTTATGGCTTTATCTTATAGAACTCAAGGTTCCCGTGCTGGGCAAACAGGTTTTGCAGCTGTTTGAGCTAAGATTTCCAAGTTATTCACATAATGAAAACCTATACTTTGTTTCGGTGGAGTTCCCCATTCAAATGCATGTAACAGTGAGAAACGCTCTGTCTTGGCGAAAGAAAGCGTTTTTGTACAACTTCATATAAATAGCTGTAACTTTTGATAGAAGACTCGGATACACATGTTTATGGCTTTATCTTATAGAACTCAAGGTTCCCGTGCTGGGAAAACAGGTTTTGCAGCTGTTTGAGCTAAGATTTCCAAGTTATTCACATAATGAAAACCTATACTTTGTTTCGGTGGAGTTCCCCATTCAAATGAATGTAACAGTGAGAAACGCACTGTCTTGGCGAAAGAAAGCGTTTTTGTACAACATCATATAAATAGCTGTAACTTTTGATAGAAGACTCGGATACACATGTTTATGGCTTTATCTTATAGAACTCAAGGTCTCCGTGCTGGGAAAACAGGTTTTGCAGCTGTTTGAGCTAAGATTTCCAAGTTATTCACATAATGAAAACCTATACTTTGTTTCGGTCGAGTTCCCCATTCAAATGCATGTAACAGTGAGAAACGCACTGTCTTGGCGAAAGAAAGCTATTTTGTACAACTTCATATAAATAGCTGTAAATTTTGATAGAAGACTCGGATACACATGTTTATGGCTTTATCTTATAGAACTCAAGGTCTCCGTGCTGGGAAAACAGGTTTTGCAGCTGTTTGAGCTAAGATTTCCAAGTTATTCACATAATGAAAACCTATACTTTGTTTCGGTCGAGTTCCCCATTCAAATGCATGTAACAGTGAGAAACGCACTGTCTTGGCGAAAGAAAGCTATTTTGTACAACTTCATATAAATAGCTGTAACTTTTGATAGAAGACTCGGATACACATGTTTATGGCTTTATCTTATAGAACTCAAGGTCTCCGTGCTGGGAAAACAGGTTTTGCAGCTGTTTGAGCTAAGATTTCCAAGTTATTCACATAATGAAAACCTATACTTTGTTTCGGTGGAGTTCCCCATTCAAATGCATGTAACAGTGAGAAGCGCACTGTCTTGGCGAAAGAAAGCTATTTTGTACAACTTCATTTAAATAGCTGTAACTTTTGATAGAAGACTCGGATACACATGTTTATGGCTTTATCTTATAGAGCTCAAGGTTCCCGTGCTGGGAAAACAGGTTTTGCAGCTGTTTGAGCTAAGATTTCCAAGTTATTCACATAATGAAAACCTATACTTTGTTTCGGTCGAGTTCCCCATTCAAAATGCATGTAACAGTGAGAAACGCACTGTCTTGGCGAAAGAAAACGTTTTTGTACAACTTCATAGAAATAGCTGTAACTTTTGATAGAAGACTCAGACAAACATGTTTATGGCCTTATCTTATAGAACTCAAGGTCCCCGTGCTGGGAAAACAGGTTTTGCAGCTGTTTGAGCTAAGATTTCCAAGTTATTCACATAATGAAAACCTATACTTTGTTTCGGTCGAGTTCCCCATTCAAATGCATGTAACAGTGAGAAACGCACTGTCTTGGCGAAAGAAAGCTATTTTGTACAACTTCATATAAATAGCTGTAACTTTTGATAGAAGACTCAGACAAACATGTTTATGGCTTTATCTTATAGAACTCAAGGTTCCCGTGCTGGGAAAACAGGTTTTGCAGCTGTTTGAACTAAGATTTCCAAGTTATTCACATAATGAAAACCTATACTTTGTTTCGGTCGAGTTCCCCATTCAAATGCATGTAACAGTGAGAAACGCACTGTCTTGGCGAAAGAAAGCGTTTTTGTACAACTTCATATGAATAGCTGTAACTTTTGATAGAAGACTCGGATACACATGTTTATGGCTTTATCTTATAGAACTCAAGGTTCCCGTGCTGGGAAAACAGGTTTTGCAGCTGTTTGAGCTAAGATTTCCAAGTTATTCACATAATGAAAACCTATACTTTGTTTTGGTGGAGTTCCCCATTCAAATGCATGTAACAGTGAGAAACGCACTGTCTTGGCGAAAGAAAGCGTTTTTGTACAACTTCATATAAATAGCTGTAACTTTTGATAGAAGACTCAGACAAACATGTTTATGGCTTTATCTTATAGAACTCAAAGTCTCCGTGCTGGGAAAACAGGTTTTGCAGCTGTTTGAGCTAAGATTTCCAAGTTATTCACATAATGAAAACCTATACTTTGTTTCGGTCGAGTTCCCCATTCAAATGCATGTAACAGTGAGAAACGCACTGTCTTGGCGAAAGAAAGCGTTTTTGTACAACTTCATATGAATAGCTGTAACTTTTGATAGAAGACTCGGATACACATGTTTATGGCTTTATCTTATAGAGCTCAAGGTACCCGTGCTGGGAAAACAGGTTTTGCAGCTGTTTGAGCTAAGATTTCCAAGTTATTCACATAATGAAAACCTATACTTTGTTTCGGTGGAGTTCCCCATTCAAATGCATGTAACAGTGAGAAACGCACTGTCTTGGCGAAAGAAAGCTATTTTGTACAACTTCATATAAATAGCTGTAACTTTTGATAGAAGACTCAGACAAACATGTTTATGGCTTTATCTTATAGAACTCAAGGTTCCCTTGCTGGGAAAACAGGTTTTGCAGCTGTTTGAGCTAAGATTTCCAAGTTATTCACATAATGAAAACCTATACTTTGTTTCGGTCGAGTTCCCCATTCAAATGCATGTAACAGTGAGAAACGCACTGTCTTGGCGAAAGAAAGCTATTTTGTACAACTTCATATAAATAGCTGTAACTTTTGATAGAAGACTCGGATACACATGTTTATGGCTTTATCTTATAGAACTCAAGGTTCCCGTGCTGGGAAAACAGGTTTTGCAGCTGTTTGAGCTAAGATTTCCAAGTTATTCACATAATGAAAACCTATACTTTGTTTCGGTGGAGTTCCCCATTCAAATGCATGTAACAGTGAGAAACGCACTGTCTTGGCGAAAGAAAGCTATTTTGTACAACTTCATATGAATAGCTGTAACTTTTGATAGAAGACTCGGATACACATGTTTATGGCTTTATCTTATAGAGCTCAAGGTTCCCGTGCTGGGCAAACAGGTTTTGCAGCTGTTTGAGCTAAGATTTCCAAGTTATTCACATAATGAAAACCTATACTTTGTTTCGGTCGAGTTCCCCATTCAAATGCATGTAACAGTGAGAAACGCACTGTCTTGGCGAAAGAAAGCGTTTTTGTACAACTTCATATGAATAGCTGTAACTTTTGATAGAAGACTCGGATACACATGTTTATGGCTTTATCTTATAGAACTCAAGGTCTCCGTGCTGGGCAAACAGGTTTTGCAGCTGTTTGAGCTAAGATTTCCAAGTTATTCACATAATGAAAACCTATACTTTGTTTCGGTGGAGTTCCCCATTCAAATGAATGTAACAGTGAGAAACGCACTGTCTTGGCGAAAGAAAGCGTTTTTGTACAACTTCATATGAATAGCTGTAACTTTTGATAGAAGACTCGGATACACATGTTTATGGCTTTATCTTATAGAACTCAAGGTTCCCGTGCTGGGAAAACAGGTTTTGCAGCTGTTTGAGCTAAGATTTCCAAGTTATTCACATAATGAAAACCTATACTTTGTTTCGGTCGAGTTCCCCATTCAAATGCATGTAACAGTGAGAAACGCACTGTCTTGGCGAAAGAAAGCGTCTTTGTACAACTTCATATAAATAGCTGTAACTTTTGATAGAAGACTCGGATACACATGTTTATGGCTTTATCTTATAGAACTCAAGGTCTCCGTGCTGGGAAAACAGCTTTTGCAGCTGTTTGAGCTAAGATTTCCAAGTTATTCACATAATGAAAACCTATACTTTGTTTCGGTGGAGTTCCCCATTCAAATGCATGTAACAGTGAGAAACGCACTGTCTTGGCGAAAGAAAGCGTTTTTGTACAACTTCATATAAATAGCTGTAACTTTTGATAGAAGACTCGGATACACATGTTTATGGCTTTATCTTATAGAACTCAAGGTTCCCGTGCTGGGAAAACAGGTTTTGCAGCTGTTTGAGCTAAGATTTCCAAGTTATTCACATAATGAAAACCTATACTTTGTTTCGGTGGAGTTCCCCATTCAAATGAATGTAACAGTGAGAAACGCACTGTCTTGGCGAAAGAAAGCGTTTTTGTACAACTTCATATAAATAGCTGTAACTTTTGATAGAAGACTCGGATACACATGTTTATGGCTTTATCTTATAGAACTCAAGGTCTCCGTGCTGGGAAAACAGGTTTTGCAGCTGTTTGAGCTAAGATTTCCAAGTTATTCACATAATGAAAACCTATACTTTGTTTCGGTCGAGTTCCCCATTCAAATGCATGTAACAGTGAGAAACGCACTGTCTTGGCGAAAGAAAGCGTTTTTGTACAACTTCATATAAATAGCTGTAACTTTTGATAGAAGACTCGGATACACATGTTTATGGCTTTATCTTATAGAACTCAAGGTCTCCGTGCTGGGAAAACAGGTTTTGCAGCTGTTTGAGCTAAGATTTCCAAGTTATTCACATAATGAAAACCTATACTTTGTTTCGGTGGAGTTCCCCATTCAAATGCATGTAACAGTGAGAAACGCACTGTCTTGGCGAAAGAAAGCGTTTTTGTACAACTTCATATAAATAGCTGTAACTTTTGATAGAAGACTCGGATACACATGTTTATGGCTTTATCTTATAGAACTCAAGGTTCCCGTGCTGGGAAAACAGGTTTTGCAGCTGTTTGAGCTAAGATTTCCAAGTTATTCACATAATGAAAACCTATACTTTGTTTCGGTGGAGTTCCCCATTCAAATGAATGTAACAGTGAGAAACGCACTGTCTTGGCGAAAGAAAGCGTTTTTGTACAACTTCATATGAATAGCTGTAACTTTTGATAGAAGACTCGGATACACATGTTTATGGCTTTATCTTATAGAGCTCAAGGTTCCCGTGCTGGGAAAACAGGTTTTGCAGCTGTTTGAGCTAAGATTTCCAAGTTATTCACATAATGAAAACCTATACTTTGTTTCGGTGGAGTTCCCCATTCAAATGCATGTAACAGTGAGAAACGCACTGTCTTGGCGAAAGAAAGCTATTTTGTACAACTTCATTTAAATAGCTGTAACTTTTGATAGAAGACTCGGATACACATGTTTATGGCTTTATCTTATAGAGCTCAAGGTTCCCGTGCTGGGAAAACAGGTTTTGCAGCTGTTTGAGCTAAGATTTCCAAGTTATTCACATAATGAAAACCTATACTTTGTTTCGGTCGAGTTCCCCATTCAAAATGCATGTAACAGTGAGAAACGCACTGTCTTGGCGAAAGAAAACGTTTTTGTACAACTTCATAGAAATAGCTGTAACTTTTGATAGAAGACTCAGACAAACATGTTTATGGCCTTATCTTATAGAACTCAAGGTCCCCGTGCTGGGAAAACAGGTTTTGCAGCTGTTTGAGCTAAGATTTCCAAGTTATTCACATAATGAAAACCTATACTTTGTTTCGGTCGAGTTCCCCATTCAAATGCATGTAACAGTGAGAAACGCACTGTCTTGGCGAAAGAAAGCGTTTTTGTACAACTTCATATAAATAGCTGTAACTTTTGATAGAAGACTCGGATACACATGTTTATGGCTTTATCTTATAGAACTCAAGGTCTCCGTGCTGGGAAAACAGGTTTTGCAGCTGTTTGAGCTAAGATTTCCAAGTTATTCACATAATGAAAACCTATACTTTGTTTCGGTCGAGTTCCCCATTCAAATGCATGTAACAGTGAGAAACGCACTGTCTTGGCGAAAGAAAGCTATTTTGTACAACTTCATATAAATAGCTGTAACTTTTGATAGAAGACTCGGATACACATGTTTATGGCTTTATCTTATAGAACTCAAGGTTCCCGTGCTGGGAAAACAGGTTTTGCAGCTGTTTGAGCTAAGATTTCCAAGTTATTCACATAATGAAAACCTATACTTTGTTTCGGTGGAGTTCCCCATTCAAAATGCATGTAACAGTGAGAAACGCACTGTCTTGGCGAAAGAAAACGTTTTTGTACAACTTCATATAAATAGCTGTAACTTTTGATAGAAGACTCGGATACACATGTTTATGGCTTTATCTTATAGAACTCAAGGTTCCCGTGCTGGGAAAACAGGTTTTGCAGCTGTTTGAGCTAAGATTTCCAAGTTATTCACATAATGAAAACCTATACTTTGTTTCGGTGGAGTTCCCCATTCAAATGAATGTAACAGTGAGAAACGCACTGTCTTGGCGAAAGAAAGCGTTTTTGTACAACTTCATATGAATAGCTGTAACTTTTGATAGAAGACTCGGATACACATGTTTATGGCTTTATCTTATAGAGCTCAAGGTTCCCGTGCTGGGAAAACAGGTTTTGCAGCTGTTTGAGCTAAGATTTCCAAGTTATTCACATAATGAAAACCTATACTTTGTTTCGGTGGAGTTCCCCATTCAAATGCATGTGAGAAACGCACTGTCTTGGCGAAAGAAAGCGTTTTTGTACAACTTCATTTAAATAGCTGTAACTTTTGATAGAAGACTCGGATAAACATGTTTATGGCTTTATCTTATAGAGCTCAAGGTTCCCGTGCTGGGAAAACAGGTTTTGCAGCTGTTTGAGCTAAGATTTCCAAGTTATTCACATAATGAAAACCTATACTTTGTTTCGGTCGAGTTCCCCATTCAAAATGCATGTAACAGTGAGAAACGCACTGTCTTGGCGAAAGAAAACGTTTTTGTACAACTTCATAGAAATAGCTGTAACTTTTGATAGAAGACTCAGACAAACATGTTTATGGCCTTATCTTATAGAACTCAAGGTCCCCGTGCTGGGAAAACAGGTTTTGCAGCTGTTTGAGCTAAGATTTCCAAGTTATTCACATAATGAAAACCTATACTTTGTTTCGGTGGAGTTCCCCATTCAAATGCATGTAACAGTGAGAAACGCACTGTCTTGGCGAAAGAAAGCTATTTTGTACAACTTCATATAAATAGCTGTAACTTTTGATAGAAGACTCAGACAAACATGTTTATGGCTTTATCTTATAGAACTCAAGGTTCCCGTGCTGGGAAAACAGGTTTTGCAGCTGTTTGAACTAAGATTTCCAAGTTATTCACATAATGAAAACCTATACTTTGTTTCGGTCGAGTTCCCCATTCAAATGCATGTAACAGTGAGAAACGCACTGTCTTGGCGAAAGAAAGCGTTTTTGTACAACTTCATATGAATAGCTGTAACTTTTGATAGAAGACTCGGATACACATGTTTATGGCTTTATCTTATAGAACTCAAGGTTCCCGTGCTGGGAAAACAGGTTTTGCAGCTGTTTGAGCTAAGATTTCCAAGTTATTCACATAATGAAAACCTATACTTTGTTTTGGTGGAGTTCCCCATTCAAATGCATGTAACAGTGAGAAACGCACTGTCTTGGCGAAAGAAAGCTATTTTGTACAACTTCATATAAATAGCTGTAACTTTTGATAGAAGACTCGGATACACATGTTTATGGCTTTATCTTATAGAACTCAAGGTTCCCGTGCTGGGAAAACAGGTTTTGCAGCTGTTTGAGCTAAGATTTCCAAGTTATTCACATAATGAAAACCTATACTTTGTTTCGGTCGAGTTCCCCATTCAAATGCATGTAACAGTGAGAAACGCACTGTCTTGGCGAAAGAAACCTATTTTGTACAACTTCATATAAATAGCTGTAACTTTTGATAGAAGACTCAGACAAACATGTTTATGGCTTTATCTTATAGAACTCAAGGTTCCCGTGCTGGGAAAACAGGTTTTGCAGCTGTTTGAACTAAGATTTCCAAGTTATTCACATAATGAAAACCTATACTTTGTTTCGGTCGAGTTCCCCATTCAAATGCATGTAACAGTGAGAAACGCACTGTCTTGGCGAAAGAAAGCGTTTTTGTACAACTTCATATAAATAGCTGTAACTTTTGATAGAAGACTCAGACAAACATGTTTATGGCTTTATCTTATAGAACTCAAGGTCTCCGTGCTGGGAAAACAGGTTTTGCAGCTGTTTGAGCTAAGATTTCCAAGTTATTCACATAATGAAAACCTATACTTTGTTTCGGTGGAGTTCCCCATTCAAATGCATGTAACAGTGAGAAACGCACTGTCTTGGCGAAAGAAAGCGTTTTTGTACAACTTCATATAAATAGCTGTAACTTTTGATAGAAGACTCGGATACACATGTTTATGGCTTTATCTTATAGAGCTCAAGGTTCCCGTGCTGGGAAAACAGGTTTTGCAGCTGTTTGAGCTAAGATTTCCAAGTTATTCACATAATGAAAACCTATACTTTGTTTCGGTCGAGTTCCCCATTCAAAATGCATGTAACAGTGAGAAACGCACTGTCTTGGCGAAAGAAAACGTTTTTGTACAACTTCATAGAAATAGCTGTAACTTTTGATAGAAGACTCAGACAAACATGTTTATGGCTTTATCTTATAGAACTCAAGGTCCCCGTGCTGGGAAAACAGGTTTTGCAGCTGTTTGAGCTAAGATTTCCAAGTTATTCACATAATGAAAACCTATACTTTGTTTCGGTCGAGTTCCCCATTCAAATGCATGTAACAGTGAGAAACGCACTGTCTTGGCGAAAGAAAGCGTTTTTGTACAACTTCATATGAATAGCTGTAACTTTTGATAGAAGACTCGGATACACATACTTATGGCTTTATCTTATAGAGCTCAAGGTACCCGTGCTGGGAAAACAGGTTTTGCAGCTGTTTGAGCTAAGATTTCCAAGTTATTCACATAATGAAAACCTATACTTTGTTTCGGTGGAGTTCCCCATTCAAATGCATGTAACAGTGAGAAACGCACTGTCTTGGCGAAAGAAAGCGTTTTTGTACAACTTCATAGAAATAGCTGTAACTTTTGATAGAAGACTCAGACAAACATGTTTATGGCTTTATCTTATAGAACTCAAGGTTCCCGTGCTGGGAAAACAGGTTTTGCAGCTGTTTGAGCTAAGATTTCCAAGTTATTCACATAGTGAAAACCTATACTTTGTTTCGGTCAAGTTCCCCATTCAAATGCATGTAACAGTGAGAAACGCACTATCTTGGCGAAAGAAAGCGTTTTTGTACAACTTCATATAAATAGCTGTAACTTTTGATAGAAGACTCAGACAAACATGTTTATGGCTTTATCTTATAGAACTCAAGGTCTCCGTGCTGGGAAAACAGGTTTTGCAGCTGTTTGAGCTAAGATTTCCAAGTTATTCACATAATGAAAACCTATACTTTGTTTCGGTCGAGTTCCCCATTCAAATGCATGTAACAGTGAGAAACGCACTGTCTTGGCGAAAGAAAGCGTTTTTGTACAACTTCATATGAATAGCTGTAACTTTTGATAGAAGACTCGGATACACATGTTTATGGCTTTATCTTATAGAACTCAAGGTCTCCGTGCTGGGCAAACAGGTTTTGCAGCTGTTTGAGCTAAGATTTCCAAGTTATTCACATAATGAAAACCTATACTTTGTTTCGGTCGAGTTCCCCATTCAAATGCATGTAACAGTGAGAAACGCACTGTCTTGGCGAAAGAAAGCGTTTTTGTACAACTTCATATGAATAGCTGTAACTTTTGATAGAAGACTCGGATACACATGTTTATGGCTTTATCTTATAGAGCTCAAGGTTCCCGTGCTGGGAAAACAGGTTTTGCAGCTGTTTGAGCTAAGATTTCCAAGTTATTCACATAATGAAAACCTATACTTTGTTTTGGTGGAGTTCCCCATTCAAATGCATGTAACAGTGAGAAACGCACTGTCTTGGCGAAAGAAAGCGTTTTTGTACAACTTCATATAAATAGCTGTAACTTTTGATAGAAGACTCGGATACACATGTTTATGGCTTTATCTTATAGAACTCAAGGTCTCCGTGCTGGGCAAACAGGTTTTGCAGCTGTTTGAGCTAAGATTTCCAAGTTATTCACATAATGAAAACCTATACTTTGTTTCGGTGGAGTTCCCCATTCAAATGCATGTAACAGTGAGAAACGCACTGTCTTGGCGAAAGAAAGCGTTTTTGTACAACTTCATATAAATAGCTGTAACTTTTGATAGAAGACTCAGACAAACATGTTTATGGCTTTATCTTATAGAACTCAAGGTCTCCGTGCTGGGAAAACAGGTTTTGCAGCTGTTTGAGCTAAGATTTCCAAGTTATTCACATAATGAAAACCTATACTTTGTTTCGGTCGAGTTCCCCATTCAAATGCATGTAACAGTGAGAAACGCACTGTCTTGGCGAAAGAAAGCGTTTTTGTACAACTTCATATGAATAGCTGTAACTTTTGATAGAAGACTCGGATACACATGTTTATGGCTTTATCTTATAGAACTCAAGGTCTCCGTGCTGGGCAAACAGGTTTTGCAGCTGTTTGAGCTAAGATTTCCAAGTTATTCACATAATGAAAACCTATACTTTGTTTCGGTCGAGTTCCCCATTCAAATGCATGTAACAGTGAGAAACGCACTGTCTTGGCGAAAGAAAGCGTTTTTGTACAACTTCATATGAATAGCTGTAACTTTTGATAGAAGACTCGGATACACATGTTTATGGCTTTATCTTATAGAGCTCAAGGTTCCCGTGCTGGGAAAACAGGTTTTGCAGCTGTTTGAGCTAAGATTTCCAAGTTATTCACATAATGAAAACCTATACTTTGTTTTGGTGGAGTTCCCCATTCAAATGCATGTAACAGTGAGAAACGCACTGTCTTGGCGAAAGAAAGCGTTTTTGTACAACTTCATATAAATAGCTGTAACTTTTGATAGAAGACTCGGATACACATGTTTATGGCTTTATCTTATAGAACTCAAGGTCTCCGTGCTGGGCAAACAGGTTTTGCAGCTGTTTGAGCTAAGATTTCCAAGTTATTCACATAATGAAAACCTATACTTTGTTTCGGTGGAGTTCCCCATTCAAATGCATGTAACAGTGAGAAACGCACTGTCTTGGCGAAAGAAAGCGTTTTTGTACAACTTCATATAAATAGCTGTAACTTTTGATAGAAGACTCAGACAAACATGTTTATGGCTTTATCTTATAGAACTCAAGGTCTCCGTGCTGGGAAAACAGGTTTTGCAGCTGTTTGAGCTAAGATTTCCAAGTTATTCACATAATGAAAACCTATACTTTGTTTCGGTCGAGTTCCCCATTCAAATGCATGTAACAGTGAGAAACGCACTGTCTTGGCGAAAGAAAGCGTTTTTGTACAACTTCATATGAATAGCTGTAACTTTTGATAGAAGACTCGGATACACATGTTTATGGCTTTATCTTATAGAACTCAAGGTCTCCGTGCTGGGCAAACAGGTTTTGCAGCTGTTTGAGCTAAGATTTCCAAGTTATTCACATAATGAAAACCTATACTTTGTTTCGGTCGAGTTCCCCATTCAAATGCATGTAACAGTGAGAAACGCACTGTCTTGGCGAAAGAAAGCGTTTTTGTACAACTTCATATGAATAGCTGTAACTTTTGATAGAAGACTCGGATACACATGTTTATGGCTTTATCTTATAGAGCTCAAGGTTCCCGTGCTGGGAAAACAGGTTTTGCAGCTGTTTGAGCTAAGATTTCCAAGTTATTCACATAATGAAAACCTATACTTTGTTTCGGTCGAGTTCCCCATTCAAATGCATGTAACAGTGAGAAACGCACTGTCTTGGCGAAAGAAAGCGTTTTTGTACAACTTCATATAAATAGCTGTAACTTTTGATAGAAGACTCGGATACACATGTTTATGGCTTTATCTTATAGAACTCAAGGTCTCCGTGCTGGGCAAACAGGTTTTGCAGCTGTTTGAGCTAAGATTTCCAAGTTATTCACATAATGAAAACCTATACTTTGTTTCGGTGGAGTTCCCCATTCAAATGCATGTAACAGTGAGAAACGCACTGTCTTGGCGAAAGAAAGCGTTTTTGTACAACTTCATATGAATAGCTGTAACTTTTGATAGAAGACTCGGATACACATGTTTATGGCTTTATCTTATAGAGCTCAAGGTTCCCGTGCTGGGAAAACAGGTTTTGCAGCTGTTTGAGCTAAGATTTCCAAGTTATTCACATAATGAAAACCTATACTTTGTTTTGGTGGAGTTCCCCATTCAAATGCATGTAACAGTGAGAAACGCACTGTCTTGGCGAAAGAAAGCGTTTTTGTACAACTTCATATAAATAGCTGTAACTTTTGATAGAAGACTCGGATACACATGTTTATGGCTTTATCTTATAGAACTCAAGGTTCCCGTGCTGGGCATACAGGTTTTGCAGCTGTTTGAGCTAAGATTTCCAAGTTATTCACATAATGAAAACCTATACTTTGTTTTGGTGGAGTTCCCCATTCAAATGCATGTAACAGTGAGAAACGCACTGTCTTGGCGAAAGAAAGCGTTTTTGTACAACTTCATAGAAATAGCTGTAACTTTTGATAGAAGACTCAGACAAACATGTTTATGGCTTTATCTTATAGAACTCAAGGTTCCCGTGCTGGGAAAACAGGTTTTGCAGCTGTTTGAGCTAAGATTTCCAAGTTATTCACATAGTGAAAACCTATACTTTGTTTCGGTCAAGTTCCCCATTCAAATGCATGTAACAGTGAGAAACGCACTATCTTGGCGAAAGAAAGCGTTTTTGTACAACTTCATATAAATAGCTGTAACTTTTGATAGAAGACTCAGACAAACATGTTTATGGCTTTATCTTATAGAACTCAAGGTCTCCGTGCTGGGAAAACAGGTTTTGCAGCTGTTTGAGCTAAGATTTCCAAGTTATTCACATAATGAAAACCTATACTTTGTTTCGGTCGAGTTCCCCATTCAAATGCATGTAACAGTGAGAAACGCACTGTCTTGGCGAAAGAAAGCGTTTTTGTACAACTTCATATAAATAGCTGTAACTTTTGATAGAAGACTCGGATACACATGTTTATGGCTTTATCTTATAGAACTCAAGGTCTCCGTGCTGGGAAAACAGCTTTTGCAGCTGTTTGAGCTAAGATTTCCAAGTTATTCACATAGTGAAAACCTATACTTTGTTTCGGTGGAGTTCCCCATTCAAATGCATGTAACAGTGAGAAACGCACTATCTTGGCGAAAGAAAGCGTTTTTGTACAACTTCATATAAATAGCTGTAACTTTTGATAGAAGACTCAGACAAACATGTTTATGGCTTTATCTTATAGAACTCAAGGTCTCCGTGCTGGGAAAACAGGTTTTGCAGCTGTTTGAGCTAAGATTTCCAAGTTATTCACATAATGAAAACCTATACTTTGTTTCGGTGGAGTTCCCCATTCAAATGCATGTAACAGTGAGAAACGCACTGTCTTGGCGAAAGAAAGCGTTTTTGTACAACTTCATATGAATAGCTGTAACTTTTGATAGAAGACTCGGATACACATGTTTATGGCTTTATCTTATAGAGCTCAAGGTTCCCGTGCTGGGAAAACAGGTTTTGCAGCTGTTTGAGCTAAGATTTCCAAGTTATTCACATAATGAAAACCTATACTTTGTTTTGGTGGAGTTCCCCATTCAAATGCATGTAACAGTGAGAAACGCACTGTCTTGGCGAAAGAAAGCGTTTTTGTACAACTTCATATGAATAGCTGTAACTTTTGATAGAAGACTCGGATACACATGTTTATGGCTTTATCTTATAGAGCTCAAGGTTCCCGTGCTGGGAAAACAGGTTTTGCAGCTGTTTGAGCTAAGATTTCCAAGTTATTCACATAATGAAAACCTATACTTTGTTTTGGTGGAGTTCCCCATTCAAATGCATGTAACAGTGAGAAACGCACTGTCTTGGCGAAAGAAAGCGTTTTTGTACAACTTCATATAAATAGCTGTAACTTTTGATAGAAGACTCGGATACACATGTTTATGGCTTTATCTTATAGAACTCAAGGTCTCCGTGCTGGGCAAACAGGTTTTGCAGCTGTTTGAGCTAAGATTTCCAAGTTATTCACATAATGAAAACCTATACTTTGTTTCGGTGGAGTTCCCCATTCAAATGCATGTAACAGTGAGAAACGCACTGTCTTGGCGAAAGAAAGCGTTTTTGTACAACTTCATATGAATAGCTGTAACTTTTGATAGAAGACTCGGATACACATGTTTATGGCTTTATCTTATAGAGCTCAAGGTTCCCGTGCTGGGAAAACAGGTTTTGCAGCTGTTTGAGCTAAGATTTCCAAGTTATTCACATAATGAAAACCTATACTTTGTTTCGGTCGAGTTCCCCATTCAAATGCATGTAACAGTGAGAAACGCACTGTCTTGGCGAAAGAAAGCGTTTTTGTACAACTTCATATAAATAGCTGTAACTTTTGATAGAAGACTCGGATACACATGTTTATGGCTTTATCTTATAGAACTCAAGGTCTCCGTGCTGGGCAAACAGGTTTTGCAGCTGTTTGAGCTAAGATTTCCAAGTTATTCACATAATGAAAACCTATACTTTGTTTCGGTGGAGTTCCCCATTCAAATGCATGTAACAGTGAGAAACGCACTGTCTTGGCGAAAGAAAGCGTTTTTGTACAACTTCATATGAATAGCTGTAACTTTTGATAGAAGACTCGGATACACATGTTTATGGCTTTATCTTATAGAGCTCAAGGTTCCCGTGCTGGGAAAACAGGTTTTGCAGCTGTTTGAGCTAAGATTTCCAAGTTATTCACATAATGAAAACCTATACTTTGTTTTGGTGGAGTTCCCCATTCAAATGCATGTAACAGTGAGAAACGCACTGTCTTGGCGAAAGAAAGCGTTTTTGTACAACTTCATATAAATAGCTGTAACTTTTGATAGAAGACTCGGATACACATGTTTATGGCTTTATCTTATAGAACTCAAGGTCTCCGTGCTGGGCAAACAGGTTTTGCAGCTGTTTGAGCTAAGATTTCCAAGTTATTCACATAATGAAAACCTATACTTTGTTTCGGTCGAGTTCCCCATTCAAATGCATGTAACAGTGAGAAACGCACTGTCTTGGCGAAAGAAAGCGTTTTTGTACAACTTCATATAAATAGCTGTAACTTTTGATAGAAGACTCAGACAAACATGTTTATGGCTTTATCTTATAGAACTCAAGGTCTCTGTGCTCGGCAAACAGGTTTTGCAGCTGTTTGAGCTAAGATTTCCAAGTTATTCACATAATGAAAACCTATACTTTGTTTCGGTCGAGTTCCCCATTCAAATGCATGTAACAGTGAGAAACGCACTATCTTGGCGAAAGAAAGCGTTTTTGTACAACTTCATATAAATAGCTGTAACTTTTGATAGAAGACTCAGACAAACATGTTTATGGCTTTATCTTATAGAACTCAAGGTCTCCGTGCTGGGAAAACAGGTTTTGCAGCTGTTTGAGCTAAGATTTCCAAGTTATTCACATAATGAAAACCTATACTTTGTTTCGGTGGAGTTCCCCATTCAAATGCATGTAACAGTGAGAAACGCACTGTCTTGGCGAAAGAAAGCGTTTTTGTACAACTTCATATGAATAGCTGTAACTTTTGATAGAAGACTCGGATACACATGTTTATGGCTTTATCTTATAGAGCTCAAGGTTCCCGTGCTGGGAAAACAGGTTTTGCAGCTGTTTGAGCTAAGATTTCCAAGTTATTCACATAATGAAAACCTATACTTTGTTTTGGTGGAGTTCCCCATTCAAATGCATGTAACAGTGAGAAACGCACTGTCTTGGCGAAAGAAAGCGTTTTTGTACAACTTCATATGAATAGCTGTAACTTTTGATAGAAGACTCGGATACACATGTTTATGGCTTTATCTTATAGAGCTCAAGGTTCCCGTGCTGGGAAAACAGGTTTTGCAGCTGTTTGAGCTAAGATTTCCAAGTTATTCACATAATGAAAACCTATACTTTGTTTTGGTGGAGTTCCCCATTCAAATGCATGTAACAGTGAGAAACGCACTGTCTTGGCGAAAGAAAGCGTTTTTGTACAACTTCATATAAATAGCTGTAACTTTTGATAGAAGACTCGGATACACATGTTTATGGCTTTATCTTATAGAACTCAAGGTCTCCGTGCTGGGCAAACAGGTTTTGCAGCTGTTTGAGCTAAGATTTCCAAGTTATTCACATAATGAAAACCTATACTTTGTTTCGGTGGAGTTCCCCATTCAAATGCATGTAACAGTGAGAAACGCACTGTCTTGGCGAAAGAAAGCGTTTTTGTACAACTTCATATGAATAGCTGTAACTTTTGATAGAAGACTCGGATACACATGTTTATGGCTTTATCTTATAGAGCTCAAGGTTCCCGTGCTGGGAAAACAGGTTTTGCAGCTGTTTGAGCTAAGATTTCCAAGTTATTCACATAATGAAAACCTATACTTTGTTTCGGTCGAGTTCCCCATTCAAATGCATGTAACAGTGAGAAACGCACTGTCTTGGCGAAAGAAAGCGTTTTTGTACAACTTCATATAAATAGCTGTAACTTTTGATAGAAGACTCGGATACACATGTTTATGGCTTTATCTTATAGAACTCAAGGTCTCCGTGCTGGGCAAACAGGTTTTGCAGCTGTTTGAGCTAAGATTTCCAAGTTATTCACATAATGAAAACCTATACTTTGTTTCGGTGGAGTTCCCCATTCAAATGCATGTAACAGTGAGAAACGCACTGTCTTGGCGAAAGAAAGCGTTTTTGTACAACTTCATATGAATAGCTGTAACTTTTGATAGAAGACTCGGATACACATGTTTATGGCTTTATCTTATAGAGCTCAAGGTTCCCGTGCTGGGAAAACAGGTTTTGCAGCTGTTTGAGCTAAGATTTCCAAGTTATTCACATAATGAAAACCTATACTTTGTTTTGGTGGAGTTCCCCATTCAAATGCATGTAACAGTGAGAAACGCACTGTCTTGGCGAAAGAAAGCGTTTTTGTACAACTTCATATAAATAGCTGTAACTTTTGATAGAAGACTCGGATACACATGTTTATGGCTTTATCTTATAGAACTCAAGGTCTCCGTGCTGGGCAAACAGGTTTTGCAGCTGTTTGAGCTAAGATTTCCAAGTTATTCACATAATGAAAACCTATACTTTGTTTCGGTCGAGTTCCCCATTCAAATGCATGTAACAGTGAGAAACGCACTGTCTTGGCGAAAGAAAGCGTTTTTGTACAACTTCATATAAATAGCTGTAACTTTTGATAGAAGACTCAGACAAACATGTTTATGGCTTTATCTTATAGAACTCAAGGTCTCTGTGCTCGGCAAACAGGTTTTGCAGCTGTTTGAGCTAAGATTTCCAAGTTATTCACATAATGAAAACCTATACTTTGTTTCGGTCGAGTTCCCCATTCAAATGCATGTAACAGTGAGAAACGCACTGTCTTGGCGAAAGAAAGCGTTTTTGTACAACTTCATATAAATAGCTGTAACTTTTGATAGAAGACTCGGATACACATGTTTATGGCTTTATCTTATAGAACTCAAGGTCTCCGTGCTGGGAAAACAGGTTTTGCAGCTGTTTGAGCTAAGATTTCCAAGTTATTCACATAATGAAAACCTATACTTTGTTTCGGTGGAGTTCCCCATTCAAATGCATGTAACAGTGAGAAACGCACTGTCTTGGCGAAAGAAAGCGTTTTTGTACAACTTCATATAAATAGCTGTAACTTTTGATAGAAGACTCGGATACACATGTTTATGGCTTTATCTTATAGAACTCAAGGTTCCCGTGCTGGGAAAACAGGTTTTGCAGCTGTTTGAGCTAAGATTTCCAAGTTATTCACATAATGAAAACCTATACTTTGTTTCGGTGGAGTTCCCCATTCAAATGAATGTAACAGTGAGAAACGCACTGTCTTGGCGAAAGAAAGCGTTTTTGTACAACTTCATATAAATAGCTGTAACTTTTGATAGAAGACTCAGACAAACATGTTTATGGCTTTATCTTATAGAACTCAAGGTTCCCGTGCTGGGAAAACAGGTTTTGCAGCTGTTTGAGCTAAGATTTCCAAGTTATTCACATAATGAAAACCTATACTTTGTTTCGGTGGAGTTCCCCATTCAAAGGCATGTAACAGTGAGAAACGCACTGTCTTGGCGAAAGAAAGCGTTTTTGTACAACTTCATTTAAATAGCTGTAACTTTTGATAGAAGACTCAGACAAACATGTTTATGGCTTTATCTTATAGAACTCAAGGTCCCCGTGCTGGGAAAACAGGTTTTGCAGCTGTTTGAGCTAAGATTTCCAAGTTATTCACATAATGAAAACCTATACTTTGTTTCGGTCGAGTTCCCCATTCAAATGCATGTAACAGTGAGAAACGCACTGTCTTGGCGAAAGAAAGCGTTTTTGTACAACTTCATATGAATAGCTGTAACTTTTGATAGAAGACTCAGACAAACATGTTTATGGCTTTATCTTATAGAACTCAAGGTTCCCGTGCTGGGAAAACAGGTTTTGCAGCTGTTTGAGCTAAGATTTCCAAGTTATTCACATAGTGAAAACCTATACTTTGTTTCGGTCAAGTTCCCCATTCAAATGCATGTAACAGTGAGAAACGCACTATCTTGGCGAAAGAAAGCGTTTTTGTACAACTTCATATAAATAGCTGTAACTTTTGATAGAAGACTCAGACAAACATGTTTATGGCTTTATCTTATAGAACTCAAGGTCTCCGTGCTGGGAAAACAGGTTTTGCAGCTGTTTGAGCTAAGATTTCCAAGTTATTCACATAATGAAAACCTATACTTTGTTTCGGTCGAGTTCCCCATTCAAATGCATGTAACAGTGAGAAACGCACTGTCTTGGCGAAAGAAAGCGTTTTTGTACAACTTCATATGAATAGCTGTAACTTTTGATAGAAGACTCGGATACACATGTTTATGGCTTTATCTTATAGAACTCAAGGTCTCCGTGCTGGGCAAACAGGTTTTGCAGCTGTTTGAGCTAAGATTTCCAAGTTATTCACATAATGAAAACCTATACTTTGTTTCGGTCGAGTTCCCCATTCAAATGCATGTAACAGTGAGAAACGCACTGTCTTGGCGAAAGAAAGCGTTTTTGTACAACTTCATATGAATAGCTGTAACTTTTGATAGAAGACTCGGATACACATGTTTATGGCTTTATCTTATAGAGCTCAAGGTTCCCGTGCTGGGAAAACAGGTTTTGCAGCTGTTTGAGCTAAGATTTCCAAGTTATTCACATAATGAAAACCTATACTTTGTTTTGGTGGAGTTCCCCATTCAAATGCATGTAACAGTGAGAAACGCACTGTCTTGGCGAAAGAAAGCGTTTTTGTACAACTTCATATAAATAGCTGTAACTTTTGATAGAAGACTCGGATACACATGTTTATGGCTTTATCTTATAGAACTCAAGGTCTCCGTGCTGGGCAAACAGGTTTTGCAGCTGTTTGAGCTAAGATTTCCAAGTTATTCACATAATGAAAACCTATACTTTGTTTCGGTGGAGTTCCCCATTCAAATGCATGTAACAGTGAGAAACGCACTGTCTTGGCGAAAGAAAGCGTTTTTGTACAACTTCATATAAATAGCTGTAACTTTTGATAGAAGACTCAGACAAACATGTTTATGGCTTTATCTTATAGAACTCAAGGTCTCCGTGCTGGGAAAACAGGTTTTGCAGCTGTTTGAGCTAAGATTTCCAAGTTATTCACATAATGAAAACCTATACTTTGTTTCGGTCGAGTTCCCCATTCAAATGCATGTAACAGTGAGAAACGCACTGTCTTGGCGAAAGAAAGCGTTTTTGTACAACTTCATATGAATAGCTGTAACTTTTGATAGAAGACTCGGATACACATGTTTATGGCTTTATCTTATAGAACTCAAGGTCTCCGTGCTGGGCAAACAGGTTTTGCAGCTGTTTGAGCTAAGATTTCCAAGTTATTCACATAATGAAAACCTATACTTTGTTTCGGTCGAGTTCCCCATTCAAATGCATGTAACAGTGAGAAACGCACTGTCTTGGCGAAAGAAAGCGTTTTTGTACAACTTCATATGAATAGCTGTAACTTTTGATAGAAGACTCGGATACACATGTTTATGGCTTTATCTTATAGAGCTCAAGGTTCCCGTGCTGGGAAAACAGGTTTTGCAGCTGTTTGAGCTAAGATTTCCAAGTTATTCACATAATGAAAACCTATACTTTGTTTTGGTGGAGTTCCCCATTCAAATGCATGTAACAGTGAGAAACGCACTGTCTTGGCGAAAGAAAGCGTTTTTGTACAACTTCATATAAATAGCTGTAACTTTTGATAGAAGACTCGGATACACATGTTTATGGCTTTATCTTATAGAACTCAAGGTCTCCGTGCTGGGCAAACAGGTTTTGCAGCTGTTTGAGCTAAGATTTCCAAGTTATTCACATAATGAAAACCTATACTTTGTTTCGGTGGAGTTCCCCATTCAAATGCATGTAACAGTGAGAAACGCACTGTCTTGGCGAAAGAAAGCGTTTTTGTACAACTTCATATAAATAGCTGTAACTTTTGATAGAAGACTCAGACAAACATGTTTATGGCTTTATCTTATAGAACTCAAGGTCTCCGTGCTGGGAAAACAGGTTTTGCAGCTGTTTGAGCTAAGATTTCCAAGTTATTCACATAATGAAAACCTATACTTTGTTTCGGTCGAGTTCCCCATTCAAATGCATGTAACAGTGAGAAACGCACTGTCTTGGCGAAAGAAAGCGTTTTTGTACAACTTCATATGAATAGCTGTAACTTTTGATAGAAGACTCGGATACACATGTTTATGGCTTTATCTTATAGAACTCAAGGTCTCCGTGCTGGGCAAACAGGTTTTGCAGCTGTTTGAGCTAAGATTTCCAAGTTATTCACATAATGAAAACCTATACTTTGTTTCGGTCGAGTTCCCCATTCAAATGCATGTAACAGTGAGAAACGCACTGTCTTGGCGAAAGAAAGCGTTTTTGTACAACTTCATATGAATAGCTGTAACTTTTGATAGAAGACTCGGATACACATGTTTATGGCTTTATCTTATAGAGCTCAAGGTTCCCGTGCTGGGAAAACAGGTTTTGCAGCTGTTTGAGCTAAGATTTCCAAGTTATTCACATAATGAAAACCTATACTTTGTTTCGGTCGAGTTCCCCATTCAAATGCATGTAACAGTGAGAAACGCACTGTCTTGGCGAAAGAAAGCGTTTTTGTACAACTTCATATAAATAGCTGTAACTTTTGATAGAAGACTCGGATACACATGTTTATGGCTTTATCTTATAGAACTCAAGGTCTCCGTGCTGGGCAAACAGGTTTTGCAGCTGTTTGAGCTAAGATTTCCAAGTTATTCACATAATGAAAACCTATACTTTGTTTCGGTGGAGTTCCCCATTCAAATGCATGTAACAGTGAGAAACGCACTGTCTTGGCGAAAGAAAGCGTTTTTGTACAACTTCATATGAATAGCTGTAACTTTTGATAGAAGACTCGGATACACATGTTTATGGCTTTATCTTATAGAGCTCAAGGTTCCCGTGCTGGGAAAACAGGTTTTGCAGCTGTTTGAGCTAAGATTTCCAAGTTATTCACATAATGAAAACCTATACTTTGTTTTGGTGGAGTTCCCCATTCAAATGCATGTAACAGTGAGAAACGCACTGTCTTGGCGAAAGAAAGCGTTTTTGTACAACTTCATATAAATAGCTGTAACTTTTGATAGAAGACTCGGATACACATGTTTATGGCTTTATCTTATAGAACTCAAGGTCTCCGTGCTGGGCAAACAGCTTTTGCAGCTGTTTGAGCTAAGATTTCCAAGTTATTCACATAATGAAAACCTATACTTTGTTTCGGTCGAGTTCCCCATTCAAATGCATGTAACAGTGAGAAACGCACTGTCTTGGCGAAAGAAAGCGTTTTTGTACAACTTCATATAAATAGCTGTAACTTTTGATAGAAGACTCAGACAAAAATGTTTATGGCTTTATCTTATAGAACTCAAGGTCTCTGTGCTCGGCAAACAGGTTTTGCAGCTGTTTGAGCTAAGATTTCCAAGTTATTCACATAATGAAAACCTATACTTTGTTTCGGTCGAGTTCCCCATTCAAATGCATGTAACAGTGAGAAACGCACTGTCTTGGCGAAAGAAAGCGTTTTTGTACAACTTCATATAAATAGCTGTAACTTTTGATAGAAGACTCGGATACACATGTTTATGGCTTTATCTTATAGAACTCAAGGTCTCCGTGCTGGGAAAACAGCTTTTGCAGCTGTTTGAGCTAAGATTTCCAAGTTATTCACATAATGAAAACCTATACTTTGTTTCGGTGGAGTTCCCCATTCAAATGCATGTAACAGTGAGAAACGCACTGTCTTGGCGAAAGAAAGCGTTTTTGTACAACTTCATAGAAATAGCTGTAACTTTTGATAGAAGACTCAGACAAACATGTTTATGGCTTTATCTTATAGAACTCAAGGTTCCCGTGCTGGGAAAACAGGTTTTGCAGCTGTTTGAGCTAAGATTTCCAAGTTATTCACATAGTGAAAACCTATACTTTGTTTCGGTCAAGTTCCCCATTCAAATGCATGTAACAGTGAGAAACGCACTATCTTGGCGAAAGAAAGCGTTTTTGTACAACTTCATATAAATAGCTGTAACTTTTGATAGAAGACTCAGACAAACATGTTTATGGCTTTATCTTATAGAACTCAAGGTCTCCGTGCTGGGAAAACAGGTTTTGCAGCTGTTTGAGCTAAGATTTCCAAGTTATTCACATAATGAAAACCTATACTTTGTTTCGGTCGAGTTCCCCATTCAAATGCATGTAACAGTGAGAAACGCACTGTCTTGGCGAAAGAAAGCGTTTTTGTACAACTTCATATAAATAGCTGTAACTTTTGATAGAAGACTCGGATACACATGTTTATGGCTTTATCTTATAGAACTCAAGGTCTCCGTGCTGGGAAAACAGCTTTTGCAGCTGTTTGAGCTAAGATTTCCAAGTTATTCACATAATGAAAACCTATACTTTGTTTCGGTGGAGTTCCCCATTCAAATGCATGTAACAGTGAGAAACGCACTGTCTTGGCGAAAGAAAGCGTTTTTGTACAACTTCATAGAAATAGCTGTAACTTTTGATAGAAGACTCAGACAAACATGTTTATGGCTTTATCTTATAGAACTCAAGGTTCCCGTGCTGGGAAAACAGGTTTTGCAGCTGTTTGAGCTAAGATTTCCAAGTTATTCACATAGTGAAAACCTATACTTTGTTTCGGTCAAGTTCCCCATTCAAATGCATGTAACAGTGAGAAACGCACTATCTTGGCGAAAGAAAGCGTTTTTGTACAACTTCATATAAATAGCTGTAACTTTTGATAGAAGACTCAGACAAACATGTTTATGGCTTTATCTTATAGAACTCAAGGTCTCCGTGCTGGGAAAACAGGTTTTGCAGCTGTTTGAGCTAAGATTTCCAAGTTATTCACATAATGAAAACCTATACTTTGTTTCGGTGGAGTTCCCCATTCAAATGCATGTAACAGTGAGAAACGCACTGTCTTGGCGAAAGAAAGCGTTTTTGTACAACTTCATATGAATAGCTGTAACTTTTGATAGAAGACTCGGATACACATGTTTATGGCTTTATCTTATAGAGCTCAAGGTTCCCGTGCTGGGAAAACAGGTTTTGCAGCTGTTTGAGCTAAGATTTCCAAGTTATTCACATAATGAAAACCTATACTTTGTTTTGGTGGAGTTCCCCATTCAAATGCATGTAACAGTGAGAAACGCACTGTCTTGGCGAAAGAAAGCGTTTTTGTACAACTTCATATGAATAGCTGTAACTTTTGATAGAAGACTCGGATACACATGTTTATGGCTTTATCTTATAGAGCTCAAGGTTCCCGTGCTGGGAAAACAGGTTTTGCAGCTGTTTGAGCTAAGATTTCCAAGTTATTCACATAATGAAAACCTATACTTTGTTTTGGTGGAGTTCCCCATTCAAATGCATGTAACAGTGAGAAACGCACTGTCTTGGCGAAAGAAAGCGTTTTTGTACAACTTCATATAAATAGCTGTAACTTTTGATAGAAGACTCGGATACACATGTTTATGGCTTTATCTTATAGAACTCAAGGTCTCCGTGCTGGGCAAACAGGTTTTGCAGCTGTTTGAGCTAAGATTTCCAAGTTATTCACATAATGAAAACCTATACTTTGTTTCGGTGGAGTTCCCCATTCAAATGCATGTAACAGTGAGAAACGCACTGTCTTGGCGAAAGAAAGCGTTTTTGTACAACTTCATATGAATAGCTGTAACTTTTGATAGAAGACTCGGATACACATGTTTATGGCTTTATCTTATAGAGCTCAAGGTTCCCGTGCTGGGAAAACAGGTTTTGCAGCTGTTTGAGCTAAGATTTCCAAGTTATTCACATAATGAAAACCTATACTTTGTTTCGGTCGAGTTCCCCATTCAAATGCATGTAACAGTGAGAAACGCACTGTCTTGGCGAAAGAAAGCGTTTTTGTACAACTTCATATAAATAGCTGTAACTTTTGATAGAAGACTCGGATACACATGTTTATGGCTTTATCTTATAGAACTCAAGGTCTCCGTGCTGGGCAAACAGGTTTTGCAGCTGTTTGAGCTAAGATTTCCAAGTTATTCACATAATGAAAACCTATACTTTGTTTCGGTGGAGTTCCCCATTCAAATGCATGTAACAGTGAGAAACGCACTGTCTTGGCGAAAGAAAGCGTTTTTGTACAACTTCATATGAATAGCTGTAACTTTTGATAGAAGACTCGGATACACATGTTTATGGCTTTATCTTATAGAGCTCAAGGTTCCCGTGCTGGGAAAACAGGTTTTGCAGCTGTTTGAGCTAAGATTTCCAAGTTATTCACATAATGAAAACCTATACTTTGTTTTGGTGGAGTTCCCCATTCAAATGCATGTAACAGTGAGAAACGCACTGTCTTGGCGAAAGAAAGCGTTTTTGTACAACTTCATATAAATAGCTGTAACTTTTGATAGAAGACTCGGATACACATGTTTATGGCTTTATCTTATAGAACTCAAGGTCTCCGTGCTGGGCAAACAGGTTTTGCAGCTGTTTGAGCTAAGATTTCCAAGTTATTCACATAATGAAAACCTATACTTTGTTTCGGTCGAGTTCCCCATTCAAATGCATGTAACAGTGAGAAACGCACTGTCTTGGCGAAAGAAAGCGTTTTTGTACAACTTCATATAAATAGCTGTAACTTTTGATAGAAGACTCAGACAAACATGTTTATGGCTTTATCTTATAGAACTCAAGGTCTCTGTGCTCGGCAAACAGGTTTTGCAGCTGTTTGAGCTAAGATTTCCAAGTTATTCACATAATGAAAACCTATACTTTGTTTCGGTCGAGTTCCCCATTCAAATGCATGTAACAGTGAGAAACGCACTATCTTGGCGAAAGAAAGCGTTTTTGTACAACTTCATATAAATAGCTGTAACTTTTGATAGAAGACTCAGACAAACATGTTTATGGCTTTATCTTATAGAACTCAAGGTCTCCGTGCTGGGAAAACAGGTTTTGCAGCTGTTTGAGCTAAGATTTCCAAGTTATTCACATAATGAAAACCTATACTTTGTTTCGGTGGAGTTCCCCATTCAAATGCATGTAACAGTGAGAAACGCACTGTCTTGGCGAAAGAAAGCGTTTTTGTACAACTTCATATGAATAGCTGTAACTTTTGATAGAAGACTCGGATACACATGTTTATGGCTTTATCTTATAGAGCTCAAGGTTCCCGTGCTGGGAAAACAGGTTTTGCAGCTGTTTGAGCTAAGATTTCCAAGTTATTCACATAATGAAAACCTATACTTTGTTTTGGTGGAGTTCCCCATTCAAATGCATGTAACAGTGAGAAACGCACTGTCTTGGCGAAAGAAAGCGTTTTTGTACAACTTCATATGAATAGCTGTAACTTTTGATAGAAGACTCGGATACACATGTTTATGGCTTTATCTTATAGAGCTCAAGGTTCCCGTGCTGGGAAAACAGGTTTTGCAGCTGTTTGAGCTAAGATTTCCAAGTTATTCACATAATGAAAACCTATACTTTGTTTTGGTGGAGTTCCCCATTCAAATGCATGTAACAGTGAGAAACGCACTGTCTTGGCGAAAGAAAGCGTTTTTGTACAACTTCATATAAATAGCTGTAACTTTTGATAGAAGACTCGGATACACATGTTTATGGCTTTATCTTATAGAACTCAAGGTCTCCGTGCTGGGCAAACAGGTTTTGCAGCTGTTTGAGCTAAGATTTCCAAGTTATTCACATAATGAAAACCTATACTTTGTTTCGGTGGAGTTCCCCATTCAAATGCATGTAACAGTGAGAAACGCACTGTCTTGGCGAAAGAAAGCGTTTTTGTACAACTTCATATGAATAGCTGTAACTTTTGATAGAAGACTCGGATACACATGTTTATGGCTTTATCTTATAGAGCTCAAGGTTCCCGTGCTGGGAAAACAGGTTTTGCAGCTGTTTGAGCTAAGATTTCCAAGTTATTCACATAATGAAAACCTATACTTTGTTTCGGTCGAGTTCCCCATTCAAATGCATGTAACAGTGAGAAACGCACTGTCTTGGCGAAAGAAAGCGTTTTTGTACAACTTCATATAAATAGCTGTAACTTTTGATAGAAGACTCGGATACACATGTTTATGGCTTTATCTTATAGAACTCAAGGTCTCCGTGCTGGGCAAACAGGTTTTGCAGCTGTTTGAGCTAAGATTTCCAAGTTATTCACATAATGAAAACCTATACTTTGTTTCGGTGGAGTTCCCCATTCAAATGCATGTAACAGTGAGAAACGCACTGTCTTGGCGAAAGAAAGCGTTTTTGTACAACTTCATATGAATAGCTGTAACTTTTGATAGAAGACTCGGATACACATGTTTATGGCTTTATCTTATAGAGCTCAAGGTTCCCGTGCTGGGAAAACAGGTTTTGCAGCTGTTTGAGCTAAGATTTCCAAGTTATTCACATAATGAAAACCTATACTTTGTTTTGGTGGAGTTCCCCATTCAAATGCATGTAACAGTGAGAAACGCACTGTCTTGGCGAAAGAAAGCGTTTTTGTACAACTTCATATAAATAGCTGTAACTTTTGATAGAAGACTCGGATACACATGTTTATGGCTTTATCTTATAGAACTCAAGGTCTCCGTGCTGGGCAAACAGGTTTTGCAGCTGTTTGAGCTAAGATTTCCAAGTTATTCACATAATGAAAACCTATACTTTGTTTCGGTCGAGTTCCCCATTCAAATGCATGTAACAGTGAGAAACGCACTGTCTTGGCGAAAGAAAGCGTTTTTGTACAACTTCATATAAATAGCTGTAACTTTTGATAGAAGACTCAGACAAACATGTTTATGGCTTTATCTTATAGAACTCAAGGTCTCTGTGCTCGGCAAACAGGTTTTGCAGCTGTTTGAGCTAAGATTTCCAAGTTATTCACATAATGAAAACCTATACTTTGTTTCGGTCGAGTTCCCCATTCAAATGCATGTAACAGTGAGAAACGCACTGTCTTGGCGAAAGAAAGCGTTTTTGTACAACTTCATATAAATAGCTGTAACTTTTGATAGAAGACTCGGATACACATGTTTATGGCTTTATCTTATAGAACTCAAGGTCTCCGTGCTGGGAAAACAGGTTTTGCAGCTGTTTGAGCTAAGATTTCCAAGTTATTCACATAATGAAAACCTATACTTTGTTTCGGTGGAGTTCCCCATTCAAATGCATGTAACAGTGAGAAACGCACTGTCTTGGCGAAAGAAAGCGTTTTTGTACAACTTCATATAAATAGCTGTAACTTTTGATAGAAGACTCGGATACACATGTTTATGGCTTTATCTTATAGAACTCAAGGTTCCCGTGCTGGGAAAACAGGTTTTGCAGCTGTTTGAGCTAAGATTTCCAAGTTATTCACATAATGAAAACCTATACTTTGTTTCGGTGGAGTTCCCCATTCAAATGAATGTAACAGTGAGAAACGCACTGTCTTGGCGAAAGAAAGCGTTTTTGTACAACTTCATAGAAATAGCTGTAACTTTTGATAGAAGACTCAGACAAACATGTTTATGGCTTTATCTTATAGAACTCAAGGTTCCCGTGCTGGGAAAACAGGTTTTGCAGCTGTTTGAGCTAAGATTTCCAAGTTATTCACATAGTGAAAACCTATACTTTGTTTCGGTCAAGTTCCCCATTCAAATGCATGTAACAGTGAGAAACGCACTATCTTGGCGAAAGAAAGCGTTTTTGTACAACTTCATATAAATAGCTGTAACTTTTGATAGAAGACTCAGACAAACATGTTTATGGCTTTATCTTATAGAACTCAAGGTCTCCGTGCTGGGCAAACAGGTTTTGCAGCTGTTTGAGCTAAGATTTCCAAGTTATTCACATAATGAAAACCTATACTTTGTTTTGGTGGAGTTCCCCATTCAAATGCATGTAACAGTGAGAAACGCACTGTCTTGGCGAAAGAAAGCGTTTTTGTACAACTTCATATAAATAGCTGTAACTTTTGATAGAAGACTCGGATACACATGTTTATGGCTTTATCTTATAGAACTCAAGGTCTCCGTGCTGGGCAAACAGGTTTTGCAGCTGTTTGAGCTAAGATTTCCAAGTTATTCACATAATGAAAACCTATACTTTGTTTCGGTGGAGTTCCCCATTCAAATGCATGTAACAGTGAGAAACGCACTGTCTTGGCGAAAGAAAGCGTTTTTGTACAACTTCATATAAATAGCTGTAACTTTTGATAGAAGACTCAGACAAACATGTTTATGGCTTTATCTTATAGAACTCAAGGTCTCCGTGCTGGGAAAACAGGTTTTGCAGCTGTTTGAGCTAAGATTTCCAAGTTATTCACATAATGAAAACCTATACTTTGTTTCGGTCGAGTTCCCCATTCAAATGCATGTAACAGTGAGAAACGCACTGTCTTGGCGAAAGAAAGCGTTTTTGTACAACTTCATATGAATAGCTGTAACTTTTGATAGAAGACTCGGATACACATGTTTATGGCTTTATCTTATAGAACTCAAGGTCTCCGTGCTGGGCAAACAGGTTTTGCAGCTGTTTGAGCTAAGATTTCCAAGTTATTCACATAATGAAAACCTATACTTTGTTTCGGTCGAGTTCCCCATTCAAATGCATGTAACAGTGAGAAACGCACTGTCTTGGCGAAAGAAAGCGTTTTTGTACAACTTCATATGAATAGCTGTAACTTTTGATAGAAGACTCGGATACACATGTTTATGGCTTTATCTTATAGAGCTCAAGGTTCCCGTGCTGGGAAAACAGGTTTTGCAGCTGTTTGAGCTAAGATTTCCAAGTTATTCACATAATGAAAACCTATACTTTGTTTTGGTGGAGTTCCCCATTCAAATGCATGTAACAGTGAGAAACGCACTGTCTTGGCGAAAGAAAGTGTTTTTGTACAACTTCATATAAATAGCTGTAACTTTTGATAGAAGACTCGGATACACATGTTTATGGCTTTATCTTATAGAACTCAAGGTCTCCGTGCTGGGCAAACAGGTTTTGCAGCTGTTTGAGCTAAGATTTCCAAGTTATTCACATAATGAAAACCTATACTTTGTTTCGGTGGAGTTCCCCATTCAAATGAATGTAACAGTGAGAAACGCACTGTCTTGGCGAAAGAAAGCGTTTTTGTACAACTTCATAGAAATAGCTGTAACTTTTGATAGAAGACTCAGACAAACATGTTTATGGCTTTATCTTATAGAACTCAAGGTTCCCGTGCTGGGAAAACAGGTTTTGCAGCTGTTTGAGCTAAGATTTCCAAGTTATTCACATAATGAAAACCTATACTTTGTTTCGGTGGAGTTCCCCATTCAAATGCATGTAACAGTGAGAAACGCACTGTCTTGGCGAAAGAAAGCGTTTTTGTACAACTTCATAGAAATAGCTGTAACTTTTGATAGAAGACTCAGACAAACATGTTTATGGCTTTATCTTATAGAACTCAAGGTTCCCGTGCTGGGAAAACAGGTTTTGCAGCTGTTTGAGCTAAGATTTCCAAGTTATTCACATAGTGAAAACCTATACTTTGTTTCGGTCAAGTTCCCCATTCAAATGCATGTAACAGTGAGAAACGCACTATCTTGGCGAAAGAAAGCGTTTTTGTACAACTTCATATAAATAGCTGTAACTTTTGATAGAAGACTCAGACAAACATGTTTATGGCTTTATCTTATAGAACTCAAGGTCTCCGTGCTGGGCAAACAGGTTTTGCAGCTGTTTGAGCTAAGATTTCCAAGTTATTCACATAATGAAAACCTATACTTTGTTTTGGTGGAGTTCCCCATTCAAATGCATGTAACAGTGAGAAACGCACTGTCTTGGCGAAAGAAAGCGTTTTTGTACAACTTCATATAAATAGCTGTAACTTTTGATAGAAGACTCGGATACACATGTTTATGGCTTTATCTTATAGAACTCAAGGTCTCCGTGCTGGGCAAACAGGTTTTGCAGCTGTTTGAGCTAAGATTTCCAAGTTATTCACATAATGAAAACCTATACTTTGTTTCGGTGGAGTTCCCCATTCAAATGCATGTAACAGTGAGAAACGCACTGTCTTGGCGAAAGAAAGCGTTTTTGTACAACTTCATATAAATAGCTGTAACTTTTGATAGAAGACTCAGACAAACATGTTTATGGCTTTATCTTATAGAACTCAAGGTCTCCGTGCTGGGAAAACAGGTTTTGCAGCTGTTTGAGCTAAGATTTCCAAGTTATTCACATAATGAAAACCTATACTTTGTTTCGGTCGAGTTCCCCATTCAAATGCATGTAACAGTGAGAAACGCACTGTCTTGGCGAAAGAAAGCGTTTTTGTACAACTTCATATGAATAGCTGTAACTTTTGATAGAAGACTCGGATACACATGTTTATGGCTTTATCTTATAGAACTCAAGGTCTCCGTGCTGGGCAAACAGGTTTTGCAGCTGTTTGAGCTAAGATTTCCAAGTTATTCACATAATGAAAACCTATACTTTGTTTCGGTCGAGTTCCCCATTCAAATGCATGTAACAGTGAGAAACGCACTGTCTTGGCGAAAGAAAGCGTTTTTGTACAACTTCATATGAATAGCTGTAACTTTTGATAGAAGACTCGGATACACATGTTTATGGCTTTATCTTATAGAGCTCAAGGTTCCCGTGCTGGGAAAACAGGTTTTGCAGCTGTTTGAGCTAAGATTTCCAAGTTATTCACATAATGAAAACCTATACTTTGTTTTGGTGGAGTTCCCCATTCAAATGCATGTAACAGTGAGAAACGCACTGTCTTGGCGAAAGAAAGCGTTTTTGTACAACTTCATATAAATAGCTGTAACTTTTGATAGAAGACTCGGATACACATGTTTATGGCTTTATCTTATAGAACTCAAGGTCTCCGTGCTGGGCAAACAGGTTTTGCAGCTGTTTGAGCTAAGATTTCCAAGTTATTCACATAATGAAAACCTATACTTTGTTTCGGTGGAGTTCCCCATTCAAATGCATGTAACAGTGAGAAACGCACTGTCTTGGCGAAAGAAAGCGTTTTTGTACAACTTCATATAAATAGCTGTAACTTTTGATAGAAGACTCAGACAAACATGTTTATGGCTTTATCTTATAGAACTCAAGGTCTCCGTGCTGGGAAAACAGGTTTTGCAGCTGTTTGAGCTAAGATTTCCAAGTTATTCACATAATGAAAACCTATACTTTGTTTCGGTCGAGTTCCCCATTCAAATGCATGTAACAGTGAGAAACGCACTGTCTTGGCGAAAGAAAGCGTTTTTGTACAACTTCATATGAATAGCTGTAACTTTTGATAGAAGACTCGGATACACATGTTTATGGCTTTATCTTATAGAACTCAAGGTCTCCGTGCTGGGCAAACAGGTTTTGCAGCTGTTTGAGCTAAGATTTCCAAGTTATTCACATAATGAAAACCTATACTTTGTTTCGGTCGAGTTCCCCATTCAAATGCATGTAACAGTGAGAAACGCACTGTCTTGGCGAAAGAAAGCGTTTTTGTACAACTTCATATGAATAGCTGTAACTTTTGATAGAAGACTCGGATACACATGTTTATGGCTTTATCTTATAGAGCTCAAGGTTCCCGTGCTGGGAAAACAGGTTTTGCAGCTGTTTGAGCTAAGATTTCCAAGTTATTCACATAATGAAAACCTATACTTTGTTTCGGTCGAGTTCCCCATTCAAATGCATGTAACAGTGAGAAACGCACTGTCTTGGCGAAAGAAAGCGTTTTTGTACAACTTCATATAAATAGCTGTAACTTTTGATAGAAGACTCGGATACACATGTTTATGGCTTTATCTTATAGAACTCAAGGTCTCCGTGCTGGGCAAACAGGTTTTGCAGCTGTTTGAGCTAAGATTTCCAAGTTATTCACATAATGAAAACCTATACTTTGTTTCGGTGGAGTTCCCCATTCAAATGCATGTAACAGTGAGAAACGCACTGTCTTGGCGAAAGAAAGCGTTTTTGTACAACTTCATATGAATAGCTGTAACTTTTGATAGAAGACTCGGATACACATGTTTATGGCTTTATCTTATAGAGCTCAAGGTTCCCGTGCTGGGAAAACAGGTTTTGCAGCTGTTTGAGCTAAGATTTCCAAGTTATTCACATAATGAAAACCTATACTTTGTTTTGGTGGAGTTCCCCATTCAAATGCATGTAACAGTGAGAAACGCACTGTCTTGGCGAAAGAAAGCGTTTTTGTACAACTTCATATAAATAGCTGTAACTTTTGATAGAAGACTCGGATACACATGTTTATGGCTTTATCTTATAGAACTCAAGGTCTCCGTGCTGGGCAAACAGCTTTTGCAGCTGTTTGAGCTAAGATTTCCAAGTTATTCACATAATGAAAACCTATACTTTGTTTCGGTCGAGTTCCCCATTCAAATGCATGTAACAGTGAGAAACGCACTGTCTTGGCGAAAGAAAGCGTTTTTGTACAACTTCATATAAATAGCTGTAACTTTTGATAGAAGACTCAGACAAACATGTTTATGGCTTTATCTTATAGAACTCAAGGTCTCTGTGCTCGGCAAACAGGTTTTGCAGCTGTTTGAGCTAAGATTTCCAAGTTATTCACATAATGAAAACCTATACTTTGTTTCGGTCGAGTTCCCCATTCAAATGCATGTAACAGTGAGAAACGCACTGTCTTGGCGAAAGAAAGCGTTTTTGTACAACTTCATATAAATAGCTGTAACTTTTGATAGAAGACTCGGATACACATGTTTATGGCTTTATCTTATAGAACTCAAGGTCTCCGTGCTGGGAAAACAGCTTTTGCAGCTGTTTGAGCTAAGATTTCCAAGTTATTCACATAATGAAAACCTATACTTTGTTTCGGTGGAGTTCCCCATTCAAATGCATGTAACAGTGAGAAACGCACTGTCTTGGCGAAAGAAAGCGTTTTTGTACAACTTCATAGAAATAGCTGTAACTTTTGATAGAAGACTCAGACAAACATGTTTATGGCTTTATCTTATAGAACTCAAGGTTCCCGTGCTGGGAAAACAGGTTTTGCAGCTGTTTGAGCTAAGATTTCCAAGTTATTCACATAGTGAAAACCTATACTTTGTTTCGGTCAAGTTCCCCATTCAAATGCATGTAACAGTGAGAAACGCACTATCTTGGCGAAAGAAAGCGTTTTTGTACAACTTCATATAAATAGCTGTAACTTTTGATAGAAGACTCAGACAAACATGTTTATGGCTTTATCTTATAGAACTCAAGGTCTCCGTGCTGGGAAAACAGGTTTTGCAGCTGTTTGAGCTAAGATTTCCAAGTTATTCACATAATGAAAACCTATACTTTGTTTCGGTGGAGTTCCCCATTCAAATGCATGTAACAGTGAGAAACGCACTGTCTTGGCGAAAGAAAGCGTTTTTGTACAACTTCATATGAATAGCTGTAACTTTTGATAGAAGACTCGGATACACATGTTTATGGCTTTATCTTATAGAGCTCAAGGTTCCCGTGCTGGGAAAACAGGTTTTGCAGCTGTTTGAGCTAAGATTTCCAAGTTATTCACATAATGAAAACCTATACTTTGTTTTGGTGGAGTTCCCCATTCAAATGCATGTAACAGTGAGAAACGCACTGTCTTGGCGAAAGAAAGCGTTTTTGTACAACTTCATATGAATAGCTGTAACTTTTGATAGAAGACTCGGATACACATGTTTATGGCTTTATCTTATAGAGCTCAAGGTTCCCGTGCTGGGAAAACAGGTTTTGCAGCTGTTTGAGCTAAGATTTCCAAGTTATTCACATAATGAAAACCTATACTTTGTTTTGGTGGAGTTCCCCATTCAAATGCATGTAACAGTGAGAAACGCACTGTCTTGGCGAAAGAAAGCGTTTTTGTACAACTTCATATAAATAGCTGTAACTTTTGATAGAAGACTCGGATACACATGTTTATGGCTTTATCTTATAGAACTCAAGGTCTCCGTGCTGGGCAAACAGGTTTTGCAGCTGTTTGAGCTAAGATTTCCAAGTTATTCACATAATGAAAACCTATACTTTGTTTCGGTGGAGTTCCCCATTCAAATGCATGTAACAGTGAGAAACGCACTGTCTTGGCGAAAGAAAGCGTTTTTGTACAACTTCATATGAATAGCTGTAACTTTTGATAGAAGACTCGGATACACATGTTTATGGCTTTATCTTATAGAGCTCAAGGTTCCCGTGCTGGGAAAACAGGTTTTGCAGCTGTTTGAGCTAAGATTTCCAAGTTATTCACATAATGAAAACCTATACTTTGTTTCGGTCGAGTTCCCCATTCAAATGCATGTAACAGTGAGAAACGCACTGTCTTGGCGAAAGAAAGCGTTTTTGTACAACTTCATATAAATAGCTGTAACTTTTGATAGAAGACTCGGATACACATGTTTATGGCTTTATCTTATAGAACTCAAGGTCTCCGTGCTGGGCAAACAGGTTTTGCAGCTGTTTGAGCTAAGATTTCCAAGTTATTCACATAATGAAAACCTATACTTTGTTTCGGTGGAGTTCCCCATTCAAATGCATGTAACAGTGAGAAACGCACTGTCTTGGCGAAAGAAAGCGTTTTTGTACAACTTCATATGAATAGCTGTAACTTTTGATAGAAGACTCGGATACACATGTTTATGGCTTTATCTTATAGAGCTCAAGGTTCCCGTGCTGGGAAAACAGGTTTTGCAGCTGTTTGAGCTAAGATTTCCAAGTTATTCACATAATGAAAACCTATACTTTGTTTTGGTGGAGTTCCCCATTCAAATGCATGTAACAGTGAGAAACGCACTGTCTTGGCGAAAGAAAGCGTTTTTGTACAACTTCATATAAATAGCTGTAACTTTTGATAGAAGACTCGGATACACATGTTTATGGCTTTATCTTATAGAACTCAAGGTCTCCGTGCTGGGCAAACAGGTTTTGCAGCTGTTTGAGCTAAGATTTCCAAGTTATTCACATAATGAAAACCTATACTTTGTTTCGGTCGAGTTCCCCATTCAAATGCATGTAACAGTGAGAAACGCACTGTCTTGGCGAAAGAAAGCGTTTTTGTACAACTTCATATAAATAGCTGTAACTTTTGATAGAAGACTCAGACAAACATGTTTATGGCTTTATCTTATAGAACTCAAGGTCTCTGTGCTCGGCAAACAGGTTTTGCAGCTGTTTGAGCTAAGATTTCCAAGTTATTCACATAATGAAAACCTATACTTTGTTTCGGTCGAGTTCCCCATTCAAATGCATGTAACAGTGAGAAACGCACTGTCTTGGCGAAAGAAAGCGTTTTTGTACAACTTCATATAAATAGCTGTAACTTTTGATAGAAGACTCGGATACACATGTTTATGGCTTTATCTTATAGAACTCAAGGTCTCCGTGCTGGGAAAACAGGTTTTGCAGCTGTTTGAGCTAAGATTTCCAAGTTATTCACATAATGAAAACCTATACTTTGTTTCGGTGGAGTTCCCCATTCAAATGCATGTAACAGTGAGAAACGCACTGTCCTGGCGAAAGAAAGCGTTTTTGTACAACTTCATATAAATAGCTGTAACTTTTGATAGAAGACTCGGATACACATGTTTATGGCTTTATCTTATAGAACTCAAGGTTCCCGTGCTGGGAAAACAGGTTTTGCAGCTGTTTGAGCTAAGATTTCCAAGTTATTCACATAATGAAAACCTATACTTTGTTTCGGTGGAGTTCCCCATTCAAATGAATGTAACAGTGAGAAACGCACTGTCTTGGCGAAAGAAAGCGTTTTTGTACAACTTCATATAAATAGCTGTAACTTTTGATAGAAGACTCAGACAAACATGTTTATGGCTTTATCTTATAGAACTCAAGGTTCCCGTGCTGGGAAAACAGGTTTTGCAGCTGTTTGAGCTAAGATTTCCAAGTTATTCACATAATGAAAACCTATACTTTGTTTCGGTGGAGTTCCCCATTCAAATGAATGTAACAGTGAGAAACGCACTGTCTTGGCGAAAGAAAGCGTTTTTGTACAACTTCATATAAATAGCTGTAACTTTTGATAGAAGACTCAGACAAACATGTTTATGGCTTTATCTTATAGAACTCAAGGTTCCCGTGCTGGGAAAACAGGTTTTGCAGCTGTTTGAGCTAAGATTTCCAAGTTATTCACATAATGAAAACCTATACTTTGTTTCGGTGGAGTTCCCCATTCAAATGCATGTAACAGTGAGAAACGCACTGTCTTGGCGAAAGAAAGCGTTTTTGTACAACTTCATAGAAATAGCTGTAACTTTTGATAGAAGACTCAGACAAACATGTTTATGGCTTTATCTTATAGAACTCAAGGTTCCCGTGCTGGGAAAACAGGTTTTGCAGCTGTTTGAGCTAAGATTTCCAAGTTATTCACATAATGAAAACCTATACTTTGTTTCGGTGGAGTTCCCCATTCAAATGCATGTAACAGTGAGAAACGCACTGTCTTGGCGAAAGAAAGCGTTTTTGTACAACTTCATAGAAATAGCTGTAACTTTTGATAGAAGACTCAGACAAACATGTTTATGGCTTTATCTTATAGAACTCAAGGTTCCCGTGCTGGGAAAACAGGTTTTGCAGCTGTTTGAGCTAAGATTTCCAAGTTATTCACATAGTGAAAACCTATACTTTGTTTCGGTCGAGTTCCCCATTCAAATGCATGTAACAGTGAGAAACGCACTGTCTTGGCGAAAGAAAGCGTTTTTGTACAACTTCATATGAATAGCTGTAACTTTTGATAGAAGACTCGGATACACATGTTTATGGCTTTATCTTATAGAACTCAAGGTCTCCGTGCTGGGCAAACAGGTTTTGCAGCTGTTTGAGCTAAGATTTCCAAGTTATTCACATAATGAAAACCTATACTTTGTTTCGGTCGAGTTCCCCATTCAAATGCATGTAACAGTGAGAAACGCACTGTCTTGGCGAAAGAAAGCGTTTTTGTACAACTTCATATGAATAGCTGTAACTTTTGATAGAAGACTCGGATACACATGTTTATGGCTTTATCTTATAGAGCTCAAGGTTCCCGTGCTGGGAAAACAGGTTTTGCAGCTGTTTGAGCTAAGATTTCCAAGTTATTCACATAATGAAAACCTATACTTTGTTTTGGTGGAGTTCCCCATTCAAATGCATGTAACAGTGAGAAACGCACTGTCTTGGCGAAAGAAAGTGTTTTTGTACAACTTCATATAAATAGCTGTAACTTTTGATAGAAGACTCGGATACACATGTTTATGGCTTTATCTTATAGAACTCAAGGTCTCCGTGCTGGGCAAACAGGTTTTGCAGCTGTTTGAGCTAAGATTTCCAAGTTATTCACATAATGAAAACCTATACTTTGTTTCGGTGGAGTTCCCCATTCAAATGAATGTAACAGTGAGAAACGCACTGTCTTGGCGAAAGAAAGCGTTTTTGTACAACTTCATAGAAATAGCTGTAACTTTTGATAGAAGACTCAGACAAACATGTTTATGGCTTTATCTTATAGAACTCAAGGTTCCCGTGCTGGGAAAACAGGTTTTGCAGCTGTTTGAGCTAAGATTTCCAAGTTATTCACATAATGAAAACCTATACTTTGTTTCGGTGGAGTTCCCCATTCAAATGCATGTAACAGTGAGAAACGCACTGTCTTGGCGAAAGAAAGCGTTTTTGTACAACTTCATAGAAATAGCTGTAACTTTTGATAGAAGACTCAGACAAACATGTTTATGGCTTTATCTTATAGAACTCAAGGTTCCCGTGCTGGGAAAACAGGTTTTGCAGCTGTTTGAGCTAAGATTTCCAAGTTATTCACATAGTGAAAACCTATACTTTGTTTCGGTCAAGTTCCCCATTCAAATGCATGTAACAGTGAGAAACGCACTATCTTGGCGAAAGAAAGCGTTTTTGTACAACTTCATATAAATAGCTGTAACTTTTGATAGAAGACTCAGACAAACATGTTTATGGCTTTATCTTATAGAACTCAAGGTCTCCGTGCTGGGAAAACAGGTTTTGCAGCTGTTTGAGCTAAGATTTCCAAGTTATTCACATAATGAAAACCTATACTTTGTTTCGGTCGAGTTCCCCATTCAAATGCATGTAACAGTGAGAAACGCACTGTCTTGGCGAAAGAAAGCGTTTTTGTACAACTTCATATGAATAGCTGTAACTTTTGATAGAAGACTCGGATACACATGTTTATGGCTTTATCTTATAGAACTCAAGGTCTCCGTGCTGGGCAAACAGGTTTTGCAGCTGTTTGAGCTAAGATTTCCAAGTTATTCACATAATGAAAACCTATACTTTGTTTTGGTGGAGTTCCCCATTCAAATGCATGTAACAGTGAGAAACGCACTGTCTTGGCGAAAGAAAGCGTTTTTGTACAACTTCATATAAATAGCTGTAACTTTTGATAGAAGACTCGGATACACATGTTTATGGCTTTATCTTATAGAACTCAAGGTCTCCGTGCTGGGCAAACAGGTTTTGCAGCTGTTTGAGCTAAGATTTCCAAGTTATTCACATAATGAAAACCTATACTTTGTTTCGGTGGAGTTCCCCATTCAAATGCATGTAACAGTGAGAAACGCACTGTCTTGGCGAAAGAAAGCGTTTTTGTACAACTTCATAGAAATAGCTGTAACTTTTGATAGAAGACTCAGACAAACATGTTTATGGCTTTATCTTATAGAACTCAAGGTTCCCGTGCTGGGAAAACAGGTTTTGCAGCTGTTTGAGCTAAGATTTCCAAGTTATTCACATAGTGAAAACCTATACTTTGTTTCGGTCAAGTTCCCCATTCAAATGCATGTAACAGTGAGAAACGCACTGTCTTGGCGAAAGAAAGCGTTTTTGTACAACTTCATATAAATAGCTGTAACTTTTGATAGAAGACTCAGACAAACATGTTTATGGCTTTATCTTATAGAACTCAAGGTCTCGGTGCTGGGAAAACAGGTTTTGCAGCTGTTTGAGCTAAGATTTCCAAGTTATTCACATAATGAAAACCTATACTTTGTTTCGGTCGAGTTCCCCATTCAAATGCATGTAACAGTGAGAAACGCACTGTCTTGGCGAAAGAAAGCGTTTTTGTACAACTTCATATGAATAGCTGTAACTTTTGATAGAAGACTCGGATACACATGTTTATGGCTTTATCTTATAGAACTCAAGGTCTCCGTGCTGGGCAAACAGGTTTTGCAGCTGTTTGAGCTAAGATTTCCAAGTTATTCACATAATGAAAACCTATACTTTGTTTCGGTCGAGTTCCCCATTCAAATGCATGTAACAGTGAGAAACGCACTATCTTGGCGAAAGAAAGCGTTTTTGTACAACTTCATATGAATAGCTGTAACTTTTGATAGAAGACTCGGATACACATGTTTATGGCTTTATCTTATAGAGCTCAAGGTTCCCGTGCTGGGAAAACAGGTTTTGCAGCTGTTTGAGCTAAGATTTCCAAGTTATTCACATAATGAAAACCTATACTTTGTTTCGGTCGAGTTCCCCATTCAAATGCATGTAACAGTGAGAAACGCACTGTCTTGGCGAAAGAAAGCGTTTTTGTACAACTTCATATAAATAGCTGTAACTTTTGATAGAAGACTCGGATACACATGTTTATGGCTTTATCTTATAGAACTCAAGGTCTCCGTGCTGGGCAAACAGGTTTTGCAGCTGTTTGAGCTAAGATTTCCAAGTTATTCACATAATGAAAACCTATACTTTGTTTCGGTGGAGTTCCCCATTCAAATGCATGTAACAGTGAGAAACGCACTGTCTTGGCGAAAGAAAGCGTTTTTGTACAACTTCATATGAATAGCTGTAACTTTTGATAGAAGACTCGGATACACATGTTTATGGCTTTATCTTATAGAGCTCAAGGTTCCCGTGCTGGGAAAACAGGTTTTGCAGCTGTTTGAGCTAAGATTTCCAAGTTATTCACATAATGAAAACCTATACTTTGTTTCGGTCGAGTTCCCCATTCAAATGCATGTAACAGTGAGAAACGCACTGTCTTGGCGAAAGAAAGCTATTTTGTACAACTTCATATAAATAGCTGTAACTTTTGATAGAAGACTCGGATACACATGTTTATGGCTTTATCTTATAGAACTCAAGGTCTCCGTGCTGGGAAAACAGGTTTTGCAGCTGTTTGAGCTAAGATTTCCAAGTTATTCACATAATGAAAACCTATACTTTGTTTCGGTGGAGTTCCCCATTCAAATGCATGTAACAGTGAGAAACGCACTGTCTTGGCGAAAGAAAGCGTTTTTGTACAACTTCATATAAATAGCTGTAACTTTTGATAGAAGACTCGGATACACATGTTTATGGCTTTATCTTATAGAACTCAAGGTTCCCGTGCTGGGAAAACAGGTTTTGCAGCTGTTTGAGCTAAGATTTCCAAGTTATTCACATAATGAAAACCTATACTTTGTTTCGGTGGAGTTCCCCATTCAAATGAATGTAACAGTGAGAAACGCACTGTCTTGGCGAAAGAAAGCGTTTTTGTACAACTTCATATAAATAGCTGTAACTTTTGATAGAAGACTCGGATACACATGTTTATGGCTTTATCTTATAGAACTCAAGGTCTCCGTGCTGGGAAAACAGGTTTTGCAGCTGTTTGAGCTAAGATTTCCAAGTTATTCACATAATGAAAACCTATACTTTGTTTCGGTCGAGTTCCCCATTCAAATGCATGTAACAGTGAGAAACGCACTGTCTTGGCGAAAGAAAGCTATTTTGTACAACTTCATATAAATAGCTGTAACTTTTGATAGAAGACTCGGATACACATGTTTATGGCTTTATCTTATAGAACTCAAGGTCTCCGTGCTGGGAAAACAGGTTTTGCAGCTGTTTGAGCTAAGATTTCCAAGTTATTCACATAATGAAAACCTATACTTTGTTTCGGTGGAGTTCCCCATTCAAATGCATGTAACAGTGAGAAACGCACTGTCTTGGCGAAAGACAGCGTTTTTGTACAACTTCATATAAATAGCTGTAACTTTTGATAGAAGACTCGGATACACATGTTTATGGCTTTATCTTATAGAACTCAAGGTTCCCGTGCTGGGAAAACAGGTTTTGCAGCTGTTTGAGCTAAGATTTCCAAGTTATTCACATAATGAAAACCTATACTTTGTTTCGGTGGAGTTCCCCATTCAAATGAATGTAACAGTGAGAAACGCACTGTCTTGGCGAAAGAAAGCGTTTTTGTACAACTTCATATGAATAGCTGTAACTTTTGATAGAAGACTCGGATACACATGTTTATGGCTTTATCTTATAGAGCTCAAGGTTCCCGTGCTGGGAAAACAGGTTTTGCAGCTGTTTGAGCTAAGATTTCCAAGTTATTCACATAATGAAAACCTATACTTTGTTTCGGTCGAGTTCCCCATTCAAATGCATGTAACAGTGAGAAACGCACTGTCTTGGCGAAAGAAAGCTATTTTGTACAACTTCATTTAAATAGCTGTAACTTTTGATAGAAGACTCGGATACACATGTTTATGGCTTTATCTTATAGAACTCAAGGTCTCCGTGCTGGGAAAACAGGTTTTGCAGCTGTTTGAGCTAAGATTTCCAAGTTATTCACATAATGAAAACCTATACTTTGTTTCGGTGGAGTTCCCCATTCAAATGCATGTAACAGTGAGAAACGCACTGTCTTGGCGAAAGAAAGCGTTTTTGTACAACTTCATATAAATAGCTGTAACTTTTGATAGAAGACTCGGATACACATGTTTATGGCTTTATCTTATAGAACTCAAGGTTCCCGTGCTGGGAAAACAGGTTTTGCAGCTGTTTGAGCTAAGATTTCCAAGTTATTCACATAATGAAAACCTATACTTTGTTTCGGTGGAGTTCCCCATTCAAATGAATGTAACAGTGAGAAACGCACTGTCTTGGCGAAAGAAAGCGTTTTTGTACAACTTCATATGAATAGCTGTAACTTTTGATAGAAGACTCGGATACACATGTTTATGGCTTTATCTTATAGAGCTCAAGGTTCCCGTGCTGGGAAAACAGGTTTTGCAGCTGTTTGAGCTAAGATTTCCAAGTTATTCACATAATGAAAACCTATACTTTGTTTCGGTCGAGTTCCCCATTCAAATGCATGTAACAGTGAGAAACGCACTGTCTTGGCGAAAGAAAGCTATTTTGTACAACTTCATTTAAATAGCTGTAACTTTTGATAGAAGACTCGGATACACATGTTTATGGCTTTATCTTATAGAACTCAAGGTCTCCGTGCTGGGAAAACAGGTTTTGCAGCTGTTTGAACTAAGATTTCCAAGTTATTCACATAATGAAAACCTATACTTTGTTTCGGTCGAGTTCCCCATTCAAATGCATGTAACAGTGAGAAACGCACTGTCTTGGCGAAAGAAAGCGTTTTTGTACAACTTCATATGAATAGCTGTAACTTTTGATAGAAGACTCGGATACACATGTTTATGGCTTTATCTTATAGAACTCAAGGTCTCCGTGCTGGGCAAACAGGTTTTGCAGCTGTTTGAGCTAAGATTTCCAAGTTATTCACATAATGAAAACCTATACTTTGTTTCGGTGGAGTTCCCCATTCAAATGCATGTAACAGTGAGAAACGCACTGTCTTGGCGAAAGAAAGCGTTTTTGTACAACTTCATATAAATAGCTGTAACTTTTGATAGAAGACTCGGATACACATGTTTATGGCTTTATCTTATAGAACTCAAGGTTCCCGTGCTGGGAAAACAGGTTTTGCAGCTGTTTGAGCTAAGATTTCCAAGTTATTCACATAATGAAAACCTATACTTTGTTTCGGTGGAGTTCCCCATTCAAATGAATGTAACAGTGAGAAACGCACTGTCTTGGCGAAAGAAAGCGTTTTTGTACAACTTCATATGAATAGCTGTAACTTTTGATAGAAGACTCGGATACACATGTTTATGGCTTTATCTTATAGAGCTCAAGGTTCCCGTGCTGGGAAAACAGGTTTTGCAGCTGTTTGAGCTAAGATTTCCAAGTTATTCACATAATGAAAACCTATACTTTGTTTCGGTCGAGTTCCCCATTCAAATGCATGTAACAGTGAGAAACGCACTGTCTTGGCGAAAGAAAGCTATTTTGTACAACTTCATTTAAATAGCTGTAACTTTTGATAGAAGACTCGGATACACATGTTTATGGCTTTATCTTATAGAACTCAAGGTCTCCGTGCTGGGAAAACAGGTTTTGCAGCTGTTTGAGCTAAGATTTCCAAGTTATTCACATAATGAAAACCTATACTTTGTTTCGGTGGAGTTCCCCATTCAAATGCATGTAACAGTGAGAAACGCACTGTCTTGGCGAAAGAAAGCGTTTTTGTACAACTTCATATAAATAGCTGTAACTTTTGATAGAAGACTCGGATACACATGTTTATGGCTTTATCTTATAGAACTCAAGGTTCCCGTGCTGGGAAAACAGGTTTTGCAGCTGTTTGAGCTAAGATTTCCAAGTTATTCACATAATGAAAACCTATACTTTGTTTCGGTGGAGTTCCCCATTCAAATGAATGTAACAGTGAGAAACGCACTGTCTTGGCGAAAGAAAGCGTTTTTGTACAACTTCATATGAATAGCTGTAACTTTTGATAGAAGACTCGGATACACATGTTTATGGCTTTATCTTATAGAGCTCAAGGTTCCCGTGCTGGGAAAACAGGTTTTGCAGCTGTTTGAGCTAAGATTTCCAAGTTATTCACATAATGAAAACCTATACTTTGTTTCGGTCGAGTTCCCCATTCAAATGCATGTAACAGTGAGAAACGCACTGTCTTGGCGAAAGAAAGCTATTTTGTACAACTTCATTTAAATAGCTGTAACTTTTGATAGAAGACTCGGATACACATGTTTATGGCTTTATCTTATAGAACTCAAGGTCTCCGTGCTGGGAAAACAGGTTTTGCAGCTGTTTGAACTAAGATTTCCAAGTTATTCACATAATGAAAACCTATACTTTGTTTCGGTCGAGTTCCCCATTCAAATGCATGTAACAGTGAGAAACGCACTGTCTTGGCGAAAGAAAGCGTTTTTGTACAACTTCATATGAATAGCTGTAACTTTTGATAGAAGACTCGGATACACATGTTTATGGCTTTATCTTATAGAACTCAAGGTCTCCGTGCTGGGCAAACAGGTTTTGCAGCTGTTTGAGCTAAGATTTCCAAGTTATTCACATAATGAAAACCTATACTTTGTTTCGGTGGAGTTCCCCATTCAAATGAATGTAACAGTGAGAAACGCACTGTCTTGGCGAAAGAAAGCGTTTTTGTACAACTTCATATGAATAGCTGTAACTTTTGATAGAAGACTCGGATACACATGTTTATGGCTTTATCTTATAGAACTCAAGGTTCCCGTGCTGGGAAAACAGGTTTTGCAGCTGTTTGAGCTAAGATTTCCAAGTTATTCACATAATGAAAACCTATACTTTGTTTCGGTGGAGTTCCCCATTCAAATGAATGTAACAGTGAGAAACGCACTGTCTTGGCGAAAGAAAGCGTTTTTGTACAACTTCATATGAATAGCTGTAACTTTTGATAGAAGACTCGGATACACATGTTTATGGCTTTATCTTATAGAGCTCAAGGTTCCCGTGCTGGGAAAACAGGTTTTGCAGCTGTTTGAGCTAAGATTTCCAAGTTATTCACATAATGAAAACCTATACTTTGTTTCGGTCGAGTTCCCCATTCAAATGCATGTAACAGTGAGAAACGCACTGTCTTGGCGAAAGAAAGCGTTTTTGTACAACTTCATTTAAATAGCTGTAACTTTTGATAGAAGACTCGGATACACATGTTTATGGCTTTATCTTATAGAACTCAAGGTCTCCGTGCTGGGCAAACAGGTTTTGCAGCTGTTTGAGCTAAGATTTCCAAGTTATTCACATAATGAAAACCTATACTTTGTTTCGGTCGAGTTCCCCATTCAAATGCATGTAACAGTGAGAAACGCACTGTCTTGGCGAAAGAAAGCTATTTTGTACAACTTCATATAAATAGCTGTAACTTTTGATAGAAGACTCGGATACACATGTTTATGGCTTTATCTTATAGAGCTCAAGGTTCCCGTGCTCGGCAAACAGGTTTTGCAGCTGTTTGAGCTAAGATTTCCAAGTTATTCACATAATGAAAACCTATACTTTGTTTCGGTGGAGTTCCCCATTCAAATGCATGTAACAGTGAGAAACGCACTGTCTTGGCGAAAGAAAGCTATTTTGTACAACTTCATATAAATAGCTGTAACTTTTGATAGAAGACTCAGACAAACATGTTTATGGCTTTATCTTATAGAACTCAAGGTCTCCGTGCTGGGCAAACAGGTTTTGCAGCTGTTTGAGCTAAGATTTCCAAGTTATTCACATAATGAAAACCTATACTTTGTTTCGGTGGAGTTCCCCATTCAAATGAATGTAACAGTGAGAAACGCACTGTCTTGGCGAAAGAAAGCGTTTTTGTACAACTTCATATAAATAGCTGTAACTTTTGATAGAAGACTCAGACAAACATGTTTATGGCTTTATCTTATAGAACTCAAGGTTCCCGTGCTGGGAAAACAGGTTTTGCAGCTGTTTGAGCTAAGATTTCCAAGTTATTCACATAATGAAAACCTATACTTTGTTTCGGTGGAGTTCCCCATTCAAATGAATGTAACAGTGAGAAACGCACTGTCTTGGCGAAAGAAAGCGTTTTTGTACAACTTCATATAAATAGCTGTAACTTTTGATAGAAGACTCAGACAAACATGTTTATGGCTTTATCTTATAGAACTCAAGGTTCCCGTGCTGGGAAAACAGGTTTTGCAGCTGTTTGAGCTAAGATTTCCAAGTTATTCACATAATGAAAACCTATACTTTGTTTCGGTGGAGTTCCCCATTCAAATGCATGTAACAGTGAGAAACGCACTGTCTTGGCGAAAGAAAGCGTTTTTGTACAACTTCATAGAAATAGCTGTAACTTTTGATAGAAGACTCAGACAAACATGTTTATGGCTTTATCTTATAGAACTCAAGGTTCCCGTGCTGGGAAAACAGGTTTTGCAGCTGTTTGAGCTAAGATTTCCAAGTTATTCACATAGTGAAAACCTATACTTTGTTTCGGTCAAGTTCCCCATTCAAATGCATGTAACAGTGAGAAACGCACTATCTTGGCGAAAGAAAGCGTTTTTGTACAACTTCATATAAATAGCTGTAACTTTTGATAGAAGACTCAGACAAACATGTTTATGGCTTTATCTTATAGAACTCAAGGTCTCCGTGCTGGGAAAACAGGTTTTGCAGCTGTTTGAGCTAAGATTTCCAAGTTATTCACATAATGAAAACCTATACTTTGTTTCGGTCGAGTTCCCCATTCAAATGCATGTAACAGTGAGAAACGCACTGTCTTGGCGAAAGAAAGCGTTTTTGTACAACTTCATATGAATAGCTGTAACTTTTGATAGAAGACTCGGATACACATGTTTATGGCTTTATCTTATAGAACTCAAGGTCTCCGTGCTGGGCAAACAGGTTTTGCAGCTGTTTGAGCTAAGATTTCCAAGTTATTCACATAATGAAAACCTATACTTTGTTTCGGTGGAGTTCCCCATTCAAATGCATGTAACAGTGAGAAACGCACTGTCTTGGCGAAAGAAAGCGTTTTTGTACAACTTCATATGAATAGCTGTAACTTTTGATAGAAGACTCGGATACACATGTTTATGGCTTTATCTTATAGAGCTCAAGGTTCCCGTGCTGGGAAAACAGGTTTTGCAGCTGTTTGAGCTAAGATTTCCAAGTTATTCACATAATGAAAACCTATACTTTGTTTTGGTGGAGTTCCCCATTCAAATGCATGTAACAGTGAGAAACGCACTGTCTTGGCGAAAGAAAGTGTTTTTGTACAACTTCATATAAATAGCTGTAACTTTTGATAGAAGACTCGGATACACATGTTTATGGCTTTATCTTATAGAACTCAAGGTCTCCGTGCTGGGCAAACAGGTTTTGCAGCTGTTTGAGCTAAGATTTCCAAGTTATTCACATAATGAAAACCTATACTTTGTTTCGGTGGAGTTCCCCATTCAAATGAATGTAACAGTGAGAAACGCACTGTCTTGGCGAAAGAAAGCGTTTTTGTACAACTTCATAGAAATAGCTGTAACTTTTGATAGAAGACTCAGACAAACATGTTTATGGCTTTATCTTATAGAACTCAAGGTTCCCGTGCTGGGAAAACAGGTTTTGCAGCTGTTTGAGCTAAGATTTCCAAGTTATTCACATAATGAAAACCTATACTTTGTTTCGGTGGAGTTCCCCATTCAAATGCATGTAACAGTGAGAAACGCACTGTCTTGGCGAAAGAAAGCGTTTTTGTACAACTTCATAGAAATAGCTGTAACTTTTGATAGAAGACTCAGACAAACATGTTTATGGCTTTATCTTATAGAACTCAAGGTTCCCGTGCTGGGAAAACAGGTTTTGCAGCTGTTTGAGCTAAGATTTCCAAGTTATTCACATAGTGAAAACCTATACTTTGTTTCGGTCAAGTTCCCCATTCAAATGCATGTAACAGTGAGAAACGCACTATCTTGGCGAAAGAAAGCGTTTTTGTACAACTTCATATAAATAGCTGTAACTTTTGATAGAAGACTCAGACAAACATGTTTATGGCTTTATCTTATAGAACTCAAGGTCTCCGTGCTGGGAAAACAGGTTTTGCAGCTGTTTGAGCTAAGATTTCCAAGTTATTCACATAATGAAAACCTATACTTTGTTTCGGTCGAGTTCCCCATTCAAATGCATGTAACAGTGAGAAACGCACTGTCTTGGCGAAAGAAAGCGTTTTTGTACAACTTCATATGAATAGCTGTAACTTTTGATAGAAGACTCGGATACACATGTTTATGGCTTTATCTTATAGAACTCAAGGTCTCCGTGCTGGGCAAACAGGTTTTGCAGCTGTTTGAGCTAAGATTTCCAAGTTATTCACATAATGAAAACCTATACTTTGTTTTGGTGGAGTTCCCCATTCAAATGCATGTAACAGTGAGAAACGCACTGTCTTGGCGAAAGAAAGCGTTTTTGTACAACTTCATATAAATAGCTGTAACTTTTGATAGAAGACTCGGATACACATGTTTATGGCTTTATCTTATAGAACTCAAGGTCTCCGTGCTGGGCAAACAGGTTTTGCAGCTGTTTGAGCTAAGATTTCCAAGTTATTCACATAATGAAAACCTATACTTTGTTTCGGTGGAGTTCCCCATTCAAATGCATGTAACAGTGAGAAACGCACTGTCTTGGCGAAAGAAAGCGTTTTTGTACAACTTCATAGAAATAGCTGTAACTTTTGATAGAAGACTCAGACAAACATGTTTATGGCTTTATCTTATAGAACTCAAGGTTCCCGTGCTGGGAAAACAGGTTTTGCAGCTGTTTGAGCTAAGATTTCCAAGTTATTCACATAGTGAAAACCTATACTTTGTTTCGGTCAAGTTCCCCATTCAAATGCATGTAACAGTGAGAAACGCACTGTCTTGGCGAAAGAAAGCGTTTTTGTACAACTTCATATAAATAGCTGTAACTTTTGATAGAAGACTCAGACAAACATGTTTATGGCTTTATCTTATAGAACTCAAGGTCTCCGTGCTGGGAAAACAGGTTTTGCAGCTGTTTGAGCTAAGATTTCCAAGTTATTCACATAATGAAAACCTATACTTTGTTTCGGTCGAGTTCCCCATTCAAATGCATGTAACAGTGAGAAACGCACTGTCTTGGCGAAAGAAAGCGTTTTTGTACAACTTCATATGAATAGCTGTAACTTTTGATAGAAGACTCGGATACACATGTTTATGGCTTTATCTTATAGAACTCAAGGTCTCCGTGCTGGGCAAACAGGTTTTGCAGCTGTTTGAGCTAAGATTTCCAAGTTATTCACATAATGAAAACCTATACTTTGTTTCGGTGGAGTTCCCCATTCAAATGCATGTAACAGTGAGAAACGCACTGTCTTGGCGAAAGAAAGCGTTTTTGTACAACTTCATATGAATAGCTGTAACTTTTGATAGAAGACTCGGATACACATGTTTATGGCTTTATCTTATAGAGCTCAAGGTTCCCGTGCTGGGAAAACAGGTTTTGCAGCTGTTTGAGCTAAGATTTCCAAGTTATTCACATAATGAAAACCTATACTTTGTTTCGGTCGAGTTCCCCATTCAAATGCATGTAACAGTGAGAAACGCACTGTCTTGGCGAAAGAAAGCGTTTTTGTACAACTTCATATAAATAGCTGTAACTTTTGATAGAAGACTCGGATACACATGTTTATGGCTTTATCTTATAGAACTCAAGGTCTCCGTGCTGGGCAAACAGGTTTTGCAGCTGTTTGAGCTAAGATTTCCAAGTTATTCACATAATGAAAACCTATACTTTGTTTCGGTGGAGTTCCCCATTCAAATGAATGTAACAGTGAGAAACGCACTGTCTTGGCGAAAGAAAGCGTTTTTGTACAACTTCATATGAATAGCTGTAACTTTTGATAGAAGACTCGGATACACATGTTTATGGCTTTATCTTATAGAGCTCAAGGTTCCCGTGCTGGGAAAACAGGTTTTGCAGCTGTTTGAGCTAAGATTTCCAAGTTATTCACATAATGAAAACCTATACTTTGTTTCGGTCGAGTTCCCCATTCAAATGCATGTAACAGTGAGAAACGCACTGTCTTGGCGAAAGAAAGCTATTTTGTACAACTTCATATAAATAGCTGTAACTTTTGATAGAAGACTCGGATACACATGTTTATGGCTTTATCTTATAGAACTCAAGGTCTCCGTGCTGGGAAAACAGCTTTTGCAGCTGTTTGAGCTAAGATTTCCAAGTTATTCACATAATGAAAACCTATACTTTGTTTCGGTGGAGTTCCCCATTCAAATGCATGTAACAGTGAGAAACGCACTGTCTTGGCGAAAGAAAGCGTTTTTGTACAACTTCATATAAATAGCTGTAACTTTTGATAGAAGACTCAGACAAACATGTTTATGGCTTTATCTTATAGAACTCAAGGTCTCTGTGCTCGGCAAACAGGTTTTGCAGCTGTTTGAGCTAAGATTTCCAAGTTATTCACATAATGAAAACCTATACTTTGTTTCGGTCGAGTTCCCCATTCAAATGCATGTAACAGTGAGAAACGCACTGTCTTGGCGAAAGAAAGCGTTTTTGTACAACTTCATATAAATAGCTGTAACTTTTGATAGAAGACTCGGATACACATGTTTATGGCTTTATCTTATAGAACTCAAGGTCTCCGTGCTGGGAAAACAGGTTTTGCAGCTGTTTGAGCTAAGATTTCCAAGTTATTCACATAATGAAAACCTATACTTTGTTTCGGTGGAGTTCCCCATTCAAATGCATGTAACAGTGAGAAACGCACTGTCTTGGCGAAAGAAAGCGTTTTTGTACAACTTCATATAAATAGCTGTAACTTTTGATAGAAGACTCGGATACACATGTTTATGGCTTTATCTTATAGAACTCAAGGTTCCCGTGCTGGGAAAACAGGTTTTGCAGCTGTTTGAGCTAAGATTTCCAAGTTATTCACATAATGAAAACCTATACTTTGTTTCGGTGGAGTTCCCCATTCAAATGAATGTAACAGTGAGAAACGCACTGTCTTGGCGAAAGAAAGCGTTTTTGTACAACTTCATATAAATAGCTGTAACTTTTGATAGAAGACTCAGACAAACATGTTTATGGCTTTATCTTATAGAACTCAAGGTTCCCGTGCTGGGAAAACAGGTTTTGCAGCTGTTTGAGCTAAGATTTCCAAGTTATTCACATAATGAAAACCTATACTTTGTTTCGGTGGAGTTCCCCATTCAAATGCATGTAACAGTGAGAAACGCACTGTCTTGGCGAAAGAAAGCGTTTTTGTACAACTTCATATGAATAGCTGTAACTTTTGATAGAAGACTCGGATACACGTTTATGGCTTTATCTTATAGAGCTCAAGGTTCCCGTGCTGGGAAAACAGGTTTTGCAGCTGTTTGAGCTAAGATTTCCAAGTTATTCACATAATGAAAACCTATACTTTGTTTCGGTCGAGTTCCCCATTCAAATGCATGTAACAGTGAGAAACGCACTGTCTTGGCGAAAGAAAGCGTTTTTGTACAACTTCATATGAATAGCTGTAACTTTTGATAGAAGACTCGGATACACATGTTTATGGCTTTATCTTATAGAACTCAAGGTTCCCGTGCTGGGAAAACAGGTTTTGCAGCTGTTTGAGCTAAGATTTCCAAGTTATTCACATAATGAAAACCTATACTTTGTTTCGGTGGAGTTCCCCATTCAAATGAAGGTAAAAGTGAGAAACGCACTGTCTTGGCGAAAGAAAGCGTTTTTGTACAACTTCATATGAATAGCTGTAACTTTTGATAGAAGACTCGGATACACATGTTTATGGCTTTATCTTATAGAGCTCAAGGTTCCCGTGCTGGGAAAACAGGTTTTGCAGCTGTTTGAGCTAAGATTTCCAAGTTATTCACATAATGAAAACCTATACTTTGTTTCGGTCGAGTTCCCCATTCAAATGCATGTAACAGTGAGAAACGCACTGTCTTGGCGAAAGAAAGCTATTTTGTACAACTTCATATAAATAGCTGTAACTTTTGATAGAAGACTCGGATACACATGTTTATGGCTTTATCTTATAGAACTCAAGGTCTCCGTGCTGGGAAAACAGGTTTTGCAGCTGTTTGAGCTAAGATTTCCAAGTTATTCACATAATGAAAACCTATACTTTGTTTCGGTGGAGTTCCCCATTCAAATGCATGTAACAGTGAGAAACGCACTGTCTTGGCGAAAGAAAGCGTTTTTGTACAACTTCATATAAATAGCTGTAACTTTTGATAGAAGACTCGGATACACATGTTTATGGCTTTATCTTATAGAACTCAAGGTTCCCGTGCTGGGAAAACAGGTTTTGCAGCTGTTTGAGCTAAGATTTCCAAGTTATTCACATAATGAAAACCTATACTTTGTTTCGGTGGAGTTCCCCATTCAAATGAATGTAACAGTGAGAAACGCACTGTCTTGGCGAAAGAAAGCGTTTTTGTACAACTTCATATAAATAGCTGTAACTTTTGATAGAAGACTCGGATACACATGTTTATGGCTTTATCTTATAGAACTCAAGGTCTCCGTGCTGGGAAAACAGGTTTTGCAGCTGTTTGAGCTAAGATTTCCAAGTTATTCACATAATGAAAACCTATACTTTGTTTTGGTCGAGTTCCCCATTCAAATGCATGTAACAGTGAGAAACGCACTGTCTTGGCGAAAGAAAGCTATTTTGTACAACTTCATATAAATAGCTGTAACTTTTGATAGAAGACTCGGATACACATGTTTATGGCTTTATCTTATAGAACTCAAGGTCTCCGTGCTGGGAAAACAGGTTTTGCAGCTGTTTGAGCTAAGATTTCCAAGTTATTCACATAATGAAAACCTATACTTTGTTTCGGTGGAGTTCCCCATTCAAATGCATGTAACAGTGAGAAACGCACTGTCTTGGCGAAAGACAGCGTTTTTGTACAACTTCATATAAATAGCTGTAACTTTTGATAGAAGACTCGGATACACATGTTTATGGCTTTATCTTATAGAACTCAAGGTTCCCGTGCTGGGAAAACAGGTTTTGCAGCTGTTTGAGCTAAGATTTCCAAGTTATTCACATAATGAAAACCTATACTTTGTTTCGGTGGAGTTCCCCATTCAAATGAATGTAACAGTGAGAAACGCACTGTCTTGGCGAAAGAAAGCGTTTTTGTACAACTTCATATGAATAGCTGTAACTTTTGATAGAAGACTCGGATACACATGTTTATGGCTTTATCTTATAGAGCTCAAGGTTCCCGTGCTGGGAAAACAGGTTTTGCAGCTGTTTGAGCTAAGATTTCCAAGTTATTCACATAATGAAAACCTATACTTTGTTTCGGTGGAGTTCCCCATTCAAATGCATGTAACAGTGAGAAACGCACTGTCTTGGCGAAAGAAAGCTATTTTGTACAACTTCATTTAAATAGCTGTAACTTTTGATAGAAGACTCGGATACACATGTTTATGGCTTTATCTTATAGAACTCAAGGTCTCCGTGCTGGGAAAACAGGTTTTGCAGCTGTTTGAGCTAAGATTTCCAAGTTATTCACATAATGAAAACCTATACTTTGTTTCGGTGGAGTTCCCCATTCAAATGCATGTAACAGTGAGAAACGCACTGTCTTGGCGAAAGAAAGCGTTTTTGTACAACTTCATATAAATAGCTGTAACTTTTGATAGAAGACTCGGATACACATGTTTATGGCTTTATCTTATAGAACTCAAGGTTCCCGTGCTGGGAAAACAGGTTTTGCAGCTGTTTGAGCTAAGATTTCCAAGTTATTCACATAATGAAAACCTATACTTTGTTTCGGTGGAGTTCCCCATTCAAATGAATGTAACAGTGAGAAACGCACTGTCTTGGCGAAAGAAAGCGTTTTTGTACAACTTCATATGAATAGCTGTAACTTTTGATAGAAGACTCGGATACACATGTTTATGGCTTTATCTTATAGAGCTCAAGGTTCCCGTGCTGGGAAAACAGGTTTTGCAGCTGTTTGAGCTAAGATTTCCAAGTTATTCACATAATGAAAACCTATACTTTGTTTCGGTCGAGTTCCCCATTCAAATGCATGTAACAGTGAGAAACGCACTGTCTTGGCGAAAGAAAGCTATTTTGTACAACTTCATTTAAATAGCTGTAACTTTTGATAGAAGACTCGGATACACATGTTTATGGCTTTATCTTATAGAACTCAAGGTCTCCGTGCTGGGAAAACAGGTTTTGCAGCTGTTTGAACTAAGATTTCCAAGTTATTCACATAATGAAAACCTATACTTTGTTTCGGTCGAGTTCCCCATTCAAATGCATGTAACAGTGAGAAACGCACTGTCTTGGCGAAAGAAAGCGTTTTTGTACAACTTCATATGAATAGCTGTAACTTTTGATAGAAGACTCGGATACACATGTTTATGGCTTTATCTTATAGAACTCAAGGTCTCCGTGCTGGGCAAACAGGTTTTGCAGCTGTTTGAGCTAAGATTTCCAAGTTATTCACATAATGAAAACCTATACTTTGTTTCGGTGGAGTTCCCCATTCAAATGCATGTAACAGTGAGAAACGCACTGTCTTGGCGAAAGAAAGCGTTTTTGTACAACTTCATATAAATAGCTGTAACTTTTGATAGAAGACTCGGATACACATGTTTATGGCTTTATCTTATAGAACTCAAGGTTCCCGTGCTGGGAAAACAGGTTTTGCAGCTGTTTGAGCTAAGATTTCCAAGTTATTCACATAATGAAAACCTATACTTTGTTTCGGTGGAGTTCCCCATTCAAATGAATGTAACAGTGAGAAACGCACTGTCTTGGCGAAAGAAAGCGTTTTTGTACAACTTCATATGAATAGCTGTAACTTTTGATAGAAGACTCGGATACACATGTTTATGGCTTTATCTTATAGAGCTCAAGGTTCCCGTGCTGGGAAAACAGGTTTTGCAGCTGTTTGAGCTAAGATTTCCAAGTTATTCACATAATGAAAACCTATACTTTGTTTCGGTCGAGTTCCCCATTCAAATGCATGTAACAGTGAGAAACGCACTGTCTTGGCGAAAGAAAGCTATTTTGTACAACTTCATTTAAATAGCTGTAACTTTTGATAGAAGACTCGGATACACATGTTTATGGCTTTATCTTATAGAACTCAAGGTCTCCGTGCTGGGAAAACAGGTTTTGCAGCTGTTTGAGCTAAGATTTCCAAGTTATTCACATAATGAAAACCTATACTTTGTTTCGGTGGAGTTCCCCATTCAAATGCATGTAACAGTGAGAAACGCACTGTCTTGGCGAAAGAAAGCGTTTTTGTACAACTTCATATAAATAGCTGTAACTTTTGATAGAAGACTCGGATACACATGTTTATGGCTTTATCTTATAGAACTCAAGGTTCCCGTGCTGGGAAAACAGGTTTTGCAGCTGTTTGAGCTAAGATTTCCAAGTTATTCACATAATGAAAACCTATACTTTGTTTCGGTGGAGTTCCCCATTCAAATGAATGTAACAGTGAGAAACGCACTGTCTTGGCGAAAGAAAGCGTTTTTGTACAACTTCATATGAATAGCTGTAACTTTTGATAGAAGACTCGGATACACATGTTTATGGCTTTATCTTATAGAGCTCAAGGTTCCCGTGCTGGGAAAACAGGTTTTGCAGCTGTTTGAGCTAAGATTTCCAAGTTATTCACATAATGAAAACCTATACTTTGTTTCGGTCGAGTTCCCCATTCAAATGCATGTAACAGTGAGAAACGCACTGTCTTGGCGAAAGAAAGCTATTTTGTACAACTTCATTTAAATAGCTGTAACTTTTGATAGAAGACTCGGATACACATGTTTATGGCTTTATCTTATAGAACTCAAGGTCTCCGTGCTGGGAAAACAGGTTTTGCAGCTGTTTGAACTAAGATTTCCAAGTTATTCACATAATGAAAACCTATACTTTGTTTCGGTCGAGTTCCCCATTCAAATGCATGTAACAGTGAGAAACGCACTGTCTTGGCGAAAGAAAGCGTTTTTGTACAACTTCATATGAATAGCTGTAACTTTTGATAGAAGACTCGGATACACATGTTTATGGCTTTATCTTATAGAACTCAAGGTCTCCGTGCTGGGCAAACAGGTTTTGCAGCTGTTTGAGCTAAGATTTCCAAGTTATTCACATAATGAAAACCTATACTTTGTTTCGGTGGAGTTCCCCATTCAAATGAATGTAACAGTGAGAAACGCACTGTCTTGGCGAAAGAAAGCGTTTTTGTACAACTTCATATGAATAGCTGTAACTTTTGATAGAAGACTCGGATACACATGTTTATGGCTTTATCTTATAGAACTCAAGGTTCCCGTGCTGGGAAAACAGGTTTTGCAGCTGTTTGAGCTAAGATTTCCAAGTTATTCACATAATGAAAACCTATACTTTGTTTCGGTGGAGTTCCCCATTCAAATGAATGTAACAGTGAGAAACGCACTGTCTTGGCGAAAGAAAGCGTTTTTGTACAACTTCATATGAATAGCTGTAACTTTTGATAGAAGACTCGGATACACATGTTTATGGCTTTATCTTATAGAGCTCAAGGTTCCCGTGCTGGGAAAACAGGTTTTGCAGCTGTTTGAGCTAAGATTTCCAAGTTATTCACATAATGAAAACCTATACTTTGTTTCGGTCGAGTTCCCCATTCAAATGCATGTAACAGTGAGAAACGCACTGTCTTGGCGAAAGAAAGCGTTTTTGTACAACTTCATTTAAATAGCTGTAACTTTTGATAGAAGACTCGGATACACATGTTTATGGCTTTATCTTATAGAACTCAAGGTCTCCGTGCTGGGCAAACAGGTTTTGCAGCTGTTTGAGCTAAGATTTCCAAGTTATTCACATAATGAAAACCTATACTTTGTTTCGGTCGAGTTCCCCATTCAAATGCATGTAACAGTGAGAAACGCACTGTCTTGGCGAAAGAAAGCTATTTTGTACAACTTCATATAAATAGCTGTAACTTTTGATAGAAGACTCGGATACACATGTTTATGGCTTTATCTTATAGAGCTCAAGGCTCCCGTGCTCGGCAAACAGGTTTTGCAGCTGTTTGAGCTAAGATTTCCAAGTTATTCACATAATGAAAACCTATACTTTGTTTCGGTGGAGTTCCCCATTCAAATGCATGTAACAGTGAGAAACGCACTGTCTTGGCGAAAGAAAGCTATTTTGTACAACTTCATATAAATAGCTGTAACTTTTGATAGAAGACTCGGATACACATGTTTATGGCTTTATCTTATAGAACTCAAGGTTCCCGTGCTGGGAAAACAGGTTTTGCAGCTGTTTGAGCTAAGATTTCCAAGTTATTCACATAATGAAAACCTATACTTTGTTTCGGTGGAGTTCCCCATTCAAATGAATGTAACAGTGAGAAACGCACTGTCTTGGCGAAAGAAAGCGTTTTTGTACAACTTCATATAAATAGCTGTAACTTTTGATAGAAGACTCAGACAAACATGTTTATGGCTTTATCTTATAGAACTCAAGGTCTCCGTGCTGGGAAAACAGGTTTTGCAGCTGTTTGAGCTAAGATTTCCAAGTTATTCACATAATGAAAACCTATACTTTGTTTCGGTGGAGTTCCCCATTCAAATGCATGTAACAGTGAGAAACGCACTGTCTTGGCGAAAGAAAGCGTTTTTGTACAACTTCATATGAATAGCTGTAACTTTTGATAGAAGACTCGGATACACATGTTTATGGCTTTATCTTATAGAGCTCAAGGTTCCCGTGCTGGGAAAACAGCTTTTGCAGCTGTTTGAGCTAAGATTTCCAAGTTATTCACATAATGAAAACCTATACTTTGTTTCGGTCGAGTTCCCCATTCAAATGCATGTAACAGTGAGAAACGCACTGTCTTGGCGAAAGAAAGCGTTTTTGTACAACTTCATTTAAATAGCTGTAACTTTTGATAGAAGACTCGGATACACATGTTTATGGCTTTATCTTAGAGAACTCAAGGTCTCCGTGCTGGGCAAACAGGTTTTGCAGCTGTTTGAGCTAAGATTTCCAAGTTATTCACATAATGAAAACCTATACTTTGTTTCGGTGGAGTTCCCCATTCAAATGCATGTAACAGTGAGAAACGCACTGTCTTGGCGAAAGAAAGCTATTTTGTACAACTTCATATAAATAGCTGTAACTTTTGATAGAAGACTCGAATACACATGTTTATGGCTTTATCTTATAGAACTCAAGGTCTCCGTGCTGGGAAAACAGGTTTTGCAGCTGTTTGAGCTAAGATTTCCAAGTTATTCACATAATGAAAACCTATACTTTGTTTCGGTCGAGTTCCCCATTCAAATGCATGTAACAGTGAGAAACGCACTGTCTTGGCGAAAGAAAGCGTTTTTGTACAACTTCATATAAATAGCTGTAACTTTTGATAGAAGACTCGGATACACATGTTTATGGCTTTATCTTATAGAACTCAAGGTCTCCGTGCTGGGAAAACAGCTTTTGCAGCTGTTTGAGCTAAGATTTCCAAGTTATTCACATAATGAAAACCTATACTTTGTTTCGGTGGAGTTCCCCATTCAAATGCATGTAACAGTGAGAAACGCACTGTCTTGGCGAAAGAAAGCGTTTTTGTACAACTTCATATAAATAGCTGTAACTTTTGATAGAAGACTCGGATACACATGTTTATGGCTTTATCTTATAGAACTCAAGGTTCCCGTGCTGGGAAAACAGGTTTTGCAGCTGTTTGAGCTAAGATTTCCAAGTTATTCACATAATGAAAACCTATACTTTGTTTCGGTGGAGTTCCCCATTCAAATGAATGTAACAGTGAGAAACGCACTGTCTTGGCGAAAGAAAGCGTTTTTGTACAACTTCATATAAATAGCTGTAACTTTTGATAGAAGACTCAGACAAACATGTTTATGGCTTTATCTTATAGAACTCAAGGTCTCCGTGCTGGGAAAACAGGTTTTGCAGCTGTTTGAGCTAAGATTTCCAAGTTATTCACATAATGAAAACCTATACTTTGTTTCGGTGGAGTTCCCCATTCAAATGCATGTAACAGTGAGAAACGCACTGTCTTGGCGAAAGAAAGCGTTTTTGTACAACTTCATATGAATAGCTGTAACTTTTGATAGAAGACTCGGATACACATGTTTATGGCTTTATCTTATAGAGCTCAAGGTTCCCGTGCTGGGAAAACAGGTTTTGCAGCTGTTTGAGCTAAGATTTCCAAGTTATTCACATAATGAAAACCTATACTTTGTTTCGGTGGAGTTCCCCATTCAAATGCATGTAACAGTGAGAAACGCACTGTCTTGGCGAAAGAAAGCTATTTTGTACAACTTCATTTAAATAGCTGTAACTTTTGATAGAAGACTCGGATACACATGTTTATGGCTTTATCTTATAGAACTCAAGGTCTCCGTGCTGGGAAAACAGGTTTTGCAGCTGTTTGAGCTAAGATTTCCAAGTTATTCACATAATGAAAACCTATACTTTGTTTCGGTGGAGTTCCCCATTCAAATGCATGTAACAGTGAGAAACGCACTGTCTTGGCGAAAGAAAGCGTTTTTGTACAACTTCATATAAATAGCTGTAACTTTTGATAGAAGACTCGGATACACATGTTTATGGCTTTATCTTATAGAACTCAAGGTTCCCGTGCTGGGAAAACAGGTTTTGCAGCTGTTTGAGCTAAGATTTCCAAGTTATTCACATAATGAAAACCTATACTTTGTTTCGGTGGAGTTCCCCATTCAAATGCATGTAACAGTGAGAAACGCACTGTCTTGGCGAAAGAAAGCTATTTTGTACAACTTCATATAAATAGCTGTAACTTTTGATAGAAGACTCGGATACACATGTTTATGGCTTTATCTTATAGAACTCAAGGTCTCCGTGCTGGGAAAACAGCTTTTGCAGCTGTTTGAGCTAAGATTTCCAAGTTATTCACATAATGAAAACCTATACTTTGTTTCGGTCGAGTTCCCCATTCAAATGCATGTAACAGTGAGAAACGCACTGTCTTGGCGAAAGAAAGCGTTTTTGTACAACTTCATTTAAATAGCTGTAACTTTTGATAGAAGACTCGGATACACATGTTTATGGCTTTATCTTAGAGAACTCAAGGTCTCCGTGCTGGGCAAACAGGTTTTGCAGCTGTTTGAGCTAAGATTTCCAAGTTATTCACATAATGAAAACCTATACTTTGTTTCGGTGGAGTTCCCCATTCAAATGCATGTAACAGTGAGAAACGCACTGTCTTGGCGAAAGAAAGCTATTTTGTACAACTTCATATAAATAGCTGTAACTTTTGATAGAAGACTCGAATACACATGTTTATGGCTTTATCTTATAGAACTCAAGGTCTCCGTGCTGGGCAAACAGGTTTTGCAGCTGTTTGAGCTAAGATTTCCAAGTTATTCACATAATGAAAACCTATACTTTGTTTCGGTCGAGTTCCCCATTCAAATGCATGTAACAGTGAGAAACGCACTGTCTTGGCGAAAGAAAGCGTTTTTGTACAACTTCATATAAATAGCTGTAACTTTTGATAGAAGACTCGGATACACATGTTTATGGCTTTATCTTATAGAACTCAAGGTCTCCGTGCTGGGAAAACAGCTTTTGCAGCTGTTTGAGCTAAGATTTCCAAGTTATTCACATAATGAAAACCTATACTTTGTTTCGGTGGAGTTCCCCATTCAAATGCATGTAACAGTGAGAAACGCACTGTCTTGGCGAAAGAAAGCGTTTTTGTACAACTTCATATAAATAGCTGTAACTTTTGATAGAAGACTCGGATACACATGTTTATGGCTTTATCTTATAGAACTCAAGGTTCCCGTGCTGGGAAAACAGGTTTTGCAGCTGTTTGAGCTAAGATTTCCAAGTTATTCACATAATGAAAACCTATACTTTGTTTCGGTGGAGTTCCCCATTCAAATGAATGTAACAGTGAGAAACGCACTGTCTTGGCGAAAGAAAGCGTTTTTGTACAACTTCATATAAATAGCTGTAACTTTTGATAGAAGACTCAGACAAACATGTTTATGGCTTTATCTTATAGAACTCAAGGTCTCCGTGCTGGGAAAACAGGTTTTGCAGCTGTTTGAGCTAAGATTTCCAAGTTATTCACATAATGAAAACCTATACTTTGTTTCGGTGGAGTTCCCCATTCAAATGCATGTAACAGTGAGAAACGCACTGTCTTGGCGAAAGAAAGCGTTTTTGTACAACTTCATATGAATAGCTGTAACTTTTGATAGAAGACTCGGATACACATGTTTATGGCTTTATCTTATAGAGCTCAAGGTTCCCGTGCTGGGAAAACAGGTTTTGCAGCTGTTTGAGCTAAGATTTCCAAGTTATTCACATAATGAAAACCTATACTTTGTTTCGGTGGAGTTCCCCATTCAAATGCATGTAACAGTGAGAAACGCACTGTCTTGGCGAAAGAAAGCTATTTTGTACAACTTCATTTAAATAGCTGTAACTTTTGATAGAAGACTCGGATACACATGTTTATGGCTTTATCTTATAGAACTCAAGGTCTCCGTGCTGGGAAAACAGGTTTTGCAGCTGTTTGAGCTAAGATTTCCAAGTTATTCACATAATGAAAACCTATACTTTGTTTCGGTGGAGTTCCCCATTCAAATGAATGTAACAGTGAGAAACGCACTGTCTTGGCGAAAGAAAGCGTTTTTGTACAACTTCATATGAATAGCTGTAACTTTTGATAGAAGACTCGGATACACATGTTTATGGCTTTATCTTATAGAACTCAAGGTCTCCGTGCTGGGCAAACAGGTTTTGCGGCTGTTTGAGCTAAGATTTCCAAGTTATTCACATAATGAAAACCTATACTTTGTTTCGGTCGAGTTCCCCATTCAAATGCATGTAACAGTGAGAAACGCACTGTCTTGGCGAAAGAAAGCGTTTTTGTACAACTTCATATGAATAGCTGTAACTTTTGATAGAAGACTCGGATACACATGTTTATGGCTTTATCTTATAGAGCTCAAGGTTCCCGTGCTGGGAAAACAGGTTTTGCAGCTGTTTGAGCTAAGATTTCCAAGTTATTCACATAATGAAAACCTATACTTTGTTTCGGTGGAGTTCCCCATTCAAATGAATGTAACAGTGAGAAACGCACTGTCTTGGCGAAAGAAAGCGTTTTTGTACAACTTCATATAAATAGCTGTAACTTTTGATAGAAGACTCAGACAAACATGTTTATGGCTTTATCTTATAGAACTCAAGGTCTCCGTGCTGGGAAAACAGGTTTTGCAGCTGTTTGAGCTAAGATTTCCAAGTTATTCACATAATGAAAACCTATACTTTGTTTCGGTGGAGTTCCCCATTCAAATGCATGTAACAGTGAGAAACGCACTGTCTTGGCGAAAGAAAGCGTTTTTGTACAACTTCATATGAATAGCTGTAACTTTTGATAGAAGACTCGGATACACATGTTTATGGCTTTATCTTATAGAGCTCAAGGTTCCCGTGCTGGGAAAACAGGTTTTGCAGCTGTTTGAGCTAAGATTTCCAAGTTATTCACATAATGAAAACCTATACTTTGTTTCGGTGGAGTTCCCCATTCAAATGCATGTAACAGTGAGAAACGCACTGTCTTGGCGAAAGAAAGCTATTTTGTACAACTTCATTTAAATAGCTGTAACTTTTGATAGAAGACTCGGATACACATGTTTATGGCTTTATCTTATAGAACTCAAGGTCTCCGTGCTGGGAAAACAGGTTTTGCAGCTGTTTGAGCTAAGATTTCCAAGTTATTCACATAATGAAAACCTATACTTTGTTTCGGTGGAGTTCCCCATTCAAATGCATGTAACAGTGAGAAACGCACTGTCTTGGCGAAAGAAAGCGTTTTTGTACAACTTCATATAAATAGCTGTAACTTTTGATAGAAGACTCGGATACACATGTTTATGGCTTTATCTTATAGAACTCAAGGTTCCCGTGCTGGGAAAACAGGTTTTGCAGCTGTTTGAGCTAAGATTTCCAAGTTATTCACATAATGAAAACCTATACTTTGTTTCGGTGGAGTTCCCCATTCAAATGCATGTAACAGTGAGAAACGCACTGTCTTGGCGAAAGAAAGCTATTTTGTACAACTTCATATAAATAGCTGTAACTTTTGATAGAAGACTCAGACAAACATGTTTATGGCTTTATCTTATAGAACTCAAGGTCTCCGTGCTGGGAAAACAGGTTTTGCAGCTGTTTGAGCTAAGATTTCCAAGTTATTCACATAATGAAAACCTATACTTTGTTTCGGTGGAGTTCCCCATTCAAATGCATGTAACAGTGAGAAACGCACTGTCTTGGCGAAAGAAAGCGTTTTTGTACAACTTCATATGAATAGCTGTAACTTTTGATAGAAGACTCGGATACACATGTTTATGGCTTTATCTTATAGAGCTCAAGGTTCCCGTGCTGGGAAAACAGGTTTTGCAGCTGTTTGAGCTAAGATTTCCAAGTTATTCACATAATGAAAACCTATACTTTGTTTCGGTGGAGTTCCCCATTCAAATGAATGTAACAGTGAGAAACGCACTGTCTTGGCGAAAGAAAGCGTTTTTGTACAACTTCATATGAATAGCTGTAACTTTTGATAGAAGACTCGGATACACATGTTTATGGCTTTATCTTATAGAACTCAAGGTCTCCGTGCTGGGCAAACAGGTTTTGCGGCTGTTTGAGCTAAGATTTCCAAGTTATTCACATAATGAAAACCTATACTTTGTTTCGGTCGAGTTCCCCATTCAAATGCATGTAACAGTGAGAAACGCACTGTCTTGGCGAAAGAAAGCGTTTTTGTACAACTTCATATGAATAGCTGTAACTTTTGATAGAAGACTCGGATACACATGTTTATGGCTTTATCTTATAGAGCTCAAGGTTCCCGTGCTGGGAAAACAGGTTTTGCAGCTGTTTGAGCTAAGATTTCCAAGTTATTCACATAATGAAAACCTATACTTTGTTTCGGTGGAGTTCCCCATTCAAATGCATGTAACAGTGAGAAACGCACTGTCTTGGCGAAAGAAAGCTATTTTGTACAACTTCATTTAAATAGCTGTAACTTTTGATAGAAGACTCGGATACACATGTTTATGGCTTTATCTTATAGAACTCAAGGTCTCCGTGCTGGGAAAACAGGTTTTGCAGCTGTTTGAGCTAAGATTTCCAAGTTATTCACATAATGAAAACCTATACTTTGTTTCGGTGGAGTTCCCCATTCAAATGCATGTAACAGTGAGAAACGCACTGTCTTGGCGAAAGAAAGCGTTTTTGTACAACTTCATATAAATAGCTGTAACTTTTGATAGAAGACTCGGATACACATGTTTATGGCTTTATCTTATAGAACTCAAGGTTCCCGTGCTGGGAAAACAGGTTTTGCAGCTGTTTGAGCTAAGATTTCCAAGTTATTCACATAATGAAAACCTATACTTTGTTTCGGTGGAGTTCCCCATTCAAATGCATGTAACAGTGAGAAACGCACTGTCTTGGCGAAAGAAAGCTATTTTGTACAACTTCATATAAATAGCTGTAACTTTTGATAGAAGACTCAGACAAACATGTTTATGGCTTTATCTTATAGAACTCAAGGTCTCCGTGCTGGGAAAACAGGTTTTGCAGCTGTTTGAGCTAAGATTTCCAAGTTATTCACATAATGAAAACCTATACTTTGTTTCGGTGGAGTTCCCCATTCAAATGCATGTAACAGTGAGAAACGCACTGTCTTGGCGAAAGAAAGCGTTTTTGTACAACTTCATATGAATAGCTGTAACTTTTGATAGAAGACTCGGATACACATGTTTATGGCTTTATCTTATAGAGCTCAAGGTTCCCGTGCTGGGAAAACAGGTTTTGCAGCTGTTTGAGCTAAGATTTCCAAGTTATTCACATAATGAAAACCTATACTTTGTTTCGGTGGAGTTCCCCATTCAAATGAATGTAACAGTGAGAAACGCACTGTCTTGGCGAAAGAAAGCGTTTTTGTACAACTTCATATGAATAGCTGTAACTTTTGATAGAAGACTCGGATACACATGTTTATGGCTTTATCTTATAGAACTCAAGGTCTCCGTGCTGGGCAAACAGGTTTTGCGGCTGTTTGAGCTAAGATTTCCAAGTTATTCACATAATGAAAACCTATACTTTGTTTCGGTCGAGTTCCCCATTCAAATGCATGTAACAGTGAGAAACGCACTGTCTTGGCGAAAGAAAGCGTTTTTGTACAACTTCATATGAATAGCTGTAACTTTTGATAGAAGACTCGGATACACATGTTTATGGCTTTATCTTATAGAGCTCAAGGTTCCCGTGCTGGGAAAACAGGTTTTGCAGCTGTTTGAGCTAAGATTTCCAAGTTATTCACATAATGAAAACCTATACTTTGTTTCGGTGGAGTTCCCCATTCAAATGAATGTAACAGTGAGAAACGCACTGTCTTGGCGAAAGAAAGCGTTTTTGTACAACTTCATATAAATAGCTGTAACTTTTGATAGAAGACTCAGACAAACATGTTTATGGCTTTATCTTATAGAACTCAAGGTCTCCGTGCTGGGAAAACAGGTTTTGCAGCTGTTTGAGCTAAGATTTCCAAGTTATTCACATAATGAAAACCTATACTTTGTTTCGGTGGAGTTCCCCATTCAAATGCATGTAACAGTGAGAAACGCACTGTCTTGGCGAAAGAAAGCGTTTTTGTACAACTTCATATGAATAGCTGTAACTTTTGATAGAAGACTCGGATACACATGTTTATGGCTTTATCTTATAGAGCTCAAGGTTCCCGTGCTGGGAAAACAGGTTTTGCAGCTGTTTGAGCTAAGATTTCCAAGTTATTCACATAATGAAAACCTATACTTTGTTTCGGTGGAGTTCCCCATTCAAATGCATGTAACAGTGAGAAACGCACTGTCTTGGCGAAAGAAAGCTATTTTGTACAACTTCATTTAAATAGCTGTAACTTTTGATAGAAGACTCGGATACACATGTTTATGGCTTTATCTTATAGAACTCAAGGTCTCCGTGCTGGGAAAACAGGTTTTGCAGCTGTTTGAGCTAAGATTTCCAAGTTATTCACATAATGAAAACCTATACTTTGTTTCGGTGGAGTTCCCCATTCAAATGCATGTAACAGTGAGAAACGCACTGTCTTGGCGAAAGAAAGCGTTTTTGTACAACTTCATATAAATAGCTGTAACTTTTGATAGAAGACTCGGATACACATGTTTATGGCTTTATCTTATAGAACTCAAGGTTCCCGTGCTGGGAAAACAGGTTTTGCAGCTGTTTGAGCTAAGATTTCCAAGTTATTCACATAATGAAAACCTATACTTTGTTTCGGTGGAGTTCCCCATTCAAATGCATGTAACAGTGAGAAACGCACTGTCTTGGCGAAAGAAAGCTATTTTGTACAACTTCATATAAATAGCTGTAACTTTTGATAGAAGACTCGGATACACATGTTTATGGCTTTATCTTATAGAACTCAAGGTCTCCGTGCTGGGAAAACAGCTTTTGCAGCTGTTTGAGCTAAGATTTCCAAGTTATTCACATAATGAAAACCTATACTTTGTTTCGGTGGAGTTCCCCATTCAAATGCATGTAACAGTGAGAAACGCACTGTCTTGGCGAAAGAAAGCTATTTTGTACAACTTCATATAAATAGCTGTAACTTTTGATAGAAGACTCGGATACACATGTTTATGGCTTTATCTTATAGAACTCAAGGTCTCCGTGCTGGGAAAACAGCTTTTGCAGCTGTTTGAGCTAAGATTTCCAAGTTATTCACATAATGAAAACCTATACTTTGTTTCGGTCGAGTTCCCCATTCAAATGCATGTAACAGTGAGAAACGCACTGTCTTGGCGAAAGAAAGCGTTTTTGTACAACTTCATATAAATAGCTGTAACTTTTGATAGAAGACTCGGATACACATGTTTATGGCTTTATCTTATAGAACTCAAGGTTCCCGTGCTGGGCAAACAGGTTTTGCAGCTGTTTGAGCTAAGATTTCCAAGTTATTCACATAATGAAAACCTATACTTTGTTTCGGTGGAGTTCCCCATTCAAATGCATGTAACAGTGAGAAACGCACTGTCTTGGCGAAAGAAAGCGTTTTTGTACAACTTCATATGAATAGCTGTAACTTTTGATAGAAGACTCGGATACACATGTTTATGGCTTTATCTTATAGAGCTCAAGGTTCCCGTGCTGGGAAAACAGGTTTTGCAGCTGTTTGAGCTAAGATTTCCAAGTTATTCACATAATGAAAACCTATACTTTGTTTCGGTGGAGTTCCCCATTCAAATGAATGTAACAGTGAGAAACGCACTGTCTTGGCGAAAGAAAGCGTTTTTGTACAACTTCATATGAATAGCTGTAACTTTTGATAGAAGACTCGGATACACATGTTTATGGCTTTATCTTATAGAACTCAAGGTCTCCGTGCTGGGCAAACAGGTTTTGCGGCTGTTTGAGCTAAGATTTCCAAGTTATTCACATAATGAAAACCTATACTTTGTTTCGGTCGAGTTCCCCATTCAAATGCATGTAACAGTGAGAAACGCACTGTCTTGGCGAAAGAAAGCGTTTTTGTACAACTTCATATGAATAGCTGTAACTTTTGATAGAAGACTCGGATACACATGTTTATGGCTTTATCTTATAGAGCTCAAGGTTCCCGTGCTGGGAAAACAGGTTTTGCAGCTGTTTGAGCTAAGATTTCCAAGTTATTCACATAATGAAAACCTATACTTTGTTTCGGTGGAGTTCCCCATTCAAATGCATGTAACAGTGAGAAACGCACTGTCTTGGCGAAAGAAAGCTATTTTGTACAACTTCATTTAAATAGCTGTAACTTTTGATAGAAGACTCGGATACACATGTTTATGGCTTTATCTTATAGAACTCAAGGTCTCCGTGCTGGGAAAACAGGTTTTGCAGCTGTTTGAGCTAAGATTTCCAAGTTATTCACATAATGAAAACCTATACTTTGTTTCGGTGGAGTTCCCCATTCAAATGCATGTAACAGTGAGAAACGCACTGTCTTGGCGAAAGAAAGCGTTTTTGTACAACTTCATATAAATAGCTGTAACTTTTGATAGAAGACTCGGATACACATGTTTATGGCTTTATCTTATAGAACTCAAGGTTCCCGTGCTGGGAAAACAGGTTTTGCAGCTGTTTGAGCTAAGATTTCCAAGTTATTCACATAATGAAAACCTATACTTTGTTTCGGTGGAGTTCCCCATTCAAATGCATGTAACAGTGAGAAACGCACTGTCTTGGCGAAAGAAAGCTATTTTGTACAACTTCATATAAATAGCTGTAACTTTTGATAGAAGACTCAGACAAACATGTTTATGGCTTTATCTTATAGAACTCAAGGTCTCCGTGCTGGGAAAACAGGTTTTGCAGCTGTTTGAGCTAAGATTTCCAAGTTATTCACATAATGAAAACCTATACTTTGTTTCGGTGGAGTTCCCCATTCAAATGCATGTAACAGTGAGAAACGCACTGTCTTGGCGAAAGAAAGCGTTTTTGTACAACTTCATATGAATAGCTGTAACTTTTGATAGAAGACTCGGATACACATGTTTATGGCTTTATCTTATAGAGCTCAAGGTTCCCGTGCTGGGAAAACAGGTTTTGCAGCTGTTTGAGCTAAGATTTCCAAGTTATTCACATAATGAAAACCTATACTTTGTTTCGGTGGAGTTCCCCATTCAAATGAATGTAACAGTGAGAAACGCACTGTCTTGGCGAAAGAAAGCGTTTTTGTACAACTTCATATGAATAGCTGTAACTTTTGATAGAAGACTCGGATACACATGTTTATGGCTTTATCTTATAGAACTCAAGGTCTCCGTGCTGGGCAAACAGGTTTTGCGGCTGTTTGAGCTAAGATTTCCAAGTTATTCACATAATGAAAACCTATACTTTGTTTCGGTCGAGTTCCCCATTCAAATGCATGTAACAGTGAGAAACGCACTGTCTTGGCGAAAGAAAGCGTTTTTGTACAACTTCATATGAATAGCTGTAACTTTTGATAGAAGACTCGGATACACATGTTTATGGCTTTATCTTATAGAGCTCAAGGTTCCCGTGCTGGGAAAACAGGTTTTGCAGCTGTTTGAGCTAAGATTTCCAAGTTATTCACATAATGAAAACCTATACTTTGTTTCGGTGGAGTTCCCCATTCAAATGAATGTAACAGTGAGAAACGCACTGTCTTGGCGAAAGAAAGCGTTTTTGTACAACTTCATATAAATAGCTGTAACTTTTGATAGAAGACTCAGACAAACATGTTTATGGCTTTATCTTATAGAACTCAAGGTCTCCGTGCTGGGAAAACAGGTTTTGCAGCTGTTTGAGCTAAGATTTCCAAGTTATTCACATAATGAAAACCTATACTTTGTTTCGGTGGAGTTCCCCATTCAAATGCATGTAACAGTGAGAAACGCACTGTCTTGGCGAAAGAAAGCGTTTTTGTACAACTTCATATGAATAGCTGTAACTTTTGATAGAAGACTCGGATACACATGTTTATGGCTTTATCTTATAGAGCTCAAGGTTCCCGTGCTGGGAAAACAGGTTTTGCAGCTGTTTGAGCTAAGATTTCCAAGTTATTCACATAATGAAAACCTATACTTTGTTTCGGTGGAGTTCCCCATTCAAATGCATGTAACAGTGAGAAACGCACTGTCTTGGCGAAAGAAAGCTATTTTGTACAACTTCATTTAAATAGCTGTAACTTTTGATAGAAGACTCGGATACACATGTTTATGGCTTTATCTTATAGAACTCAAGGTCTCCGTGCTGGGAAAACAGGTTTTGCAGCTGTTTGAGCTAAGATTTCCAAGTTATTCACATAATGAAAACCTATACTTTGTTTCGGTGGAGTTCCCCATTCAAATGCATGTAACAGTGAGAAACGCACTGTCTTGGCGAAAGAAAGCGTTTTTGTACAACTTCATATAAATAGCTGTAACTTTTGATAGAAGACTCGGATACACATGTTTATGGCTTTATCTTATAGAACTCAAGGTTCCCGTGCTGGGAAAACAGGTTTTGCAGCTGTTTGAGCTAAGATTTCCAAGTTATTCACATAATGAAAACCTATACTTTGTTTCGGTGGAGTTCCCCATTCAAATGCATGTAACAGTGAGAAACGCACTGTCTTGGCGAAAGAAAGCTATTTTGTACAACTTCATATAAATAGCTGTAACTTTTGATAGAAGACTCGGATACACATGTTTATGGCTTTATCTTATAGAACTCAAGGTCTCCGTGCTGGGAAAACAGCTTTTGCAGCTGTTTGAGCTAAGATTTCCAAGTTATTCACATAATGAAAACCTATACTTTGTTTCGGTCGAGTTCCCCATTCAAATGCATGTAACAGTGAGAAACGCACTGTCTTGGCGAAAGAAAGCGTTTTTGTACAACTTCATATAAATAGCTGTAACTTTTGATAGAAGACTCGGATACACATGTTTATGGCTTTATCTTATAGAACTCAAGGTTCCCGTGCTGGGCAAACAGGTTTTGCAGCTGTTTGAGCTAAGATTTCCAAGTTATTCACATAATGAAAACCTATACTTTGTTTCGGTGGAGTTCCCCATTCAAATGAATGTAACAGTGAGAAACGCACTGTCTTGGCGAAAGAAAGCGTTTTTGTACAACTTCATATGAATAGCTGTAACTTTTGATAGAAGACTCGGATACACATGTTTATGGCTTTATCTTATAGAGCTCAAGGTTCCCGTGCTGGGAAAACAGGTTTTGCAGCTGTTTGAGCTAAGATTTCCAAGTTATTCACATAATGAAAACCTATACTTTGTTTCGGTGGAGTTCCCCATTCAAATGCATGTAACAGTGAGAAACGCACTGTCTTGGCGAAAGAAAGCGTTTTTGTACAACTTCATTTAAATAGCTGTAACTTTTGATAGAAGACTCGGATACACATGTTTATGGCTTTATCTTAGAGAACTCAAGGTCTCCGTGCTGGGCAAACAGGTTTTGCAGCTGTTTGAGCTAAGATTTCCAAGTTATTCACATAATGAAAACCTATACTTTGTTTCGGTGGAGTTCCCCATTCAAATGCATGTAACAGTGAGAAACGCACTGTCTTGGCGAAAGAAAGCTATTTTGTACAACTTCATATAAATAGCTGTAACTTTTGATAGAAGACTCGAATACACATGTTTATGGCTTTATCTTATAGAACTCAAGGTTCCCGTGCTGGGAAAACAGGTTTTGCAGCTGTTTGAGCTAAGATTTCCAAGTTATTCACATAATGAAAACCTATACTTTGTTTCGGTGGAGTTCCCCATTCAAATGAATGTAACAGTGAGAAACGCACTGTCTTGGCGAAAGAAAGCGTTTTTGTACAACTTCATATAAATAGCTGTAACTTTTGATAGAAGACTCAGACAAACATGTTTATGGCTTTATCTTATAGAACTCAAGGTCTCCGTGCTGGGAAAACAGGTTTTGCAGCTGTTTGAGCTAAGATTTCCAAGTTATTCACATAATGAAAACCTATACTTTGTTTCGGTGGAGTTCCCCATTCAAATGCATGTAACAGTGAGAAACGCACTGTCTTGGCGAAAGAAAGCGTTTTTGTACAACTTCATATGAATAGCTGTAACTTTTGATAGAAGACTCGGATACACATGTTTATGGCTTTATCTTATAGAGCTCAAGGTTCCCGTGCTGGGAAAACAGGTTTTGCAGCTGTTTGAGCTAAGATTTCCAAGTTATTCACATAATGAAAACCTATACTTTGTTTCGGTGGAGTTCCCCATTCAAATGCATGTAACAGTGAGAAACGCACTGTCTTGGCGAAAGAAAGCTATTTTGTACAACTTCATTTAAATAGCTGTAACTTTTGATAGAAGACTCGGATACACATGTTTATGGCTTTATCTTATAGAACTCAAGGTCTCCGTGCTGGGAAAACAGGTTTTGCAGCTGTTTGAGCTAAGATTTCCAAGTTATTCACATAATGAAAACCTATACTTTGTTTCGGTGGAGTTCCCCATTCAAATGCATGTAACAGTGAGAAACGCACTGTCTTGGCGAAAGAAAGCGTTTTTGTACAACTTCATATAAATAGCTGTAACTTTTGATAGAAGACTCGGATACACATGTTTATGGCTTTATCTTATAGAACTCAAGGTTCCCGTGCTGGGAAAACAGGTTTTGCAGCTGTTTGAGCTAAGATTTCCAAGTTATTCACATAATGAAAACCTATACTTTGTTTCGGTGGAGTTCCCCATTCAAATGCATGTAACAGTGAGAAACGCACTGTCTTGGCGAAAGAAAGCTATTTTGTACAACTTCATATAAATAGCTGTAACTTTTGATAGAAGACTCGGATACACATGTTTATGGCTTTATCTTATAGAACTCAAGGTCTCCGTGCTGGGAAAACAGCTTTTGCAGCTGTTTGAGCTAAGATTTCCAAGTTATTCACATAATGAAAACCTATACTTTGTTTCGGTGGAGTTCCCCATTCAAATGCATGTAACAGTGAGAAACGCACTGTCTTGGCGAAAGAAAGCGTTTTTGTACAACTTCATATAAATAGCTGTAACTTTTGATAGAAGACTCGGATACACATGTTTATGGCTTTATCTTATAGAACTCAAGGTTCCCGTGCTGGGCAAACAGGTTTTGCAGCTGTTTGAGCTAAGATTTCCAAGTTATTCACATAATGAAAACCTATACTTTGTTTCGGTGGAGTTCCCCATTCAAATGCATGTAACAGTGAGAAACGCACTGTCTTGGCGAAAGAAAGCGTTTTTGTACAACTTCATATGAATAGCTGTAACTTTTGATAGAAGACTCGGATACACATGTTTATGGCTTTATCTTATAGAACTCAAGGTTCCCGTGCTGGGCATACAGGTTTTGCAGCTGTTTGAGCTAAGATTTCCAAGTTATTCACATAATGAAAACCTATACTTTGTTTCGGTGGAGTTCCCCATTCAAATGCATGTAACAGTGAGAAACGCACTGTCTTGGCGAAAGAAAGCGTTTTTGTACAACTTCATATAAATAGCTGTAACTTTTGATAGAAGACTCGGATACACATGTTTATGGCTTTATCTTATAGAACTCAAGGTTCCCGTGCTGGGCATACAGGTTTTGCAGCTGTTTGAGCTAAGATTTCCAAGTTATTCACATAATGAAAACCTATACTTTGTTTCGGTCGAGTTCCCCATTCAAATGCATGTAACAGTGAGAAACGCACTGTCTTGGCGAAAGAAAGCGTTTTTGTACAACTTCATATGAATAGCTGTAACTTTTGATAGAAGACTCGGATACACATGTTTATGGCTTTATCTTATAGAGCTCAAGGTACCCGTGCTGGGAAAACAGGTTTTGCAGCTGTTTGAGCTAAGATTTCCAAGTTATTCACATAATGAAAACCTATACTTTGTTTCGGTGGAGTTCCCCATTCAAATGCATGTAACAGTGAGAAACGCACTGTCTTGGCGAAAGAAAGCGTTTTTGTACAACTTCATATAAATAGCTGTAACTTTTGATAGAAGACTCAGACAAACATGTTTATGGCTTTATCTTATAGAACTCAAGGTCTCCGTGCTGGGAAAACAGGTTTTGCAGCTGTTTGAGCTAAGATTTCCAAGTTATTCACATAATGAAAACCTATACTTTGTTTCGGTCGAGTTCCCCATTCAAATGCATGTAACAGTGAGAAACGCACTGTCTTGGCGAAAGAAAGCGTTTTTGTACAACTTCATATGAATAGCTGTAACTTTTGATAGAAGACTCGGATACACATGTTTATGGCTTTATCTTATAGAACTCAAGGTCTCCGTGCTGGGCAAACAGGTTTTGCAGCTGTTTGAGCTAAGATTTCCAAGTTATTCACATAATGAAAACCTATACTTTGTTTCGGTGGAGTTCCCCATTCAAATGCATGTAACAGTGAGAAACGCACTGTCTTGGCGAAAGAAAGCGTTTTTGTACAACTTCATATGAATAGCTGTAACTTTTGATAGAAGACTCGGATACACATGTTTATGGCTTTATCTTATAGAGCTCAAGGTTCCCGTGCTGGGAAAACAGGTTTTGCAGCTGTTTGAGCTAAGATTTCCAAGTTATTCACATAATGAAAACCTATACTTTGTTTCGGTGGAGTTCCCCATTCAAATGCATGTAACAGTGAGAAACGCACTGTCTTGGCGAAAGAAAGCGTTTTTGTACAACTTCATATGAATAGCTGTAACTTTTGATAGAAGACTCGGATACACATGTTTATGGCTTTATCTTATAGAACTCAAGGTCTCCGTGCTGGGCAAACAGGTTTTGCGGCTGTTTGAGCTAAGATTTCCAAGTTATTCACATAATGAAAACCTATACTTTGTTTCGGTCGAGTTCCCCATTCAAATGCATGTAACAGTGAGAAACGCACTGTCTTGGCGAAAGAAAGCGTTTTTGTACAACTTCATATGAATAGCTGTAACTTTTGATAGAAGACTCGGATACACATGTTTATGGCTTTATCTTATAGAGCTCAAGGTTCCCGTGCTGGGAAAACAGGTTTTGCAGCTGTTTGAGCTAAGATTTCCAAGTTATTCACATAATGAAAACCTATACTTTGTTTCGGTGGAGTTCCCCATTCAAATGCATGTAACAGTGAGAAACGCACTGTCTTGGCGAAAGAAAGCGTTTTTGTACAACTTCATATAAATAGCTGTAACTTTTGATAGAAGACTCGGATACACATGTTTATGGCTTTATCTTATAGAACTCAAGGTCTCCGTGCTGGGCAAACAGGTTTTGCAGCTGTTTGAGCTAAGATTTCCAAGTTATTCACATAATGAAAACCTATACTTTGTTTCGGTGGAGTTCCCCATTCAAATGCATGTAACAGTGAGAAACGCACTGTCTTGGCGAAAGAAAGCGTTTTTGTACAACTTCATATGAATAGCTGTAACTTTTGATAGAAGACTCGGATACACATGTTTATGGCTTTATCTTATAGAGCTCAAGGTTCCCGTGCTGGGAAAACAGGTTTTGCAGCTGTTTGAGCTAAGATTTCCAAGTTATTCACATAATGAAAACCTATACTTTGTTTTGGTGGAGTTCCCCATTCAAATGCATGTAACAGTGAGAAACGCACTGTCTTGGCGAAAGAAAGCGTTTTTGTACAACTTCATATAAATAGCTGTAACTTTTGATAGAAGACTCGGATACCCATGTTTATGGCTTTATCTTATAGAACTCAAGGTCTCCGTGCTGGGCAAACAGGTTTTGCAGCTGTTTGAGCTAAGATTTCCAAGTTATTCACATAATGAAAACCTATACTTTGTTTCGGTCGAGTTCCCCATTCAAATGCATGTAACAGTGAGAAACGCACTGTCTTGGCGAAAGAAAGCTATTTTGTACAACTTCATATAAATAGCTGTAACTTTTGATAGAAGACTCAGACAAACATGTTTATGGCTTTATCTTATAGAACTCAAGGTTCCCGTGCTGGGAAAACAGGTTTTGCAGCTGTTTGAGCTAAGATTTCCAAGTTATTCACATAGTGAAAACCTATACTTTGTTTCGGTCAAGTTCCCCATTCAAATGCATGTAACAGTGAGAAACGCACTGTCTTGGCGAAAGAAAGCGTTTTTGTACAACTTCATATAAATAGCTGTAACTTTTGATAGAAGACTCGGATACCCATGTTTATGGCTTTATCTTATAGAACTCAAGGTCTCCGTGCTGGGCAAACAGGTTTTGCAGCTGTTTGAGCTAAGATTTCCAAGTTATTCACATAATGAAAACCTATACTTTGTTTCGGTCGAGTTCCCCATTCAAATGCATGTAACAGTGAGAAACGCACTGTCTTGGCGAAAGAAAGCTATTTTGTACAACTTCATATAAATAGCTGTAACTTTTGATAGAAGACTCAGACAAACATGTTTATGGCTTTATCTTATAGAACTCAAGGTTCCCTTGCTGGGAAAACAGGTTTTGCAGCTGTTTGAGCTAAGATTTCCAAGTTATTCACATAATGAAAACCTATACTTTGTTTCGGTCGAGTTCCCCATTCAAATGCATGTAACAGTGAGAAACGCACTGTCTTGGCGAAAGAAAGCTATTTTGTACAACTTCATATAAATAGCTGTAACTTTTGATAGAAGACTCGGATACACATGTTTATGGCTTTATCTTATAGAACTCAAGGTTCCCGTGCTGGGAAAACAGGTTTTGCAGCTGTTTGAGCTAAGATTTCCAAGTTATTCACATAATGAAAACCTATACTTTGTTTCGGTCGAGTTCCCCATTCAAATGCATGTAACAGTGAGAAACGCACTGTCTTGGCGAAAGAAAGCTATTTTGTACAACTTCATATAAATAGCTGTAACTTTTGATAGAAGACTCAGACAAACATGTTTATGGCTTTATCTTATAGAACTCAAGGTTCCCGTGCTGGGAAAACAGGTTTTGCAGCTGTTTGAGCTAAGATTTCCAAGTTATTCACATAGTGAAAACCTATACTTTGTTTCGGTCAAGTTCCCCATTCAAATGCATGTAACAGTGAGAAACGCACTGTCTTGGCGAAAGAAAGCGTTTTTGTACAACTTCATATAAATAGCTGTAACTTTTGATAGAAGACTCAGACAAACATGTTTATGGCTTTATCTTATAGAACTCAAGGTACCCGTGCTGGGAAAACAGGTTTTGCAGCTGTTTGAGCTAAGATTTCCAAGTTATTCACATAATGAAAACCTATACTTTGTTTCGGTGGAGTTCCCCATTCAAATGCATGTAACAGTGAGAAACGCACTGTCTTGGCGAAAGAAAGCGTTTTTGTACAACTTCATATAAATAGCTGTAACTTTTGATAGAAGACTCAGACAAACATGTTTATGGCTTTATCTTATAGAACTCAAGGTCTCCGTGCTGGGAAAACAGGTTTTGCAGCTGTTTGAGCTAAGATTTCCAAGTTATTCACATAATGAAAACCTATACTTTGTTTCGGTCGAGTTCCCCATTCAAATGCATGTAACAGTGAGAAACGCACTGTCTTGGCGAAAGAAAGCGTTTTTGTACAACTTCATATGAATAGCTGTAACTTTTGATAGAAGACTCGGATACACATGTTTATGGCTTTATCTTATAGAACTCAAGGTCTCCGTGCTGGGCAAACAGGTTTTGCAGCTGTTTGAGCTAAGATTTCCAAGTTATTCACATAATGAAAACCTATACTTTGTTTCGGTGGAGTTCCCCATTCAAATGCATGTAACAGTGAGAAACGCACTGTCTTGGCGAAAGAAAGCGTTTTTGTACAACTTCATATGAATAGCTGTAACTTTTGATAGAAGACTCGGATACACATGTTTATGGCTTTATCTTATAGAGCTCAAGGTTCCCGTGCTGGGAAAACAGGTTTTGCAGCTGTTTGAGCTAAGATTTCCAAGTTATTCACATAATGAAAACCTATACTTTGTTTCGGTCGAGTTCCCCATTCAAATGCATGTAACAGTGAGAAACGCACTGTCTTGGCGAAAGAAAGCGTTTTTGTACAACTTCATATAAATAGCTGTAACTTTTGATAGAAGACTCGGATACACATGTTTATGGCTTTATCTTATAGAACTCAAGGTCTCCGTGCTGGGCAAACAGGTTTTGCAGCTGTTTGAGCTAAGATTTCCAAGTTATTCACATAATGAAAACCTATACTTTGTTTCGGTCGAGTTCCCCATTCAAATGCATGTAACAGTGAGAAACGCACTGTCTTGGCGAAAGAAAGCGTTTTTGTACAACTTCATATGAATAGCTGTAACTTTTGATAGAAGACTCGGATACACATGTTTATGGCTTTATCTTATAGAGCTCAAGGTTCCCGTGCTGGGAAAACAGGTTTTGCAGCTGTTTGAGCTAAGATTTCCAAGTTATTCACATAATGAAAACCTATACTTTGTTTTGGTGGAGTTCCCCATTCAAATGCATGTAACAGTGAGAAACGCACTGTCTTGGCGAAAGAAAGCGTTTTTGTACAACTTCATATAAATAGCTGTAACTTTTGATAGAAGACTCGGATACCCATGTTTATGGCTTTATCTTATAGAACTCAAGGTCTCCGTGCTGGGCAAACAGGTTTTGCAGCTGTTTGAGCTAAGATTTCCAAGTTATTCACATAATGAAAACCTATACTTTGTTTCGGTGGAGTTCCCCATTCAAATGCATGTAACAGTGAGAAACGCACTGTCTTGGCGAAAGAAAGCTATTTTGTACAACTTCATATGAATAGCTGTAACTTTTGATAGAAGACTCGGATACACATGTTTATGGCTTTATCTTATAGAGCTCAAGGTTCCCGTGCTGGGAAAACAGGTTTTGCAGCTGTTTGAGCTAAGATTTCCAAGTTATTCACATAATGAAAACCTATACTTTGTTTCGGTCGAGTTCCCCATTCAAATGCATGTAACAGTGAGAAACGCACTGTCTTGGCGAAAGAAAGCTATTTTGTACAACTTCATATAAATAGCTGTAACTTTTGATAGAAGACTCAGACAAACATGTTCATGGCTTTATCTTATAGAACTCAAGGTTCCCGTGCTGGGAAAACAGGTTTTGCAGCTGTTTGAACTAAGATTTCCAAGTTATTCACATAATGAAAACCTATACTTTGTTTCGGTCGAGTTCCCCATTCAAATGCATGTAACAGTGAGAAACGCACTGTCTTGGCGAAAGAAAGCGTTTTTGTACAACTTCATATGAATAGCTGTAACTTTTGATAGAAGACTCGGATACACATGTTTATGGCTTTATCTTATAGAACTCAAGGTTCCCATGCTGGGAAAACAGGTTTTGCAGCTGTTTGAGCTAAGATTTCCAAGTTATTCACATAATGAAAACCTATACTTTGTTTTGGTGGAGTTCCCCATTCAAATGCATGTAACAGTGAGAAACGCACTGTCTTGGCGAAAGAAAGCGTTTTTGTACAACTTCATATAAATAGCTGTAACTTTTGATAGAAGACTCAGACAAACATGTTTATGGCTTTATCTTATAGAACTCAAAGTCTCCGTGCTGGGCAAACAGGTTTTGCAGCTGTTTGAGCTAAGATTTCCAAGTTATTCACATAATGAAAACCTATACTTTGTTTCGGTGGAGTTCCCCATTCAAATGCATGTAACAGTGAGAAACGCACTGTCTTGGCGAAAGAAATCTATTTTGTACAACTTCATATAAATAGCTGTAACTTTTGATAGAAGACTCGGATACACATGTTTATGGCTTTATCTTATAGAACTCAAGGTTCCCGTGCTGGGCAAACAGGTTTTGCAGCTGTTTGAGCTAAGATTTCGCACTGTCTTGGCGAAAGAAAGCTGTTAAGTCTAATTGTTGAATGTTGCCATTGTGTTTCTTAAATTTGTACAGTCTTAGTTTAAGCAGTAGGATCAAAGCCATTCCTTTGATCCTGACCACCTCTCCAGCCACTCTGTGCTGGGGGAGGTTTTATTGTAGATACATCCTATCTGAAAGATCTGTTTCTTTTGATGTAAGCTTCCTGGGTTTATGACCCTTTGGTCAGCAGGAGGTCTCACACACACATTCTCACATAACACACACACACACACACACACACACACACACACACACACACACACACACACACACTGTATACATTTACATACAGTGCCTTGTCTTTGTAACCAAAGGGGGGTTGCAAGGGGAGGTGCTTTGTAAACTATTGTTTGAAGTTTGTCAATAAAAGGCAGCGAGAGGAGGCCACCATTTTGGGGTTCTTTGTCGTGCTGGACACAGACGAGGCCTCCCTTGTGCAAGTAATGGATCGATCGACTGTCTTGTTTTCTTCATGATGAATAAGTCTCTAGAATTAGCGGGGTTTGTGGAAACACAGACCCAACATTTATTTGGTCCTTCGGAGCCGGAGCCTAACACATTGCATCCACCGAGGAGAGGGAGAGGACGCCACCGCAACGTCTGGGATGATTGACGTAAAGCCCTGGTGTTTTTGGCTTGCCACCAGGCCGGGAAGTTTGCGCCTGACCTCCCCTCGGGATGGATGACGATTGACGGGATCCAGAGACTCTTCCCATGAACGTAAACAAACAGTGAGTACAGAAGGCCTTAGAGAGCGTCTCTATAACCGCGTGAATGAATGTGGGATCCTAGAAACGCGTCACCGTGATTCTGCGTGAAACGTTTGAGTCCCGGGGAGCGCTGGTCACGAGAGCGCACGTGACCCAAAACAATAGAGAGCGGCTACGGGCTGTGCGTTAAACGTGAGTCCGGGAGCGCGCTAGCCGCGTGAGAGAGACGCAGGCTTCTCCGCCATTTGGGGCGTAGAGAGTTCTCCGCCATTTGGGGCGTGGAGAGAACCTAGGTTCAGAGTCCGGAATCTCCGCCATTTGGGGCGTTGGAGAGTGTCCGAAGGTTGAATTCTCCGCCATATGGGGCGTTTGAGAGTTTTCAACAGAGAGCGCTAGCTGTGCGTGCAGACGCAAGCGATAGGCCTATGTTGTGTGTGTGCGGGCCAGACGTGGTCTGCGTGAGTGTGGCTGATTGTTGTCTTGTAATGGAGAATAAAATGTGTAAGTCTGCCTTAGAAGGAGATGTAAAATTTATGCAGAAAGTTTTACCAGGCAGCACGCAGTATGTAGGTTGTTGGTATAAGAAATGTGGATTTGAAGGGACATTAGTGGAAGTTAAGTGTAAAATGCTGGTAGAAAGAATAGCTGTAAGTGTAGCAGGTAAAACAGGTAAAGCGAAGCAGAGGAAGGAATTGCAGTTAGCAGTTGCTAAGTTGTGGCTGGAGCAGGCTCAGAAGAGGAGAGAAGCACAGAATGTTAAAAGAGCAATATTGCAAGAAGTAGTTGTGAAACCTGAGGATGAAACTACAGCTCAATCCACTGCAACTACTCTAGAACAACACCGTAGAAAAGCATTAGGAAGAGCAAGAATGTTAGCAGAAAGTAGAGTCAGAGAAGAGCGTGAGAGAGCAGAGGCAGAAGTGGAGGAGAGATTAAAGGCATATTAGGAGCAGCATTGAGTCCAAGACAGACTAGGCAAGAGAGGAGACAGAAAGGAAAGAAAGTGAACACAAACGTTACAACTACATATCCATCCCTGACACAACACAAAAAAAAAAAACATATGGTGTTTCTGTAACAGAGTGTGAAGATGAAGAAAGTTTTTCTCCTGATCAATTCCGCGAGTGTGAGAGTGTCTGACGTCATGGTGTGTGTGAAAGGTATCCAGCTGGGGCAGACGTGATTCTGCAGGTCACCTGCCCAGTGGACAAAAAGAAATAAAATAGTTGTGTGGATGAATGATAGCACGAAGAGTGTTTGGTGTTTCTCAGTCTGAAACAGCTGTAATGCTATTTTCTGTTTTGGAGAAAAGTACAGTTAAAGAAAAAAAACAGAGAGAGATGTGTGTTGTTTTAAGCAGTGATGAGAATAATGGAAGTGTGGTGAGAGATGAACACAAAAACATACTGAAAATGCATTAACTATACTAACCCCACATGCATATACACATACAATGATACTCATGAGACCAGACAGCATCTTAAGCATGAGATTCTGTTTGTCATCTTGTCCAAGTCACTAGTAAGATGAAGGTGATACATAGACTAGTGGACTGAATATTATAGGAGGACAGATGGTTGCATCATAGAGGAGGAAACAGAATGCTGATGAGAGGTCTTAAATGAGTGAGTTGAGTGAGCTGATTGTGAGTTTCTGGTGTGTGAAGAAGTTTTACCATGGCACACATTTAGTTACATGAGAACTAAAACTTATTATGTGCTAAGACAACAGGGTTATGCTGTATGTTGTGTGTATGGCTGATTGGATGAATGTTTGAGATTAAACTGGCTGTTTGATTTGTCTTTTATTACTAAAGTTGAACCTGCCAATTGGGTTGTTACGATTTATCCCCCTGGCATGAAGAACACGTGTCATGATTTAAACAAGGCCTGTCTTTCCTTTATTTTCTTTGATTTCCTTCATTTTCTTTCTTTTATTTTGTTACTTTCATGGTGCACTGAAAGTTTTGTTTGATGATCTCTGTTTGAGCACGATCAGAATCGAAGCGTCGTCGAGAAAACTGTTGCAAAGTGAGCTTCTCCAAAATTAAAATGGGCTCAGGAGAAATCCACTTATTTGAGACAAGTTCCTGTCCAAAAGGATTCAGCGAGAAAATCCAGTCTAAATTATTTTTCTTTTTGAAATGACGTTGTTTTGCTGAGCGTGGAAACGAATGCGACGATAATTTCCACAATTAGCAAAAGAAGGAATCACTGAGTGAATGAGTAAGAATTTTAAAATAAATGGGGAACTGACTGACTGACAAAAGCTGACAAGACTGACTGACTTAACACCATTGTGTGAAGTTAACCCCCACCTGACAAAGGTGTGGATGTATCTCTGTGTGTGTCTCTGTTGCAGGAGCAGAAGGAGACCACAGGAGGAAACTTGGGTCACATGACTATGTGAACTCTGAAAATTTAACCTTTTAGTTTATATTTTTCTGTGTCTGTGAATTTACCATGTGTGTGTTATTCATAGGCTTGTGTTGCTCACAGAGATAACTGTGACAAAGTATGCACACACCTGCGCAGCGCTAATATTTGCATTTTCTTTTCTTACAGCATGCCAGTTCTTCATGTGAATTGATGATGCGATTTATACCAGGACAACTGGTTGATGTTCTTTCCCACTACAGGATTTCTGGGTTTATATGTGAATGACATTCTTTCCACGGCTAGGGTTAGCTAACTTTATGGTGTTTTTATGGCACCTCTGGAACCTGTTGACCTGTGTCTGACCTCCGTCTGACCACAGTCAATGGGTATTGTTAATGTTTGTTTCTCTGAGAATGCTGTGGAGGATTCGGCAGAAGCGAACAAGTGACATGAGTAAAACGAATAAGAGATTACGATATTTATGGAATAGTTTATTATGGACTCATTTGCTGGCCACTTTTGGACCCATAATAAATATATGAGTGGAGTGACTTTGCTTAAGAGAAGTCACCGATTACATTAATGTTAACTGAGCACATGGGATGATCCATGTTTGAGGCGAATTATGGTAATGATAGTGATTTAATGATTTGAGAAAACCTGCACATGACACTTGTCTCGCCCGTGCTGAATGCGTATTACTTTTTTGATATAATTGTTTATACGTGTGAAGTTTGATTTTATTCCAGATTTTGTGTATGCAGGCTCCTGGTGGAGCCAGTTTTTAAGACAGGGATCCAGGTTTGGTGAGTTGATGCATGAGAAGTGTCCATGCGTCAAGAGGTGGGGTCCAGAATTAATATTAAACAATGTTTACTATTATTGTTGCAGTGATTTGTGTGATTAGCTGTTTATTTACAAGTATTAAACCTATGCAAGTGGTGCATCCATGTTCAGATGAGGCTTTGATGGCCTATAAGTGAAGTTCACTGATTATAATGTGGAATGACGTTGAGATGTTAAATAATTTGGAACAAATTATGGGAAAAAGTAGAAGTTTAATGAGTTTAGAATAAACCCGCAATGATACTTGTCTCTGTGATGCTGAATACTTTATTACTCTTATGATCTACAGTTGGTTGCAAATGTGAAGTTGTTTAAATTTAAGACTTTGTCTTCTGTGATACAGGAGCTGGGAGTTAAACAAGCTGAACATTTAAGTGCTGATTAATGTTCTTACACAGGGTTACAGCTTAGAGTGAAGCTGCTCCAAGGGACAAACCCTGGAGATTGTTTTAGGGAGACTGTGCAACACTCTTGTACATGTCTCATTGGGGAGTTGACACATGGCGAAAGCCGTGTGGCGAGAGGAGTGTCATTTTTTCAATTTGTAGATGTCATGAGGTGCCATGATGAGAAGGAGTGACTGAGAGGATCGTCCACAAGATGGAAGCTGAGGCCTGGAGAGAGTCTTCAGGAGGATCGGAGATCACCTTCAGCACAGAGAGCTGTGCTACTGGGCTTCCAAAGGATTGTCACAAGGAGACTTTCAGCGTTGGAAAATGGAACCTGAGGGAGCGTGCCAAGCTCCAAAAAGTGACAGCGCAGAGGAGGTCCAGCGATGGACTTGTGGTTCTGTGAACAGCACAAATGCCAGGTGACTGTAAAATAACTAACAGCACTTTTTCCACAAGTGAAGCCAGTAACTTACTATCCTAAAAGATTAGCTCTAGTTGCTCGTGCTTTACCTCCATGCGTGAGATCAGTATGTGCAGCAGTTTAAGCTGTACAATGTTTCAATAGTTTATTTCACCTTTTGACATTGTTAGTTCCACACGAGGTAGATGTCTACTACTGCAGACTAAACTTACATTTCTGACACCTACAAGACACTTGTCTTTAATGTTACTCTCACAACCACACATATTACCATAAAGTGGTGCAGAATTCTGAATCTGTCAAACCCTTTTTGCCAACGGAGGAGGGCACTTCTCATGAGTGTAGAGAGCGCGAGGAGAAGAAGTGTAAGCTGAGGGATGACTTAATAGATGTGCCACTCGTTGAGGGAAAGGTTTGGTTTGTTGATGATTTGAGTTTTACAATAGTAGAGGGACAGACTAGAACACGTTTTACTGTAGCAGACAGTGAGAGAGAGTTATCTATGTAGGACAACTAGCATGTTTCATGTTTGCTTGAGCAGCAGAGATGCTAGCTTTAACGGAAGCGTGTAAAGCTGTAGAGAGACAATATACACTGATAGGCAGTATACATTTGCTACTGTACATTTCTTTGTAGTGCAGTGAGTGAGACGAGGTGTGACAACCTCTACAGGGAAACCTGCAGAACACACCAAACTCTTGCAAAATCTGCTGGAGGCAGCGTTATTAACCAGTGGAATTGCCGTTTGTAAATGTGCAGCACACATGTGAGGGAAAGATCCGGTTGCATTAGGGAAAGTTTTTGCAGATAAGATCGCAAAAGAGGCAGCTTTAGTTAAACATGGTGTTAACCTTTTATCAGTACAGCATTAGCAGACATGCAGGCCCACTCACCTACTGCAGGACAATAGTTGTGACTTACAGAGGGAGCAAGCTTGCAGGATGATTTTTTTATCTGTGTGATAAACCAGTACTGCCTAATAATTTGTATAAGACTGCTGCTATTTTGAGCCATTGGCTATGCCATGTCTCAAACAGGAGGGAGATGAGCAGTCGTTATACTCACTCTAGGATTATTAAATACTTTTAATTAAAAAAAAACTTTTTTGCAGAGAGAACTAATGGGATAGTAAAGTTAAGATTTAGGAAGACAGGCAGGACATGGTTAGACTGTATAGAATAAGTACACGAGGATTACTCCAACAGAGAATGGTCTGACTCTTTGAGATTACACATGTTAGAGCATTTAGAGTTCCAGTCTTCTGTAGTGATGATAGAAAAGCAGAAGAGAGAGCATATTAGCAGATTAGATGCTTGAAAATGTTTAAAAGTAAAGTAGTCATGAGAACAAATGATCTGCCAGATGATTCTGTTTCTTCGCAGGAGCAGAGCCTGAAGTCTGGAGATTGGATGATGATAAGGCCATGGAGAGGAAGTGCTGGTCCAGTCCATGGTGGGAAGGTCCATATCGGATGCTGCTGACGACGACCACAGCAGTGAAGATTGCTGGAAGGAACACTTGGATATATCAAGCGCACTGCAAGAAGGTGACACACATCCAGGCCAGCTCGGAGTAAGTGGCAGGAAGACCGGGAACAAAGGGGGGGGAAAGCCTCCAGGGCCCCTCGTCTCAATCCGGTGAAGAAACCAACTGAGCCACAGGTACTCATCAGAATGGCTGGGAATGTGCTGTGCATCTTCTTGTGCCTGTGGACCCTGAGTGGGATGACAGGGAGCGCACTGGAACAGAGCAAACCACACCCAGTACCAGCATGGGTTTTCAACAACTACTGGTGGCAGTTTAAGAACACAACCACTCACATAAAGAACGAGACCAATGGTTATGCTTGTGATGCCACTGGCTACACATTCTTCTGGACTGTGGCCCTGTAGCATCACTGAGAGCGAGACAGTTTGTTTGGTTGCTTTAGCAACACATCCAGGAACACTGCCAACTTTTCAACTGCTCTGAACCTGAATGGAAGGTTGATTCACCAGTAGCTGGGAAGGTGAACTGCTCTGGTAGGACAGACCTGCTCGTCTGACTCAAAGAATATGACTTGCTGCAGGACATTGAACAGTTAAACGAACTGGAAACAGGCCAATTGCCTATGTGTACGAAGGACAATGGATTAGCCCAAGTTGGAGATTAACCATGGAACATGGCAACATCACCTATTCTTTTGTCTTCTGCAAGAAGGATGTAAACAGAGAAGCCTTTTGTCTACATTTACATCATGAACACTTGAGGTTTTGAGCCAAGAAGATCAAAACACCTTGATCCAATTTCCTTTACAAAGCTTTTTCTGTGGCGACAACAGGACAGGAGAAGAGTTGTAAATGCAGATAATTCACCAGTTGACTCTAACCCCCACAGGATGCCTACAGTGAGAAGATTTGGGGGTTGATAGGAGTCAATAAATAAGGGTGTTGACTTGCTGCAGCTTTGAAGTTAGCTGAGAGCCACATGGACAAACAATAAAGTCAACTGATGCATTTAAATACCTATGTCTGTATACAGTTGGATTGTAGTGACATATGATTTTTGAGAATGATGATTCTTCTTGTTTGACCTTTGACATTCAGTTGTTTACTTGAAGAAATACATAATGAATTGCACGACAGGAGTAGATCCGCCACAAGGCTGGATAGCTTGGTTACCGTCTGGTCCTTGGTGGCATCTTCTTTTGAAAATATTAATTCCTGTTTTTGAACTGTTGACATTGATTTGCTTATGTATAGGATGTAGTTTACTGTGCATGAATGAAATCTACACTGACACTGTCTAAACAAAGGGTGCATAAGTTGAAATTTAAGAACAATGACAAAAAGGAGGGAAATGTTAAGTCTAATTGTTGAATGTTGCCATTGTGTTTCTTAAATTTGTACAGTCTTAGTTTAAGCAGTAGGATCAAAGCCATTCCTTTGATCCTGACCACCTCTCCAGCCACTCTGTGCTGGGGGAGGTTTTATTGTAGATACATCCTATCTGAAAGATCTGTTTCTTTTGATGTAAGCTTCCTGGGTTTATGACCCTTTGGTCAGCAGGAGGTCTCACACACACATTCTCACATAACACACACACACACACACACACACACACACACACACACACACACACACACACACACACACAGTGTATACATTTACATACAGTGCCTTGTCTTTGTAACCAAAGGGGGGTTGCAAGGGGAGGTGCTTTGTAAACTATTGTTTGAAGTTTGTCAATAAAAGGCAGCGAGAGGAGGCCACCATTTTGGGGTTCTTTGTCGTGCTGGACACAGACGAGGCCTCCCTTGTGCAAGTAATGGATCGATCGACTGTCTTGTTTTCTTCATGATGAATAAGTCTCTAGAATTAGCGGGGTTTGTGGAAACACAGACCCAACAAAAGCGTTTTTGTACAACTTCATATAAATAGCTGTAACTTTTGATAGAAGACTCGGATACACATGTTTATGGCTTTATCTTATAGAACTCAAGGTTCCCGTGCTGGGCATACAGGTTTTGCAGCTGTTTGAGCTAAGATTTCCAAGTTATTCACATAATGAAAACCTATACTTTGTTTCGGTCGAGTTCCCCATTCAAATGCATGTAACAGTGAGAAACGCACTGTCTTGGCGAAAGAAAGCGTTTTTGTACAACTTCATATAAATAGCTGTAACTTTTGATAGAAGACTCAGACAAACATGTTTATGGCTTTATCTTATAGAACTCAAAGTCTCCGTGCTGGGAAAACAGGTTTTGCAGCTGTTTGAGCTAAGATTTCCAAGTTATTCACATAATGAAAACCTATACTTTGTTTCGGTCGAGTTCCCCATTCAAATGCATGTAACAGTGAGAAATGCACTGTCTTGGCGAAAGAAAGCGTTTTTGTACAACTTCATATAAATAGCTGTAACTTTTGATAGAAGACTCAGACAAACACGTTTATGGCTTTATCTTATAGAACTCAATGTTCCCGTGCTGGGAAAACAGGTTTTGCAGCTGTTTGAGCTAAGATTTCCAAGTTATTCACATAATGAAAACCTATACTTTGTTTCGGTGGAGTTCCCCATTCAAATGCATGTAACAGTGAGAAACGCACTGTCTTGGCGAAAGAAAGCGTTTTTGTACAACTTCATATGAATAGCTGTAACTTTTGATAGAAGACTCGGATACACATGTTTATGGCTTTATCTTATAGAGCTCAAGGTTCCCGTGCTGGGAAAACAGGTTTTGCAGCTGTTTGAGCTAAGATTTCCAAGTTATTCACATAATGAAAACCTATACTTTGTTTCGGTCGAGTTCCCCATTCAAATGCATGTAACAGTGAGAAACGCACTGTCTTGGCGAAAGAAAGCTATTTTGTACAACTTCATTTAAATAGCTGTAACTTTTGATAGAAGACTCGGATACACATGTTTATGGCTTTATCTTATAGAACTCAAGGTCTCCGTGCTGGGAAAACAGGTTTTGCAGCTGTTTGAGCTAAGATTTCCAAGTTATTCACATAATGAAAACCTATACTTTGTTTCGGTGGAGTTCCCCATTCAAATGCATGTAACAGTGAGAAACGCACTGTCTTGGCGAAAGAAAGCGTTTTTGTACAACTTCATATGAATAGCTGTAACTTTTGATAGAAGACTCGGATACACATGTTTATGGCTTTATCTTATAGAGCTCAAGGTTCCCGTGCTGGGAAAACAGGTTTTGCAGCTGTTTGAGCTAAGATTTCCAAGTTATTCACATAATGAAAACCTATACTTTGTTTCGGTGGAGTTCCCCATTCAAATGCATGTAACAGTGAGAAACGCACTGTCTTGGCGAAAGAAAGCGTTTTTGTACAACTTCATATGAATAGCTGTAACTTTTGATAGAAGACTCGGATACACATGTTTATGGCTTTATCTTATAGAACTCAAGGTCTCCGTGCTGGGCAAACAGGTTTTGCGGCTGTTTGAGCTAAGATTTCCAAGTTATTCACATAATGAAAACCTATACTTTGTTTCGGTCGAGTTCCCCATTCAAATGCATGTAACAGTGAGAAACGCACTGTCTTGGCGAAAGAAAGCGTTTTTGTACAACTTCATATGAATAGCTGTAACTTTTGATAGAAGACTCGGATACACATGTTTATGGCTTTATCTTATAGAGCTCAAGGTTCCCGTGCTGGGAAAACAGGTTTTGCAGCTGTTTGAGCTAAGATTTCCAAGTTATTCACATAATGAAAACCTATACTTTGTTTCGGTCGAGTTCCCCATTCAAATGCATGTAACAGTGAGAAACGCACTGTCTTGGCGAAAGAAAGCTATTTTGTACAACTTCATATAAATAGCTGTAACTTTTGATAGAAGACTCGGATACACATGTTTATGGCTTTATCTTATAGAACTCAAGGTTCCCGTGCTGGGAAAACAGGTTTTGCAGCTGTTTGAGCTAAGATTTCCAAGTTATTCACATAATGAAAACCTATACTTTGTTTCGGTCGAGTTCCCCATTCAAATGCATGTAACAGTGAGAAACGCACTGTCTTGGCGAAAGAAAGCTATTTTGTACAACTTCATATAAATAGCTGTAACTTTTGATAGAAGACTCAGACAAACATGTTTATGGCTTTATCTTATAGAACTCAAGGTTCCCGTGCTGGGAAAACAGGTTTTGCAGCTGTTTGAACTAAGATTTCCAAGTTATTCACATAATGAAAACCTATACTTTGTTTCGGTCGAGTTCCCCATTCAAATGCATGTAACAGTGAGAAACGCACTGTCTTGGCGAAAGAAATCTATTTTGTACAACTTCATATAAATAGCTGTAACTTTTGATAGAAGACTCGGATACACATGTTTATGGCTTTATCTTATAGAACTCAAGGTTCCCGTGCTGGGCAAACAGGTTTTGCAGCTGTTTGAGCTAAGATTTCCAAGTTATTCACATAATGAAAACCTATACTTTGTTTTGGTGGAGTTCCCCATTCAAATGCATGTAACAGTGAGAAACGCACTGTCTTGGCGAAAGAAAGCGTTTTTGTACAACTTCATATGAATAGCTGTAACTTTTGATAGAAGACTCGGATACACATGTTTATGGCTTTATCTTATAGAACTCAAGGTTCCCGTGCTGGGAAAACAGGTTTTGCAGCTGTTTGAGCTAAGATTTCCAAGTTATTCACATAGTGAAAACCTATACTTTGTTTCGGTCAAGTTCCCCATTCAAATGCATGTAACAGTGAGAAACGCACTGTCTTGGCGAAAGAAAGCGTTTTTGTACAACTTCATATAAATAGCTGTAACTTTTGATAGAAGACTCAGACAAACATGTTTATGGCTTTATCTTATAGAACTCAAGGTTCCCGTGCTGGGCATACAGGTTTTGCAGCTGTTTGAGCTAAGATTTCCAAGTTATTCACATAATGAAAACCTATACTTTGTTTCGGTCGAGTTCCCCATTCAAATGCATGTAACAGTGAGAAACGCACTGTCTTGGCGAAAGAAAGCGTTTTTGTACAACTTCATATGAATAGCTGTAACTTTTGATAGAAGACTCGGATACACATGTTTATGGCTTTATCTTATAGAGCTCAAGGTACCCGTGCTGGGAAAACAGGTTTTGCAGCTGTTTGAGCTAAGATTTCCAAGTTATTCACATAATGAAAACCTATACTTTGTTTCGGTCGAGTTCCCCATTCAAATGCATGTAACAGTGAGAAACGCACTGTCTTGGCGAAATAAAGCGTTTTTGTACAACTTCATATGAATAGCTGTAACTTTTGATAGAAGACTCGGATACACATGTTTATGGCTTTATCTTATAGAGCTCAAGGTACCCGTGCTGGGAAAACAGGTTTTGCAGCTGTTTGAGCTAAGATTTCCAAGTTATTCACATAATGAAAACCTATACTTTGTTTCGGTGGAGTTCCCCATTCAAATGCATGTAACAGTGAGAAACGCACTGTCTTGGCGAAAGAAAGCGTTTTTGTACAACTTCATATAAATAGCTGTAACTTTTGATAGAAGACTCAGACAAACATGTTTATGGCTTTATCTTATAGAACTCAAGGTCTCCGTGCTGGGAAAACAGGTTTTGCAGCTGTTTGAGCTAAGATTTCCAAGTTATTCACATAATGAAAACCTATACTTTGTTTCGGTCGAGTTCCCCATTCAAATGCATGTAACAGTGAGAAACGCACTGTCTTGGCGAAAGAAAGCGTTTTTGTACAACTTCATATGAATAGCTGTAACTTTTGATAGAAGACTCGGATACACATGTTTATGGCTTTATCTTATAGAACTCAAGGTCTCCGTGCTGGGCAAACAGGTTTTGCAGCTGTTTGAGCTAAGATTTCCAAGTTATTCACATAATGAAAACCTATACTTTGTTTCGGTGGAGTTCCCCATTCAAATGCATGTAACAGTGAGAAACGCACTGTCTTGGCGAAAGAAAGCGTTTTTGTACAACTTCATATGAATAGCTGTAACTTTTGATAGAAGACTCGGATACACATGTTTATGGCTTTATCTTATAGAGCTCAAGGTTCCCGTGCTGGGAAAACAGGTTTTGCAGCTGTTTGAGCTAAGATTTCCAAGTTATTCACATAATGAAAACCTATACTTTGTTTCGGTCGAGTTCCCCATTCAAATGCATGTAACAGTGAGAAACGCACTGTCTTGGCGAAAGAAAGCGTTTTTGTACAACTTCATATAAATAGCTGTAACTTTTGATAGAAGACTCGGATACACATGTTTATGGCTTTATCTTATAGAACTCAAGGTCTCCGTGCTGGGCAAACAGGTTTTGCAGCTGTTTGAGCTAAGATTTCCAAGTTATTCACATAATGAAAACCTATACTTTGTTTCGGTCGAGTTCCCCATTCAAATGCATGTAACAGTGAGAAACGCACTGTCTTGGCGAAAGAAAGCGTTTTTGTACAACTTCATATGAATAGCTGTAACTTTTGATAGAAGACTCGGATACACATGTTTATGGCTTTATCTTATAGAGCTCAAGGTTCCCGTGCTGGGAAAACAGGTTTTGCAGCTGTTTGAGCTAAGATTTCCAAGTTATTCACATAATGAAAACCTATACTTTGTTTTGGTGGAGTTCCCCATTCAAATGCATGTAACAGTGAGAAACGCACTGTCTTGGCGAAAGAAAGCGTTTTTGTACAACTTCATATAAATAGCTGTAACTTTTGATAGAAGACTCAGACAAACATGTTCATGGCTTTATCTTATAGAACTCAAGGTTCCCGTGCTGGGAAAACAGGTTTTGCAGCTGTTTGAACTAAGATTTCCAAGTTATTCACATAATGAAAACCTATACTTTGTTTCGGTCGAGTTCCCCATTCAAATGCATGTAACAGTGAGAAACGCACTGTCTTGGCGAAAGAAAGCGTTTTTGTACAACTTCATATGAATAGCTGTAACTTTTGATAGAAGACTCGGATACACATGTTTATGGCTTTATCTTATAGAACTCAAGGTTCCCATGCTGGGAAAACAGGTTTTGCAGCTGTTTGAGCTAAGATTTCCAAGTTATTCACATAATGAAAACCTATACTTTGTTTTGGTGGAGTTCCCCATTCAAATGCATGTAACAGTGAGAAACGCACTGTCTTGGCGAAAGAAAGCGTTTTTGTACAACTTCATATAAATAGCTGTAACTTTTGATAGAAGACTCAGACAAACATGTTTATGGCTTTATCTTATAGAACTCAAAGTCTCCGTGCTGGGCAAACAGGTTTTGCAGCTGTTTGAGCTAAGATTTCCAAGTTATTCACATAATGAAAACCTATACTTTGTTTCGGTGGAGTTCCCCATTCAAATGCATGTAACAGTGAGAAACGCACTGTCTTGGCGAAAGAAAGTGTTTTTGTACAACTTCATATGAATAGCTGTAACTTTTGATAGAAGACTCGGATACACATGTTTATGGCTTTATCTTATAGAGCTCAAGGTACCCGTGCTGGGAAAACAGGTTTTGCAGCTGTTTGAGCTAAGATTTCCAAGTTATTCACATAATGAAAACCTATACTTTGTTTCGGTGGAGTTCCCCATTCAAATGCATGTAACAGTGAGAAACGCACTGTCTTGGCGAAAGAAAGCTATTTTGTACAACTTCATATAAATAGCTGTAACTTTTGATAGAAGACTCAGACAAACATGTTTATGGCTTTATCTTATAGAACTCAAGGTTCCCTTGCTGGGAAAACAGGTTTTGCAGCTGTTTGAGCTAAGATTTCCAAGTTATTCACATAATGAAAACCTATACTTTGTTTCGGTCGAGTTCCCCATTCAAATGCATGTAACAGTGAGAAACGCACTGTCTTGGCGAAAGAAAGCTATTTTGTACAACTTCATATAAATAGCTGTAACTTTTGATAGAAGACTCAGACAAACATGTTTATGGCTTTATCTTATAGAACTCAAGGTTCCCGTGCTGGGAAAACCGGTTTTGCAGCTGTTTGAACTAAGATTTCCAAGTTATTCACATAATGAAAACCTATACTTTGTTTCGGTGGAGTTCCCCATTCAAATGCATGTAACAGTGAGAAACGCACTGTCTTGGCGAAAGAAATCTATTTTGTACAACTTCATATAAATAGCTGTAACTTTTGATAGAAGACTCGGATACACATGTTTATGGCTTTATCTTATAGAACTCAAGGTTCCCGTGCTGGGCAAACAGGTTTTGCAGCTGTTTGAGCTAAGATTTCCAAGTTATTCACATAATGAAAACCTATACTTTGTTTTGGTGGAGTTCCCCATTCAAATGCATGTAACAGTGAGAAACGCACTGTCTTGGCGAAAGAAAGCGTTTTTGTACAACTTCATATGAATAGCTGTAACTTTTGATAGAAGACTCGGATACACATGTTTATGGCTTTATCTTATAGAACTCAAGGTTCCCGTGCTGGGCAAACAGGTTTTGCAGCTGTTTGAGCTAAGATTTCCAAGTTATTCACATAATGAAAACCTATACTTTGTTTTGGTGGAGTTCCCCATTCAAATGCATGTAACAGTGAGAAACGCACTGTCTTGGCGAAAGAAAGCGTTTTTGTACAACTTCATATGAATAGCTGTAACTTTTGATAGAAGACTCGGATACACATGTTTATGGCTTTATCTTATAGAACTCAAGGTTCCCGTGCTGGGAAAACAGGTTTTGCAGCTGTTTGAGCTAAGATTTCCAAGTTATTCACATAGTGAAAACCTATACTTTGTTTCGGTCAAGTTCCCCATTCAAATGCATGTAACAGTGAGAAACGCACTGTCTTGGCGAAAGAAAGCGTTTTTGTACAACTTCATATAAATAGCTGTAACTTTTGATAGAAGACTCAGACAAACATGTTTATGGCTTTATCTTATAGAACTCAAGGTTCCCGTGCTGGGCATACAGGTTTTGCAGCTGTTTGAGCTAAGATTTCCAAGTTATTCACATAATGAAAACCTATACTTTGTTTCGGTCGAGTTCCCCATTCAAATGCATGTAACAGTGAGAAACGCACTGTCTTGGCGAAAGAAAGCGTTTTTGTACAACTTCATATGAATAGCTGTAACTTTTGATAGAAGACTCGGATACACATGTTTATGGCTTTATCTTATAGAGCTCAAGGTACCCGTGCTGGGAAAACAGGTTTTGCAGCTGTTTGAGCTAAGATTTCCAAGTTATTCACATAATGAAAACCTATACTTTGTTTCGGTGGAGTTCCCCATTCAAATGCATGTAACAGTGAGAAACGCACTGTCTTGGCGAAAGAAAGCGTTTTTGTACAACTTCATATAAATAGCTGTAACTTTTGATAGAAGACTCGGATACACATGTTTATGGCTTTATCTTATAGAACTCAAGGTTCCCGTGCTGGGCATACAGGTTTTGCAGCTGTTTGAGCTAAGATTTCCAAGTTATTCACATAATGAAAACCTATACTTTGTTTCGGTCGAGTTCCCCATTCAAATGCATGTAACAGTGAGAAACGCACTGTCTTGGCGAAATAAAGCGTTTTTGTACAACTTCATATGAATAGCTGTAACTTTTGATAGAAGACTCGGATACACATGTTTATGGCTTTATCTTATAGAGCTCAAGGTACCCGTGCTGGGAAAACAGGTTTTGCAGCTGTTTGAGCTAAGATTTCCAAGTTATTCACATAATGAAAACCTATACTTTGTTTCGGTGGAGTTCCCCATTCAAATGCATGTAACAGTGAGAAACGCACTGTCTTGGCGAAAGAAAGCGTTTTTGTACAACTTCATATAAATAGCTGTAACTTTTGATAGAAGACTCAGACAAACATGTTTATGGCTTTATCTTATAGAACTCAAGGTCTCCGTGCTGGGAAAACAGGTTTTGCAGCTGTTTGAGCTAAGATTTCCAAGTTATTCACATAATGAAAACCTATACTTTGTTTCGGTCGAGTTCCCCATTCAAATGCATGTAACAGTGAGAAACGCACTGTCTTGGCGAAAGAAAGCGTTTTTGTACAACTTCATATGAATAGCTGTAACTTTTGATAGAAGACTCGGATACACATGTTTATGGCTTTATCTTATAGAACTCAAGGTCTCCGTGCTGGGCAAACAGGTTTTGCAGCTGTTTGAGCTAAGATTTCCAAGTTATTCACATAATGAAAACCTATACTTTGTTTCGGTGGAGTTCCCCATTCAAATGCATGTAACAGTGAGAAACGCACTGTCTTGGCGAAAGAAAGCGTTTTTGTACAACTTCATATGAATAGCTGTAACTTTTGATAGAAGACTCGGATACACATGTTTATGGCTTTATCTTATAGAGCTCAAGGTTCCCGTGCTGGGAAAACAGGTTTTGCAGCTGTTTGAGCTAAGATTTCCAAGTTATTCACATAATGAAAACCTATACTTTGTTTCGGTCGAGTTCCCCATTCAAATGCATGTAACAGTGAGAAACGCACTGTCTTGGCGAAAGAAAGCGTTTTTGTACAACTTCATATAAATAGCTGTAACTTTTGATAGAAGACTCGGATACACATGTTTATGGCTTTATCTTATAGAACTCAAGGTCTCCGTGCTGGGCAAACAGGTTTTGCAGCTGTTTGAGCTAAGATTTCCAAGTTATTCACATAATGAAAACCTATACTTTGTTTCGGTCGAGTTCCCCATTCAAATGCATGTAACAGTGAGAAACGCACTGTCTTGGCGAAAGAAAGCGTTTTTGTACAACTTCATATGAATAGCTGTAACTTTTGATAGAAGACTCGGATACACATGTTTATGGCTTTATCTTATAGAGCTCAAGGTTCCCGTGCTGGGAAAACAGGTTTTGCAGCTGTTTGAGCTAAGATTTCCAAGTTATTCACATAATGAAAACCTATACTTTGTTTTGGTGGAGTTCCCCATTCAAATGCATGTAACAGTGAGAAACGCACTGTCTTGGCGAAAGAAAGCGTTTTTGTACAACTTCATATAAATAGCTGTAACTTTTGATAGAAGACTCAGACAAACATGTTCATGGCTTTATCTTATAGAACTCAAGGTTCCCGTGCTGGGAAAACAGGTTTTGCAGCTGTTTGAACTAAGATTTCCAAGTTATTCACATAATGAAAACCTATACTTTGTTTCGGTCGAGTTCCCCATTCAAATGCATGTAACAGTGAGAAACGCACTGTCTTGGCGAAAGAAAGCGTTTTTGTACAACTTCATATGAATAGCTGTAACTTTTGATAGAAGACTCGGATACACATGTTTATGGCTTTATCTTATAGAACTCAAGGTTCCCATGCTGGGAAAACAGGTTTTGCAGCTGTTTGAGCTAAGATTTCCAAGTTATTCACATAATGAAAACCTATACTTTGTTTTGGTGGAGTTCCCCATTCAAATGCATGTAACAGTGAGAAACGCACTGTCTTGGCGAAAGAAAGCGTTTTTGTACAACTTCATATAAATAGCTGTAACTTTTGATAGAAGACTCAGACAAACATGTTTATGGCTTTATCTTATAGAACTCAAAGTCTCCGTTCTGGGCAAACAGGTTTTGCAGCTGTTTGAGCTAAGATTTCCAAGTTATTCACATAATGAAAACCTATACTTTGTTTCGGTGGAGTTCCCCATTCAAATGCATGTAACAGTGAGAAACGCACTGTCTTGGCGAAAGAAAGTGTTTTTGTACAACTTCATATGAATAGCTGTAACTTTTGATAGAAGACTCGGATACACATGTTTATGGCTTTATCTTATAGAGCTCAAGGTACCCGTGCTGGGAAAACAGGTTTTGCAGCTGTTTGAGCTAAGATTTCCAAGTTATTCACATAATGAAAACCTATACTTTGTTTCGGTGGAGTTCCCCATTCAAATGCATGTAACAGTGAGAAACGCACTGTCTTGGCGAAAGAAAGCTATTTTGTACAACTTCATATAAATAGCTGTAACTTTTGATAGAAGACTCAGACAAACATGTTTATGGCTTTATCTTATAGAACTCAAGGTTCCCTTGCTGGGAAAACAGGTTTTGCAGCTGTTTGAGCTAAGATTTCCAAGTTATTCACATAATGAAAACCTATACTTTGTTTCGGTCGAGTTCCCCATTCAAATGCATGTAACAGTGAGAAACGCACTGTCTTGGCGAAAGAAAGCTATTTTGTACAACTTCATATAAATAGCTGTAACTTTTGATAGAAGACTCGGATACACATGTTTATGGCTTTATCTTATAGAACTCAAGGTTCCCGTGCTGGGAAAACAGGTTTTGCAGCTGTTTGAGCTAAGATTTCCAAGTTATTCACATAATGAAAACCTATACTTTGTTTCGGTCGAGTTCCCCATTCAAATGCATGTAACAGTGAGAAACGCACTGTCTTGGCGAAAGAAAGCTATTTTGTACAACTTCATATAAATAGCTGTAACTTTTGATAGAAGACTCAGACAAACATGTTTATGGCTTTATCTTATAGAACTCAAGGTTCCCGTGCTGGGAAAACCGGTTTTGCAGCTGTTTGAACTAAGATTTCCAAGTTATTCACATAATGAAAACCTATACTTTGTTTCGGTGGAGTTCCCCATTCAAATGCATGTAACAGTGAGAAACGCACTGTCTTGGCGAAAGAAATCTATTTTGTACAACTTCATATAAATAGCTGTAACTTTTGATAGAAGACTCGGATACACATGTTTATGGCTTTATCTTATAGAACTCAAGGTTCCCGTGCTGGGCAAACAGGTTTTGCAGCTGTTTGAGCTAAGATTTCCAAGTTATTCACATAATGAAAACCTATACTTTGTTTTGGTGGAGTTCCCCATTCAAATGCATGTAACAGTGAGAAACGCACTGTCTTGGCGAAAGAAAGCGTTTTTGTACAACTTCATATGAATAGCTGTAACTTTTGATAGAAGACTCGGATACACATGTTTATGGCTTTATCTTATAGAACTCAAGGTTCCCGTGCTGGGCAAACAGGTTTTGCAGCTGTTTGAGCTAAGATTTCCAAGTTATTCACATAATGAAAACCTATACTTTGTTTTGGTGGAGTTCCCCATTCAAATGCATGTAACAGTGAGAAACGCACTGTCTTGGCGAAAGAAAGCGTTTTTGTACAACTTCATATGAATAGCTGTAACTTTTGATAGAAGACTCGGATACACATGTTTATGGCTTTATCTTATAGAACTCAAGGTTCCCGTGCTGGGAAAACAGGTTTTGCAGCTGTTTGAGCTAAGATTTCCAAGTTATTCACATAGTGAAAACCTATACTTTGTTTCGGTCAAGTTCCCCATTCAAATGCATGTAACAGTGAGAAACGCACTGTCTTGGCGAAAGAAAGCGTTTTTGTACAACTTCATATAAATAGCTGTAACTTTTGATAGAAGACTCAGACAAACATGTTTATGGCTTTATCTTATAGAACTCAAGGTTCCCGTGCTGGGCATACAGGTTTTGCAGCTGTTTGAGCTAAGATTTCCAAGTTATTCACATAATGAAAACCTATACTTTGTTTCGGTCGAGTTCCCCATTCAAATGCATGTAACAGTGAGAAACGCACTGTCTTGGCGAAAGAAAGCGTTTTTGTACAACTTCATATGAATAGCTGTAACTTTTGATAGAAGACTCGGATACACATGTTTATGGCTTTATCTTATAGAGCTCAAGGTTCCCGTGCTGGGAAAACAGGTTTTGCAGCTGTTTGAGCTAAGATTTCCAAGTTATTCACATAATGAAAACCTATACTTTGTTTCGGTCGAGTTCCCCATTCAAATGCATGTAACAGTGAGAAACGCACTGTCTTGGCGAAAGAAAGCGTTTTTGTACAACTTCATATGAATAGCTGTAACTTTTGATAGAAGACTCGGATACACATGTTTATGGCTTTATCTTATAGAACTCAAGGTTCCCATGCTGGGAAAACAGGTTTTGCAGCTGTTTGAGCTAAGATTTCCAAGTTATTCACATAATGAAAACCTATACTTTGTTTTGGTGGAGTTCCCCATTCAAATGCATGTAACAGTGAGAAACGCACTGTCTTGGCGAAAGAAAGCGTTTTTGTACAACTTCATATAAATAGCTGTAACTTTTGATAGAAGACTCAGACAAACATGTTTATGGCTTTATCTTATAGAACTCAAAGTCTCCGTGCTGGGCAAACAGGTTTTGCAGCTGTTTGAGCTAAGATTTCCAAGTTATTCACATAATGAAAACCTATACTTTGTTTCGGTGGAGTTCCCCATTCAAATGCATGTAACAGTGAGAAACGCACTGTCTTGGCGAAAGAAATCTATTTTGTACAACTTCATATAAATAGCTGTAACTTTTGATAGAAGACTCGGATACACATGTTTATGGCTTTATCTTATAGAACTCAAGGTTCCCGTGCTGGGCAAACAGGTTTTGCAGCTGTTTGAGCTAAGATTTCCAAGTTATTCACATAATGAAAACCTATACTTTGTTTTGGTGGAGTTCCCCATTCAAATGCATGTAACAGTGAGAAACGCACTGTCTTGGCGAAAGAAAGCGTTTTTGTACAACTTCATATGAATAGCTGTAACTTTTGATAGAAGACTCGGATACACATGTTTATGGCTTTATCTTATAGAACTCAAGGTTCCCGTGCTGGGAAAACAGGTTTTGCAGCTGTTTGAGCTAAGATTTCCAAGTTATTCACATAGTGAAAACCTATACTTTGTTTCGGTCAAGTTCCCCATTCAAATGCATGTAACAGTGAGAAACGCACTGTCTTGGCGAAAGAAAGCGTTTTTGTACAACTTCATATAAATAGCTGTAACTTTTGATAGAAGACTCAGACAAACATGTTTATGGCTTTATCTTATAGAACTCAAGGTCTCCGTGCTGGGAAAACAGGTTTTGCAGCTGTTTGAGCTAAGATTTCCAAGTTATTCACATAATGAAAACCTATACTTTGTTTCGGTCGAGTTCCCCATTCAAATGCATGTAACAGTGAGAAACGCACTGTCTTGGCGAAAGAAAGCTGTTAAGTCTAATTGTTGAATGTTGCCATTGTGTTTCTTAAATTTGTACAGTCTTAGTTTAAGCAGTAGGATCAAAGCCATTCCTTTGATCCTGACCACCTCTCCAGCCACTCTGTGCTGGGGGAGGTTTTATTGTAGATACATCCTATCTGAAAGATCTGTTTCTTTTGATGTAAGCTTCCTGGGTTTATGACCCTTTGGTCAGCAGGAGGTCTCACACACACATTCTCACATAACACACACACACACACACACACACACACACACACACACACACACACACACTGTATACATTTACATACAGTGCCTTGTCTTTGTAACCAAAGGGGGGTTGCAAGGGGAGGTGCTTTGTAAACTATTGTTTGAAGTTTGTCAATAAAAGGCAGCGAGAGGAGGCCACCATTTTGGGGTTCTTTGTCGTGCTGGACACAGACGAGGCCTCCCTTGTGCAAGTAATGGATCGATCGACTGTCTTGTTTTCTTCATGATGAATAAGTCTCTAGAATTAGCGGGGTTTGTGGAAACACAGACCCAACATTTATTTGGTCCTTCGGAGCCGGAGCCTAACACATTGCATCCACCGAGGAGAGGGAGAGGACGCCACCGCAACGTCTGGGATGATTGACGTAAAGCCCTGGTGTTTTTGGCTTGCCACCAGGCCGGGAAGTTTGCGCCTGACCTCCCCTCGGGATGGATGACGATTGACGGGATCCAGAGACTCTTCCCATGAACGTAAACAAACAGTGAGTACAGAAGGCCTTAGAGAGCGTCTCTATAACCGCGTGAATGAATGTGGGATCCTAGAAACGCGTCACCGTGATTCTGCGTGAAACGTTTGAGTCCCGGGGAGCGCTGGTCACGAGAGCGCACGTGACCCAAAACAATAGAGAGCGGCTACGGGCTGTGCGTTAAACGTGAGTCCGGGAGCGCGCTAGCCGCGTGAGAGAGACGCAGGCTTCTCCGCCATTTGGGGCGTAGAGAGTTCTCCGCCATTTGGGGCGTGGAGAGAACCTAGGTTCAGAGTCCGGAATCTCCGCCATTTGGGGCGTTGGAGAGTGTCCGAAGGTTGAATTCTCCGCCATATGGGGCGTTTGAGAGTTTTCAACAGAGAGCGCTAGCTGTGCGTGCAGACGCAAGCGATAGGCCTATGTTGTGTGTGTGCGGGCCAGACGTGGTCTGCGTGAGTGTGGCTGATTGTTGTCTTGTAATGGAGAATAAAATGTGTAAGTCTGCCTTAGAAGGAGATGTAAAATTTATGCAGAAAGTTTTACCAGGCAGCACGCAGTATGTAGGTTGTTGGTATAAGAAATGTGGATTTGAAGGGACATTAGTGGAAGTTAAGTGTAAAATGCTGGTAGAAAGAATAGCTGTAAGTGTAGCAGGTAAAACAGGTAAAGCGAAGCAGAGGAAGGAATTGCAGTTAGCAGTTGCTAAGTTGTGGCTGGAGCAGGCTCAGAAGAGGAGAGAAGCACAGAATGTTAAAAGAGCAATATTGCAAGAAGTAGTTGTGAAACCTGAGGATGAAACTACAGCTCAATCCACTGCAACTACTCTAGAACAACACCGTAGAAAAGCATTAGGAAGAGCAAGAATGTTAGCAGAAAGTAGAGTCAGAGAAGAGCGTGAGAGAGCAGAGGCAGAAGTGGAGGAGAGATTAAAGGCATATTAGGAGCAGCATTGAGTCCAAGACAGACTAGGCAAGAGAGGAGACAGAAAGGAAAGAAAGTGAACACAAACGTTACAACTACATATCCATCCCTGACACAACACAAAAAAAAAAAAACATATGGTGTTTCTGTAACAGAGTGTGAAGATGAAGAAAGTTTTTCTCCTGATCAATTCCGCGAGTGTGAGAGTGTCTGACGTCATGGTGTGTGTGAAAGGTATCCAGCTGGGGCAGACGTGATTCTGCAGGTCACCTGCCCAGTGGACAAAAAGAAATAAAATAGTTGTGTGGATGAATGATAGCACGAAGAGTGTTTGGTGTTTCTCAGTCTGAAACAGCTGTAATGCTATTTTCTGTTTTGGAGAAAAGTACAGTTAAAGAAAAAAAACAGAGAGAGATGTGTGTTGTTTTAAGCAGTGATGAGAATAATGGAAGTGTGGTGAGAGATGAACACAAAAACATACTGAAAATGCATTAACTATACTAACCCCACATGCATATACACATACAATGATACTCATGAGACCAGACAGCATCTTAAGCATGAGATTCTGTTTGTCATCTTGTCCAAGTCACTAGTAAGATGAAGGTGATACATAGACTAGTGGACTGAATATTATAGGAGGACAGATGGTTGCATCATAGAGGAGGAAACAGAATGCTGATGAGAGGTCTTAAATGAGTGAGTTGAGTGAGCTGATTGTGAGTTTCTGGTGTGTGAAGAAGTTTTACCATGGCACACATTTAGTTACATGAGAACTAAAACTTATTATGTGCTAAGACAACAGGGTTATGCTGTATGTTGTGTGTATGGCTGATTGGATGAATGTTTGAGATTAAACTGGCTGTTTGATTTGTCTTTTATTACTAAAGTTGAACCTGCCAATTGGGTTGTTACGATTTATCCCCCTGGCATGAAGAACACGTGTCATGATTTAAACAAGGCCTGTCTTTCCTTTATTTTCTTTGATTTCCTTCATTTTCTTTCTTTTATTTTGTTACTTTCATGGTGCACTGAAAGTTTTGTTTGATGATCTCTGTTTGAGCACGATCAGAATCGAAGCGTCGTCGAGAAAACTGTTGCAAAGTGAGCTTCTCCAAAATTAAAATGGGCTCAGGAGAAATCCACTTATTTGAGACAAGTTCCTGTCCAAAAGGATTCAGCGAGAAAATCCAGTCTAAATTATTTTTCTTTTTGAAATGACGTTGTTTTGCTGAGCGTGGAAACGAATGCGACGATAATTTCCACAATTAGCAAAAGAAGGAATCACTGAGTGAATGAGTAAGAATTTTAAAATAAATGGGGAACTGACTGACTGACAAAAGCTGACAAGACTGACTGACTTAACACCATTGTGTGAAGTTAACCCCCACCTGACAAAGGTGTGGATGTATCTCTGTGTGTGTCTCTGTTGCAGGAGCAGAAGGAGACCACAGGAGGAAACTTGGGTCACATGACTATGTGAACTCTGAAAATTTAACCTTTTAGTTTATATTTTTCTGTGTCTGTGAATTTACCATGTGTGTGTTATTCATAGGCTTGTGTTGCTCACAGAGATAACTGTGACAAAGTATGCACACACCTGCGCAGCGCTAATATTTGCATTTTCTTTTCTTACAGCATGCCAGTTCTTCATGTGAATTGATGATGCGATTTATACCAGGACAACTGGTTGATGTTCTTTCCCACTACAGGATTTCTGGGTTTATATGTGAATGACATTCTTTCCACGGCTAGGGTTAGCTAACTTTATGGTGTTTTTATGGCACCTCTGGAACCTGTTGACCTGTGTCTGACCTCCGTCTGACCACAGTCAATGGGTATTGTTAATGTTTGTTTCTCTGAGAATGCTGTGGAGGATTCGGCAGAAGCGGACAAGTGACATGAGTAAAACGAATAAGAGATTACGATATTTATGGAATAGTTTATTATGGACTCATTTGCTGGCCACTTTTGGACCCATAATAAATATATGAGTGGAGTGACTTTGCTTAAGAGAAGTCACCGATTACATTAATGTTAACTGAGCACATGGGATGATCCATGTTTGAGGCGAATTATGGTAATGATAGTGATTTAATGATTTGAGAAAACCTGCACATGACACTTGTCTCGCCCGTGCTGAATGCGTATTACTTTTTTGATATAATTGTTTATACGTGTGAAGTTTGATTTTATTCCAGATTTTGTGTATGCAGGCTCCTGGTGGAGCCAGTTTTTAAGACAGGGATCCAGGTTTGGTGAGTTGATGCATGAGAAGTGTCCATGCGTCAAGAGGTGGGGTCCAGAATTAATATTAAACAATGTTTACTATTATTGTTGCAGTGATTTGTGTGATTAGCTGTTTATTTACAAGTATTAAACCTATGCAAGTGGTGCATCCATGTTCAGATGAGGCTTTGATGGCCTATAAGTGAAGTTCACTGATTATAATGTGGAATGACGTTGAGATGTTAAATAATTTGGAACAAATTATGGGAAAAAGTAGAAGTTTAATGAGTTTAGAATAAACCCGCAATGATACTTGTCTCTGTGATGCTGAATACTTTATTACTCTTATGATCTACAGTTGGTTGCAAATGTGAAGTTGTTTAAATTTAAGACTTTGTCTTCTGTGATACAGGAGCTGGGAGTTAAACAAGCTGAACATTTAAGTGCTGATTAATGTTCTTACACAGGGTTACAGCTTAGAGTGAAGCTGCTCCAAGGGACAAACCCTGGAGATTGTTTTAGGGAGACTGTGCAACACTCTTGTACATGTCTCATTGGGGAGTTGACACATGGCGAAAGCCGTGTGGCGAGAGGAGTGTCATTTTTTCAATTTGTAGATGTCATGAGGTGCCATGATGAGAAGGAGTGACTGAGAGGATCGTCCACAAGATGGAAGCTGAGGCCTGGAGAGAGTCTTCAGGAGGATCGGAGATCACCTTCAGCACAGAGAGCTGTGCTACTGGGCTTCCAAAGGATTGTCACAAGGAGACTTTCAGCGTTGGAAAATGGAACCTGAGGGAGCGTGCCAAGCTCCAAAAAGTGACAGCGCAGAGGAGGTCCAGCGATGGACTTGTGGTTCTGTGAACAGCACAAATGCCAGGTGACTGTAAAATAACTAACAGCACTTTTTCCACAAGTGAAGCCAGTAACTTACTATCCTAAAAGATTAGCTCTAGTTGCTCGTGCTTTACCTCCATGCGTGAGATCAGTATGTGCAGCAGTTTAAGCTGTACAATGTTTCAATAGTTTATTTCACCTTTTGACATTGTTAGTTCCACACGAGGTAGATGTCTACTACTGCAGACTAAACTTACATTTCTGACACCTACAAGACACTTGTCTTTAATGTTACTCTCACAACCACACATATTACCATAAAGTGGTGCAGAATTCTGAATCTGTCAAACCCTTTTTGCCAACGGAGGAGGGCACTTCTCATGAGTGTAGAGAGCGCGAGGAGAAGAAGTGTAAGCTGAGGGATGACTTAATAGATGTGCCACTCGTTGAGGGAAAGGTTTGGTTTGTTGATGATTTGAGTTTTACAATAGTAGAGGGACAGACTAGAACACGTTTTACTGTAGCAGACAGTGAGAGAGAGTTATCTATGTAGGACAACTAGCATGTTTCATGTTTGCTTGAGCAGCAGAGATGCTAGCTTTAACGGAAGCGTGTAAAGCTGTAGAGAGACAATATACACTGATAGGCAGTATACATTTGCTACTGTACATTTCTTTGTAGTGCAGTGAGTGAGACGAGGTGTGACAACCTCTACAGGGAAACCTGCAGAACACACCAAACTCTTGCAAAATCTGCTGGAGGCAGCGTTATTAACCAGTGGAATTGCCGTTTGTAAATGTGCAGCACACATGTGAGGGAAAGATCCGGTTGCATTAGGGAAAGTTTTTGCAGATAAGATCGCAAAAGAGGCAGCTTTAGTTAAACATGGTGTTAACCTTTTATCAGTACAGCATTAGCAGACATGCAGGCCCACTCACCTACTGCAGGACAATAGTTGTGACTTACAGAGGGAGCAAGCTTGCAGGATGATTTTTTTATCTGTGTGATAAACCAGTACTGCCTAATAATTTGTATAAGACTGCTGCTATTTTGAGCCATTGGCTATGCCATGTCTCAAACAGGAGGGAGATGAGCAGTCGTTATACTCACTCTAGGATTATTAAATACTTTTAATTAAAAAAAAACTTTTTTGCAGAGAGAACTAATGGGATAGTAAAGTTAAGATTTAGGAAGACAGGCAGGACATGGTTAGACTGTATAGAATAAGTACACGAGGATTACTCCAACAGAGAATGGTCTGACTCTTTGAGATTACACATGTTAGAGCATTTAGAGTTCCAGTCTTCTGTAGTGATGATAGAAAAGCAGAAGAGAGAGCATATTAGCAGATTAGATGCTTGAAAATGTTTAAAAGTAAAGTAGTCATGAGAACAAATGATCTGCCAGATGATTCTGTTTCTTCGCAGGAGCAGAGCCTGAAGTCTGGAGATTGGATGATGATAAGGCCATGGAGAGGAAGTGCTGGTCCAGTCCATGGTGGGAAGGTCCATATCGGATGCTGCTGACGACGACCACAGCAGTGAAGATTGCTGGAAGGAACACTTGGATATATCAAGCGCACTGCAAGAAGGTGACACACATCCAGGCCAGCTCGGAGTAAGTGGCAGGAAGACCGGGAACAAAGGGGGGGGAAAGCCTCCAGGGCCCCTCGTCTCAATCCGGTGAAGAAACCAACTGAGCCACAGGTACTCATCAGAATGGCTGGGAATGTGCTGTGCATCTTCTTGTGCCTGTGGACCCTGAGTGGGATGACAGGGAGCGCACTGGAACAGAGCAAACCACACCCAGTACCAGCATGGGTTTTCAACAACTACTGGTGGCAGTTTAAGAACACAACCACTCACATAAAGAACGAGACCAATGGTTATGCTTGTGATGCCACTGGCTACACATTCTTCTGGACTGTGGCCCTGTAGCATCACTGAGAGCGAGACAGTTTGTTTGGTTGCTTTAGCAACACATCCAGGAACACTGCCAACTTTTCAACTGCTCTGAACCTGAATGGAAGGTTGATTCACCAGTAGCTGGGAAGGTGAACTGCTCTGGTAGGACAGACCTGCTCGTCTGACTCAAAGAATATGACTTGCTGCAGGACATTGAACAGTTAAACGAACTGGAAACAGGCCAATTGCCTATGTGTACGAAGGACAATGGATTAGCCCAAGTTGGAGATTAACCATGGAACATGGCAACATCACCTATTCTTTTGTCTTCTGCAAGAAGGATGTAAACAGAGAAGCCTTTTGTCTACATTTACATCATGAACACTTGAGGTTTTGAGCCAAGAAGATCAAAACACCTTGATCCAATTTCCTTTACAAAGCTTTTTCTGTGGCGACAACAGGACAGGAGAAGAGTTGTAAATGCAGATAATTCACCAGTTGACTCTAACCCCCACAGGATGCCTACAGTGAGAAGATTTGGGGGTTGATAGGAGTCAATAAATAAGGGTGTTGACTTGCTGCAGCTTTGAAGTTAGCTGAGAGCCACATGGACAAACAATAAAGTCAACTGATGCATTTAAATACCTATGTCTGTATACAGTTGGATTGTAGTGACATATGATTTTTGAGAATGATGATTCTTCTTGTTTGACCTTTGACATTCAGTTGTTTACTTGAAGAAATACATAATGAATTGCACGACAGGAGTAGATCCGCCACAAGGCTGGATAGCTTGGTTACCGTCTGGTCCTTGGTGGCATCTTCTTTTGAAAATATTAATTCCTGTTTTTGAACTGTTGACATTGATTTGCTTATGTATAGGATGTAGTTTACTGTGCATGAATGAAATCTACACTGACACTGTCTAAACAAAGGGTGCATAAGTTGAAATTTAAGAACAATGACAAAAAGGAGGGAAATGTTAAGTCTAATTGTTGAATGTTGCCATTGTGTTTCTTAAATTTGTACAGTCTTAGTTTAAGCAGTAGGATCAAAGCCATTCCTTTGATCCTGACCACCTCTCCAGCCACTCTGTGCTGGGGGAGGTTTTATTGTAGATACATCCTATCTGAAAGATCTGTTTCTTTTGATGTAAGCTTCCTGGGTTTATGACCCTTTGGTCAGCAGGAGGTCTCACACACACATTCTCACATAACACACACACACACACACACACACACACACACACACACACACACACAGTGTATACATTTACATACAGTGCCTTGTCTTTGTAACCAAAGGGGGGTTGCAAGGGGAGGTGCTTTGTAAACTATTGTTTGAAGTTTGTCAATAAAAGGCAGCGAGAGGAGGCCACCATTTTGGGGTTCTTTGTCGTGCTGGACACAGACGAGGCCTCCCTTGTGCAAGTAATGGATCGATCGACTGTCTTGTTTTCTTCATGATGAATAAGTCTCTAGAATTAGCGGGGTTTGTGGAAACACAGACCCAACAAAAGCGTTTTTGTACAACTTCATATAAATAGCTGTAACTTTTGATAGAAGACTCGGATACACATGTTTATGGCTTTATCTTATAGAACTCAAGGTTCCCGTGCTGGGCATACAGGTTTTGCAGCTGTTTGAGCTAAGATTTCCAAGTTATTCACATAATGAAAACCTATACTTTGTTTCGGTCGAGTTCCCCATTCAAATGCATGTAACAGTGAGAAACGCACTGTCTTGGCGAAAGAAAGCGTTTTTGTACAACTTCATATAAATAGCTGTAACTTTTGATAGAAGACTCAGACAAACATGTTTATGGCTTTATCTTATAGAACTCAAAGTCTCCGTGCTGGGAAAACAGGTTTTGCAGCTGTTTGAGCTAAGATTTCCAAGTTATTCACATAATGAAAACCTATACTTTGTTTCGGTCGAGTTCCCCATTCAAATGCATGTAACAGTGAGAAATGCACTGTCTTGGCGAAAGAAAGCGTTTTTGTACAACTTCATATAAATAGCTGTAACTTTTGATAGAAGACTCAGACAAACATGTTTATGGCTTTATCTTATAGAACTCAAGGTCTCCGTGCTGGGAAAACAGGTTTTGCAGCTGTTTGAGCTAAGATTTCCAAGTTATTCACATAATGAAAACCTATACTTTGTTTCGGTCGAGTTCCCCATTCAAATGCATGTAACAGTGAGAAACGCACTGTCTTGGCGAAAGAAAGCGTTTTTGTACAACTTCATATGAATAGCTGTAACTTTTGATAGAAGACTCGGATACACATGTTTATGGCTTTATCTTATAGAGCTCAAGGTACCCGTGCTGGGAAAACAGGTTTTGCAGCTGTTTGAGCTAAGATTTCCAAGTTATTCACATAATGAAAACCTATACTTTGTTTCGGTCAAGTTCCCCATTCAAATGCATGTAACAGTGAGAAACGCACTGTCTTGGCGAAAGAAAGCGTTTTTGTACAACTTCATATAAATAGCTGTAACTTTTGATAGAAGACTCAGACAAACACGTTTATGGCTTTATCTTATAGAACTCAATGTTCCCGTGCTGGGAAAACAGGTTTTGCAGCTGTTTGAGCTAAGATTTCCAAGTTATTCACATAATGAAAACCTATACTTTGTTTCGGTGGAGTTCCCCATTCAAATGCATGTAACAGTGAGAAACGCACTGTCTTGGCGAAAGAAAGCGTTTTTGTACAACTTCATATGAATAGCTGTAACTTTTGATAGAAGACTCGGATACACATGTTTATGGCTTTATCTTATAGAGCTCAAGGTTCCCGTGCTGGGAAAACAGGTTTTGCAGCTGTTTGAGCTAAGATTTCCAAGTTATTCACATAATGAAAACCTATACTTTGTTTCGGTCGAGTTCCCCATTCAAATGCATGTAACAGTGAGAAACGCACTGTCTTGGCGAAAGAAAGCTATTTTGTACAACTTCATTTAAATAGCTGTAACTTTTGATAGAAGACTCGGATACACATGTTTATGGCTTTATCTTATAGAACTCAAGGTCTCCGTGCTGGGAAAACAGGTTTTGCAGCTGTTTGAGCTAAGATTTCCAAGTTATTCACATAATGAAAACCTATACTTTGTTTCGGTGGAGTTCCCCATTCAAATGCATGTAACAGTGAGAAACGCACTGTCTTGGCGAAAGAAAGCGTTTTTGTACAACTTCATATGAATAGCTGTAACTTTTGATAGAAGACTCGGATACACATGTTTATGGCTTTATCTTATAGAGCTCAAGGTTCCCGTGCTGGGAAAACAGGTTTTGCAGCTGTTTGAGCTAAGATTTCCAAGTTATTCACATAGTGAAAACCTATACTTTGTTTCGGTCGAGTTCCCCATTCAAATGCATGTAACAGTGAGAAACGCACTGTCTTGGCGAAAGAAAGCGTTTTTGTACAACTTCATTTAAATAGCTGTAACTTTTGATAGAAGACTCGGATACACATGTTTATGGCTTTATCTTATAGAACTCAAGGTCTCCGTGCTGGGAAAACAGGTTTTGCAGCTGTTTGAGCTAAGATTTCCAAGTTATTCACATAATGAAAACCTATACTTTGTTTCGGTGGAGTTCCCCATTCAAATGCATGTAACAGTGAGAAACGCACTGTCTTGGCGAAAGAAAGCGTTTTTGTACAACTTCATATGAATAGCTGTAACTTTTGATAGAAGACTCAGACAAACACGTTTATGGCTTTATCTTATAGAACTCAATGTTCCCGTGCTGGGAAAACAGGTTTTGCAGCTGTTTGAGCTAAGATTTCCAAGTTATTCACATAATGAAAACCTATACTTTGTTTCGGTGGAGTTCCCCATTCAAATGCATGTAACAGTGAGAAACGCACTGTCTTGGCGAAAGAAAGCGTTTTTGTACAACTTCATATGAATAGCTGTAACTTTTGATAGAAGACTCGGATACACATGTTTATGGCTTTATCTTATAGAGCTCAAGGTTCCCGTGCTGGGAAAACAGGTTTTGCAGCTGTTTGAGCTAAGATTTCCAAGTTATTCACATAATGAAAACCTATACTTTGTTTCGGTCGAGTTCCCCATTCAAATGCATGTAACAGTGAGAAACGCACTGTCTTGGCGAAAGAAAGCTATTTTGTACAACTTCATTTAAATAGCTGTAACTTTTGATAGAAGACTCGGATACACATGTTTATGGCTTTATCTTAAAGAACTCAAGGTCTCCGTGCTGGGAAAACAGGTTTTGCAGCTGTTTGAGCTAAGATTTCCAAGTTATTCACATAATGAAAACCTATACTTTGTTTCGGTGGAGTTCCCCATTCAAATGCATGTAACAGTGAGAAACGCACTGTCTTGGCGAAAGAAAGCGTTTTTGTACAACTTCATATGAATAGCTGTAACTTTTGATAGAAGACTCGGATACACATGTTTATGGCTTTATCTTATAGAGCTCAAGGTTCCCGTGCTGGGAAAACAGGTTTTGCAGCTGTTTGAGCTAAGATTTCAAAGTTATTCACATAATGAAAACCTATACTTTGTTTCGGTGGAGTTCCCCATTCAAATGCATGTAACAGTGAGAAACGCACTGTCTTGGCGAAAGAAAGCGTTTTTGTACAACTTCATATGAATAGCTGTAACTTTTGATAGAAGACTCGGATACACATGTTTATGGCTTTATCTTATAGAACTCAAGGTCTCCGTGCTGGGCAAACAGGTTTTGCGGCTGTTTGAGCTAAGATTTCCAAGTTATTCACATAATGAAAACCTATACTTTGTTTCGGTCGAGTTCCCCATTCAAATGCATGTAACAGTGAGAAACGCACTGTCTTGGCGAAAGAAAGCGTTTTTGTACAACTTCATATGAATAGCTGTAACTTTTGATAGAAGACTCGGATACACATGTTTATGGCTTTATCTTATAGAGCTCAAGGTTCCCGTGCTGGGAAAACAGGTTTTGCAGCTGTTTGAGCTAAGATTTCCAAGTTATTCACATAATGAAAACCTATACTTTGTTTCGGTGGAGTTCCCCATTCAAATGCATGTAACAGTGAGAAACGCACTGTCTTGGCGAAAGAAAGCGTTTTTGTACAACTTCATATAAATAGCTGTAACTTTTGATAGAAGACTCGGATACACATGTTTATGGCTTTATCTTATAGAACTCAAGGTCTCCGTGCTGGGCAAACAGGTTTTGCAGCTGTTTGAGCTAAGATTTCCAAGTTATTCACATAATGAAAACCTATACTTTGTTTCGGTCGAGTTCCCCATTCAAATGCATGTAACAGTGAGAAACGCACTGTCTTGGCGAAAGAAAGCGTTTTTGTACAACTTCATATGAATAGCTGTAACTTTTGATAGAAGACTCGGATACACATGTTTATGGCTTTATCTTATAGAGCTCAAGGTTCCCGTGCTGGGAAAACAGGTTTTGCAGCTGTTTGAGCTAAGATTTCCAAGTTATTCACATAATGAAAACCTATACTTTGTTTTGGTGGAGTTCCCCATTCAAATGCATGTAACAGTGAGAAACGCACTGTCTTGGCGAAAGAAAGCGTTTTTGTACAACTTCATATAAATAGCTGTAACTTTTGATAGAAGACTCGGATACCCATGTTTATGGCTTTATCTTATAGAACTCAAGGTCTCCGTGCTGGGCAAACAGGTTTTGCAGCTGTTTGAGCTAAGATTTCCAAGTTATTCACATAATGAAAACCTATACTTTGTTTCGGTCGAGTTCCCCATTCAAATGCATGTAACAGTGAGAAACGCACTGTCTTGGCGAAAGAAAGCTATTTTGTACAACTTCATATAAATAGCTGTAACTTTTGATAGAAGACTCAGACAAACATGTTTATGGCTTTATCTTATAGAACTCAAGGTTCCCTTGCTGGGAAAACAGGTTTTGCAGCTGTTTGAGCTAAGATTTCCAAGTTATTCACATAATGAAAACCTATACTTTGTTTTGGTGGAGTTCCCCATTCAAATGCATGTAACAGTGAGAAACGCACTGTCATGGCGAAAGAAAGCGTTTTTGTACAACTTCATATGAATAGCTGTAACTTTTGATAGAAGACTCGGATACACATGTTTATGGCTTTATCTTATAGAACTCAAGGTTCCCGTGCTGGGAAAACAGGTTTTGCAGCTGTTTGAGCTAAGATTTCCAAGTTATTCACATAGTGAAAACCTATACTTTGTTTCGGTCAAGTTCCCCATTCAAATGCATGTAACAGTGAGAAACGCACTGTCTTGGCGAAAGAAAGCGTTTTTGTACAACTTCATATAAATAGCTGTAACTTTTGATAGAAGACTCAGACAAACATGTTTATGGCTTTATCTTATAGAACTCAAGGTCTCCGTGCTGGGAAAACAGGTTTTGCAGCTGTTTGAGCTAAGATTTCCAAGTTATTCACATAATGAAAACCTATACTTTGTTTCGGTGGAGTTCCCCATTCAAATGCATGTAACAGTGAGAAACGCACTGTCTTGGCGAAAGAAAGCGTTTTTGTACAACTTCATATAAATAGCTGTAACTTTTGATAGAAGACTCGGATACACATGTTTATGGCTTTATCTTATAGAACTCAAGGTTCCCGTGCTGGGCATACAGGTTTTGCAGCTGTTTGAGCTAAGATTTCCAAGTTATTCACATAATGAAAACCTATACTTTGTTTCGGTCGAGTTCCCCATTCAAATGCATGTAACAGTGAGAAACGCACTGTCTTGGCGAAAGAAAGCGTTTTTGTACAACTTCATATGAATAGCTGTAACTTTTGATAGAAGACTCGGATACACATGTTTATGGCTTTATCTTATAGAGCTCAAGGTACCCGTGCTGGGAAAACAGGTTTTGCAGCTGTTTGAGCTAAGATTTCCAAGTTATTCACATAATGAAAACCTATACTTTGTTTCGGTGGAGTTCCCCATTCAAATGCATGTAACAGTGAGAAACGCACTGTCTTGGCGAAAGAAAGCGTTTTTGTACAACTTCATATAAATAGCTGTAACTTTTGATAGAAGACTCGGATACACATGTTTATGGCTTTATCTTATAGAACTCAAGGTTCCCGTGCTGGGCATACAGGTTTTGCAGCTGTTTGAGCTAAGATTTCCAAGTTATTCACATAATGAAAACCTATACTTTGTTTCGGTCGAGTTCCCCATTCAAATGCATGTAACAGTGAGAAACGCACTGTCTTGGCGAAAGAAAGCGTTTTTGTACAACTTCATATGAATAGCTGTAACTTTTGATAGAAGACTCGGATACACATGTTTATGGCTTTATCTTATAGAGCTCAAGGTACCCGTGCTGGGAAAACAGGTTTTGCAGCTGTTTGAGCTAAGATTTCCAAGTTATTCACATAATGAAAACCTATACTTTGTTTCGGTGGAGTTCCCCATTCAAATGCATGTAACAGTGAGAAACGCACTGTCTTGGCGAAAGAAAGCGTTTTTGTACAACTTCATATAAATAGCTGTAACTTTTGATAGAAGACTCAGACAATCATGTTTATGGCTTTATCTTATAGAACTCAAGGTCTCCGTGCTGGGAAAACAGGTTTTGCAGCTGTTTGAGCTAAGATTTCCAAGTTATTCACATAATGAAAACCTATACTTTGTTTCGGTGGAGTTCCCCATTCAAATGCATGTAACAGTGAGAAACGCACTGTCTTGGCGAAAGAAAGCGTTTTTGTACAACTTCATATGAATAGCTGTAACTTTTGATAGAAGACTCGGATACACATGTTTATGGCTTTATCTTATAGAGCTCAAGGTTCCCGTGCTGGGAAAACAGGTTTTGCAGCTGTTTGAGCTAAGATTTCCAAGTTATTCACATAATGAAAACCTATACTTTGTTTCGGTCGAGTTCCCCATTCAAATGCATGTAACAGTGAGAAACGCACTGTCTTGGCGAAAGAAAGCGTTTTTGTACAACTTCATATGAATAGCTGTAACTTTTGATAGAAGACTCGGATACACATGTTTATGGCTTTATCTTATAGAGCTCAAGGTTCCCGTGCTGGGAAAACAGGTTTTGCAGCTGTTTGAGCTAAGATTTCCAAGTTATTCACATAATGAAAACCTATACTTTGTTTCGGTCGAGTTCCCCATTCAAATGCATGTAACAGTGAGAAACGCACTGTCTTGGCGAAAGAAAGCGTTTTTGTACAACTTCATATAAATAGCTGTAACTTTTGATAGAAGACTCGGATACACATGTTTATGGCTTTATCTTATAGAACTCAAGGTCTCCGTGCTGGGCAAACAGGTTTTGCAGCTGTTTGAGCTAAGATTTCCAAGTTATTCACATAATGAAAACCTATACTTTGTTTCGGTCGAGTTCCCCATTCAAATGCATGTAACAGTGAGAAACGCACTGTCTTGGCGAAAGAAAGCGTTTTTGTACAACTTCATATGAATAGCTGTAACTTTTGATAGAAGACTCGGATACACATGTTTATGGCTTTATCTTATAGAGCTCAAGGTTCCCGTGCTGGGAAAACAGGTTTTGCAGCTGTTTGAGCTAAGATTTCCAAGTTATTCACATAATGAAAACCTATACTTTGTTTTGGTGGAGTTCCCCATTCAAATGCATGTAACAGTGAGAAACGCACTGTCTTGGCGAAAGAAAGCGTTTTTGTACAACTTCATATAAATAGCTGTAACTTTTGATAGAAGACTCGGATACCCATGTTTATGGCTTTATCTTATAGAACTCAAGGTCTCCGTGCTGGGCAAACAGGTTTTGCAGCTGTTTGAGCTAAGATTTCCAAGTTATTCACATAATGAAAACCTATACTTTGTTTCGGTGGAGTTCCCCATTCAAATGCATGTAACAGTGAGAAACGCACTGTCTTGGCGAAAGAAAGCTATTTTGTACAACTTCATATGAATAGCTGTAACTTTTGATAGAAGACTCGGATACACATGTTTATGGCTTTATCTTATAGAGCTCAAGGTTCCCGTGCTGGGAAAACAGGTTTTGCAGCTGTTTGAGCTAAGATTTCCAAGTTATTCACATAATGAAAACCTATACTTTGTTTCGGTCGAGTTCCCCATTCAAATGCATGTAACAGTGAGAAACGCACTGTCTTGGCGAAAGAAAGCTATTTTGTACAACTTCATATAAATAGCTGTAACTTTTGATAGAAGACTCAGACAAACATGTTCATGGCTTTATCTTATAGAACTCAAGGTTCCCGTGCTGGGAAAACAGGTTTTGCAGCTGTTTGAACTAAGATTTCCAAGTTATTCACATAATGAAAACCTATACTTTGTTTCGGTCGAGTTCCCCATTCAAATGCATGTAACAGTGAGAAACGCACTGTCTTGGCGAAAGAAAGCGTTTTTGTACAACTTCATATGAATAGCTGTAACTTTTGATAGAAGACTCGGATACACATGTTTATGGCTTTATCTTATAGAACTCAAGGTTCCCATGCTGGGAAAACAGGTTTTGCAGCTGTTTGAGCTAAGATTTCCAAGTTATTCACATAATGAAAACCTATACTTTGTTTTGGTGGAGTTCCCCATTCAAATGCATGTAACAGTGAGAAACGCACTGTCTTGGCGAAAGAAAGCGTTTTTGTACAACTTCATATAAATAGCTGTAACTTTTGATAGAAGACTCAGACAAACATGTTTATGGCTTTATCTTATAGAACTCAAAGTCTCCGTGCTGGGCAAACAGGTTTTGCAGCTGTTTGAGCTAAGATTTCCAAGTTATTCACATAATGAAAACCTATACTTTGTTTTGGTGGAGTTCCCCATTCAAATGCATGTAACAGTGAGAAACGCACTGTCTTGGCGAAAGAAAGCGTTTTTGTACAACTTCATATGAATAGCTGTAACTTTTGATAGAAGACTCGGATACACATGTTTATGGCTTTATCTTATAGAACTCAAGGTCTCCGTGCTGGGCAAACAGGTTTTGCAGCTGTTTGAGCTAAGATTTCCAAGTTATTCACATAATGAAAACCTATACTTTGTTTCGGTCGAGTTCCCCATTCAAATGCATGTAACAGTGAGAAACGCACTGTCTTGGCGAAAGAAAGCGTTTTTGTACAACTTCATATGAATAGCTGTAACTTTTGATAGAAGACTCGGATACACATGTTTATGGCTTTATCTTATAGAGCTCAAGGTTCCCGTGCTGGGAAAACAGGTTTTGCAGCTGTTTGAGCTAAGATTTCCAAGTTATTCACATAATGAAAACCTATACTTTGTTTTGGTGGAGTTCCCCATTCAAATGCATGTAACAGTGAGAAACGCACTGTCTTGGCGAAAGAAAGCGTTTTTGTACAACTTCATATAAATAGCTGTAACTTTTGATAGAAGACTCGGATACCCATGTTTATGGCTTTATCTTATAGAACTCAAGGTCTCCGTGCTGGGCAAACAGGTTTTGCAGCTGTTTGAGCTAAGATTTCCAAGTTATTCACATAATGAAAACCTATACTTTGTTTCGGTCGAGTTCCCCATTCAAATGCATGTAACAGTGAGAAACGCACTGTCTTGGCGAAAGAAAGCTATTTTGTACAACTTCATATGAATAGCTGTAACTTTTGATAGAAGACTCGGATACACATGTTTATGGCTTTATCTTATAGAGCTCAAGGTTCCCGTGCTGGGAAAACAGGTTTTGCAGCTGTTTGAGCTAAGATTTCCAAGTTATTCACATAATGAAAACCTATACTTTGTTTCGGTCGAGTTCCCCATTCAAATGCATGTAACAGTGAGAAACGCACTGTCTTGGCGAAAGAAAGCTATTTTGTACAACTTCATATAAATAGCTGTAACTTTTGATAGAAGACTCAGACAAACATGTTCATGGCTTTATCTTATAGAACTCAAGGTTCCCGTGCTGGGAAAACAGGTTTTGCAGCTGTTTGAACTAAGATTTCCAAGTTATTCACATAATGAAAACCTATACTTTGTTTCGGTCGAGTTCCCCATTCAAATGCATGTAACAGTGAGAAACGCACTGTCTTGGCGAAAGAAAGCGTTTTTGTACAACTTCATATGAATAGCTGTAACTTTTGATAGAAGACTCGGATACACATGTTTATGGCTTTATCTTATAGAACTCAAAGTCTCCGTGCTGGGCAAACAGGTTTTGCAGCTGTTTGAGCTAAGATTTCCAAGTTATTCACATAATGAAAACCTATACTTTGTTTTGGTGGAGTTCCCCATTCAAATGCATGTAACAGTGAGAAACGCACTGTCTTGGCGAAAGAAAGCGTTTTTGTACAACTTCATATGAATAGCTGTAACTTTTGATAGAAGACTCGGATACACATGTTTATGGCTTTATCTTATAGAACTCAAGGTTCCCGTGCTGGGAAAACAGGTTTTGCAGCTGTTTGAGCTAAGATTTCCAAGTTATTCACATAGTGAAAACCTATACTTTGTTTCGGTCAAGTTCCCCATTCAAATGCATGTAACAGTGAGAAACGCACTGTCTTGGCGAAAGAAAGCGTTTTTGTACAACTTCATATAAATAGCTGTAACTTTTGATAGAAGACTCAGACAAACATGTTTATGGCTTTATCTTATAGAACTCAAGGTCTCCGTGCTGGGAAAACAGGTTTTGCAGCTGTTTGAGCTAAGATTTCCAAGTTATTCACATAATGAAAACCTATACTTTGTTTCGGTCGAGTTCCCCATTCAAATGCATGTAACAGTGAGAAACGCACTGTCTTGGCGAAAGAAAGCGTTTTTGTACAACTTCATATAAATAGCTGTAACTTTTGATAGAAGACTCGGATACACATGTTTATGGCTTTATCTTATAGAACTCAAGGTTCCCGTGCTGGGCATACAGGTTTTGCAGCTGTTTGAGCTAAGATTTCCAAGTTATTCACATAATGAAAACCTATACTTTGTTTCGGTCGAGTTCCCCATTCAAATGCATGTAACAGTGAGAAACGCACTGTCTTGGCGAAAGAAAGCGTTTTTGTACAACTTCATATAAATAGCTGTAACTTTTGATAGAAGACTCAGACAAACATGTTTATGGCTTTATCTTATAGAACTCAAAGTCTCCGTGCTGGGAAAACAGGTTTTGCAGCTGTTTGAGCTAAGATTTCCAAGTTATTCACATAATGAAAACCTATACTTTGTTTCGGTCGAGTTCCCCATTCAAATGCATGTAACAGTGAGAAACGCACTGTCTTGGCGAAAGAAAGCGTTTTTGTACAACTTCATATAAATAGCTGTAACTTTTGATAGAAGACTCAGACAAACATGTTTATGGCTTTATCTTATAGAACTCAAGGTCTCCGTGCTGGGAAAACAGGTTTTGCAGCTGTTTGAGCTAAGATTTCCAAGTTATTCACATAATGAAAACCTATACTTTGTTTCGGTCGAGTTCCCCATTCAAATGCATGTAACAGTGAGAAACGCACTGTCTTGGCGAAAGAAAGCGTTTTTGTACAACTTCATTTAAATAGCTGTAACTTTTGATAGAAGACTCGGATACACATGTTTATGGCTTTATCTTATAGAGCTCAAGGTTCCCGTGCTGGGAAAACAGGTTTTGCAGCTGTTTGAGCTAAGATTTCCAAGTTATTCACATAATGAAAACCTATACTTTGTTTCGGTGGAGTTCCCCATTCAAATGCATGTAACAGTGAGAAACGCACTGTCTTGGCGAAAGAAAGCGTTTTTGTACAACTTCATATAAATAGCTGTAACTTTTGATAGAAGACTCAGACAAACATGTTTATGGCTTTATCTTATAGAACTCAAGGTCTCCGTGCTGGGAAAACAGGTTTTGCAGCTGTTTGAGCTAAGATTTCCAAGTTATTCACATAATGAAAACCTATACTTTGTTTCGGTTGAGTTCCCCATTCAAATGCATGTAACAGTGAGAAACGCACTGTCTTGGCGAAAGAAAGCGTTTTTGTACAACTTCATATGAATAGCTGTAACTTTTGATAGAAGACTCGGATACACATGTTTATGGCTTTATCTTATAGAGCTCAAGGTACCCGTGCTGGGAAAACAGGATTTGCAGCTGTTTGAGCTAAGATTTCCAAGTTATTCACATAATGAAAACCTATACTTTGTTTCGGTCGAGTTCCCCATTCAAATGCATGTAACAGTGAGAAACGCACTGTCTTGGCGAAAGAAAGCGTTTTTGTACAACTTCATATAAATAGCTGTAACTTTTGATAGAAGACTCAGACAAACATGTTTATGGCTTTATCTTATAGAACTCAAGGTTCCCGTGCTGGGAAAACTGGTTTTGCAGCTGTTTGAGCTAAGATTTCCAAGTTATTCACATAATGAAAACCTATACTTTGTTTCGGTCGAGTTCCCCATTCAAATGCATGTAACAGTGAGAAACGCACTGTCTTGGCGAAAGAAAGCGTTTTTGTATAACTTCATATAAATAGCTGTAACTTTTGATAGAAGACTCACACAAACATGTTTATGGCTTTATCTTATAGAACTCAAGGTCTCCGTGCTGGGAAAACAGGTTTTGCAGCTGTTTGAGCTAAGATTTCCAAGTTATTCACATAATGAAAACCTATACTTTGTTTCGGTGGAGTTCCCCATTCAAATGCATGTAACAGTGAGAAACGCACTGTCTTGGCGAAAGAAAGCGTTTTTGTACAACTTCATATAAATAATTGATAGAAGACTCAGACAAACATTCCGGAACTCTGAACATTCCGGAACTCTGAACATTCCGGAACCTTTGTGCATTCCGGAACCTTGGTGCATTCCGGAACTCTGAACATTCCGGAATTCCGAACATTCCGGAACCTTGGTGCATTCCGGAACCTTGGTGCATTCCAGAATTCTGAACATTCCGGAACCTTGGTACATTCCGGAATTCCGAACATTCCGGAACCTTGGTGCATTCCGGAATTCTGTACATTCCGGAATTCAAAACATTCCGGAATTCCGAACATTCCGGAACCTTGGTGCATTCCGGAACTCTGAACATTCCGGAATTCCGAACATTCCGGAACCTTGGTGCATTCCGGAACCTTGGTGCATTCCGGAATTCCGAGCATTCCGGAACGTTGGTGCATTCCGGAACTCTGAACATTCCGGAATTCCGAACATTCCGGAATTCCGAACATTCCGGAACCTTGGTGCATTCCGGAACCTTGGTGCATTCCGGAACTCTGAACATTCCGTAATTCCGAACATTCCGGAACCTTGGTGCATTCCGGAACCTTGGTGCATTCCGGAACTCTGAACATTCCGGAATTCCGAACATTCCGGAATTCCGAACATTCCGGAACCTTGGTGCATTCCGGAACTCTGAACATTCCGGAATTCCGAACATTCAGGAATTCCGAACATTCCGGAATTCCGAATATTCCGGAACCTTGGTTCATTCCGGAACTCTGAACATTCCGGAATTCCGAATATTCCGGAACCTTGGTGCATTCCGGAACTCTGAACATTCCGGAATTCCGAACATTCCGGAATTCCGAACATTCCGGAACCTTGGTGCATTCCGGAACTCTGAACATTCCGGAATTCCGAACATTCCGGAATTCCGAACATTCCGGAACCTTGGTGCATTCCGGAACTCTGAACATTCCGGAATTCAAAACATTCCGGAATTCCGAACATTCCGGAACCTTGGTGCATTCCGGAACTCTGAACATTCAGGAATTCCGAACATTCCGGAACCTTGGTGCATTCCGGAACCTTGGTGCATTCCGGAATTCCGAACATTCCGGAACCTCTGTGCATTCCGGAACTCTGAACATTCCGGAACTCTGAACATTCCGGAATTCCGAATATTCCGGAACCTTAGTGCATTCCGGAACCTTGGTGCATTCCGGAATTCCGAACATTCCGGAACCTTGGTGCATTCCGGAACTCTGAATATTCCGGAATTCCGAACATTCCGGAACCTTGGTGCATTCCGGAACCTTGCTGCATTCCGGAACTCTGAACATTCCGGAACTCCGAACATTCCGGAACCTTGGTGCATTCCGGAACCTTGGTGCATTCCGGAATTCCGAACATTCCGGAACCTCTGTGCATTCCGGAACTCTGAACATTCCGGAACTCTGAACATTCCGGAATTCCGAATATTCCGGAACCTTAGTGCATTCCGGAACCTTGGTGCATTCCGGAATTCCGAACATTCCGGAACCTTGGTGCATTCCGGAACTCTGAATATTCCGGAATTCCGAACATTCCGGAACCTTGGTGCATTCCGGAACCTTGCTGCATTCCGGAACTCTGAACATTCCGGAACTCCGAACATTCCGGAACCTTGGTGTATTCCGGAACCTTGGTACATTCCGGAATTCCGAACATTCCGGAACCTTGGTGCATTCCGGAACTCTGAACATTCCGGAACCTTGGTACATTCCGGAATTCCGAACATTCCGGAACCTTGGTGCATTCCGGAACTGAACATTCCGGAACTCTGAACATTCCGGAACCTTGGTGCATTCCGGAACTCTGAATATTCCGGAACTCTGAACATTCCGGAATTCCGAACATTCCGGAACCTTGGTGCATTCCGGAACTCTGAACATTCCAGAATTCTGAACATTCCGGAACCTTGGTGCATTCCGGAACCTTGGTGCATTCCGGAACTCTGAACATTCCGGAACTCTGAACATTCCGGAATTCCGAACATTCCGGAACCTTGGTGCATTCCGGAACTCTGAACATTCCGGAACTCTGAACATTCCAGAACTCTGAACATTCCGGAATTCCGAACATTCCGGAACCTTAGTGCATTCCGGAACCTTAGTGCATTCCGGAACCTTAGTGCATTCCGGAACCTCTGTGCATTCCGGAACTCTGAACATTCCGGAACTCTGAACATTCCGGAACTCTGAACATTCCGGAATTCCGAACATTCCGGAACCTTGGTGCATTCCGGAACTCTGAACATTCCGGAATTCCGAACATTCCGCAATTCCGAACATTCCGGAACCTTGGTGCATTCCGGAACTCTGAACATTCCAGAATTCTGAACATTCCGGAACCTTGGTGCATTCCGGAACCTTGGTGCATTCCGGAACTCTGAACATTCCGGAACTCTGAACATTCCGGAATTCCGAACATTCCGGAACCTTGGTGCATTCCGGAACTCTGAACATTCCGGAACTCTGAACATTCCAGAACTCTGAACATTCCGGAATTCCGAACATTCCGGAACCTTAGTGCATTCCGGAACCTTGGTGCATTCCGGAATTCCGAACATTCCGGAACCTCTGTGCATTCCGGAACTCTGAACATTCCGGAACTCTGAACATTCCGGAACTCTGAACATTCCGGAACTCTGAACATTCCGGAATTCCGAACATTCCGGAACCTTAGTGCATTCCGGAACCTTGGTGCATTCCGGAATTCCGAACATTCCGGAACCTTGGTGCATTCCGGAACTCTGAACATTCCGGAATTCCGAACATTCTGCAATTCCGAACATTCCGGAACCTTGGTGCATTCCGGAACTCTGAACACTCCGGAATTCCGAACATTCCGGAACCTTGGTGCATTCCGGAACCTTGCTGCATTCCGGAACTCTGAACATTCCGGAATTCCGAACATTCCGGAACCTTGGTGCATTCCGGAACCTTGCTGCATTCCGGAACTCTGAACATTCCGGAACTCCGAACATTCCGGAAACTTGGTGTATTCCGGAACCTTGGTACATTCCGGAATTCCGAACATTCCGGAACCTTGGTGCATTCCGGAACTGAACATTCCGGAACTCTGAACATTCCGGAACCTTGGTGCATTCCGGAACTCTGAATATTCCGGAACTCTGAACATTCCGGAATTCCGAACATTCCGGAACCTTGGTGCATTCCGGAACTCTGAACATTCCAGAATTCTGAACATTCCGGAACCTTGGTGCATTCCGGAACCTTGGTGCATTCCGGAACTCTGAACATTCCGGAACTCTGAACATTCCGGAATTCCGAACATTCCGGAACCTTGGTGCATTCCGGAACTCTGAACATTCCGGAACTCTGAACATTCCAGAACTCTGAACATTCCGGAATTCCGAACATTCCGGAACCTTAGTGCATTCCGGAACCTTGGTGCATTCCGGAATTCCGAACATTCCGGAACCTCTGTGCATTCCGGAACTCTGAACATTCCGGAACTCTGAACATTCCGGAACTCTGAACATTCCGGAATTCCGAACATTCCGGAACCTTAGTGCATTCCGGAACCTTGGTGCATTCCGGAATTCCGAACATTCCGGAACCTTGGTGCATTCCGGAACTCTGAACATTCCGGAATTCCGAACATTCCGCAATTCCGAACATTCCGGAACCTTGGTGCATTCCGGAACTCTGAACACTCCGGAATTCCGAACATTCCGGAACCTTGGTGCATTCCGGAACCTTGCTGCATTCCGGAACTCTGAACATTCCGGAATTCCGAACATTCCGGAACCTTGGTGCATTCCGGAACCTTGCTGCATTCCGGAACTCTGAACATTCCGGAACTCCGAACATTCCGGAACCTTGGTGTATTCCGGAACCTTGGTACATTCCGGAATTCCGAACATTCCGGAACCTTGGTGCATTCCGGAACTCTGAACATTCCGGAACCTTGGTACATTCCGGAATTCCGAACATTCCGGAACCTTGGTGCATTCCGGAACTGAACATTCCGGAACTCTGAACATTCCGGAACCTTGGTGCATTCCGGAACTCTGAATATTCCGGAACTCTGAACATTCCGGAATTCCGAACATTCCGGAACCTTGGTGCATTCCGGAACTCTGAACATTCCAGAATTCCGAACATTCCGGAACCTTGGTGCATTCCGGAACCTTGGTGCATTCCGGAACTCTGAACATTCCGGAACTCTGAACATTCCGGAATTCCGAACATTCCGGAACCTTGGTGCATTCCGGAACTCTGAACATTCCGGAATTCCGAACATTCCGGAACCTTGGTGCATTCCGGAACTCTGAACATTCCGGAATTCCGAACATTCCGGAATTCCGAACATTCCGGAACCTTGGTGCATTCCGGAACTCTGAATATTCCGGAATTCTGAACATTCCGGAACTCTGAACATTCCGGAATTCCGAACATTCCGGAACCTTGGTGCATTCCGGAACTCTGAACATTCCGGAATTCAAAACATTCCGGAATTCCGAACATTCCGGAACCTTGGTGCATTCCGGAACTCTGAACATTCCGGAATTCTGAACATTCCGGAACTCTGAACATTCCGGAATTCTGAACATTCCGGAACCTTGGTGCATTCCGGAACCTTGGTGCATTCCGGAACTCTGAACATTCCGGAACTCTGAACATTCCGGAATTCCGAACATTCCGGAACCTTGGTGCATTCCGGAACTCTGAACATTCCGGAATTCCGAACATTCCGGAACCTTGGTGCATTCCGGAACTCTGAACATTCCAGAATTCCGAACATTCCGGAACCTTGGTGCATTCCGGAACCTTGGTGCATTCCGGAACTCTGAACATTCCGGAACTCTGAACATTCCGGAATTCCGAACATTCCGGAACCTTGGTGCATTCCGGAACTCTGAACATTCCGGAATTCCGAACATTCCGGAACCTTGGTGCATTCCGGAACTCTGAACATTCCGGAATTCCGAACATTCCGGAACCTTGGTGCATTCCGGAACTCTGAATATTCCGGAATTCTGAACATTCCGGAACCTTGGTGCATTCCGGAACTGAACATTCCGGAACTCTGAACATTCCGGAACCTTGGTGCATTCCGGAACTCTGAACATTCCGGAATTCCGAACATTCCGGAACCTTGGTGCATTCCGAAACCTTGGTGCATTCCAGAATTCCAAACATTCCGGAACCTTGGTGCATTCCGGAACTCTGAACATTCCGGAACTCTGAACATTCCGGAACTCTGAACATTCCGGAATTCCGAACATTCCGGAACCTTGGTGCATTCCGGAACCTTGGTGCATTCCGGAACTCTGAACATTCCGGAATTCCGAACATTCCGGAACCTTGGTGCATTCCGGAACTCTGAACATTCCGGAACCTTGGTACATTCCGGAATTCCGAACATTCCGGAACCTTGGTGCATTCCGGAACTCTGAACATTCCAGAATTCTGAACATTCCGGAACCTTGGTGCATTCCGGAACCTTGGTGCATTCCGGAACTCTGAACATTCCGGAACTCTGAACATTCCGGAATTCCGAACATTCCGGAACCTTGGTGCATTCCGGAACTCTGAACATTCCGGAACTCTGAACATTCCAGAACTCTGAACATTCCGGAATTCCGAACATTCCGGAACCTTAGTGCATTCCGGAACCTTGGTGCATTCCGGAATTCCGAACATTCCGGAACCTCTGTGCATTCCGGAACTCTGAACATTCCGGAACTCTGAACATTCCGGAACTCTGAACATTCCGGAACTCTGAACATTCCGGAATTCCGAACATTCCGGAACCTTAGTGCATTCCGGAACCTTGGTGCATTCCGGAATTCCGAACATTCCGGAACCTTGGTGCATTCCGGAACTCTGAACATTCCGGAATTCCGAACATTCCGCAATTCCGAACATTCCGGAACCTTGGTGCATTCCGGAACTCTGAACACTCCGGAATTCCGAACATTCCGGAACCTTGGTGCATTCCGGAACCTTGCTGCATTCCGGAACTCTGAACATTCCGGAATTCCGAACATTCCGGAACCTTGGTGCATTCCGGAACCTTGCTGCATTCCGGAACTCTGAACATTCCGGAACTCCGAACATTCCGGAACCTTGGTGTATTCCGGAACCTTGGTACATTCCGGAATTCCGAACATTCCGGAACCTTGGTGCATTCCGGAACTCTGAACATTCCGGAACCTTGGTACATTCCGGAATTCCGAACATTCCGGAACCTTGGTGCATTCCGGAACTGAACATTCCGGAACTCTGAACATTCCGGAACCTTGGTGCATTCCGGAACTCTGAATATTCCGGAACTCTGAACATTCCGGAATTCCGAACATTCCGGAACCTTGGTGCATTCCGGAACTCTGAACATTCCAGAATTCCGAACATTCCGGAACCTTGGTGCATTCCGGAACCTTGGTGCATTCCGGAACTCTGAACATTCCGGAACTCTGAACATTCCGGAATTCCGAACATTCCGGAACCTTGGTGCATTCAGGAACTCTGAACATTCCGGAATTCCGAACATTCCGGAACCTTGGTGCATTCCGGAACTCTGAACATTCCGGAATTCCGAACATTCCGGAATTCCGAACATTCCGGAACCTTGGTGCATTCCGGAACTCTGAATATTCCGGAATTCTGAACATTCCGGAACTCTGAACATTCCGGAATTCCGAACATTCCGGAACCTTGGTGCATTCCGGAACTCTGAACATTCCGGAATTCAAAACATTCCGGAATTCCGAACATTCCGGAACCTTGGTGCATTCCGGAACTCTGAACATTCCGGAATTCTGAACATTCCGGAACTCTGAACATTCCGGAATTCTGAACATTCCGGAACCTTGGTGCATTCCGGAACCTTGGTGCATTCCGGAACTCTGAACATTCCGGAACTCTGAACATTCCGGAATTCCGAACATTCCGGAACCTTGGTGCATTCCGGAACTCTGAACATTCCGGAATTCCGAACATTCCGGAACCTTGGTGCATTCCGGAACTCTGAACATTCCAGAATTCCGAACATTCCGGAACCTTGGTGCATTCCGGAACCTTGGTGCATTCCGGAACTCTGAACATTCCGGAACTCTGAACATTCCGGAATTCCGAACATTCCGGAACCTTGGTGCATTCCGGAACTCTGAACATTCCGGAATTCCGAACATTCCGGAACCTTGGTGCATTCCGGAACTCTGAACATTCCGGAATTCCGAACATTCCGGAACCTTGGTGCATTCCGGAACTCTGAATATTCCGGAATTCTGAACATTCCGGAACCTTGGTGCATTCCGGAACTGAACATTCCGGAACTCTGAACATTCCGGAACCTTGGTGCATTCCGGAACTCTGAACATTCCGGAATTCCGAACATTCCGGAACCTTGGTGCATTCCGAAACCTTGGTGCATTCCAGAATTCCAAACATTCCGGAACCTTGGTGCATTCCGGAACTCTGAACATTCCGGAACTCTGAACATTCCGGAACTCTGAACATTCCGGAATTCCGAACATTCCGGAACCTTGGTGCATTCCGGAACCTTGGTGCATTCCGGAACTCTGAACATTCCGGAATTCCGAACATTCCGGAACCTTGGTGCATTCCGGAACTCTGAACATTCCGGAACCTTGGTACATTCCGGAATTCCGAACATTCCGGAACCTTGGTGCATTCCGGAACTCTGAACATTCCGGAACTCTGAACATTCCGGAATTCCAAAAATTCCGGAACTCTGAACATTCCGGAATTCCAAACATTCCGGAACCTTGGTGCATTCCGGAACTCTGAACATTCCGGAACTCTGAACATTCCGGAACTCTGAACATTCCGGAATTCTGAACATTCCGGAACCTTGGTGCATTCCGGAACCTTGGTGCATTCCGGAACTCTGAACATTCCGGAACTCTGAACATTCCGGAATTCCGAACATTCCGGAACCTTGGTGCATTCCGGAACCTTGGTGCATTCCGGAACTCTGAACATTCCGGAATTCCGAACATTCCGGAACCTTGGTGCATTCCGGAACTGAACATTCCGGAACTCTGAACATTCCGGAACCTTGGTGCATTCCGGAACTATGAATATTCCGGAACTCTGAACATTCCGGAATTCCGAACATTCCAGAACCTTGGTGCATTCCGGAACTCTGAACATTCCGGAATTCCGAACATTCCGGAACCTTGGTGCATTCCGGAACCTTGGTGCATTCCAGAATTCTGAACATTCCGGAACCTTGGTACATTCCGGAATTCCAAACATTCCGGAACCTTGGTGCATTCCGGAACTGAACATTCCGGAACTCTGAACATTCCGGAACTCTGAACATTCCGGAATTCCAAACATTCCGGAACCTTGGTGCATTCCGGAACTCTGAACATTCCGGAACTCTGAACATTCCGGAACTCTGAACATTCCGGAATTCTGAACATTCCGGAACCTTGGTGCATTCCGGAACCTTGGTGCATTCCGGAACTCTGAACATTCCGGAACTCTGAACATTCCGGAATTCCGAACATTCCGGAACCTTGGTGCATTCCGGAACTCTGAACATTCCGGAATTCCGAACATTCCGGAACCTTGGTGCATTCCGGAACTCTGAATATTCCGGAATTCTGAACATTCCGGAACCTTGGTGCATTCCGGAACTGAACATTCCGGAACTCTGAATATTCCGGAACTCTGAACATTCCGGAATTCCGAACATTCCGGAACCTTGGTGCATTCCGGAACCTTGGTGCATTCCGGAACTCTGAACATTCCGGAACTCTGAACATTCCGGAATTCCGAACATTCCGGAACCTTGGTGCATTCCGGAACTGAACATTCCGGAACTCTGAACATTCCGGAACCTTGGTGCATTCCGGAACTATGAATATTCCGGAACTCTGAACATTCCGGAATTCCGAACATTCCAGAACCTTGGTGCATTCCGGAACTCTGAACATTCCGGAATTCCGAACATTCCGGAACCTTGGTGCATTCCGGAACCTTGGTGCATTCCAGAATTCTGAACATTCCGGAACCTTGGTACATTCCGGAATTCCAAACATTCCGGAACCTTGGTGCATTCCGGAATTCTGAACATTCCAGAACTCTGAACATTCCGGAATTCCGAACATTCCGGAACCTTGGTGCATTCCGGAACCTTGGTGCATTCCAGAATTCTGAACATTCCGGAACCTTGGTACATTCCGGAATTCCGAACATTCCGGAACCTTGGTGCATTCCGGAACCTTGGTGCATTCCGGAACTCTGAACATTCCGGAATTCCAAACATTCCGGAACCTTGGTGCATTCCGGAATTCTGAACATTCCGGAACTCTGAACATTCCGGAACTCTGAACATTCCGGAATTCTGAACATTCCGGAACCTTGGTGCATTCCGGAACCTTGGTGCATTCCGGAACTCTGAACATTCCGGAACTCTGAACATTCCGGAATTCCGAACATTCCGGAACCTTGGTGCATTCCGGAACTCTGAACATTCCGGAATTCCGAACATTCTGGAACCTTGGTGCATTCCGGAACCTTGGTGCATTCCGGAACTCTGAACATTCCGGAATTCCGAACATTCCGGAATTCCGAACATTCCGGAACCTTGGTGCATTCCGGAACTCTGAACATTCCGGAACCTTGGTGCATTCCGGAACTGAACATTCCGGAACTCTGAACATTCCGGAACTCTGAACATTCCGGAACTCTGAACATTCCGGAATTCTGAACATTCCGGAACCTTGGTGCATTCCGGAACCTTGGTGCATTCCGGAACTCTGAACATTCCGGAATTCCGAACATTCCGGAACCTTGGTGCATTCCGGAACTCTGAATATTCCGGAATTCTGAACATTCCGGAACCTTGGTGCATTCCGGAACTGAACATTCCGGAACTCTGAATATTCCGGAACTCTGAACATTCCGGAATTCCGAACATTCCGGAACCTTGGTGCATTCCGGAACCTTGGTGCATTCCGGAACTCTGAACATTCCGGAACTCTGAACATTCCGGAATTCCGAACATTCCGGAACCTTGGTGCATTCCGGAACTCTGAACATTCCGGAATTTCGAACATTCCGGAATTCTGAACATTCCAGAATTCCGAACATTCCGGAACCTTGGTGCATTCTGAAACTCTGAACATTCCGGAATTCCGAACATTCCGGAATTCCGAACATTCCAGAATTCCGAACATTCCGGAACCTTGGTGCATTCCGGAACCTTGGTACATTCCGGAATTCCGAACATTCCGGAACCTTGGTGCATTCCGGAACTCTGAACATTCCGGAATTCCGAACATTCCGGAACCTTGGTTCATTCCGGAACTCTGAACATTCCGGAATTCCGAACATTCCGGAATTCCGAACATTCCGGAACCTTGGTGCATTCCGGAACTCTGAACATTCCTGAATTCCGAACATTCCGGAACCTTGGTGCATTCCGGAACTCTGAACTTTCCGGAATTCCGAACATTCCGGAACTCTGAACATTCCGGAATTCCGAACATTCCGGAACCTTGGTGCATTCCGGAACCTTGGTGCATTACGGAATTCCGAACATTCCGGAACCTTGGTGCATTCCGGAACTCTGAACATTCCGGAATTCCGAACATTCCGGAACTCTGAACATTCCGGAATTCCGAACATTCCGGAACCTTGGTGCATTCCGGAACCTTGGTGCATTACGGAACTCTGAACATTCCGGAATTCCGAACTTTCCGGAACCTTGGTGCATTCCGGAACTCTGAACATTCCGGAATTCCGAACATTCCGGAACTCTGAACATTCCGGAATTCCGAACATTCCGGAACCTTGGTGCATTCCGGAACTCTGAACATTCCGGAATTCCGAACATTCCGGAACCTTGGTTCATTCCGGAACTCTGAACATCCCGGAATTCCGAACATTCCGGAACCTTGGTGCATTCCGGAAATATGAACATTCCGGAATTCCGAACATTCCGGAACCTTGGTGCATTCCGGAACCTTGGTGCATTCCGGAACTCTGAACATTCCGGAATTCCGAACATTCCGGAACCTTGGTGCATTCCGGAACTCTGAACATTCCGGAACTCTGAACATTCCGGAATTCTGAACATTCCGGAATTCCGAAAATTCCGGAACCTTGGTGCATTCCGGAACCTTGCTGCATTCCGGAACTCTGAACATTCCGGAATTCCGAACATTCCGGAACCTTGGTGCATTCCGGAACCTTGGTGCATTCCAGAATTCTGAACATTCCGGAACCTTGGTACATTCCGGAATTCCGAACATTCCGGAACCTTGGTGCATTCCGGAACTCTGAACATTCCGGAACTCTGAACATTCCGGAATTCCAAACATTCCGGAACTCTTAACATTCCGGAACTCTGAACATTCCGGAATTCTGAACATTCCGGAACCTTGGTGCATTCCGGAACCTTGGTGCATTCCGGAACTCTGAACATTCCGGAACTCTGAACATTCCGGAATTCCGAACATTCCGGAACCTTGGTGCATTCCGGAACTGAACATTCCGGAACTCTGAACATTCCGGAACCTTGGTGCATTCCGGAACTCTGAACATTCCGGAATTCCGAACATTCCGGAACCTTGGTGCATTCCGGAACCTTGGTGCATTCCGGAACTCTGAACATTCCGGAACTCTGAACATTCCGGAATTCCGAACATTCCGGAACCTTGGTGCATTCCGGAATTCCGAACATTCCGGAACCTTGGTGCATTCCGGAACTCTGAACATTCCGGAATTCCGAACATTCCGGAACCTTGGTGCATTCCGGAACTCTGAATATTCCGGAACTCTGAACATTCCGGAACCTTGGTGCATTCCGGAACTGAACATTCCGGAACTCTGAACATTCCGGAACCTTGGTGCATTCCGGAACTCTGAACATTCCGGAATTCCGAACATTCCGGAACCTTGGTGCATTCCGGAACCTTGGTGCATTCCGGAACTCTGAACATTCCGGAATTCCGAACATTCCGGAACCTTGGTGCATTCCGGAACCTTGGTGCATTCCGGAACTCTGAACATTCCGGAATTCCGAACATTCCGGAACCTTGGTGCATTCCGGAACTCTGAACATTCCGGAACCTTGGTACATTCCGGAATTCCGAACATTCCGGAACCTTGGTGCATTCCGGAACTCTGAACATTCCGGAACTCTGAACATTCCGGAATTCCAAAAATTCCGGAACTCTGAACATTCCGGAATTCCAAACATTCCGGAACCTTGGTGCATTCCGGAACTCTGAACATTCCGGAACTCTGAACATTCCGGAACTCTGAACATTCCGGAATTCTGAACATTCCGGAACCTTGGTGCATTCCGGAACCTTGGTGCATTCCGGAACTCTGAACATTCCGGAACTCTGAACATTCCGGAACTCCGAACATTCCGGAACCTTGGTGCATTCCGGAACCTTGGTGCATTCCGGAACTCTGAACATTCCGGAATTCTGAACATTCCGGAATTCCAAAAATTCCGGAACTCTGAACATTCCGGAATTCCAAACATTCCGGAACCTTGGTGCATTCCGGAACTCTGAACATTCCGGAACTCTGAACATTCCGGAATTCTGAACATTCCGGAACCTTGGTGCATTCCGGAACCTTGGTGCATTCCGGAACTCTGAACATTCCGGAACTCTGAACATTCCGGAATTCCGAACATTCCGGAACCTTGGTGCATTCCGGAACCTTGGTGCATTCCGGAACTCTGAACATTCCGGAATTCCGAACATTCCGGAACCTTGGTGCATTCCGGAACTCTGAACATTCCGGAACTCTGAACATTCCGGAATTCTGAACATTCCGGAATTCCGAACATTCCGGAACCTTGGTGCATTCCGGAACCTTGCTGCATTCCGGAACTCTGAACATTCCGGAATTCCGAACATTCCGGAACCTTAGTGCATTCCGGAACCTTGGTGCATTCCAGAATTCTGAACATTCCGGAACCTTTGTACATTCCGGAATTCCGAACATTCCGGAACCTTGGTGCATTCCGGAACTCTGAACATTCCGGAATTTCGAACATTCCGGAATTCTGAACATTCCAGAATTCCGAACATTCCGGAACCTTGGTGCATTCTGAAACTCTGAACATTCCGGAATTCCGAACATTCCGGAATTCCGAACATTCCAGAATTCCGAACATTCCGGAACCTTGGTGCATTCCGGAACCTTGGTACATTCCGGAATTCCGAACATTCCGGAACCTTGGTGCATTTTTTAACTCTGAACATTCCGGAATTCCGAACATTCCGGAACCTTGGTTCATTCCGGAACTCTGAACATTCCGGAATTCCGAACATTCCGGAATTCCGAACATTCCGGAACCTTGGTGCATTCCGGAACTCTGAACATTCCGGAATTCCGAACATTCCGGAACTCTGAACATTCCGGAATTCCGAACATTCCGGAACCTTGGTGCATTCCGGAACCTTGGTGCATTACGGAATTCCGAACATTCCGGAACCTTGGTGCATTCCGGAACTCTGAACATTCCGGAATTCTGAACCTTCCGGAATTCCGAACATTCCGGAATGTTCAGAGTTCCGGAATGTTCAGAGTTCCGGAATGCACCAAGCTTCCGGAATGCACCAAGGTTCCGGAATGTTCGGAATTCCGGAATGTTCAGAGTTCCGGAATGTTCAGAGTTCCGGAATGTTCAGAATTCCGGAATATTCAGAGTTCCGGAATGCACCAAGGTTCCGGAATGTTCGGAATTCCGGAATGTTCAGAGTTCCGGAATGTTCAGAGTTCCGGATTGCACCAAGGTTCCGGATTGCACCAAGGTTCCGGAATGTTCGGAATTCCGGAGTGTTCACAGTTCCGGAATGCACCAAGGTTCCGGAATGTTCGGAATTCCGGAATGCACCAAGGTTCCGGAATGTTCGGAATTCCGGAATGTTCAGAGTTCCGGAATGCACCAAGGTTCCGGAATGTTCGGAATTCCGGAATGCACCAAGGTTCCGGAATGTTCGGAATTCCGGAATGCACCAAGGTTCCGGAATGCACCAAGGTTCCGGAATGTTCGGAATTCCGGAATGTTCAGAGTTCCGGAATGCACCAAGGTTCCGGAATATTCGGAATTCCGGAATGTTCAGAGTTCCGGAATGCACCAAGGTTCCGGAATGCACCAATGTTCCGGAATGTTCGGAATTCCGGAATGTTCAGAGTTCCGGAATGTTCAGAGTTCCGGAATGCACCAAGGTTCCGGAATGCACCAATGTTCCGGAATGTTCGGAATACCGGAATGTTCAGAGTTCCGGAATGTTCAGAGTTCCGGAATGCACCAAGGTTCCGGAATGCACCAAGGTTCCGGAATGTTCGGAATTCCGGAATGTTCAGAGTTCCGGAATGCACCAAGGTTCCGGAATGCACCAAGGTTCCGGAATGTACGGAATTCCGGAATGTTCAGAGTTCAGGAATGCACCAAGGTTCCGGAATGTTCGGAATTCCGGAATGTACCAAGGTTCCGGAATGCACCAAGGTTCCGGAATGTTCGGAATTCTGGAATGTTCGGAATTCCGGAATGTTCGGAATTCCGGAATGTTCAGAGTTCCAGAATGCACCAAGGTTCCGGAATGTTCGGAATTCTGGAATGTTCGGAATTCCGGAATGTTTGAAATTGCGGAATGTTCAGAGTTCCGGAATGCACCAAGGTTCCGGAATGTTCGGAATTCCGGAATGTTCAGAGTTCCGGAATGCACCAAGGTTCCGGAATATTCGGAATTCCGGAATGTTCGGAATTCCGGAATGTTCAGAGTTTCAGAATGCACCAAGGTTCCGGAATGTTCGGAATTCCGGAATGTTCGGAATTCCGGAATGTTCAGAGTTAAGAAATGCACCAAGGTTCCGGAATGTTCGGAATTCCGGAATGTTCAGAGTTCCGGAATGCACCAAGGTTCCGGAATGTTCGGAATTCCGGAATGTTCAGAGTTCCGGAATGCACCAAGGTTCCGGAATGTTCGGAATTCCGGAATGCACCAAGGTTCCGGAATGTTCGGAATTCCGGAATGCACCAAGGTTCCGGAATGCACAAAGGTTCCGGAATGTTCGGAATTCCGGAATGTTCAGAGTTCCGGAATGCACCAAGGTTCCGGAATATTCGGAATTCCGGAATGTTCAGAGTTCCGGAATGCACCAAGGTTCCGGAATGCACCAATGTTCCGGAATGTTCGGAATTCCGGAATGTTCAGAGTTCCGGAATGCACCAAGGTTCCGGAATGCACAAATGTTCCGGAATGTTCGGAATTCCGGAATGTTCAGAGTTCCGGAATATTCAGAGTTCCGGAATGCACCAAGGTTCCGGAATGTTCGGAATTCCGGAATGTTCAGAGTTCCGGAATGCACCAAGGTTCCGGAATGTTCGGAATTCCGGAATGTTCAGAGTTCCGGAATGCACCAAGGTTCCGGAATGTTCGGAATTCCGGAATGTACCAAGGTTCCGGAATGCACCAAGGTTCCGGAATGTTCGGAATTCTGGAATGTTCGGAATTCCGGAATGTTCGAAATTGCGGAATGTTCAGAGTTCCGGAATGCACCAAGGTTCCGGAATGTTCGGAATTCCGGAATGTTCAGATTTCCGGAATGCACCAAGGTTCCGGAATGTTCGGAATTCCGGAATGTACCAAGGTTCCGGAATGTACCAAGGTTCCGGAATGCACCAAGGTTCCGGAATGTTCAGAGTTCCGGAATGAACCAAGGTTCCGGAATGTTCGGAATTCCGGAATGTTCAGAGTTCCGGAATGCACCAAGGTTCCGGAATGTTCGGAATTCCGGAATGTTCGGAATTCCGGAATGTTCAGAGTTCCGGAATGCACCAAGGTTCCGGAATGTTCGGAATTCCGGAATGTTGGGAATTCCGGAATGTTCAGAGTTTCAGAAACCACCAAGGTTCCGGAATGTTCGGAATTCTGGAATGTTCGGAATTCCGGAATGTTCAGAGTTCCGGAATGCACCAAGGTTCCGGAATGTTCGGAATTCCGGAATGCACCAAGGTTCCGGAATGTTCGGAATTCCGGAATGTTCAGAGTTTCAGAAACCACCAAGGTTCCGGAATGTTCGGAATTCTGGAATGTTCGGAATTCCGGAATGTTCAGAGTTCCGGAATGCACCAAGGTTCCGGAATGTTCGGAATTCCGGAATGCACCAAGGTTCCGGAATGTTCGGAATTCCGGAATGCACCAATGTTCCGGAATGTTCGGAATTCCGGAATGTTCAGAGTTCCGGAATGTTCAGAGTTCCGGAATGCACCAAGGTTCCGGAATGCACAAATGTTCCGGAATGTTCGGAATTCCGGAATGTTCAGAGTTCCGGAATGTTCAGAGTTCCGGAATGCACCAAGGTTCCGGAATGCACCAAGGTTCCGGAATGGTCGGAATTCCGGAATGTTCAGAGTTCCGGAATGCACCAAGGTTCCGGAATGCACCAAGGTTCCGGAATGTTCGGAATTCCGGAATGTACCAAGGTTCCGGAATGTACCAAGGTTCCGGAATGTACCAAGGTTCCGGAATGCACCAAGGTTCCGGAATGTTCAGAGTTCCGGAATGCACCAAGGTTCCGGAATGTTCGGAATTCCGGAATGTACCAAGGTTCCGGAATGTACCAAGGTTCCGGAATGTACCAAGGTTCCGGAATGCACCAAGGTTCCGGAATGTTCAGAGTTCCGGAATGCACCAAGGTTCCGGAATGTTCGGAATTCCGGAATTTTCGGAATTCCGGAATGTTCAGAGTTCCGGAATGTTCAGAGTTCCGGAATGCACCAAGGTTCCGGAATGTTCGGAATTCCGGAATGTTCAGAGTTCCGGAATGCACCAAGGTTCCGGAATGCACCAAGGTTCCGGAATGTTCGGAATTCCGGAATGTTCAGAGTTCCGGAATGCACCAAGGTTCCGGAATGTTCGGAATTCCGGAATGTTCGGAATTCCGGAATGTTCAGAGTTCCGGAATGCACCAAGGTTCGGGAATGCACAAAGGTTCCGGAATGTTCGGAATTCCGGAATGTTCAGAGTTCCGGAATGCACCAAGGTTCCGGAATGTTCAGAGTTCCGGAATGCACCAAGGTTCCGGAATGTTCGGAATTCCGGAATGTTCAGAGTTCCGGAATGCACCAAGGTTCCGGAATGTTCAGAGTTCCGGAATGCACCAAGGTTCCGGAATGTTCGGAATTCCGGAATGTTCAGAGTTCCGGAATGTTCAGAGTTCCGGAATGCACCAAGGTTCCGGAATGTTCGGAATTCCGGAATGTTCAGAGTTCCGGAATGCACCAAGGTTCCGGAATGTTCGGAATTCCGGAATGCACCAAGGTTCCGGAATGCACCAAGGTTCCGGAATGTTCGGAATTCCGGAATGTTCAGAGTTCCGGAATGTTCAGAGTTCCGGAATGCACCAAGGTTCCGGAATGTTCGGAATTCCGGAATGTTCGGAATTCCGGAATGTTCAGAGTTCCGGAATGCACCAAGGTTCCGGAATGCACCAAGGTTCCAGAATGTTCGAAATTCCGGAATGCACCAAGGTTCCGGAATGCACCAAGGTTCCGGAATGTTCGGAATTCCGGAATGTTCAGAGTTCCGGAATGTTCAGAGTTCCGGAATGCACCAAGGTTCCGGAATGCACCAAGGTTCCGGAATGCACCAAGGTTCCGGAATGTTCAGAGTTCCGGAATGCACCAAGGTTCCGGAATGCACCAAGGTTCCGGAATGTTCGGAATTCCGGAATGTTCAGAGTTCCGGAATGCACCAAGGTTCCGGAATGTTCGGAATTCCGGAATGTTCAGAGTTCCGGAATGCACCAAAGTTCCGGAATATTCGGAATTCCGGAATGTTCAGAGTTCCGGAATGCACCAAGGTTCCGGAATGTTCGGAATTCCGGAATGTTCGGAATTCTGGAATGTTCAGAGTTCCGGAATGCACCAAGGTTCCGGAATGTTCGGAATTCCGGAATGTTCAGAGTTCCGGAATGTTCAGAGTTCCGGAATGCACCAAGGTTCCGGAATGTTCGGAATTCCGGAATGCACCAAGGTTCCGGAATGTTCAGAATCCTGGAATGCACCAAGGTTCCGGAATGCACCAAGGTTCCGGAATGTTCGGAATTCCGGAATGTTCGGAATTCCGGAATGTTCAGAGTTCCGGAATGCACCAAGGTTCCGGAATGTTCGGAATTCCGGAATGTTCAGAGTTCCGGAATGTTCAGAGTTCCGGAATGTTCAGAGTTCCGGAATGCACCAAGGTTCGGGAATGCACCAAGGTTCCGGAATGTTCGGAATTCCGGAATGTTCAGAGTTCCGGAATGCACCAAGGTTCCGGAATATTCGGAATTCCGGAATGTTCAGAGTTCCGGAATGCACCAAGGTTCCGGAATGTTCGGAATTCCGGAATGTTCAGAGTTCCGGAATGTTCAGAGTTCCGGAATGTTCAGAGCTCCGGAATGCACCAAGGTTCCGGAATGTTCGGAATTCCGGAATGTTCAGAGTTCCGGAATGCACCAAGGTTCCGGAATGTTCGGAATTCCGGAATGTTCAGAGTTCCGGAATGTTCGGAATTCCGGAATGTTCAGAGTTCCGGAATGCACCAAGGTTCCGGAATGTTCGGAATTCCGGAATGTTCGGAATTCCGGAATTGTCAGAGTTCCGGAATGCACAAAGGTTCCGGGATGTTCAGAGTTCCGGAATGAACCAAGGTTCCGGAATGTTCGGAATTCCGGAATGTTCGGAATTCCGGAATGTTCAGAGTTCCGGAATGCACCAAGGTTCCGGAATGTTCGGAATTCCGGAATGTTCAGAGTTCCGGAATGTTCGGAATTCCGGAATGTTCAGAGTTCCGGAATGCACCAAGGTTCCGGAAAGTTCGGAATTCCGGAATGTTCAGAGTTCCGGAATGCACCAAGGTTCCGGAATGTTCAGAGTTCCGGAATGCACCAAGGTTCCGGAATGTTCGGAATTCCGGAATGTTCAGAGTTCCGGAATGCACCAAGGTTCCGGAATGTTCGGAATTCCGGAATGTTCGGAATTCCGGAATGTTCAGAGTTCCGGAATGAACCAAGGTTCCGGAATGTTCGGAATTCCGGAATGTTCAAAGTTCCGGAATGCACCAAGGTTCCGGAATGTTCGGAATTCCGGAATGTACCAAGGTTCCGGAATGCACCAAGGTTCCGGAATGTTCGGAATTCTGGAATGTTCGGAATTCCGGAATGTTCGGAATTCCGGAATGTTCAGAGTTCCAGAATGCACCAAGGTTCCGGAATGTTCGGAATTCTGGAATGTTCGGAATTCCAGAATGTTCGAAATTGCGGAATGTTCAGAGTTCCGGAATGCACCAAGGTTCCGGAATGTTCGGAATTCCGGAATGTTCAGAGTTCCGGAATGCACCAAGGTTACGGAATGTTCGGAATTCCGGAATGTACCAAGGTTCCGGAATGTACCAAGGTTCCGGAATGCACCAAGGTTCCGGAATGTTCAGAGTTCCGGAATGCACCAAGGTTCCGGAATGTTCGGAATTCCGGAATGTTCAGAGTTCCGGAATGAACCAAGGTTCCGGAATGTTCGGAATTCCGGACTGTTCAGAGTTCCGGAATGCACCAAGGTTCCGGAATGTTCGGAATTCCGGAATGTTCGGAATTCTGGAATGTTCAGAGTTCCGGAATGCACCAAGGTTCCGGAATGTTCGGAATTCCGGAATGTTCAGATTTCCGGAATGCACCAAGGTTCCGGAATGTTCGATATTCCGGAATGCACCAAGGTTCCGGAATGCACCAAGGTTCCGGAATGTTCGGAATTCCGGAATGTTCAGAGTTCCGGAATGCACCAAGGTTCCGGAATGTTCGGAATTCCGGAATGTTCAGAGTTCCGGAATGCACCAAGGTTCCGGAATGTTCGGAATTCCGGAATGTTCAGAGTTCCGGAATGCACCAAGGTTCCGGAATGTTCGGAATTCCGGAATGCACCAAGGTTCCGGAATGCACCAAGGTTCCGGAATGTTCGGAATTCCGGAATGTTCAGAGTTCCGGAATGCACCAAGGTTCCGGAATGTTCAGAATTCCGGAATGTTCAGAGTTCCGGAATGCACCAAGGTTCCGGAATGTTCGGAATTCCGGAATGTTCAGAGTTCAGGAATGCACCAAGGTTCCGGAATATTCGGAATTCCGGAATGCACCAAGGTTCCGGAATGTTCGGAATTCCGGAATGTTCAGAGTTCCGGAATGCACCAAGGTTCCGGAAAGTTCGGAATTCCGGAATGTTCAGAGTTCCGGAATGCACCAAGGTTCCGGAATGTTCAGAGTTCCGGAATGCACCAAGGTTCCGGAATGTTCGGAATTCCGGAATGTTCAGAGTTCCGGAATGCACCAAGGTTCCGGAATGTTCGGAATTCCGGAATGTTCGGAATTCCGGAATGTTCAGAGTTCCGGAATGAACCAAGGTTCCGGAATGTTCGGAATTCCGGAATGTTCAAAGTTCCGGAATGCACCAAGGTTCCGGAATGTTCGGAATTCCGGAATGTTCAGAGTTCCGGAATGCACCAAGGTTCCGGAATGTTCGGAATTCCGGAATGTACCAAGGTTCCGGAATGTACCAAGGTTCCGGAATGCACCAAGGTTCCGGAATGTTCAGAGTTCCGGAATGCACCAAGGTTCCGGAATGTTCGGAATTCCGGAATGTTCAGAGTTCCGGAATGAACCAAGGTTCCGGAATGTTCGGAATTCCGGACTGTTCAGAGTTCCGGAATGCACCAAGGTTCCGGAATGTTCGGAATTCCGGAATGTTCGGAATTCTGGAATGTTCAGAGTTCCGGAATGCACCAAGGTTCCGGAATGTTCGGAATTCCGGAATGTTCAGATTTCCGGAATGCACCAAGGTTCCGGAATGCACCAAGGTTCCGGAATGTTCGGAATTCCGGAATGTTCAGAGTTCCGGAATGCACCAAGGTTCCGGAATGTTCGGAATTCCGGAATGTTCAGAGTTCCGGAATGCACCAAGGTTCCGGAATGTTCGGAATTCCGGAATGTTCAGAGTTCCGGAATGCACCAAGGTTCCGGAATGTTCGGAATTCCGGAATGCACCAAGGTTCCGGAATGCACCAAGGTTCCGGAATGTTCGGAATTCCGGAATGTTCAGAGTTCCGGAATGCACCAAGGTTCCGGAATGTTCAGAATTCCGGAATGTTCAGAGTTCCGGAATGCACCAAGGTTCCGGAATGTTCGGAATTCCGGAATGTTCAGAGTTCAGGAATGCACCAAGGTTCCGGAATATTCGGAATTCCGGAATGTTCAGAGTTCCGGAATGCACCAAGGTTCCGGAATGTTCGGAATTCCGGAATGTTCGGAATTCTGGAAGGTTCAGAGTTCCGGAATGCACCAAGGTTCCGGAATGTTCGGAATTCCGGAATGTTCAGAGTTCCGGAATGTTCAGAGTTCCGGAATGCACCAAGGTTCCGGAATGTTCGGAATTCCGGAATGCACCAAGGTTCCGGAATGTTCAGAATCCTGGAATGCACCAAGGTTCCGGAATGCACCAAGGTTCCGGAATGCACCAAGGTTCCGGAATGTTCAGAATCCTGGAATGCACCAAGGTTCCGGAATGTTCGGAATTCCGGAATGTTCAGAGTTCCGGAATGCACCAAGGTTCCGGAATGTTCGGAATTCCGGAATGTTCGGAATTCCGGAATGTTCAGAGTTCCGGAATGAACCAAGGTTCCGGAATGTTCGGAATTCCGGAATGTTCAAAGTTCCGGAATGCACCAAGGTTCCGGAATGTTCGGAATTCCGGAATGTACCAAGGTTCCGGAATGCACCAAGGTTCCGGAATGTTCGGAATTCTGGAATGTTCGGAATTCCGGAATGTTCGGAATTCCGGAATGTTCAGAGTTCCAGAATGCACCAAGGTTCCGGAATGTTCGGAATTCTGGAATGTTCGGAATTCCGGAATGTTCGAAATTGCGGAATGTTCAGAGTTCCGGAATGCACCAAGGTTCCGGAATGTTCGGAATTCCGGAATGTTCAGAGTTCCGGAATGCACCAAGGTTCCGGAATGTTCGGAATTCCGGAATGTACCAAGGTTCCGGAATGTACCAAGGTTCCGGAATGCACCAAGGTTCCGGAATGTTCAGAGTTCCGGAATGCACCAAGGTTCCGGAATGTTCGGAATTCCGGAATGTTCAGAGTTCCGGAATGAACCAAGGTTCCGGAATGTTCGGAATTCCGGACTGTTCAGAGTTCCGGAATGCACCAAGGTTCCGGAATGTTCGGAATTCCGGAATGTTCAGAGTTCCGGAATGCACCAAGGTTCCGGAATGTTCGGAATTCCGGAATGCACCAAGGTTCCGGAATGCACCAAGGTTCCGGAATGTTCGGAATTCCGGAATGTTCAGAGTTCCGGAATGCACCAAGGTTCCGGAATGTTCAGAATTCCGGAATGTTCAGAGTTCCGGAATGCACCAAGGTTCCGGAATGTTCGGAATTCCGGAATGTTCAGAGTTCAGGAATGCACCAAGGTTCCGGAATATTCGGAATTCCGGAATGTTCAGAGTTCCGGAATGCACCAAGGTTCCGGAATGTTCGGAATTCCGGAATGTTCGGAATTCTGGAAGGTTCAGAGTTCCGGAATGCACCAAGGTTCCGGAATGTTCGGAATTCCGGAATGTTCAGAGTTCCGGAATGTTCAGAGTTCCGGAATGCACCAAGGTTCCGGAATGTTCGGAATTCCGGAATGCACCAAGGTTCCGGAATGTTCAGAATCCTGGAATGCACCAAGGTTCCGGAATGCACCAAGGTTCCGGAATGTTCGGAATTCCGGAATGTTCAGAGTTCCGGAATGCACCAAGGTTCCGGAATATTCGGAATTCCGGAATGTTCAGAGTTCCGGAATGCACCAAGGTTCCGGAATGTTCGGAATTCCGGAATGTTCAGAGTTCCGGAATGTTCAGAGTTCCGGAATGTTCAGAGTTCCGGAATGCACCAAGGTTCCGGAATGTTCGGAATTCCGGAATGTTCGGAATTCCGGAATGTTCAGAGTTCCGGAATGCACCAAGGTTCCGGAATGTTCGGAATTCCGGAATGTTCGGAATTCCGGAATTTTCAGAGTTCCGGAATGCACCAAGGTTCCGGAATGCACCAAGGTTCCGCAATGTTCGGAATTCCGGAATGTTCAGAGTTCCGGAATGCACCAAGGTTCCGGAATGTTCAGAGTTCCGGAATGCACCAAGGTTCCGGAATGTTCGGAATTCCGGAATGTTCGGAATTCCGGAATGTTCAGAGTTCCGGAATGTTCAGAGTTCCGGAATGCACCAAGGTTCCGGAATGTTCGGAATTCCGGAATGTTCGGAATTCCGGAATGTTCAGAGTTCCGGAATGCACCAAGGTTCCGGAATGCACCAAGGTTCCGGAATGTTCGGAATTCCGGAATGTTCAGAGTTCCGGAATGCACCAAGGTTCCGGAATGTTCAGAGTTCCGGAATGCACCAAGGTTCCGGAATGTTCAGAGTTCCGGAATGCACCAAGGTTCCGGAATGTTCGGAATTCCGGAATGTTCAGAGTTCCGGAATGCACCAAGGTTCCGGAATATTCGGAATTCCGGAATGTACCAAGGTTCCGGAATGTTCGGAATTCCGGAATGTTCAGAGTTCCGGAATGCACCAAGGTTCCGGAATGTTCGGAATTCCGGAATGTTCGGAATTCCGGAATGTTCAGAGTTCCGGGATGAACCAAGGTTCCGGAATGTTCGGAATTCCGGAATACACCAAGGTTCGGAATTCCGGAATGTTCAGAGTTCCGGAATGCACCAAGGTTCCGGAATATTCGGAATTCCGGAATGTACCAAGGTTCCGGAATGTTCAGAGTTCCGGAATGCACCAAGGTTCCGGAATGTTCGGAATTCCGGAATGTTCAGAGTTCCGGAATGCACCAAGGTTCCGGAATGTTCGGAATTCCGGAATGCACCAAGGTTCCGGAATGTTCGGAATTCCGGAATGCACCAAGGTTCGGAATTCCGGAATGTTCAGAGTTCCGGAATGCACCAAGGTTCCGGAATGTTCAGAGTTCCGGAATGCACCAAGGTTCCGGAATGTTCGGAATTCCGGAATGTTCAGAGTTCCGGAATGCACCAAGGTTCCGGAATGTTCGGAATTCCGGAATGCACCAAGGTTCCGGAATGTTCGGAATTCCGGAATGTTCAGAGTTCCAGAATGCACCAAGGTTCCGGAATGTTCAGAGTCGTCATCATACACGGGCAAGCGCGGCAAACAGGCGTCATCTTACACAGGCAGGCGCGGGAAACAGTGGTAATCTTACACGGGCAGGCGCAGGAAACAGGCATTATCTTACACGGGCAGGCGCAGGAAACAGGCGTTTTCTTACACGGAAACAGGCGTTATCTTACACGGGCAGGCGCGGCAAACAGGCGTTATCTTACACGGGCAGGCGCGGGAAACAGGCGCTGTCTTGCACGGGCAGGCGCGGGAAACAGGCGTTGTCGTACACGGGCAGGCGCACCAAAAAGGCGTTATCTGACACCGGCAGGAGCGGGAAACAGTCGTTATCTTACACGGAAACAATCGTTATGTTACACGGGCAGGCGCGGGAAACAGGCGTTATCTTACATGGCCAGGCACGGGAAACAGGCGTTAACTTGCACGGAAACAGGCGTTATCTTACACGGAAACAGGCGTTATCTTACACGGGCAGGCACGGGAAACAGGCGTTATCGTACACGGGCAGTCGCAGCAAAAGAGCGTTATCTGAAAAGGGCAGGCGCGGCAAACAGGCGTTATCTTATAAGGGCAGGCGCGGGAAACAGCCGTTATCTTACACGGAAACAGGCGTTATCTTACACGGAAACAGTCGTCATCATACACGGGCAGGCGCGGGAAACAGGCGTTATCTTGCACGGGCAGGCGCGGCAAACAGGCGTTATCTGACACAGGCAGGCGCGGGAAACAGTCGTTATCTTACACGGAAAAAGGCGTCATCTTACACGGGCAGGCGCGGGAAACAGTCGTTAACTTACACGGGCAGGCGCGTCAAACAGGCGTTAACTTACACGGCTAGGCGCGGGAAACAGGCTTTATCTTACACGGGCAGGCGCGGGAAACAGGCGTTATCTTACACGGAAACAGGCGTTATCTTTCACGGGCAGGCGCGGGAAGCAGGCGTTATCTTACAAGGCCAGGCGCCGGAAACAGGCGTTATCTTACACGGAAACAGTTGTTATCTTACACGGGCAGGCGCAGCAAAAAGGCGTTATCCGACAAGGGCAGGCGCGGGAAGCAGGCTTTATCTTACACGGAAACAGGCTTTATCTTACACTGGCAGGCGCGGGAAACAGTAATGTGGATGGCATGAGCCAGCAACGCAGGGCCTGGTGAAATGAGGATGGTATCAGCCAGCAGCACAGGCCCTGTTGTGGTGAATATGGCCTCACAGGGAGCTGAAACTGGAAACCTAAACTGGGTAAACTAATAAGACAAACCAGAAACGAGGATGCAGGGAGGTCCGGGGAAATACATACGGTGAGACGCAGGGAGACCGAGGGCAAACAACACAGACGAACCAGCAACTACCATGACAGAAGACACAACTTAAATACACTCAGAGAACACAGGGAGATTACACACAGGTGGGGAACACAGCTGGGAATGATTACGTGACGAGAGTAGGGAGACAAACTGAAAACACTCACATAAGACGCAGACCTTCACAATAAAACAGGAAAGACATACACGCATTGACACAACACACCAACTTAACACAGACTGGGGGACACAGAACATAGGAACATGAACCATGAAACAGAAGAGTACAAACACCCAAGGTAACCAAAACCACAGAATACTAATAAACTAAACATAAACACGGAGTCGCAGACTCCGGATCATGACAGGACCCCCCCCCCCCCCCACCTCAAATGCTGGCTCCAGACAGCACAACAAGAAACAAAACAGCAAGAAAAAAACAGAAAACAACCCGACCAGGGCGGGCGGCGGGGGTCCAGGACGGAGGGCTCGAGGCAAAACAAAACAGGAGCACCAGAAGGTCAAAAGACAAAAAGAAAAACAAAACACGAGTCCAAAACCAAAAAAACCAATGAAACGAAACACACCATAGCCCAAGAGTCCAAAACAGAAGAGTTCAGGGGGCCGGCCAGGGGGCCGATAGCACAGGAGTCCAAGACAGAAGAGCTCAACGGCGGCGACGTGGACACAGTTCGGGAGGCCGACCGTGCGGAAGGCAACGGCGACAGCGCTGGTCCGGGGGCTGGCCGTGCGGAAGGCAACGGCGGCTGCTCAGGCGAAGAGGGTCCGGGGGCCGCCCACGACGGCGATGGCGCCCGGCCAGTGGCCTAGCCAGCGGTCTAGAAAACGGCCGTTTAGCTCCAGACCCAAACGAAGCTGGGCCAGGCGAGGCTGAAGGCACGGAGGCTGGGCCAGATTCGGCGGAAGACTCTGCGGCTGGACCAGACTCGGTGGAAGACTCTGCGGCTGGACCAGACTCGGCGGAAGACTCTGCAGCTGGACCAGACAAGGCGGAAGACTCTGCGGCTGGACCAGACGAGGCGGAAGATTCTGCGGCTGGACCAGGCGAGGATGATGAAGCTGCAGCAGGCGAGGAGGATGATGAAGCTGCAGCAGGCGAGGATGATGATGAAGCTGCAGCAGGCGAGGTTGATGAAGCCGCAGCCGGCGGCTGGACGGGCTCCTCGGGCCCCCCAGCTGATGAGGCAGGAAGCTGGACGGACTCCTCGAGCCCTCCAGCTGACGAGGCAGGAAGCAAGGGCCGGAGCGGTCCCTCGGACCCTCCAGCGGAGACAGGAGACGAAGGCCGGAGCGGTCCCTCGGACCCTCCAGCGGAAACAGGAGACGAAGGCCGGAGTGGTCCCTCGGACCCTCCAGCGGAGACAGGAGACGAAGGCCGGAGCGGTCCCTCGGACCCTCCAGCGGAGACTAGAGACGAAGGCCGGAGCGGTCCCTCGGACCCTCCAGCGGAGACTAGAGACGAAGACCGGAGCGGTCCAACGGACCCTCCAGCAGAGGTCATCACTAAGCCAGCAGTCATGGAGGCCACTAGCTGACACAAAGGCGACTGGCGATGCACTGAGCACTGGCTCTGCCCAGGCAACGCTGACATGGTGCAGTTCTCAGGTGGCTGCTTAAACTTCAGGGGTCCAGAATTAGCTGGGGACTGAGACCTAGCCTCTGGGGAAGCCCTGGAGCAGCAAACTTTGCCAATGGTGGCTAAACTATGAAAAGCACCTTGAGTTGAAATTAGACTTTCTCCCTGCATGGAGTGAATGAGTGAAACTGGTAATACTGGAGCCAGAGCTACGGGTAGCGGGGGCACTGGAGCTACTGGGGCCTGAGCTACAGGCGGCACTGGAGCTACGGGGGCCTGAGCTACTGGCGGCACTGGAGCTACGGGGGCCTGCGCTACAGGCGGCACTGGAGCTACTGGAGACTGAACTGAAAGGGACACGGGTGGCTCTGGAGACTGAACTGAAAGGGACACGGGTGGCTCTGGAGACCGAACTGAAAGGGACACGGGTGGCTCTGGAGGCTGAACTGAGGGTGACTCTGGAGGCTGAGCTGAGGATGACTCTGGAGGCTGAGCTGAGGGTGACTCTGGAGGCTGAGCTGAGGGTGACACTGGAAACTGAACTGAGTTTCCAGTGTCACCTTCAGCTCAGGACAGCAAAAAAAAAAAAAAAGAAAAAAAAAAAAAGATGGCGCCGATTATGGCAGCCTCGTCACGAGCTCCCCCAAGCAACAGCTTTTTTCTGTGTTTAATTTTACTTTTCCTTCATTTTTTCGCGAGTAGCACATGTCTCCTTGTGTACGACCGACAAACCTTACTGGACATAAAAGACGGTCTTTCTTATATCTTTCCGGAGTTCAAGTTTTGCAACACAGACGCTCCGTTTGCAGACCCCCCATTCATATCACCTGAGACGCCTTTGTTCTCTGGCCCTGGAGGCCGCAAACGCCGATGCAGAGGGAGAAGATCTGGCGTTCTGGTTCGACTGAGACGGCGCACTAACAGACCACCATTACCCAGTTTATTACTGGCTAATGTGCAGTCTCTGGAGAACAAGCTGTGTGAGCTTCGGGCACGGATCTCATTCCAGCGAGAGATGCGGGACTGCTGCGTGATCTGCCTCACAGAAACCTGGCTATCGGACAAGGTACCAGACTCCGCAATACAACTACCGGGGTTCTCCGTGCATCGCGCGGACAGGTCACAGGATCTTACTGGGAAAAGCAGAGGCGGTGGTGTGTGTTTCATGATCAACAACAGCTGGTGTGATTATGCGAACGTGCACCCGGTCAAATCCTTCTGCTCACCGGACCTGGAGTACCTGATGATTAAGTGCCGGCCATTCTGGCTACCGAGGGAATTTACAGCAGTGATTATTACAGCTGTTTACATTCCCCCACAAGCCGACACTGACCGAGCACTCAGGGAACTGTACAGCGCGATCAGCAGCGAGGAAACCGCACACCCAGAGGCAGCATTTATCACAGCCGGAGACTTTAATAAGGGAAACCTGAAGAAAGTCTCACCCAAACTCCACCAACACATCCATTTTAACACTCGTGGAGATGTCGTCCCATCCAGAACAGTTAAATCCTTCCCAAATCAAAAACCCTGGATTAACAGAGATGTTCGCGCGGCACTGGCGGCACGGAGCACCGCCTTTGCCTCCGCGAACACATTGGACTACAAACACACACATTACCAACTCCGGAAGAGGATCAAAGCAGCCAAACGTGAGTACAGGGACAGGGTGGAGCAACAGTTTGACAACCCTCAGAGTATGTGGCAGGGACTAAACACGATCACAGACTTTAGAGGGAAAACCAGCACACCGCAGACCACGGCCTCTCTGTGTGAGGATCTAAATGTATTCTACGCTAGATTCGACACAGCGAACACCATGAGACCGGACAGTGTGCGCACCGCGGATGACGTCAGTGCGCACACTGTGTCTGAGGAGGATGTGCGGAAGTGCTTCAGGAAGGTGAACGCACGCAAAGCTACAGGTCCGGACGGGATTCCCGGCCGCGTCCTCAAGTCATGCGCGGCTCAGCTGGCTGGAGTGTTCACACACATCTTCAACCTTTCCCTCTCTCTGTCTGTAGTCCCAGCCTGCTTCAAAATGGCCACCGTCGTCCCTGTACCCAAATCCTCCACCATCTCCTCATTGAACGACTGGCGACCTGTAGCCCTGACTCCCATCATTAGCAAATGTTTCGAGAAGCTGGTCAGGGACTTCATCTGCTCTGCACTACCCGACTCACTGGACCCTCTACAGTTCGCATACTGCCACAACAGGTCCACTGATGATGCCAAAGCCCTGACACTACACACTGCCCTGTCACACCTGGAGAAGAGAGACACGTATGTGAGAATGCTGTTTGTAGATTACAGCTCAGCATTCAATACCATCGTTCCCTCGAAGCTGGACAGGAAACTGCAGGATCTAGGACTGAGTAGCTCCCTCTGCAGCTGGATCCTTAGCTTCCTCTCTGACAGATGCCAAGTGGTCAGACTGGGCAGTATCACCTCATCCCCCATCACACTGAACACTGGTGCTCCACAGGGGTGTGTACTGAGCCCTCTCCTATACTCACTCTACACCTACGACTGCACAGCCACTAACAACTCCAACATCATTGTGAAGTTTGCGGACGACACTACAGTGGTGGGTCTTATCACCAATGGTGATGAGACGGCTTACAGGGAGGAGGTCAGCGCCCTGACCCACTGGTGTCAAGACAACCATCTCACCCTCAACGTCGCAAAGACAAAGGAGTTGATAGTGGACTTCCGGAGGTGCAGAGAAGTACACACCCCCATCACCATCAACGGCGCTGCTGTGGAGAGAGTGAGCAGCTTCCGGTTCCTTGGTGTACATCTGGCTGAGGATCTTACGTGGTCAGTACACACAAACAAAGCAGTGAAGAAGGCGCAGCAGCGCCTCTTCTTTCTCAGGAGACTGAAAAGATTCGGCATGAGCCCCCGCATCCTCAGGACCTTCTATCACTGTGCCATTGAGAGCATCCTCACTGGATGCATCACCACCTGGTATGGCAACAGCACCGCCTACAACTGCAAAGCTCTCCAGAGAGTAGTGCGGTGCTCTGAACGGATAATTGGAGGTGAGCTTCCCTCCCTCCAAGACATCTACAGGAAGCGGTGCCTGAGGAAAGCGGGGAGGATCATCAAGGACTCCAGTCACCCCAGCCATAAACTGTTCAGACTACTTCCATCAGGAAGGAGGTTCTGCAGCATCCGGTCCCGTACCAGCAGACTGAGAGATAGCTTCTTCCACCAGGCCATCAGACTGCTGAACACGTCATAGACACCTCACCTTCACTACTGGAACTTTAACATTATGCACTCCATACTGTACAGTAATGCCACTGTTTTGCACATGTCTCAACTCTGTATATTTTTATATATTTTATTTATTGTTTACTCTATTTAATTTGTAAAATATGTGTACACACACACACACACGTAGAAAAATATTTAGTATACACATCCAGAAATGCATATACTATTATATATTATACATATATTTATTAGTTTCAGATGTAGCCATTCTTGTATTTTGCTTGTTTACATTATTGTATTCTACACAACTCTGTTGCTTGTGAAGCTCGCACACAAGAATTTCACTCACATGTGCTGTACCAATGTACCTGAGAGTGGCTGCGGGGGAGCTAACCGAGCTGAGAGTGGCTGCGGGGGAGCTAACCGAGCTGAGAGAACAGAGTGTGTCTGAGGGGCGGGTAACTGGGCTGCCGGTAGCTGCACAGGCGATAAGCAGGTCGCGTTGACATCCGCCACACAAAACACAGCACCTGAATGAACAGTCACAAAGTCTGGAAAAGACACAGAGTCCTCACTCACCACAGCCGTGGAAATTAGAAGTCCGAACATCCGGCTGTGGGGTGGCGCACCGGCGGCGTGATTTGCGTTTCCTCCCCGCAGACAGCTCCGACGGGCCGGGCAAGATCACATCCGGCGAGTCGGGCAGCGAGGCAGGAGCGGCTGAGAGAAGGTGGGGTGTGTGCCGGAGAAAAGCCTGAACGGTCGGAAGAAGAGAAGTTAGAAGCTTTTGCAGGCCGGAAAAGAGCCATTGTAGCCGACTTTCCACGGCGCGGCGAAGCTCCTCTGGAGGGTACTCAAGCCACAGCCCGAGGAGAATCTCCACGTTATATGTAACGTCGTCCCGGAGCTCCTCGGACGGATTTACTGCCGCTGGGTACATGGTGGCTGGTTCGTGAAGTAGGCATCACAGGCCCTGATGTAATGCGGATGGCCTCAGCCAAAAGCACAGTCCCTGGTTTGGTTAAGATGGCCTCACAGGAAGCACTGGCAGTGGTGTAAGCTGGATGGCCTCAGCCAACACCACTGGCCCCGGTGTAATGTGGATGGTTTCGGACAGCAAAACAGGCCCGGGTGTGGTGATTATGGTTTCACAGGGAGCACTAGCCGTGGTGTAATGTGGATGGCATCAGCCAGTAGCACAGGCCTTTGTATATTGTGGATGGGATCAGCCTCCAAGACAGGCACTGGTGAAATGTAGTTGGCCTCAGCCAGTAGAAAAGGCCCTGTTTTAATGTTGATGGCCTCATCTAATAACACTGTCCTTGGTGAAATATGGATGGTATTGGTCAGCATCACACACCCTGGTGTAGTGTGAATGGCCTTTGCCAACACCACTGGCACTGGTGAAATGTGCATGATATCCAGCACCACACGCCCAGGTTTAATGTGGTTGGCATCAACGAGAAGAAGAGGTCCTGGTGGCGTGAAGATTCTCTCAAGGGAAGCACTGTCCCTGGTGTAACTTATCCACATTACACCAGGCTTCTACCGGCCTGTGATACCGGTAGAAGCCGGCATCAAAGGCCCACGTGTAATGTGGATGGCATCAACGAGCAGCAGAGGCCAAGGTTGGGTGAAGATGGCCTCACCGGAAGCACTGTCCCTGGTGTAACTTATCCACATTACACCAGGATACATTACACCAGGCTTCTACCGGCCTGTGATACCGGTAGAAGCCAGCATCAAAGGCCCAGGTGTAATGTGGATTGCATCAACAAGCAGCAGAGGCCCTGGTTGGGTGAAGATGGCCTCACAGGATGCACTGTCCCTGGTGTAATGTGGATGGTAGAAGCCGTCATCACAAGCCCTGGTGTAATGTGTATGGCCTCAGCCCACAGCAAAAGCCCTGGTGTGGTGAAGATGGCCTCACTGTCCCTGGTGAAATGTGGATGTATAAGCCGGCATCACAGGCCCTTGTGTAATGTGGATGTCCTCGGCCAACACAACTATTGAATGGCCCTGGTGAAATGTGGATGGTATCAACAAGTAGAACAGGCACTGGTGTAATGTGGATGGCCTCATCCAGCACCACTGTTGGATGGCCCTGGTGAAATGTGGATGGTATCAACACGTAGCACAGACCCTGGTGTAATGTGGATTGCCTCATCCAGCACCACAGGCCCTGGTGTGTTGATGATGGCCTCAATGGAAGCACTGGCAGTGGTGTAATGTGGATGGCCTTATCCAGCACCACAGGCCCTGGTGTGTTGATGATGGCTTCAATGGAAGCACTGGCAGTGGTGTAATGTGGATGGCCTCATCCAACAACACTGGCCCTGGTGAAATGTGGATGGTTTTGGACAGCACCACTTGCGCTGGTATAATGTGGATGGCATCAACGACTAGCACAGGCCCTGGTGAAATGTAGTTGGCCACAGCCAGTAGCACAGGCCCTGTTGTTATGTGGATGTCATGAGCCAGCAATGCAGGCCCTTGTGAAATGTGGATGGCCTCATCTAACAACACTGTCCCTGGTGAAATATGGATGGTATATGCCAGCACCACTGGACCTGGTGTAATGTGGATGGCATCAGCCAGTAGCACATGATCTGGTGTAATGTGGATGGCATGAGCCAGCAACGCAGGCCCTAGTGAAATGAGGATGGTATCAGCAAGCAGCACAGGCCCTGGTGTTGTGAATATGGCCTCACAGGGAGCAGTGGCCCTGTTGCAATGTGGATGGCATCATCCAGTAGCACAGGCCTTTTTATATTGTGGATGGGATCAGCCATCAACACAGGCCCTGGTGAAATGTAAATGTCCTCACCCAGTAGGACAGGCCCTGGTGTAATGTGGATGGCCTCAGCGAACAGCAAAGAACCTTGTGTGGTAAAGATCGCCTGACAGGAAGACCAAAGGCCCTGGTGTAATGTGCATGGCCTCAGCCAATAGTACAGAAACCTTGTATATTGTGGATTGCATCAGAAGCAACACAAGCCCTGGTGTGGTGATGATGGCCTCACAGGAAGCACTGGCACTGGTGAAATGTGGATGGCGTAAGCCAACAATACTGGCACTGGTGAAATGTGGATGGTATTGGCCAGAACCAAAGGCCCAGATGTAATGTGAATGTCCTCAGCCAAAAGCACAGACCCTGGTGTGGTGAAGATGGCCTCAAAGGAAGCACTGTCCCTGGTGTAAAGTGTATGGCCTAAGCCAACAACAGTGGCCCTGGTGAAATGTGGATGGCATCAGCCAACACCACTGGCCCTGGTGTAGTGTGGATGGCATCAGCCAGTATCACAGCCCCTTTGTTTTTTGTGGATGTCATCAGCCAGCAACACAAGCCCTTGGGAAATGTGGATGGTATTGGCCAGCACCAAAGGCCCTGGTGTGATGTGGATGGCCTCAGCCAACAGTACAGGCCCTGGTGTGGTGAAGATGCCCTCACAGGAAGCACTGTCCCTGATGTAAAGTTTATGGCCTCAGCCAACAACAGTGGCCCTGGTGAAATATCGATGGTATTGGCCAGCACCACAGGTCCTGGTGTAATGTGAATGTCTTCAGCCAGTAGCAGAGGCCCTTGTGAATTGTGGATCGCATCAGCCAGCAACACAAGCCCTGGTGAAATGTGGATGGTAGCAACGAGCAGCACAGGCCCTGATGTGGTGATGATGGCAACACAGGATGCACTGGCAGTGGTGTAAGCTGGATGGCCTCAGCCAACACCACTGGCCCTGGTGAAATGTGGATGGTATTGGCCAGCACGACAGGCCCTGGTGTAATGTGAATGGAATCAACGAGTAGCACAGGCCCTGATGTGGTGATGATGGCAATACAGGAAGCACTGGCAGTGGTGTAAGCTGGATGGCCTCAGCCAACACCACTGGCCCCGGTGTAATGTGGATGGTTTCGGACAGCAAAACAGGCACGGGTGTGGTGATTATGGTCTCACAGGGAGCACTGGCCCAGGTGTAATGTGGATGGCATCAGCCAGTAGCACAGGCCTTTGTATATTGTGGATGGGATCAGCCACCAAGACAGGCACTGGTGAAATGTAGTTGGCCTCAGCCAGTAGAAAAGGCCCTGTTTTAATGTTGATGGCCTCATCTAATAACACTGTCCTTGGTGAAATATGGATGGTATTGGTCAGCATCACACACCCTGGTGTAGGGTGAATGGCCTTTGCCAACACCACTGGCCCTGGTGAAATGTGCATGATATCCAGCACCACACGCCCAGGTTTAATGTGGTTGGCATCAACGAGAAGAAGAGGCCCTGGTGGCGTGAAGACTCTCTCAAAGGAAGCACTGTTCCTGGTGTAACTTATCCACATTACACCAGGCTTCTACCGGCCTGTGATACCGGTAGAAGCCGGCATCAAAGGCCCACGTGTAATGTGGATGGCATCAACGAGCAGCAGAGTCCAAGGTTGGGTGAAGATGGCCTCACCGGAAGCACTGTCCCTGGTGTAACTTATCCACATTACACCAGGATACATTACACCAGGCTTCTACCGGCCTGTGATACCGGTAGAAGCCGGCATCAAAGGCCCAGGTGTAATGTGGATTGCATCAACAAGCAGCAGAGGCCCTGGTTGGGTGAAGATGGCCTCACAGGATGCACTGTCCCTGGTGTAATGTGGATGGTAGAAGCCGTCATCACAAGCCCTGGTGTAATGTGTATGGCCTCAGCCCACAGCAAAGGCCCTGGTGTGGTTAAGATGGCCTCACTGTCCCTGGTGAAATGTGGATGGTATAAGCCGGCATCACAGGCCCTTGTGTAATGTGGATGTCCTCAGCCAACACAACTGTTGGATGGCCCTGGTGAAATGTGGATGGTATCAACAAGTAGCACAGGCCCTGGTGTAATGTGGATGGCCTCATCCAGCACCACTGTTGGATGGCCCTGGTGAAATGTGGATGGTATCAACACGTAGCACAGGCCCTGGTGTAATGTGGATTGCCTCATCCAGCACCACAGGCCCTGGTGTGTTGATGATGGCTTCAATGGAAGCACTGGCAGTGGTGTAATGTGGATGGCCTCATCCAACAACACTGGCCCTGGTGAAATGTGGATGGTTTTGGACAGCACCACTTGCGCTGGTATAATGTGGATGGCATCAACGACTAGCACAGGCCCTGGTGAAATGTAGTTTGCCTCAGCCAGTAGCACAGGCCCTGTTGTTATGTGGATGGCATGAGCCAGCAATGCAGGCCCTTGTGAAATGTGGATGGCATCATCTAACAACACTGTCCCTGGTGAAATATGGATGGTATATGCCAGCACCACTGGACCTGGTGTAATATGAATGGAATCAACGAGTAGCACAGGCACTGGTGTAATGTGGATGGCCTCATCCAACAACACTGGCCCTGGTGAAATGTAGTTGGCCTCACCCAGTAGCACAGTCCCTGGTGTAATGTGGATGGCATGACCAAGCAACGCAGGCCCTGGTGAAATGAGGATGGCCTCAGCCAGCAACAAAGACCCTGGTGTGGTGAAGATGGCCTCACAGGGAGAACTGGCCCTGGTGTAATGTGGATGGCATCAGGCAGTAGCACAGGCCTTTGTATATTGTGGATGGGATCAGACACCAAGACAGGCACTGGTGAAATGTAGTTGGCCTCAGCCAGTAGAAAAAGCCCTGGTGTAATGTTGATGGTCTCATCTAATAACACTGTCCTTGGTGAAATATGGATGTATTGGTCAGCATCACACACCCTGGTGTAGTGTGAATGGCCTTTGCCAACACCACTGGCCCTGGTGAAATGTGCATGATATCCAGCACCACACGCCCAGGTTTAATGTGGTTGGCATCAACGAGAAGGAGAGGCCCTGGTGGCATGAAGATTGCCTCAAGGGAAGCACTGTGCCTGGTGTAACTTATCCACATTACACCAGGCTTCTACCGGCCTGTGATACCGGTAGAAGCCGGCATCAAACTCCCAGGTGTAATGTGAATGGCATCAACGAGCAGCAGAGGCCAAGGTTGGGTGAAGATGGCCTCTCAGGAAGTACTGTCCCTGGTGTAACTTATCCACATTACACCAGGATACATTACACCAGGCTTCTACCTGTCACGGGCCACCGGGGCAGACCGTGTGGAGTGAGTGGAGGACCCAAGAGCAAACAGAGGTGAGGACACAAAAACCGGACTTAACAGAAGGCGAGCCTTTATTTAGGGCCGAAAACTTAAGGAACAAGGCAGCAAAGCAACTGAGGGAAAACCTGAACATAGACTGGGAAAACTATGGCTAAACAAAGTACAAACTAGGACTAGTTAAGGCTGGGAAACTATGACAAGGGGTAGGGGAGATAACACAGACGACGCGACACAGACTGTAAGAAACACAGAGACTAAATACACATGAGGGATGATCAGGGGAAGTGGCCACACATGGGAACGCAGCTGACACACATGAACTTAACGACAGGACAGGAGGAGTGAGCTGAATACACAGACAGTGAATGCAGGCCTTCAAAGTAAAACAGGAAACATGAGACATGAACCGGGGAGACGTAGTACAGGGGGAGGTGACATAACTGACAGCATGAACTTGACAGTACAAGACACAGACATAAACACACGAAGGGCAAGGGAGACGTAATGCAAGGGTGACATAATTACAAAAAGGGCTGGACTACCTTAAAGAACCTAAGCAAACAATAAACATCAAAATAGGTTAAGCATAACACACTGGGTCACACGACCCAGGACCATGACACCCCCCCCCCCACCAAGGGCTGGCTCCAGACAGCCCAAACCAAAAGAAACAGACCACCGAGCCCGGGCGGGCGGCGGGGGACCAGGACGGAGGGACCAGAACAAGAGAAAAAAAAAAAGCCAACAGAAAACACTGGAGCACGTGACAACAGGCCAGACATAGTTCAGGGGGTCGGCCCGGAGGGCGGCAACACACCAGCCCACAGTTTACGAGTTCAGCGGCCGACCCGGGGGTTGGCAACCCAACAGGCCACGCCATCCCCCATCAGGAGGCCGTCCATGTGAGAGGCAGTGGTGGTGCGGTTCGGGAGGCCGACCCGGAGCCCGCGGGCACAAGAGTTCGAGGGTCATACGGTCGGGGGGCCGACCAGGTGGGCGCCACAGGTGACAGAGCTGGTCAGGAGGCCAGCCGTGTGGGTGGCAACGGCGGCGGCGAAGGGGACGGCGGAGCAGCTCAGGGGGCCGACCGCGCGGAAGGCAGCGGTGGCTCTCCAGTGTCAGGCGCACTGGCCGAGGCCCGGTGGGCACAGGACCAGTCAAGGCAGGACCAGACGACGGCGAAGCAGGAGCTGACGCAGAGGTTGGACCAGGCGACGGCGAAGCAGGAGCTGAAGCTGGACCAGGCGAAGCAGGAGCAGAAGCCAGATCAGGCGAAGCAGAAGCAGAAGATGGCTGGATGGGCGGCTCGGGCCCCCCAGCAGACATGGCATGGTGCTGGACGGGCTCCTCGGGCCCTCCATCTGACGAGGCACGAGGCCGGTGCGGTTCTCCTGAACCCGCAGCTGACAAGGAAGGTTGCTGGACGGGCTCCTCGGGCCCTCCAGCTGACGTGGCTTGAGGCCGGATGGGCTCCTCGGGCCCCCCAGCAGACGTGGCATGGCGCTGGACGGGCTCCTCGGGCCCTCCAGCCGACGTGGCTTGAGGCCGGATGGGCTCCTCGGGCCCCCCAGCTGACGTGGCATGGTGCTGGACGGGCTCCTCGGGCCCTCCAGCCGACGTGGCTTGAGGCCGGATGGGCTCCTCGGGCCCTCCAGCTGACGTGGCTTGAGGCCGGATGGGCTCCTCGGGCCCTCCAGCCGGAAGAGCCGGCTGAAGCAGAAAGCAGTCTGAGGCGGAGAGAAAGCTCACGCCATTCCTAGCAGGCTGCTTCCCAGCCTGTACAGCTGACGTGGAAGGAAGCTGAACGGGCTCCTCGGGCCCTCCAGCTGACACGGCGTGAGGCCGAATGGGCTCCTCGGGCCCCCCAGCAGACGTGGCATGGTGCTGGACGGGCTCCTCGGGCCCTCCAGCCGACGTGGCTTGAGGCCGGATGGGCTCCTCGGGCCCTCCAGCTGACGTGGCTTGAGGCCGGATGGGCTCCTCGGGCCCTCCAGCCGGAAGAGACGGCTGAAGCAGAAGGCAGTCTGAGGCGGAGAGAAAGCTCACGCCATTCCTAGCAGGCTGCTTCTCAGCCTGTACAGCAGACGTGGAAGGAAGCTGAACGGGCTCCTCGGGCCCTCCAGCTGGCGAGGCACGAAGCAGTGGGGGTGCTGCGAGGTGCCGAGGTGGCACACCCAGGCATCCAGCCACAGGTGCAGGTCGGGCTGCGAACTGGGCAGGGAGCTGAGCCGCTGACTGGGCAGGGAGCTGAGCCGCTAACTGGGCAGGGAGCTGAGCCGCTAACCGGGCAGGGAGCTGAAGTGGACATGGAGGTGTTTGTGTCAGGGCCTGCACAAGTGGCTGAGCAAACATCAGAGCGGGATGCCGACCTGGAAGCTGAGCAGGTAGCCGGGCTGAAGCCTGTGGCGAAACAGACCGCTGGGACATAACTCCACGCTCTGAGAGGGCAGGTGAAGAACTGTCCTTAGCACCCGCAATCTTCAAACAGGGGTCAAGAAAGTGAACGCTTTTAATGTTCACAGTACCGGCGTTAGACTCTGAGAACACGATGTCTCCTGAGTCAACAGTCTTAGAATCTTTAAACTCAGAGTTCATTGTCTCCGGCTTGATGTGAGAAAACTTGGTCACATGGACGACATTCACATGGCTGCTAGTGGAAATATTGCCTAGGGGTACGTTTCCAGTGTCAAGATCAGTAACACATACAATGTTATTCGTCATGTCACAGAAAACCAAAGTAGACTGCACTTCAATCTCAGCTTTGGGAACATTAGCTTCATGGGGTGTGGCTGAGGGAGCAACACCTGAAACAGAACCTTGTCCTTTTAAGCCATTAACGTGGCTTCTGCTGCCCTTGGCTGCCCTCGCTGTGGAGCTAAACACAGTTTCTTCTGACTCATAACATGACTTCGACAGAGTGTCGCTCAGGGAAAAAGTCAGGTCAGCTAACACAGTTTGCTCATCTCCCACAGCATCCAGAACACAGTCCAGGTTATCCATAGACCCTCTAGCATGAGTCATGACTGTCTCAGGCCGAGCATGTTCAGACACACAATACACCTTCTTGGCTAACGTGCCCATGTACTCACTGTTTATCAGTTCGCCACCTGGTCTCAGGTCCTGGACTGAATTATTCCTGGCAGAGGTGGAAACAGGTGCCCTGCCCTCACGGAATGGAGGAGGGTTAATTACTGGGTCTAAGTTCCCATGCCTAGAATTCACAGTGGCGTCCTCACCAACTGGAGTGGGTTCATGGTCACAATTCTCAGACGCATTCAACTGGGAGTCAAAAGGCTCAGTTATATAAGCCACACAGGAAACAGTCTCTGGTTTCTCTAAATCATTAACATGGTATCGAATTTCCTTATCTGCTCCCTCAGAACAGGTAGACACAGCCCTGCCATCCTCGCTACATGACACTGGCAGGGTTTCTGTTGGCGCTTGTACGGCCACATGAAGAGCTTCTACATCAAAATTCCTGGAAACCCCACTTAATGGTTCACGCTCAGTGTTGCTCACATTTCCAGCAACAAGAATGCCCCCAGACTCATCATCAGTGATTGAGTGGTGGTTAACACAGGTCACACATGGAAACGCTAAACATTCATGTTGAGACACTCTACAACCCTTGGGGGGCCTCTCTAGCTGTTTAATTTCAGTCTTGCTGCTCGTAGTGTTACTATCAGCTGGTCCATTTACAGTCTCTTTAGTCTTGGCCGGTAAAACAGATATTTGCACGGACTCTGGCTCTTTGATACGATCGCCTCTCTTATGGCTGAGCCCGCAAGGCAGCAGTTCAGTAGTGGGCATAATCTCGCCCATGGAAAAGACACGTGGAGCAAAAGCACAGTCACTCACCTCCATGTTGGAAGGGGCACGAGATGAAACGAGACCCTCCCCAACCTCCAGCTGCCGAGCGGCGCCACGGTGACGTCGCCGTCGCCTCTTCCCTGAAGGCGAAGCGGTGACGGAAGCTCCGGTTGCAGGGGAAGTGAAAGGGGGCAGGCCCTGGCAGCTCCACGGGCCCCCAAGAGCCAGGCGCGTTCCCCGAAAGACTTGCTCATAGTCGGGGGTCAGCCACGGCTTCCACCGGAGCATCTCCTCCAGCTCCGCGAGAACCACCTGCTCCCGTTCAGCAACGTCCTGGGCAGTGATTTGTGGGGACATCTCCTCAGAGCCGAAAATCACTGCTGACGCGGACTCGGAGGCGACTTCGGCCAGCGGTTCCAGCCCAGGCGACTGCTCTGACGACACCCCGGACTCTGGCTGCGCTGATGTGCGGCGGCGACGAGGGCGCCGCTTCCTCCTAGCAGCGGCTGTTGACACAACATTGATAGCCGTGACGGCTGGCTCCTCGTCCTCCGACCACATCCGTGCCAGAAAGGAGGCTGGAGAAGCGAAGTCCGAACGAAACGGCGAGGGTGAGCGGCTCGTGTACGAAGGAATGGATGGTAGCGACCCCAGGTTGCGCCCGAGTCTCAGTGAGCCAACCTTAATCACCCCAGAGCCGCAAGATGGTGGAGGCGGTGATGGGGAAGTTGCGTGACAGCGGAACGGTGGTGACGCAGCCCGTGCGCTGGGCGCCTGCTCCTGAGGATGGGGTTGGAGGATGGTGCGGAGGTAATCAGAAATCAGGGGGGGTAGCGCCTCCCATAGCCAGGGGAACACGGTTACGCTCACCCGCAATGGGTGAAGCAACTCCTCCGTATCCTCCTCCCCGGAACGCTGCATCCACTGACAGCATAGCGCTTCCACTGCCTGAACGACCTCCCTTCTCTGTGTCGCTGGGTCCATACTGGTCACGTCGTACTGTCACGGGCCACCGGGGCAGACCGTGTGGAGTGAGTGGAGGACCCAAGAGCAAACAGAGGTGAGGACACAAAAACCGGACTTAACAGAAGGCGAGCCTTTATTTAGGGCCGAAAACTTAAGGAACAAGGCAGCAAAGCAACTGAGGGAAAACCTGAACATAGACTGGGAAAACTATGGCTAAACAAAGTACAAACTAGGACTAGTTAAGGCTGGGAAACTATGACAAGGGGTAGGGGAGATAACACAGACGACGCGACACAGACTGTAAGAAACACAGAGACTAAATACACATGAGGAAACATGAGACATGAACCGGGGAGACGTAGTACAGGGGGAGGTGACATAACTGACAGCATGAACTTGACAGTACAAGACACACAGACATAAACACACGAAGGGCAAGGGAGACGTAATGCAAGGCTGACATAATTACAAAAAGGGCTGGACTACCTTAAAGAACCTAAGCAAACAATAAACATCAAAATAGGTTAAGCATAACACACTGGGTCACACGACCCAGGACCATGACACTACCGGCCTGTGATACCGGTAGAAGCCGGCATCAAAGGCCCAGGTGTAATGTGGATTGCATCAACAAGCAGCAGAGGCCCTGGTTGGGTGAAGATGGCCTCACAGGATGCACTGTCCCTGGTGTAATGTGGATGGTAGAAGCCGTCATCACAAGCCCTGGTGTAATGTGTATGGCCTCAGCCCACAGCAAAGGCCCTGGTGTGGTGAAGATGGCCTCACTGTCCCTGGTGAAATGTGGATGGTATAAGCCGGCATCACAGGCCCTTGTGTAATTTGGATGTCCTCGGCCAACACCACTGTTGGATGGACCTGGTGAAATGTGGATGGTATCAACAAGTAGCACAGGCCCTGGTGTAATGTGGATTGCCTCATCCATCACCACAGGCCCTGGTGTGTTGATGATGGCCTCAATGGAAGCACAGGCCCTGGTGTAATGTGGATGGGCTTATCCAGCACCACAGGCCCTGGTGTGTTAATGATGGCTCCAATGGAAGCACTGGCAGTGGTGTAATGTGGATGGCCTCATCCAACAACACTGGCCCTGGTGAAATGTGGATGGTTTTGGACAGCACCACTTACGCTGGTATAATGTGGATGGCATCAACGACTAACACAGGCCCTGTGAAATGTAGTTGGCCTCAGCCAGTAGCACAGGCCCTGTTGTTATGTGGATGGCATGAGCCAGCAACGCAGGCCCTGTTGCAATGTGGATGGCATAATCCAGTAGCACAGGCCTTTTTATATTGTCGATGGGATCAGCCACCAACACAGGCCCTGGTGAAATGTAAATGTCCTCACCCAGTAGGACAGGCCCTGGTGTAATGTGGATGACCTCAGCGAACAGCAAAGAACCTTGTGTGGTGAAGATCGCCTGACAGGAAGCACCACTGGCCCTGGTGTAATGTGGATGGCCTCAGCCAATAGTACAGAAACCTTGTATATTGTGGATTGCATCAGAAGCAACACAAGCCCTGGTGTGGTGATGATGGCCTCACAGGAAGCACTGGCAGTGGTGTAATGTGGATGGCGTAAGCCAACAACACTGGCACTGGTGAAATGTGGATGGTATTGGCCAGAACCAAAGGCCCAGGTGTAATGTGAATGTCCTCAGTCAAAAGCACAGACCCTGGTGTGGTGATGATGGCCTCACAGGAAGCACTGTCCCTGGGGTAAAGTGTATGGCCTAAGCCAACAACAGTGGCCCTGGTGAAATGTGGATGGCATCAGCCAACACCACTGGCCCTGGTGTAATGTGGATGGCATCAGCCAGTATCACAGTCCCTTTGTTTTTTGTGGATGTCATCAGCCAGCAACACAAGCCCTTGGGAAATGTGGATGGTATTGGCCAGCACCAAAGGCTCTGGTGTGATGTGGATGGCCTCAGCCAACAGTACAGGCCCTGGTGGGGTGAAGATGCCCTCACAGGAAGCACTGTCCCTGATGTAAAGTTTATGGCCTCAGCCAACAACAGTGGCCCTGGTGAAATATCGATGGTATTGGCCAGCACCACAGGTCCTGGTGTAATGTGAATGTCTTCAGCCAGTAGCAGAGGCCCTTGTGAATTGTGGAACGCATCAGCCAGCAACACAAGCCCTGGTGAAATGTGGATGGTAGCAATGAGTATCACAGGCCCTGATGTGGTGATGATGGCAACACAGGAAGCACTGGCAGTGGTGTAAGCTGGATGGCATCAGCCAACAACACTGGCCCTGTTGAAATGTGGATGGTATTGGCCAGCACGACAGGCCCTGGTGTAATGTGAATGGAATCAACGAGTAGCACAGGCACTGCTGTAATGTGGATGGCCTCATCCAACGACACTGGCCCTGGTGAAATGTGGATGGCATCAGCCAGTAGCACAGGCCTTTGTATATTGTCGATGGGATCAGGCACCAATACAGGCCCTGGTGATATGTAGTTGGCCTCAGCCATGACCACACCCTGGTGTAATGTAAATGTCCTAAGCCAGTAGCAAAGGCCCTGGTGTAATGTGAATGACCTTAGCCAACACCACTGGCCCTGGTGAAATGTGCATGATATCGGTCAGCACCACAGGCCCAGGCGTAATGTGGATGGCATCAACGAGCAGCAGAGGCCCTGGTGGGGTGAAGATGGCCTCAAAGCAAGCACTGTCCCTGGTGTAATGTGGATGATAGAAGTCGGCATCACAGGCCCTGATGTAATGCAGATGGCCTCAGCCAAAAGCACAGTCCCTGGTTTGGTTAAGATGGCCTCACAGGAAGCACTGTCTCTGGTGTAATGTGAATGGCCTTAGCCAACACCACTGGCCCTGGGAAATGTGCATGATATCGGTCAGCACCACAGGCCCAGGTGTAATGTGTATGGCCTCATCCAACAACACTGGCCGTGGTGAAATGTGGATGGTTTTGGACAGCACCACTTGCGCTGGTATAATGTGGATGGCATCAACGACTAGCACAGGCCCTGGTGAAATGTAGTTGGCCTCAGACAGTAGCACAGGCCCTGTTGTTATGTGGATGTCATGAGCCAGCAATGCAGGCCCTTGTGAAATGTGGATGGCCTCATCTAACAACACTGTCCCTGGTGAAATATGGATGTTATTGGTCAGCACCACTGGCCCTGGTGTAATGTTAATGGCCTTAGCCAACACCACTGCCCCTGGTGTAATGTGGATGGCATCAGCCAGTATCACATGCCCTTGTGTATTGTGGATGTCGTCAGCCAGCAACACAAGCACTGGTGAAATGTAGTTGGCCTCACCCAGTAGCACAGTCACTGGTGTAATGTGGATGGCATGACCAAGCAACGCAAGCCCTGGTGAAATGCGGATGGCCTCAGCCACCAACAAAGGCCCTGTTTTTTTGAAGATGGCCTCACAGGGAGCACTGGCCCTGGTTTAATGTGGATGGCATCACCCAGTAGCACAGGCCTTTGTATATTGTCGATGGGATCAGGCACCAATACAGGCCCTGGTGATATGTAGTTGGCCTCAGCCATGACCACACCCTGGTGTAATGTAAATGTCCTAAGCCAGTAGCAAAGGCCCTGGTGTAATGTGAATGACCTTAGCCAACACCACTGGCCCTGGTGAAATGTGCATGATATCGGTCAGCACCACAGGCCCAGGCGTAATGTGGATGGCCTGACCAAGCAACGCAGGCCCTGGTGAAATGAGGATGGCCTCAGCCAGCAACAAAGGCCCTGGTGTTGTGAAGATGGCCTCACAGGGAGCACTGGCCCTGGTGTAATGTGAATGGCCTTAGCCAACACCACTGGCCCTGGGAAATGTGCATGATATGGGTCAGCACCACAGGCCCAGGTGTAATGTGGATGGCCTCATCCAACAACACTGGCCGTGGTGTAATGTGGATGGCATCAGCCAGTATCACATGCCCTTGTGTATTGTGGATGTCGTCAGCCAGCAACACAAGCACTGGTGAAATGTAGTTGGCCTCACCCAGTAGCACAGTCCCTGGTGTAATGTGGATGGCATGACCAAAAAACGCAGGCCCTGGTGAAATGAGGATGGCCTCAGCCAGCAACAAAGGCCCTGGTTTTGTGAAGATGGCCTCACAGGGAGCACTGGCCCTGGTTTAATGTGGATGGGATCAGGCACATATACAGGCCCTGGTGATATGTAGTTGGCCTCAGCCATGACCACACCCTGGTGTAATGTAAATGTCCTAAGCCAGTAGCAAAGGCCCTGGTGTAATGTGAATGACCTTAGCCAACACCACTGGCCCTGGTGAAATGTGCATGATATCGGTCAGCACCACAGTTCCAGGCGTAATGTGGATGGCATCAACGAGCAGCAGAGGCCCTGGTGGGGTGAAGATGGCCTCAAAGGAAGCACTGTCCCTGGTGTAATGTGGATGGTGGAAGTCGGCATCACAGGCCCTGATGTAATGCGGATGGCCTCAGCCAAAAGCACAGTCCCTGGTTTGGTTAAGATGGCCTCACAGGAAGCACTGTCTCTGGTGTAATGTGAATGGCCGTAGCCAACACCACTGGCCCTGGGAAATGTGCATGATATCGGTCAGCACCACAGGCCCAGTGGTGTAATGTGGATGGCCTAATCCAACAACACTGGCCGTGGTGAAATATGGATTGTTTTGGACAGCACCACTTGCGCTGGTATAATGTGGATGGCATCAACGACTAGCACAGGCCCTGGTGAAATGTAGTTGGCCTCAGACAGTAGCACAGGCCCTGTTGTTATGTGGATGGCATGAGCCAGCAATGCAGGCCCTTGTGAAATGTGGATGGCCTCATCTAACAACACTGTCCCTGGTGAAATATGGATGGTATTGGTCAGCACCACTGGCCCTGGTGTAATGTGAATGGCCTTAGCCAACACCACTGCCCCTGGTGTAATGTGGATAGCATCAGCCAGTATCACATGCCCTTGTGTATTGTGGATGGCATGACCCAGCAACACAAGCACTGGTGAAATGTAGTTGGCCTCACCCAGTAGCACAGTCCCTGGTGTAATGTGGATGGCATGACAAAGACACGCAGGCCCTGGTGAAATGAGGATGGCCTCAGCCACCAACAAAGGCCCTGTTTTTTTGAAGATGGCCTCACAGGGAGCACTGGCCCTGGTTTAATGTGGATGGCATCACCCAGTAGCACAGGCCTTTGTATATTGTCGATGGGATCAGGCACCAATACAGGCCCTGGTGATATGTAGTTGGCCTCAGCCATGACCACACCCTGGTGTAATGTAAATGTCCTAAGCCAGTAGCAAAGGCCCTGGTGTAATGTGAATGACCTTAGCCAACACCACTGGCCCTGGTGAAATGTGCATGATATCGGTCAGCACCACAGGCCCAGGCGTAATGTGGATGGTCTGACCAAGCAACGCAGGCCCAGGTGAAATGAGGATGGCCTCAGCCAGCAACAAAGGCCCTGGTGTTGTGAAGATGGCCTCACAGGGAGCACTGGCCCTGGTGTAATGTGAATGGCCTTAGCCAACACCACTGGCCCTGGGAAATGTGCATGATATGGGTCAGCACCACAGGCCCAGGTGTAATGTGGATGGCCTCATCCAACAACACTGGCCGTGGTGTAATGTGGATGGCATCAGCCAGTATCACATGCCCTTGTGTATTGTGGATGTCGTCAGCCAGCAACACAAGCACTGGTGAAATGTAGTTGGCCTCACCCAGTAGCACAGTCCCTGGTGTAATGTGGATGGCATGACCAAGCAACGCAGGCCCTGGTGAAATGAGGATGGCCTCAGCCAGCAACAAAGGCCCTGGTTTTGTGAAGATGGCCTCACAGGGAGCACTGGCCCTGGTTTAATGTGGATGGGATCAGGCACATATACAGGCCCTGGTGATATGTAGTTGGCCTCAGCCATGACCACACCCTGGTGTAATGTAAATGTCCTAAGCCAGTAGCAAAGGCCCTGGTGTAATGTGAATGACCTTAGCCAACACCACTGGCCCTGGTGAAATGTGCATGATATCGGTCAGCACCACAGTTCCAGGCGTAATGTGGATGGCATCAACGAGCAGCAGAGGCCCTGGTGGGGTGAAGATGGCCTCAAAGGAAGCACTGTCCCTGGTGTAATGTGGATGGTGGAAGTCGGCATCACAGGCCCTGATGTAATGCGGATGGCCTCAGCCAAAAGCACAGTCCCTGGTTTGGTTAAGATGGCCTCACAGGAAGCACTGTCTCTGGTGTAATGTGAATGGCCTTAGCCAACACCACTGGCCCTGGGAAATGTGCATGATATCGGTCAGCACCACAGGCCCAGTGGTGTAATGTGGATGGCCTAATCCAACAACACTGGCCGTGGTGAAATATGGATGGTTTTGGACAGCACCACTTGCGCTGGTATAATGTGGATGGCATCAACGACTAGCACAGGCCCTGGTGAAATGTAGTTGGCCTCAGACAGTAGCACAGGCCCTGTTGTTATGTGGATGGCATGAGCCAGCAATGCAGGCCCTTGTGAAATGTGGATGGCCTCATCTAACAACACTGTCCCTGGTGAAATATGGATGGTATTGGTCAGCACCACTGGCCCTGGTGTAATGTGAATGGCCTTAGCCAACACCACTGCCCCTGGTGTAATGTGGATAGCATCAGCCAGTATCACATGCCCTTGTGTATTGTGGATGGCATGACCCAGCAACACAAGCACTGGTGAAATGTAGTTGGCCTCACCCAGTAGCACAGTCCCTGGTGTAATGTGGATGGCATGACAAAGACACGCAGGCCCTGGTGAAATGAGGATGGCCTCAGCCAGCAAAAAAGGCCCTGGTGTGGTGAAGATGGCCTCACAGGGAGCACTGGCCCTGGTTTAATGTGGATGGCATCAGGCAGTAGCACAGGCCTTTGTATATTGTGGATGGGATCAGGCACCAATACAGGCCCTGGTGATATGTAGTTGGCCTCAGCCATGACCACACCCTGGTGTAATGTAAATGTCCTAAGCCAGTAGCAAAGGCCCTGGTGTAATGTGAATGACCTTAGCCAACACCACTGGCCCTGGTGAAATGTGCATGGTATCGGTCAGCACCACAGGCCCAGGCATAATGTGGATTGCCTCATCCAGCACCACAGGCCCTGGTGTGTTGATGATGGCCTCAAAGCAAGCACTGTCCCTGGTGTAATGTGGATGGTAGAAGTCGGCATCACAGGCCCTGATGTAATGCGGATGGCCTCAGCCAAAAGCACAGTCCCTGGTTTGGTTAAGATGGCCTCACAGGAAGCACTGTCTCTGGTGTAATGTGAATGGCCTTAGCCAACACCACTGGCCCTGGGAAATGTGCATGATATGGGTCAGCACCACAGGCCCAGGTGTAATGTGGATGGCATGACCAAGCAACACAGGCCCTGGTGAAATGAGGATGGCCTCAGTCAGCAACAAAGGCCGTGGTGTTTGGCAAGATGGCCTCACAAGGAGCACTGGCCCTGTGTTAATGTGGATGGCATAAGGCAGTAGCACAGGCCTTTGTATATTGTCGATGGGAACAGGCACCAATACAGGCCCTGGTGATATGTAGTTGGCCTCAGCCATGACCACACCCTGGTGTAATGTAAATGTCCTAAGCCAGTAGAAAAGGCCCTGGTGTAATGTGAATGACCTTAGCCAACACCACTGGCCCTGGTGAAATGTGCATGATATCGGTCAGCACCAAAGGCCCAGTGGTGTAATGTGGATGGCCTCATCCAACAACACTGGCCGTGGTGAAATATGGATGGTTTTGGACAGCACCACTTGCGCTGGTATAATGTGGATGGCATCAACGACTAGCACAGGCCCTGGTGAAATGTAGTTGGCCTCAGCCAGTAGCACAGGCCCTGTTGTTATGTGGATGGCATGAGCCAGCAATGCAGGCCCTTGTGAAATGTGGATGGCCTCATCTAACAACACTGTCCCTGGTGAAATATGGATGGTATTGGTCAGCACCACTGGCCCTGGTGTAATGTGAATGGCCTTAGCCAACACCACTGCCCCTGGTGTAATGTGGATTGCATCAGCCAGTATCACATGCCCTTGTGTATTGTGGATGTCGTCAGCCAGCAACACAAGCACTGGTGAAATGTAGTTGGCCTCACCCAGTAGCACAGTCCCTGATGTAATGTGGATGGCATGACCAAGCAACGCAGGCCCTGGTGAAATGAGGATGGCCTCATCCAACAACACTGGCCGTGGTGAAATGTGGATGGTTTTGGACAGCACCACTTGCGCTGGTATAATGTGGATGGCATCAACGACTAGCACAGGCCCTGGTGAAATGTAGTTGTCCTCAGCCAGTAGCACAGGCCCTGGTTTTGTTAAGATGGCCTCACAGGAAGCACCTTCTCACGTGTAATGTGAATAGACTTAGCCAACACCACTGGCCCTGCGAAATGTGCATGATATCGGTCACCACCACAGGCCCAGGTGTAATGTGGATGGCCTCATCCAACAACACTGGCCGTGGTGAAATGTGGATGGTATTGGTCAGCACCACTGTCTCTGGTGTAATGTGAATGGCCTTAGCCAACACCACTGGCCCTGGGAAATGTGCATGATATCGGTCAGCACCACAGGCCCAGGTGTAATGTGGATGGCATGACCAAGCAACGCAGGCCCTGGTGAAATGAGGATGGCTTCAGCCAGCAACAAAGGCCCTGGTGTTGTGAAGATGGCCTCACAGGGAGCACTGGCCCTGGTTTAATGTGGATGGCATCAGGCAGTAGCACAGGCCTTTGTATATTGTCGATGGCATCAGGCACCAATACAGGCCCTGGTGATATGTAGTTGGCCTAAGCCATGACCACACCCTGGTGTAATGTAAATGTCCTAAGCCAGTAGCAAAGGCCCTGGTGTAATGTGAATGACCTTAGCCAACACCACTGGCCCCACACCCTGGTGTAATGTAAATGTCCTAAGCCAGTAGCAAAGGCCCTGGTGTAATGTGAATGACCTTAGCCAACACCACTGGCCCTTGGAAATGTGCATGATATCGGTCAGCACCACAGGCCCAGGTGTAATGTGGATGGCCTCATCCAACAACACTGGCCGTGGTGAAATGTGGATGGTTTTGGACAGCACCACTTGCACTGGTATAATGTGGATGGCATCAACGACTAGCACAGGCCCTGGTGAAATGTAGTTGGCCTCAGCCAGTAGCACAGGCCCTGTTGTTATGTGGATGGCATGAGCCAGCAATGCAGGCCCTTGTGAAATGTGGATGGCCTCATCTAACAACACTCTCCCTGGTGAAATATGGATGGTATTGGTCAGCACCACTGCCCCTGGTGTAATGTGGATGGCATCAGCCAGTATCACATGCCCTTGTGTATTGTGGATGTCGTCAGCCAGCAACACAAGCACTGGTGAAATGTAGTTGGCCTCACCCAGTAGCACAGTCACTGGTGTAATGTGGATGGCATGACCAAGCAACGCAGGCCCTGGTGAAATGAGGATGGCCTCAGCCAGCAACAAAGGCCCTGGTTTTGTGAAGATGGCCTCACAGGGAGCATTGGACCTGGTTTAATGTGGATGGCATCAGCCAGTAGCACAGGCCTTTGTATATTGTGGATGGGATCAGGCACCAATACAGGCCCTGGTGATATGTAGTTGGCCTCAGCCATGACCACACCCTGGTGTAATGTAAATGTCCTAAGCCAGTAGCAAAGGCCCTGGTGTAATGTGAATGACCTTAGCCAACACCACTGGCCCTGGTGAAATGTGCATGATATCGGCCAGCACCACAGGCCCAGGCGTAATGTGGATGGCATCAACGAGCAGCAGAGGCCCTGGTGCGGTGAAGATGGCCTCAAAGCAAGCACTGTCCCTGGTGTAATGTGGATGGTAGAAGTTGGCATCAAAGGCCCTGATGTAATGCGGATGGCCTCAGCCAAAAGCACAGTCCCTGGTTTGGTTAAGATGGCCTCACAGGAAGCACTGTCTCTGGTGTAATGTGAATGGCCTTAGCCAACACCACTGGCCCTGGGAAATGTGCATGATATCGATCAGCACCACAGGCCCAGGTGTAATGTGGATGGCCTCATCCAACAACACTGGCCGTGGTGAAATGTGGATGGTTTTGGACAGCACCACTTGCGCTGGTATAATGTGGATGGCATCAACGACTAGCACAGGCCTTGGTGAAATGTAGTTGGCCTCAGCCAGTAGCACAGGCCCTGTTGTTATGTGGATGGCATGAGCCAGCAATGCAGGCCCTTGTTTTTTGAAGATGGCCTCACAGGGAGCACTGGCCCTGGTTTAATGTGGATGGCATCAGGCAGTAGCACAGGCCTTTGTATATTGTGGATGGGATCAGGCACCAATACAGGCCCTGGTGATATGTAGTTGGCCTAAGCCATGACCACACCCTGGTGTAATCTAAATGTCCTAAGCCAGTAGCAAAGGCCCTGGTGTAATGTGAATGACCTTAGCCAACACCACTGGCCCCACACCCTGGTGTAATGTAAATGTCCTAAGCCAGTAGCAAAGGCCCTGGTGTAATGTGAATGACCTTAGCCAACACCACTGGCCCTGGTGAAATGTGCATGATATCGGTCAGCACCACAGGCCCAGGTGTAATGTGGATGGCATCAACGAGCAGCAGAGGCCCTGGTGGGGTGAAGATGGCCTCAAAGCAAGCACTGTCCCTGGTGTAATGTGGATGGTAGAAAGGAAGGAAAGGAAGGAAAGGAAGGAAGGAAAGGAAAGGGGGTTTATTGCCAAATGTTGAGCAGGTTTACAACATTAGGAAATTGCTGCGGTGCTTCAGTGCAAACATAGTGTCATAAATTGCGCTTAAATAGACATGAAAAAATAAAAGTAAAAAATAAAAGTAAGAATAAGAATTAAAAGTGCTACGTAGAAAGATATGTGCATGAGATATACATGAGATATATACATGAGATATATACATGAGAATAAGAATTAAGAGTGCTGCGTAGAAAGATATATACATGAGAATAAGAATTAAAAGTGCTGCGTAGAAAGATATATACATGAGTGCAGGTGGTGATCAGTGCCAAACATGGAATGATGCAGTGACACAGCGTAGGGTCATGTGTTAGTGGCGGGAACAGTCATATGGTTATTGTTCATGTGTCCAACAGCAGAGGGGAAGAAGCTGTTCTTATGGCGAGAGGTTCTGGTGCGAATGGACCGGAGCCTCCTGCCTGAGGGGAGCAGGTCAAACAGACTGTGTCCAGGGTGAGAAGGGTCAGCTGAGATACGAGCTGCACGCCGCAATGTCCTGGAGGTGTGCAGGTCCTGCAGAGATGGGAGTCTGCAGCCAATCACCTTCTCAGCAGAGCGCACAACACGCTGCAGTCTCTGTTTGTCCCTGATAGTGGCTCCAGCATACCACACTGTGATGGAGGAGGTGAGGATGGACTCGATGATTGCAGTGTAGAACTGCATCATCGTCCGTGTTGGCAGGTTGAATTTCTTCAGCTGCCTCAGGAAGTACATCCTCTGCTGGGCTTTCTTGATGACGGAGGTGATGGTGGGCTCCCACTTCAGGTCCTGGGTGATGGTGGTACCCAGGAAGCGGAATGAGTCCACAGAGGTGATGGGGGTGTCAGTCAGGATGATGGGGGGGAGTGGGGCTGTGTTCTTCCTGAAGTCCACAATGATCTCCACTGTCTTCTGGGCATTCAGCACCAGGTTGTTGTGGCTGCACCAGGACACCAGACGTTCAACCTCCCTCCTGTAGGCAGACTCATCCCCGTCCGAGATGAGCCCAATAACGGTGGTGTCATCTGCAAACTTGATTAGCTTGACAGACTGGTGGGTGGAGGTGCAGCAGTTGGTGTACAGGGAGAAGAGCAGAGGAGAAAGAACACAGCCCTGAGGGAAGCCGGTGCTGATGGTCCGGGAGTCCGAGACATTCTTTCCCAGCCTCACATGCTGCTTCCTGTCCGTCAGGAAGTCAGTGATCCACCGGCAGGTGGGATCAGGCACATTCATCTGGGAAAGCTTGCCTCGGAGATGGTCTGGAAGGATGGTGTTGAAGGCAGAGCTGAAGTCCACAAACAGGATCCTGGCGTAGGTTCCTGGGGAGTCCAGATGCTGCAGGATGAAGTGTAGGGCCATGTTGATGGCGTCGTCTACAGACCTGTTGGCTCTATATGCAAACTGCAGGGGGTCCAGGAGGGGGGCCGTGAGGGTCTTGAGATGGGAGAGAACTAGGCGCTCAAATGACTTCATGACCACAGATGTCAGAGCCACGGGTCTGTAGTCATTTAGTCCAGTGATCCTAGGTTTCTTGGGGACAGGGATTATGGTAGAGGACTTGAAGCAGGCAGGCACATGACATGCCTGCAGTGAGGAGTTGAAAATGCCAGAAAACACTGGGGCCAGCTCGTTTGCACAGTGTCTGAGGGTGGCAGGAGACACACCGTCTGGGCCGGGAGCTTTCCGAGCATTCAGATTCTTAAACTGCTTCCTCACATCTGCTTCATGAATATGAAGAGTTGTGGTGGGAGGAGGTGGTGTGAAATCCTCTTTTGTGTGGGGTGAGGAGGGGGGTGTTGTAGGTGAACAGTTTGAAGGTGGTGATGGCTCTATGGAGGGGGGAGAGGTGGGGGGATGAGTGTCCAAAGTGTCTCTATTGTTGGGGCCGTTGGAGGTGTGAAGGCTGCCTGATGGCTCGTCAAAACGGCAGTAAAAGTCGTTGAGGGTGTTGGCCAAGAGCAAGTCGTCAGTGGAGTGGGGGGTTTTAGGCTTGTAGTTTGTGATATTCCTAAAACCTTTCCACACAGAGGCCGAGTCATTCTCTGAGATCTGCTACTGCATCTTCTCAGAGTGCTGATGTTTAGCAATGTCCACTTCTCTAGTGGCATCAAAGGCCCTGATGTAATGCGGATGGCCTCAGCCAAAAGCACAGTCCCTGGTTTGGTTAAGATGGCCTCACAGGAAGCACTGTCTCTGGTGTAATGTGAATGGCCTTAGCCAACACCACTGGCCCTGGGAAATGTGCATGATATCGGTCAGCACCACAGGCCCAGTGTTGTAATGTGGATGGCCTCATCCAACAACACTGGCCGTGGTGAAATATGGATGGTTTTGGACAGCACCACTTGCGCTGGTATAATGTGGATGGCATCAACGACTAGCACAGGCCCTGGTGAAATGTAGTTGGCCTCAGCCAGTAGCACAGGCCCTTTTGTTATGTGGATGGCATGAGCCAGCAATGCAGGCCCTTGTGAAATGTGGATGGCCTCATCTAACAACACTGTCCCTGGTGAAATATGGATGGTATTGGTCAGCACCACTGGCCCTGGTGTAATGTGAATGGCCTTAGCCAACACCACTGCCCCTGGTGTAATGTGGATGGCATCAGCCAGTATCACATGCCCTTGTGTAGTGTGGATGTCGTCAGCCAGCAACACAAGCACTGGTGAAATGTAGTTGGCCTCACCCAGTAGCAGAGTCCCGGGTGTAATGTGGATGGCATGACCAAGCAACGCAGGCCCTGGTGAAATGAGGATGGCCTCAGCCAGCAACAAAGGCCCTGGTGTGGTGAAGATGGCCTCACAGGGAGCACTGGCACTGGTTTAATGTGGATGGCATCAGCCAGTAGCACAGGCCTTTGTATATTGTGGATGGGATCAGGCACCAATACAGGCCCTGGTGATATGTAGTTGGCCTCAGCCATGACCACACCCTGGTGTAATGTAAATGTCCTAAGCCAGTAGCAAAGGCCCTGGTGTACTGTGAATGACCTTAGCCAACACCACTGGCCCTGGTGAAATGTGCATGATATCGGTCAGCACCACAGGCCCAGGCGTAATGTGGATGGCATCAACGAGCAGCAGAGGCCCTGGTGGGGTGAAGATGGCCTCAAAGCAAGCACTGTCCCTGGTGTAATGTGGATGGTAGAAGTCGGCATGACAGGCCCTGATGTAATGCGGATGGCCTCAGCCAAAAGCACAGTCCCTGGTTTGGTTAAGATGGCCTCACAGGAAGCACTGTCTCTGGTGTAATGTGAATGGCCTTAGCCAACACCACTGGCCCTGGGAAATGTGCATGATATCGGTCAGCACCACAGGCCCAGGTGTAATGTGGATGGCCTCATCCAACAACACTGGCCGTGGTGAAATGTGGATGGTTTTGGACAGCACCACTTGCGCTGGTATAATGTGGATGGCATCAACGACTAGCACAAGCCCTGGTGAAATGTAGTTGGCCTCAGCCTGTAGCACAGGCCCTGATGTTATGTGGATGGCATGAGCCAGCAATGCAGGCCCTTGTGAAATGTGGATGGCCTCATCTAATAACACTGTCCCTGGTGAAATATGGATGGTATTGGTCAGCACCACTGGCCCTGGTGTAATGTGAATGGCCTTAGCCAACACCACTGCCCCTGGTGTAATGTGGATGGCATTAGCCAGTATCACATGCCCTTGTGTATTGTGGATGTCGTCAGCCAGCAACACAAGCACTGGTGAAATGTAGTTGGCCTCACCCAGTAGCACAGTCCCTGGTGTAATGTGGATGGCATGACCAAGCAACGCAGGCCCTGGTGAAATGAGGATGGCCTCAGCCAGCAACAAAGGCCCTGGTGTTGTGAAGATAGCCTCACAAGGAGCACTGGCCCTGGTTTAATGTGGATGGCATCAACGAGCAGCAGAGGCCCTGGTGGGGTGAAGATGGCCTCAAAGCAAGCACTGTCCCTGGTGTAATGTGGATGGTAGAAGTCGGCATCAAAGGCCCTGATGTAATGTGGATGGCCTCAGCCAAAAGCACAGTCCCTGGTTTGGTTAAGATGGCCTCACAGGAAGCACAGTCTCTGGTGTAATGTGAATGGCCTTAGCCAACACCACTGGCCCTGGGAAATGTGCATGATATCGGTCAGCACCACAGGCCCAGGTGTAATGTGGATGGCATGACCAAGCAACGCAGGCCCTGGTGAAATGAGGATGGCCTCAGTCAGCAACAAAGGCCCTGGTGTTGTAAAGATGGCCTCACAGGGAGCACTGGCCCTGGTTTAATGTGGATGGCATCAGGCAGTAGCACAGGCCTTTGTATATTGTGGATGGGATCGGGCACCAATACAGGCCCTGGTGATATGTAGTCGGCCTCAGCCATGACCACACCCTGGTGTAATGTAAATGTCCTAAGCCAGTAGCAAAGGCCCTGGTGTAATGTGAATGACCTTAGCCAACACCACTGGCCCTGGTGAAATGTGCATGATATCGGTCAGCACCACAGGCCCAGGCGTAATGTGGATGGCATCAACGAGCAGCAGAGGCCCTGGTGGGGTGAAGATGGCCTCAAAGCAAGCACTGTCCCTGGTGTAATGTGGATGGTAGAAGTCGGCATCAAAGGCCCTGATGTAATGGCCTCAGCCAAAATCACAGTCCCTGGTTTGGTTAAGATGGCCTCACAGGAAGCACTGTCTCTGGTGTAATGTGAATGGCCTTAGCCAACACCACTGGCCCTGGGAAATGTGCATGATATCGATCAGCACCACTGGCCCAGTGGTGTAATGTGGATGGCCTCATCCAACAACACTGGCCGTGGTGAAATGTGAATGGTTTTGGACAGCACCACTTGCGCTGGTATAATGTGGATGGCATCAACGACTAGCACAGGCCCTGGTGAAATGTAGTTGGCCTCAGCCAGTAGCACAGGCCCTGTTGTTATGTGGATGGCACCAGCCAGCAATGCAGGCCCTTGTGAAATGTGGATGGCCTCATCTAACAACACTGTCCCTGGTGAAATATGGATGGTATTGGTCAGCACCACTGGCCCTGGTGTAATGTGAATGGCCTTAGCCAACACCACTGCCCCTGGTGTAATGTGGATGGCATCAGCCAGTATCACATGCCCTTGTGTATTGTGGATGTCGTCAGCCAGCAACACAAGCACTGGTGAAATGTAGTTGGACTCACCCAGTAGAACAGTCCCTGGTGTAATGTGGATGGCATGACCAAGCAACGCAAGCCCTGGTGAAATGAGGATGGCCTCAGCCAGCAACAAAGGCCCTGGTGTGGTGAAGATGGCCTCACAGGGAGCACTGGCCCTGGTTTAATGTGGATGGCATCAGGCAGTAGCACAGGCCTTTGTATATTGTGGATGGGATCAGGCACCAATACAGGCCCTGGTGATATGTAGTTGGCCTCAGCCATGACCACACCCTGGTGTAATGTAAATGTCCTAAGCCAGTAGCAAAGGCCCTGGTGTAATGTGAATGACCTTAGCCAACACCACTGGCCCTGGTGAAATGTGCATGATATCGGTCAGCACCACAGGCCCAGGCATAATGTGGATGGCATCAACGAGCAGCAGAGGCCCTGGTGGGGTGAAGATGGCCTCAAAGGAAGCACTGTCCCTGGTGTAATGTGGATTTTAGAAGTCGGCATCACAGGCCCTGGTGTAATGCGGATGGCCTCAGCCAAAAGCACAGTCCCTGGTTTGGTTAAGATGGCCTCACAGGAAGCACTGTCTCTGGTGTAATGTGAATGGCCTTAGCCAACACCACTGGCCCTGGGAAATGTGCATGATATCGGTCAGCACCACAGGCCCAGGTGTAATGTGGATGGCCTCATCCAACAACACTGGCCGTGGTGAAATGTGGATGGTTTTGGACAGCACCACTTGCGCTGGTATAATGTGGATGGCATCAACGACTAGCACAGGCCCTGGTGAAATGTAGTTGGCCTCAGCCTGTAGCACAGGCCCTGTTGTTATGTGGATGGCATGAGCCAGCAATGCAGGCCCTTGTGAAATGTGGATGGCCTCATCTAATAACACTGTCCCTGGTGAAATATGGATGGTATTGGTCAGCACCACTGGCCCTGGTGTAATGTGAATGGCCTTAGCCAACACCACTGCCCCTGGTGTAATGTGGATGGCATTAGCCAGTATCACATGCCCTTGTGTATTGTGGATGTCGTCAGCCAGCAACACAAGCACTGGTGAAATGTAGTTGGCCTCACCCAGTAGCACAGTCCCTGGTGTAATGTGGATGGCATGACCAAGCAACGCAGGCCCTGGTGAAATGAGGATGGCCTCAGCCAGCAACAAAGGCCCTGGTGTTGTGAAGATGGCCTCACAAGGAGCACTGGCCCTGGTTTAATGTGGATGGCATCAGCCAGAAGAACAGGCCTTTGTATATTGTCGATGGGATCAGGCACCAATACAGGCCCTGGTGATATGTAGTTGGCCTCAGCCATGACCACACCCTGGTGTAATGTAAATGTCCTAAGCCAGTAGCAAAGGCCCTGGTGTAATGTGAATGACCTTAGCCAACACCACTGGCCCTGGTGAAATGTGCATGATATCGGTCAGCACCACAGGCCCAGGCGTAATGTGGATGGCATCAACGAGCAGCAGAGGCCCTGGTGGGGTGAAGATGGCCTCAAAGGAAGCACTGTCCCTGGTGTAATGTGGATTTTAGAAGTCGGCATCACAGGCCCTGATGTAATGCGGATGGCCTCAGCCAAAAGCACAGTCCCTGGTTTGGTTAAGATGGCCTCACAGGAAGCACTGTCTCTGGTGTAATGTGAATGGCCTTAGCCAACACCACTGGCCCTGGGAAATGTGCATGATATCGGTCAGCACCACAGGCCCAGGTGTAATGTGGATGGCCTCATCCAACAACACTGGCCGTGGTGAAATGTGGATGGTTTTGGACAGCACCACTTGCGCTGGTATAATGTGGATGGCATCAACGACTAGCACAGGCCCTGGTGAAATGTAGTTGGCCTCAGCCTGTAGCACAGGCCCTGATGTTTTGTGGATGGCATGAGCCAGCAATGCAGGCCCTTGTGAAATGTGGATGGCCTCATCTAATAACACTGTCCCTGGTGAAATATGGATGGTATTGGTCAGCACCACTGGCCCTGGTGTAATGTGAATGGCCTTAGCCAACACCACATAATGAAAACCTATACTTTGTTTCGGTCGAGTTCCCCATTCAAATGCATGTAACAGTGAGAAACGCACTGTCTTGGCGAAAGAAAGCGTTTTTGTACAACTTCATTTAAATAGCTGTAACTTTTGATAGAAGACTCGGATACACATGTTTATGGCTTTATCTTATAGAACTCAAGGTCTCCGTGCTGGGCAAACAGGTTTTGCAGCTGTTTGAGCTAAGATTTCCAAGTTATTCACATAATGAAAACCTATACTTTGTTTCGGTGGAGTTCCCCATTCAAATGAATGTAACAGTGAGAAACGCACTGTCTTGGCGAAAGAAAGCGTTTTTGTACAACTTCATATGAATAGCTGTAACTTTTGATAGAAGACTCGGATACACATGTTTATGGCTTTATCTTATAGAGCTCAAGGTTCCCGTGCTGGGAAAACAGGTTTTGCAGCTGTTTGAGCTAAGATTTCCAAGTTATTCACATAATGAAAACCTATACTTTGTTTCGGTGGAGTTCCCCATTCAAATGAATGTAACAGTGAGAAACGCACTGTCTTGGCGAAAGAAAGCGTTTTTGTACAACTTCATTTAAATAGCTGTAACTTTTGATAGAAGACTCGGATACACATGTTTATGGCTTTATCTTATAGAACTCAAGGTCTCCGTGCTGGGCAAACAGGTTTTGCAGCTGTTTGAGCTAAGATTTCCAAGTTATTCACATAATGAAAACCTATACTTTGTTTCGGTCGAGTTCCCCATTCAAATGCATGTAACAGTGAGAAACGCACTGTCTTGGCGAAAGAAAGCGTTTTTGTACAACTTCATTTAAATAGCTGTAACTTTTGATAGAAGACTCGGATACACATGTTTATGGCTTTATCTTATAGAACTCAAGGTCTCCGTGCTGGGCAAACAGGTTTTGCAGCTGTTTGAGCTAAGATTTCCAAGTTATTCACATAATGAAAACCTATACTTTGTTTCGGTCGAGTTCCCCATTCAAATGCATGTAACAGTGAGAAACGCACTGTCTTGGCGAAAGAAAGCTATTTTGTACAACTTCATATAAATAGCTGTAACTTTTGATAGAAGACTCGGATACACATGTTTATGGCTTTATCTTATAGAACTCAAGGTCTCCGTGCTGGGCAAACAGGTTTTGCAGCTGTTTGAGCTAAGATTTCCAAGTTATTCACATAATGAAAACCTATACTTTGTTTCGGTCGAGTTCCCCATTCAAATGCATGTAACAGTGAGAAATGCACTGTCTTGGTGAAAGAAAGCGTTTTTGTACAACTTCATATAAATAGCTGTAACTTTTGATAGAAGACTCGGATACACATGTTTATGGCTTTATCTTATAGAACTCAAGGTTCCCGTGCTGGGCAAACAGGTTTTGCAGCTGTTTGAGCTAAGATTTCCAAGTTATTCACATAATGAAAACCTATACTTTGTTTCGGTGGAGTTCCCCATTCAAATGAATGTAACAGTGAGAAACGCACTGTCTTGGCGAAAGAAAGCGTTTTTGTACAACTTCATATGAATAGCTGTAACTTTTGATAGAAGACTCGGATACACATGTTTATGGCTTTATCTTATAGAACTCAAGGTTCCCGTGCTGGGAAAACAGGTTTTGCAGCTGTTTGAGCTAAGATTTCCAAGTTATTCACATAATGAAAACTTATACTTTGTTTCGGTCGAGTTCCCCATTCAAATGCATGTAACAGTGAGAAACGCACTGTCTTGGCGAAAGAAAGCGTTTTTGTACAACTTCATTTAAATAGCTGTAACTTTTGATAGAAGACTCGGATACACATGTTTATGGCTTTATCTTATAGAACTCAAGGTCTCCGTGCTGGGCAAACAGGTTTTGCAGCTGTTTGAGCTAAGATTTCCAAGTTATTCACATAATGAAAACCTATACTTTGTTTCGGTCGAGTTCCCCATTCAAATGCATGTAACAGTGAGAAACGCACTGTCTTGGCGAAAGAAAGCTATTTTGTACAACTTCATATAAATAGCTGTAACTTTTGATAGAAGACTCGGATACACATGTTTATGGCTATATCTTATAGAACTCAAGGTCTCCGTGCTGGGCAAACAGGTTTTGCAGCTGTTTGAGCTAAGATTTCCAAGTTATTCACATAATGAAAACCTATACTTTGTTTCGGTGGAGTTCCCCATTCAAATGAATGTAACAGTGAGAAACGCACTGTCTTGGCGAAAGAAAGCGTTTTTGTACAACTTCATATGAATAGCTGTAACTTTTGATAGAAGACTCGGATACACATGTTTATGGCTTTATCTTATAGAGCTCAAGGTTCCCGTGCTGGGAAAACAGGTTTTGCAGCTGTTTGAGCTAAGATTTCCAAGTTATTCACATAATGAAAACCTATACTTTGTTTCGGTCGAGTTCCCCATTCAAATGCATGTAACAGTGAGAAACGCACTGTCTTGGCGAAAGAAAGCGTTTTTGTACAACTTCATTTAAATAGCTGTAACTTTTGATAGAAGACTCGGATACACATGTTTATGGCTTTATCTTATAGAACTCAAGGTCTCCGTGCTGGGCAAACAGGTTTTGCAGCTGTTTGAGCTAAGATTTCCAAGTTATTCACATAATGAAAACCTATACTTTGTTTCGGTCGAGTTCCCCATTCAAATGCATGTAACAGTGAGAAACGCACTGTCTTGGCGAAAGAAAGCTATTTTGTACAACTTCATATAAATAGCTGTAACTTTTGATAGAAGACTCGGATACACATGTTTATGGCTTTATCTTATAGAACTCAAGGTCTCCGTGCTGGGAAAACAGGTTTTGCAGCTGTTTGAGCTAAGATTTCCAAGTTATTCACATAATGAAAACCTATACTTTGTTTCGGTGGAGTTCCCCATTCAAATGCATGTAACAGTGAGAAATGCACTGTCTTGGTGAAAGAAAGCGTTTTTGTACAACTTCATATAAATAGCTGTAACTTTTGATAGAAGACTCGGATACACATGTTTATGGCTTTATCTTATAGAACTCAAGGTTCCCGTGCTGGGCAAACAGGTTTTGCAGCTGTTTGAGCTAAGATTTCCAAGTTATTCACATAATGAAAACCTATACTTTGTTTCGGTGGAGTTCCCCATTCAAATGAATGTAACAGTGAGAAACGCACTGTCTTGGCGAAAGAAAGCGTTTTTGTACAACTTCATATGAATAGCTGTAACTTTTGATAGAAGACTCGGATACACATGTTTATGGCTTTATCTTATAGAACTCAAGGTTCCCGTGCTGGGAAAACAGGTTTTGCAGCTGTTTGAGCTAAGATTTCCAAGTTATTCACATAATGAAAACTTATACTTTGTTTCGGTCGAGTTCCCCATTCAAATGCATGTAACAGTGAGAAACGCACTGTCTTGGCGAAAGAAAGCGTTTTTGTACAACTTCATTTAAATAGCTGTAACTTTTGATAGAAGACTCGGATACACATGTTTATGGCTTTATCTTATAGAACTCAAGGTCTCCGTGCTGGGCAAACAGGTTTTGCAGCTGTTTGAGCTAAGATTTCCAAGTTATTCACATAATGAAAACCTATACTTTGTTTCGGTCGAGTTCCCCATTCAAATGCATGTAACAGTGAGAAACGCACTGTCTTGGCGAAAGAAAGCTATTTTGTACAACTTCATATAAATAGCTGTAACTTTTGATAGAAGACTCGGATACACATGTTTATGGCTATATCTTATAGAACTCAAGGTCTCCGTGCTGGGCAAACAGGTTTTGCAGCTGTTTGAGCTAAGATTTCCAAGTTATTCACATAATGAAAACCTATACTTTGTTTCGGTGGAGTTCCCCATTCAAATGAATGTAACAGTGAGAAACGCACTGTCTTGGCGAAAGAAAGCGTTTTTGTACAACTTCATTTAAATAGCTGTAACTTTTGATAGAAGACTCGGATACACATGTTTATGGCTTTATCTTATAGAACTCAAGGTTCCCGTGCTGGGAAAACAGGTTTTGCAGCTGTTTGAGCTAAGATTTCCAAGTTATTCACATAATGAAAACCTATACTTTGTTTCGGTGGAGTTCCCCATTCAAATGAATGTAACAGTGAGAAACGCACTGTCTTGGCGAAAGAAAGCGTTTTTGTACAACTTCATATGAATAGCTGTAACTTTTGATAGAAGACTCGGATACACATGTTTATGGCTTTATCTTATAGAGCTCAAGGTTCCCGTGCTGGGAAAACAGGTTTTGCAGCTGTTTGAGCTAAGATTTCCAAGTTATTCACATAATGAAAACCTATACTTTGTTTCGGTCGAGTTCCCCATTCAAATGCATGTAACAGTGAGAAACGCACTGTCTTGGCGAAAGAAAGCGTTTTTGTACAACTTCATTTAAATAGCTGTAACTTTTGATAGAAGACTCGGATACACATGTTTATGGCTTTATCTTATAGAACTCAAGGTCTCCGTGCTGGGCAAACAGGTTTTGCAGCTGTTTGAGCTAAGATTTCCAAGTTATTCACATAATGAAAACCTATACTTTGTTTCGGTCGAGTTCCCCATTCAAATGCATGTAACAGTGAGAAACGCACTGTCTTGGCGAAAGAAAGCTATTTTGTACAACTTCATATAAATAGCTGTAACTTTTGATAGAAGACTCGGATACACATGTTTATGGCTTTATCTTATAGAACTCAAGGTCTCCGTGCTGGGAAAACAGGTTTTGCAGCTGTTTGAGCTAAGATTTCCAAGTTATTCACATAATGAAAACCTATACTTTGTTTCGGTGGAGTTCCCCATTCAAATGCATGTAACAGTGAGAAACGCACTGTCTTGGCGAAAGAAAGCGTTTTTGTACAACTTCATATAAATAGCTGTAACTTTTGATAGAAGACTCAGACAAACATGTTTATGGCTTTATCTTATAGAACTCAAGGTTCCCGTGCTGGGCAAACAGGTTTTGCAGCTGTTTGAGCTAAGATTTCCAAGTTATTCACATAATGAAAACCTATACTTTGTTTCGGTCGAGTTCCCCATTCAAATGCATGTAACAGTGAGAAACGCACTGTCTTGGCGAAAGAAAGCGTTTTTGTACAACTTCATTTAAATAGCTGTAACTTTTGATAGAAGACTCGGATACACATGTTTATGGCTTTATCTTATAGAACTCAAGGTCTCCGTGCTGGGCAAACAGGTTTTGCAGCTGTTTGAGCTAAGATTTCCAAGTTATTCACATAATGAAAACCTATACTTTGTTTCGGTCGAGTTCCCCATTCAAATGCATGTAACAGTGAGAAACGCACTGTCTTGGCGAAAGAAAGCTATTTTGTACAACTTCATATAAATAGCTGTAACTTTTGATAGAAGACTCGGATACACATGTTTATGGCTTTATCTTATAGAACTCAAGGTCTCCGTGCTGGGCAAACAGGTTTTGCAGCTGTTTGAGCTAAGATTTCCAAGTTATTCACATAATGAAAACCTATACTTTGTTTCGGTCGAGTTCCCCATTCAAATGCATGTAACAGTGAGAAATGCACTGTCTTGGTGAAAGAAAGCGTTTTTGTACAACTTCATATAAATAGCTGTAACTTTTGATAGAAGACTCGGATACACATGTTTATGGCTTTATCTTATAGAACTCAAGGTTCCCGTGCTGGGCAAACAGGTTTTGCAGCTGTTTGAGCTAAGATTTCCAAGTTATTCACATAATGAAAACCTATACTTTGTTTCGGTGGAGTTCCCCATTCAAATGAATGTAACAGTGAGAAACGCACTGTCTTGGCGAAAGAAAGCGTTTTTGTACAACTTCATATGAATAGCTGTAACTTTTGATAGAAGACTCGGATACACATGTTTATGGCTTTATCTTATAGAACTCAAGGTTCCCGTGCTGGGAAAACAGGTTTTGCAGCTGTTTGAGCTAAGATTTCCAAGTTATTCACATAATGAAAACCTATACTTTGTTTCGGTGGAGTTCCCCATTCAAATGAATGTAACAGTGAGAAACGCACTGTCTTGGCGAAAGAAAGCGTTTTTGTACAACTTCATATGAATAGCTGTAACTTTTGATAGAAGACTCGGATACACATGTTTATGGCTTTATCTTATAGAGCTCAAGGTTCCCGTGCTGGGAAAACAGGTTTTGCAGCTGTTTGAGCTAAGATTTCCAAGTTATTCACATAATGAAAACCTATACTTTGTTTCGGTGGAGTTCCCCATTCAAATGCATGTAACAGTGAGAAACGCACTGTCTTGGCGAAAGAAAGCGTTTTTGTACAACTTCATTTAAATAGCTGTAACTTTTGATAGAAGACTCGGATACACATGTTTATGGCTTTATCTTATAGAGCTCAAGGTCTCCGTGCTGGGCAAACAGGTTTTGCAGCTGTTTGAGCTAAGATTTCCAAGTTATTCACATAATGAAAACCTATACTTTGTTTCGGTGGAGTTCCCCATTCAAATGAATGTAACAGTGAGAAACGCACTGTCTTGGCGAAAGAAAGCGTTTTTGTACAACTTCATTTAAATAGCTGTAACTTTTGATAGAAGACTCGGATACACATGTTTATGGCTTTATCTTATAGAACTCAAGGTTCCCGTGCTGGGAAAACAGGTTTTGCAGCTGTTTGAGCTAAGATTTCCAAGTTATTCACATAATGAAAACCTATACTTTGTTTCGGTGGAGTTCCCCATTCAAATGAATGTAACAGTGAGAAACGCACTGTCTTGGCGAAAGAAAGCGTTTTTGTACAACTTCATATGAATAGCTGTAACTTTTGATAGAAGACTCGGATACACATGTTTATGGCTTTATCTTATAGAGCTCAAGGTTCCCGTGCTGGGAAAACAGGTTTTGCAGCTGTTTGAGCTAAGATTTCCAAGTTATTCACATAATGAAAACCTATACTTTGTTTCGGTCGAGTTCCCCATTCAAATGCATGTAACAGTGAGAAACGCACTGTCTTGGCGAAAGAAAGCGTTTTTGTACAACTTCATTTAAATAGCTGTAACTTTTGATAGAAGACTCGGATACACATGTTTATGGCTTTATCTTATAGAACTCAAGGTCTCCGTGCTGGGCAAACAGGTTTTGCAGCTGTTTGAGCTAAGATTTCCAAGTTATTCACATAATGAAAACCTATACTTTGTTTCGGTCGAGTTCCCCATTCAAATGCATGTAACAGTGAGAAACGCACTGTCTTGGCGAAAGAAAGCTATTTTGTACAACTTCATATAAATAGCTGTAACTTTTGATAGAAGACTCGGATACACATGTTTATGGCTTTATCTTATAGAACTCAAGGTCTCCGTGCTGGGAAAACAGGTTTTGCAGCTGTTTGAGCTAAGATTTCCAAGTTATTCACATAATGAAAACCTATACTTTGTTTCGGTGGAGTTCCCCATTCAAATGCATGTAACAGTGAGAAACGCACTGTCTTGGCGAAAGAAAGCGTTTTTGTACAACTTCATATAAATAGCTGTAACTTTTGATAGAAGACTCAGACAAACATGTTTATGGCTTTATCTTATAGAACTCAAGGTTCCCGTGCTGGGCAAACAGGTTTTGCAGCTGTTTGAGCTAAGATTTCCAAGTTATTCACATAATGAAAACCTATACTTTGTTTCGGTCGAGTTCCCCATTCAAATGCATGTAACAGTGAGAAACGCACTGTCTTGGCGAAAGAAAGCGTTTTTGTACAACTTCATTTAAATAGCTGTAACTTTTGATAGAAGACTCGGATACACATGTTTATGGCTTTATCTTATAGAACTCAAGGTCTCCGTGCTGGGCAAACAGGTTTTGCAGCTGTTTGAGCTAAGATTTCCAAGTTATTCACATAATGAAAACCTATACTTTGTTTCGGTCGAGTTCCCCATTCAAATGCATGTAACAGTGAGAAACGCACTGTCTTGGCGAAAGAAAGCTATTTTGTACAACTTCATATAAATAGCTGTAACTTTTGATAGAAGACTCGGATACACATGTTTATGGCTTTATCTTATAGAACTCAAGGTCTCCGTGCTGGGCAAACAGGTTTTGCAGCTGTTTGAGCTAAGATTTCCAAGTTATTCACATAATGAAAACCTATACTTTGTTTCGGTCGAGTTCCCCATTCAAATGCATGTAACAGTGAGAAATGCACTGTCTTGGTGAAAGAAAGCGTTTTTGTACAACTTCATATAAATAGCTGTAACTTTTGATAGAAGACTCGGATACACATGTTTATGGCTTTATCTTATAGAACTCAAGGTTCCCGTGCTGGGCAAACAGGTTTTGCAGCTGTTTGAGCTAAGATTTCCAAGTTATTCACATAATGAAAACCTATACTTTGTTTCGGTGGAGTTCCCCATTCAAATGAATGTAACAGTGAGAAACGCACTGTCTTGGCGAAAGAAAGCGTTTTTGTACAACTTCATATGAATAGCTGTAACTTTTGATAGAAGACTCGGATACACATGTTTATGGCTTTATCTTATAGAACTCAAGGTTCCCGTGCTGGGAAAACAGGTTTTGCAGCTGTTTGAGCTAAGATTTCCAAGTTATTCACATAATGAAAACCTATACTTTGTTTCGGTGGAGTTCCCCATTCAAATGAATGTAACAGTGAGAAACGCACTGTCTTGGCGAAAGAAAGCGTTTTTGTACAACTTCATATGAATAGCTGTAACTTTTGATAGAAGACTCGGATACACATGTTTATGGCTTTATCTTATAGAGCTCAAGGTTCCCGTGCTGGGAAAACAGGTTTTGCAGCTGTTTGAGCTAAGATTTCCAAGTTATTCACATAATGAAAACCTATACTTTGTTTCGGTGGAGTTCCCCATTCAAATGCATGTAACAGTGAGAAACGCACTGTCTTGGCGAAAGAAAGCGTTTTTGTACAACTTCATTTAAATAGCTGTAACTTTTGATAGAAGACTCGGATACACATGTTTATGGCTTTATCTTATAGAGCTCAAGGTCTCTGTGCTGGGCAAACAGGTTTTGCAGCTGTTTGAGCTAAGATTTCCAAGTTATTCACATAATGAAAACCTATACTTTGTTTCGGTCGAGTTCCCCATTCAAATGCATGTAACAGTGAGAAACGCACTGTCTTGGCGAAAGAAAGCGTTTTTGTACAACTTCATATGAATAGCTGTAACTTTTGATAGAAGACTCGGATACACATGTTTATGGCTTTATCTTATAGAACTCAAGGTCTCCGTGCTGGGAAAACAGGTTTTGCAGCTGTTTGAGCTAAGATTTCCAAGTTATTCACATAATGAAAACCTATACTTTGTTTCGGTGGAGTTCCCCATTCAAATGCATGTAACAGTGAGAAACGCACTGTCTTGGCGAAAGAAAGCGTTTTTGTACAACTTCATATGAATAGCTGTAACTTTTGATAGAAGACTCGGATACACATGTTTATGGCTTTATCTTATAGAGCTCAAGGTTCCCGTGCTGGGAAAACAGGTTTTGCAGCTGTTTGAGCTAAGATTTCCAAGTTATTCACATAATGAAAACCTATACTTTGTTTCGGTCGAGTTCCCCATTCAAATGCATGTAACAGTGAGAAACGCACTGTCTTGGCGAAAGAAAGCGTTTTTGTACAACTTCATTTAAATAGCTGTAACTTTTGATAGAAGACTCGGATACACATGTTTATGGCTTTATCTTATAGAACTCAAGGTCTCCGTGCTGGGCAAACAGGTTTTGCAGCTGTTTGAGCTAAGATTTCCAAGTTATTCACATAATGAAAACCTATACTTTGTTTCGGTCGAGTTCCCCATTCAAATGCATGTAACAGTGAGAAACGCACTGTCTTGGCGAAAGAAAGCTATTTTGTACAACTTCATATAAATAGCTGTAACTTTTGATAGAAGACTCGGATACACATGTTTATGGCTTTATCTTATAGAACTCAAGGTCTCCGTGCTGGGAAAACAGGTTTTGCAGCTGTTTGAGCTAAGATTTCCAAGTTATTCACATAATGAAAACCTATACTTTGTTTCGGTCGAGTTCCCCATTCAAATGCATGTAACAGTGAGAAACGCACTGTCTTGGCGAAAGAAAGCGTTTTTGTACAACTTCATATAAATAGCTGTAACTTTTGATAGAAGACTCGGATACACATGTTTATGGCTTTATCTTATAGAACTCAAGGTTCCCGTGCTGGGAAAACAGGTTTTGCAGCTGTTTGAGCTAAGATTTCCAAGTTATTCACATAATGAAAACCTATACTTTGTTTCGGTGGAGTTCCCCATTCAAATGAATGTAACAGTGAGAAACACACTGTCTTGGCGAAAGAAAGCGTTTTTGTACAACTTCATATAAATAGCTGTAACTTTTGATAGAAGACTCAGACAAACATGTTTATGGCTTTATCTTATAGAACTCAAGGTCTCCGTGCTGGGAAAACAGGTTTTGCAGCTGTTTGAGCTAAGATTTCCAAGTTATTCACATAATGAAAACCTATACTTTGTTTCGGTGGAGTTCCCCATTCAAATGCATGTAACAGTGAGAAACGCACTGTCTTGGCGAAAGAAAGCTATTTTGTACAACTTCATTTAAATAGCTGTAACTTTTGATAGAAGACTCGGATACACATGTTTATGGCTTTATCTTATACAACTCAAGGTCTCCGTGCTGGGAAAACAGGTTTTGCAGCTGTTTGAGCTAAGATTTCCAAGTTATTCACATAATGAAAACCTATACTTTGTTTCGGTCGAGTTCCCCATTCAAATGCATGTAACAGTGAGAAACGCACTGTCTTGGCGAAAGAAAGCGTTTTTGTACAACTTCATATAAATAGCTGTAACTTTTGATAGAAGACTCGGATACACATGTTTATGGCTTTATCTTGTAGAACTCAGGTCTCCGTGCTGGGAAAACAGGTTTTGCAGCTGTTTGAGCTAAGATTTCCAAGTTATTCACATAATGAAAACCTATACTTTGTTTCGGTCGAGTTCCCCATTCAAATGCATGTAACAGTGAGAAACGCACTGTCTTGGCGAAAGAAAGCGTTTTTGTACAACTTCATATGAATAGCTGTAACTTTTGATAGAAGACTCGGATACACATGTTTATGGCTTTATCTTATAGAGCTCAAGGTTCCCGTGCTGGGAGAACAGGTTTTGTAGCTGTTTGAGCTAAGATTTCCAAGTTATTCACATAATGAAAACCTATACTTTGTTTCGGTCGAGTTCCCCATTCAAATGCATGTAACAGTGAGAAACGCACTGTCTTGGCGAAAGAAAGCTATTTTGTACAACTTCATATAAATAGCTGTAACTTTTGATAGAAGACTCAGACAAACATGTTTATGGCTTTATCTTATAGAACTCAAGGTTCCCGTGCTGGGAAAACAGGTTTTGCAGCTGTTTGAGCTAAGATTTCCAAGTTATTCACATAATGAAAACCTATACTTTGTTTCGGTCGAGTTCCCCATTCAAATGCATGTAACAGTGAGAAACGCACTGTCTTGGCGAAAGAAAGCGTTTTTGTACAACTTCATTTAAATAGCTGTAACTTTTGATAGAAGACTCGGATACACATGTTTATGGCTTTATCTTATAGAACTCAAGGTCTCCGTGCTGGGCAAACAGGTTTTGCAGCTGTTTGAGCTAAGATTTCCAAGTTATTCACATAATGAAAACCTATACTTTGTTTCGGTGGAGTTCCCCATTCAAATGAATGTAACAGTGAGAAACGCACTGTCTTGGCGAAAGAAAGCGTTTTTGTACAACTTCATATGAATAGCTGTAACTTTTGATAGAAGACTCGGATACACATGTTTATGGCTTTATCTTATAGAGCTCAAGGTTCCCGTGCTGGGAAAACAGGTTTTGCAGCTGTTTGAGCTAAGATTTCCAAGTTATTCACATAATGAAAACCTATACTTTGTTTCGGTCGAGTTCCCCATTCAAATGCATGTAACAGTGAGAAACGCACTGTCTTGGCGAAAGAAAGCGTTTTTGTACAACTTCATATAAATAGCTGTAACTTTTGATAGAAGACTCAGACAAACATGTTTATGGCTTTATCTTATAGAACTCAAGGTCTCCGTGCTGGGAAAACAGGTTTTGCAGCTGTTTGAGCTAAGATTTCCAAGTTATTCACATAATGAAAACCTATACTTTGTTTCAGTCGAGTTCCCCATTCAAATGCATGTAACAGTGAGAAACGCACTGTCTTGGCGAAAGAAAGCGTTTTTGTACAACTTCATATAAATAGCTGTAACTTTTGATAGAAGACTCGGATACACATGTTTATGGCTTTATCTTATAGAACTCAAGGTCTCCGTGCTGGGAAAACAGGTTTTGCAGCTGTTTGAGCTAAGATTTCCAAGTTATTCACATAATGAAAACCTATACTTTGTTTCGGTCGAGTTCCCCATTCAAATGCATGTAACAATGAGAAACGCACTGTCTTGGCGAAAGAAAGCGTTTTTGTACAACTTCATATAAATAGCTGTAACTTTTGATAGAAGACTCGGATACACATGTTTATGGCTTTATCTTATAGAACTCAAGGTTCCCGTGCTGGGAAAACAGGTTTTGCAGCTGTTTGAGCTAAGATTTCCAAGTTATTCACATAATGAAAACCTATACTTTGTTTCGGTGGAGTTCCCCATTCAAATGAATGTAACAGTGAGAAACGCACTGTCTTGGCGAAAGAAAGCGTTTTTGTACAACTTCATATAAATAGCTGTAACTTTTGATAGAAGACTCAGACAAACATGTTTATGGCTTTATCTTATAGAACTCAGGTCTCCGTGCTGGGAAAACAGGTTTTGCAGCTGTTTGAGCTAAGATTTCCAAGTTATTCACATAATGAAAACCTATACTTTGTTTCGGTGGAGTTCCCCATTCAAATGCATGTAACAGTGAGAAACGCACTGTCTTGGCGAAAGAAAGCGTTTTTGTACAACTTCATATGAATAGCTGTAACTTTTGATAGAAGACTCGGATACACATGTTTATGGCTTTATCTTATAGAGCTCAAGGTTCCCGTGCTGGGAAAACAGGTTTTGCAGCTGTTTGAGCTAAGATTTCCAAGTTATTCACATAATGAAAACCTATACTTTGTTTCGGTCGAGTTCCCCATTCAAATGCATGTAACAGTGAGAAACGCACTGTCTTGGCGAAAGAAAGCGTTTTTGTACAACTTCATTTAAATAGCTGTAACTTTTGATAGAAGACTCGGATACACATGTTTATGGCTTTATCTTATAGAACTCAAGGTCTCCGTGCTGGGCAAACAGGTTTTGCAGCTGTTTGAGCTAAGATTTCCAAGTTATTCACATAATGAAAACCTATACTTTGTTTCGGTCGAGTTCCCCATTCAAATGCATGTAACAGTGAGAAACGCACCATCTTGGCGAAAGAAAGCTATTTTGTACAACTTCATATAAATAGCTGTAACTTTTGATAGAAGACTCGGATACACATGTTTATGGCTTTATCTTATAGAACTCAAGGTCTCCGTGCTGGGAAAACAGGTTTTGCAGCTGTTTGAGCTAAGATTTCCAAGTTATTCACATAATGAAAACCTATACTTTGTTTCGGTGGAGTTCCCCATTCAAATGCATGTAACAGTGAGAAACGCACTGTCTTGGCGAAAGAAAGCGTTTTTGTACAACTTCATATGAATAGCTGTAACTTTTGATAGAAGACTCGGATACACATGTTTATGGCTTTATCTTATAGAGCTCAAGGTTCCCGTGCTGGGAAAACAGGTTTTGCAGCTGTTTGAGCTAAGATTTCCAAGTTATTCACATAATGAAAACCTATACTTTGTTTCGGTCGAGTTCCCCATTCAAATGCATGTAACAGTGAGAAACGCACTGTCTTGGCGAAAGAAAGCGTTTTTGTACAACTTCATATAAATAGCTGTAACTTTTGATAGAAGACTCGGATACACATGTTTATGGCTTTATCTTATAGAACTCAAGGTTCCCGTGCTGGGAAAACAGGTTTTGCAGCTGTTTGAGCTAAGATTTCCAAGTTATTCACATAATGAAAACCTATACTTTGTTTCGGTGGAGTTCCCCATTCAAATGAATGTAACAGTGAGAAACACACTGTCTTGGCGAAAGAAAGCGTTTTTGTACAACTTCATATAAATAGCTGTAACTTTTGATAGAAGACTCAGACAAACATGTTTATGGCTTTATCTTATAGAACTCAAGGTCTCCGTGCTGGGAAAACAGGTTTTGCAGCTGTTTGAGCTAAGATTTCCAAGTTATTCACATAATGAAAACCTATACTTTGTTTCGGTGGAGTTCCCCATTCAAATGCATGTAACAGTGAGAAACGCACTGTCTTGGCGAAAGAAAGCTATTTTGTACAACTTCATTTAAATAGCTGTAACTTTTGATAGAAGACTCGGATACACATGTTTATGGCTTTATCTTATAGAACTCAAGGTCTCCGTGCTGGGAAAACAGGTTTTGCAGCTGTTTGAGCTAAGATTTCCAAGTTATTCACATAATGAAAACCTATACTTTGTTTCGGTCGAGTTCCCCATTCAAATGCATGTAACAGTGAGAAACGCACTGTCTTGGCGAAAGAAAGCGTTTTTGTACAACTTCATATAAATAGCTGTAACTTTTGATAGAAGACTCGGATACACATGTTTATGGCTTTATCTTATAGAGCTCAAGGTTCCCGTGCTGGGAGAACAGGTTTTGTAGCTGTTTGAGCTAAGATTTCCAAGTTATTCACATAATGAAAACCTATACTTTGTTTCGGTCGAGTTCCCCATTCAGATGCATGTAACAGTGAGAAACGCACTGTCTTGGCGAAAGAAAGCTATTTTGTACAACTTCATATAAATAGCTGTAACTTTTGATAGAAGACTCAGACAAACATGTTTATGGCTTTATCTTATAGAACTCAAGGTTCCCGTGCTGGGAAAACAGGTTTTGCAGCTGTTTGAGCTAAGATTTCCAAGTTATTCACATAATGAAAACCTATACTTTGTTTCGGTCGAGTTCCCCATTCAAATGCATGTAACAGTGAGAAACGCACTGTCTTGGCGAAAGAAAGCGTTTTTGTACAACTTCATTTAAATAGCTGTAACTTTTGATAGAAGACTCGGATACACATGTTTATGGCTTTATCTTATAGAACTCAAGGTCTCCGTGCTGGGCAAACAGGTTTTGCAGCTGTTTGAGCTAAGATTTCCAAGTTATTCACATAATGAAAACCTATACTTTGTTTCGGTCGAGTTCCCCATTCAAATGCATGTAACAATGAGAAACGCACTGTCTTGGCGAAAGAAAGCGTTTTTGTACAACTTCATATGAATAGCTGTAACTTTTGATAGAAGACTCGGATACACATGTTTATGGCTTTATCTTATAGAGCTCAAGGTTCCCGTGCTGGGAAAACAGGTTTTGCAGCTGTTTGAGCTAAGATTTCCAAGTTATTCACATAATGAAAACCTATACTTTGTTTCGGTCGAGTTCCCCATTCAAATGCATGTAACAGTGAGAAACGCACTGTCTTGGCGAAAGAAAGCGTTTTTGTACAACTTCATATAAATAGCTGTAACTTTTGATAGAAGACTCGGATACACATGTTTATGGCTTTATCTTATAGAGCTCAAGGTTCCCGTGCTGGGAGAACAGGTTTTGTAGCTGTTTGAGCTAAGATTTCCAAGTTATTCACATAATGAAAACCTATACTTTGTTTCGGTCGAGTTCCCCATTCAGATGCATGTAACAGTGAGAAACGCACTGTCTTGGCGAAAGAAAGCTATTTTGTACAACTTCATATAAATAGCTGTAACTTTTGATAGAAGACTCAGACAAACATGTTTATGGCTTTATCTTATAGAACTCAAGGTTCCCGTGCTGGGAAAACAGGTTTTGCAGCTGTTTGAGCTAAGATTTCCAAGTTATTCACATAATGAAAACCTATACTTTGTTTCGGTCGAGTTCCCCATTCAAATGCATGTAACAGTGAGAAACGCACTGTCTTGGCGAAAGAAAGCGTTTTTGTACAACTTCATTTAAATAGCTGTAACTTTTGATAGAAGACTCGGATACACATGTTTATGGCTTTATCTTATAGAACTCAAGGTCTCCGTGCTGGGCAAACAGGTTTTGCAGCTGTTTGAGCTAAGATTTCCAAGTTATTCACATAATGAAAACCTATACTTTGTTTCGGTCGAGTTCCCCATTCAAATGCATGTAACAATGAGAAACGCACTGTCTTGGCGAAAGAAAGCGTTTTTGTACAACTTCATATGAATAGCTGTAACTTTTGATAGAAGACTCGGATACACATGTTTATGGCTTTATCTTATAGAGCTCAAGGTTCCCGTGCTGGGAAAACAGGTTTTGCAGCTGTTTGAGCTAAGATTTCCAAGTTATTCACATAATGAAAACCTATACTTTGTTTCGGTCGAGTTCCCCATTCAAATGCATGTAACAGTGAGAAACGCACTGTCTTGGCGAAAGAAAGCGTTTTTGTACAACTTCATATAAATAGCTGTAACTTTTGATAGAAGACTCAGACAAACATGTTTATGGCTTTATCTTATAGAACTCAAGGTCTCCGTGCTGGGAAAACAGGTTTTGCAGCTGTTTGAGCTAAGATTTCCAAGTTATTCACATAATGAAAACCTATACTTTGTTTCGGTCGAGTTCCCCATTCAAATGCATGTAACAGTGAGAAACGCACTGTCTTGGCGAAAGAAAGCGTTTTTGTACAACTTCATATAAATAGCTGTAACTTTTGATAGAAGACTCGGATACACATGTTTATGGCTTTATCTTATAGAACTCAAGGTTCCCGTGCTGGGAAAACAGGTTTTGCAGCTGTTTGAGCTAAGATTTCCAAGTTATTCACATAATGAAAACCTATACTTTGTTTCAGTCGACTTCCCCATTCAAATGCATGTAACAGTGAGAAACGCACTGTCTTGGCGAAAGAAAGCGTTTTTGTACAACTTCATATAAATAGCTGTAACTTTTGATAGAAGACTCGGATACACATGTTTATGGCTTTATCTTATAGAACTCAAGGTTCCCGTGCTGGGAAACCAGGTTTTGCAGCTGTTTGAGCTAAGATTTCCAAGTTATTCACATAATGAAAACCTATACTTTGTTTCGGTGGAGTTCCCCATTCAAATGAATGTAACAGTGAGAAACGCACTGTCTTGGCGAAAGAAAGCGTTTTTGTACAACTTCATTTAAATAGCTGTAACTTTTGATAGAAGACTCGGATACACATGTTTATGGCTTTATCTTATAGAACTCAAGGTCTCCGTGCTGGGCAAACAGGTTTTGCAGCTGTTTGAGCTAAGATTTCCAAGTTATTCACATAATGAAAACCTATACTTTGTTTCGGTCGAGTTCCCCATTCAAATGCATGTAACAATGAGAAACGCACTGTCTTGGCGAAAGAAAGCGTTTTTGTACAACTTCATATAAATAGCTGTAACTTTTGATAGAAGACTCAGACAAACATGTTTATGGCTTTATCTTATAGAACTCAAGGTCTCCGTGCTGGGAAAACAGGTTTTGCAGCTGTTTGAGCTAAGATTTCCAAGTTATTCACATAATGAAAACCTATACTTTGTTTCGGTCGAGTTCCCCATTCAAATGCATGTAACAATGAGAAACGCACTGTCTTGGCGAAAGAAAGCGTTTTTGTACAACTTCATATAAATAGCTGTAACTTTTGATAGAAGACTCGGATACACATGTTTATGGCTTTATCTTATAGAACTCAAGGTTCCCGTGCTGGGAAAACAGGTTTTGCAGCTGTTTGAGCTAAGATTTCCAAGTTATTCACATAATGAAAACCTATACTTTGTTTCGGTGGAGTTCCCCATTCAAATGAATGTAACAGTGAGAAACGCACTGTCTTGGCGAAAGAAAGCGTTTTTGTACAACTTCATATAAATAGCTGTAACTTTTGATAGAAGACTCAGACAAACATGTTTATGGCTTTATCTTATAGAACTCAGGTCTCCGTGCTGGGAAAACAGGTTTTGCAGCTGTTTGAGCTAAGATTTCCAAGTTATTCACATAATGAAAACCTATACTTTGTTTCGGTGGAGTTCCCCATTCAAATGCATGTAACAGTGAGAAACGCACTGTCTTGGCGAAAGAAAGCGTTTTTGTACAACTTCATATGAATAGCTGTAACTTTTGATAGAAGACTCGGATACACATGTTTATGGCTTTATCTTATAGAGCTCAAGGTTCCCGTGCTGGGAAAACAGGTTTTGCAGCTGTTTGAGCTAAGATTTCCAAGTTATTCACATAATGAAAACCTATACTTTGTTTCGGTCGAGTTCCCCATTCAAATGCATGTAACAGTGAGAAACGCACTGTCTTGGCGAAAGAAAGCGTTTTTGTACAACTTCATATGAATAGCTGTAACTTTTGATAGAAGACTCGGATACACATGTTTATGGCTTTATCTTATAGAGCTCAAGGTTCCCGTGCTGGGAAAACAGGTTTTGCAGCTGTTTGAGCTAAGATTTCCAAGTTATTCACATAATGAAAACCTATACTTTGTTTCGGTCGAGTTCCCCATTCAAATGCTTGTAACAGTGAGAAACGCACTGTCTTGGCGAAAGAAAGCGTTTTTGTACAACTTCATTTAAATAGCTGTAACTTTTGATAGAAGACTCGGATACACATGTTTATGGCTTTATCTTATAGAACTCAAGGTCTCCGTGCTGGGCAAACAGGTTTTGCAGCTGTTTGAGCTAAGATTTCCAAGTTATTCACATAATGAAAACCTATACTTTGTTTCGGTCGAGTTCCCCATTCAAATGCATGTAACAATGAGAAACGCACTGTCTTGGCGAAAGAAAGCGTTTTTGTACAACTTCATATAAATAGCTGTAACTTTTGATAGAAGACTCAGACAAACATGTTTATGGCTTTATCTTATAGAACTCAAGGTCTCCGTGCTGGGAAAACAGGTTTTGCAGCTGTTTGAGCTAAGATTTCCAAGTTATTCACATAATGAAAACCTATACTTTGTTTCGGTCGAGTTCCCCATTCAAATGCATGTAACAATGAGAAACGCACTGTCTTGGCGAAAGAAAGCGTTTTTGTACAACTTCATATAAATAGCTGTAACTTTTGATAGAAGACTCGGATACACATGTTTATGGCTTTATCTTATAGAACTCAAGGTTCCCGTGCTGGGAAAACAGGTTTTGCAGCTGTTTGAGCTAAGATTTCCAAGTTATTCACATAATGAAAACCTATACTTTGTTTCGGTGGAGTTCCCCATTCAAATGAATGTAACAGTGAGAAACGCACTGTCTTGGCGAAAGAAAGCGTTTTTGTACAACTTCATATAAATAGCTGTAACTTTTGATAGAAGACTCAGACAAACATGTTTATGGCTTTATCTTATAGAACTCAGGTCTCCGTGCTGGGAAAACAGGTTTTGCAGCTGTTTGAGCTAAGATTTCCAAGTTATTCACATAATGAAAACCTATACTTTGTTTCGGTGGAGTTCCCCATTCAAATGCATGTAACAGTGAGAAACGCACTGTCTTGGCGAAAGAAAGCGTTTTTGTACAACTTCATATGAATAGCTGTAACTTTTGATAGAAGACTCGGATACACATGTTTATGGCTTTATCTTATAGAGCTCAAGGTTCCCGTGCTGGGAAAACAGGTTTTGCAGCTGTTTGAGCTAAGATTTCCAAGTTATTCACATAATGAAAACCTATACTTTGTTTCGGTCGAGTTCCCCATTCAAATGCATGTAACAGTGAGAAACGCACTGTCTTGGCGAAAGAAAGCGTTTTTGTACAACTTCATATGAATAGCTGTAACTTTTGATAGAAGACTCGGATACACATGTTTATGGCTTTATCTTATAGAGCTCAAGGTTCCCGTGCTGGGAAAACAGGTTTTGCAGCTGTTTGAGCTAAGATTTCCAAGTTATTCACATAATGAAAACCTATACTTTGTTTCGGTCGAGTTCCCCATTCAAATGCTTGTAACAGTGAGAAACGCACTGTCTTGGCGAAAGAAAGCGTTTTTGTACAACTTCATTTAAATAGCTGTAACTTTTGATAGAAGACTCGGATACACATGTTTATGGCTTTATCTTATAGAACTCAAGGTCTCCGTGCTGGGCAAACAGGTTTTGCAGCTGTTTGAGCTAAGATTTCCAAGTTATTCACATAATGAAAACCTATACTTTGTTTCGGTCGAGTTCCCCATTCAAATGCATGTAACAATGAGAAACGCACTGTCTTGGCGAAAGAAAGCGTTTTTGTACAACTTCATATAAATAGCTGTAACTTTTGATAGAAGACTCAGACAAACATGTTTATGGCTTTATCTTATAGAACTCAAGGTCTCCGTGCTGGGAAAACAGGTTTTGCAGCTGTTTGAGCTAAGATTTCCAAGTTATTCACATAATGAAAACCTATACTTTGTTTCGGTCGAGTTCCCCATTCAAATGCATGTAACAGTGAGAAACGCACTGTCTTGGCGAAAGAAAGCGTTTTTGTACAACTTCATATGAATAGCTGTAACTTTTGATAGAAGACTCGGATACACATGTTTATGGCTTTATCTTATAGAGCTCAAGGTTCCCGTGCTGGGAAAACAGGTTTTGCAGCTGTTTGAGCTAAGATTTCCAAGTTATTCACATAATGAAAACCTATACTTTGTTTCGGTCGAGTTCCCCATTCAAATGCATGTAACAGTGAGAAACGCACTGTCTTGGCGAAAGAAAGCGTTTTTGTACAACTTCATATAAATAGCTGTAACTTTTGATAGAAGACTCAGACAAACATGTTTATGGCTTTATCTTATAGAACTCAAGGTTCCCGTGCTGGGAAAACAGGTTTTGCAGCTGTTTGAGCTAAGATTTCCAAGTTATTCACATAATGAAAACCTATACTTTGTTTCGGTCGAGTTCCCCATTCAAATGCATGTAACAGTGAGAAACGCACTGTCTTGGCGAAAGAAAGCGTTTTTGTACAACTTCATTTAAATAGCTGTAACTTTTGATAGAAGACTCGGATACACATGTTTATGGCTTTATCTTATAGAACTCAAGGTCTCCGTGCTGGGCAAACAGGTTTTGCAGCTGTTTGAGCTAAGATTTCCAAGTTATTCACATAATGAAAACCTATACTTTGTTTCGGTCGAGTTCCCCATTCAAATGCATGTAACAATGAGAAACGCACTGTCTTGGCGAAAGAAAGCGTTTTTGTACAACTTCATATAAATAGCTGTAACTTTTGATAGAAGACTCAGACAAACATGTTTATGGCTTTATCTTATAGAACTCAAGGTCTCCGTGCTGGGAAAACAGGTTTTGCAGCTGTTTGAGCTAAGATTTCCAAGTTATTCACATAATGAAAACCTATACTTTGTTTCGGTCGAGTTCCCCATTCAAATGCATGTAACAGTGAGAAACGCACTGTCTTGGCGAAAGAAAGCGTTTTTGTACAACTTCATATGAATAGCTGTAACTTTTGATAGAAGACTCGGATACACATGTTTATGGCTTTATCTTATAGAGCTCAAGGTTCCCGTGCTGGGAAAACAGGTTTTGCAGCTGTTTGAGCTAAGATTTCCAAGTTATTCACATAATGAAAACCTATACTTTGTTTCGGTCGAGTTCCCCATTCAAATGCATGTAACAGTGAGAAACGCACTGTCTTGGCGAAAGAAAGCGTTTTTGTACAACTTCATATAAATAGCTGTAACTTTTGATAGAAGACTCAGACAAACATGTTTATGGCTTTATCTTATAGAACTCAAGGTTCTCGTGCTGGGAAAACAGGTTTTGCAGCTGTTTGAGCTACGATTTCCAAGTTATTCACATAATGAAAACCTATACTTTGTTTCGGTCGAGTTCCCCATTCAAATGCATGTAACAGTGAGAAACGCACTGTGTTGGCGAAAGAAAGCTATTTTGTACAACTTCATTTAAATAGCTGTAACTTTTGATAGAAGACTCGGATACACATGTTTATGGCTTTATCTTATAGAACTCAAGGTTCCCGTGCTGGGAAACCAGGTTTTGCAGCTGTTTGAGCTAAGATTTCCAAGTTATTCACATAATGAAAACCTATACTTTGTTTCGGTCGAGTTCCCCATTCAAATGCATGTAACAGTGAGAAACGCACTGTCTTGGCGAAAGAAAGCGTTTTTGTACAACTTCATATAAATAGCTGTAACTTTTGATAGAAGACTCAGACAAACATGTTTATGGCTTTATCTTATAGAACTCAAGGTCTCCGTGCTGGGAAAACAGGTTTTACAGCTGTTTGAGCTAAGATTTCCAAGTTATTCACATAATGAAAACCTATACTTTGTTTCGGTCGAGTTCCCCATTCAAATGCATGTAACAGTGAGAAACGCACTGTCTTGGCGAAAGAAAGCGTTTTTGTACAACTTCATATGAATAGCTGTAACTTTTGATAGAAGACTCGGATACACATGTTTATGGCTTTATCTTATAGAGCTCAAGGTTCCCGTGCTGGGAAAACAGGTTTTGCAGCTGTTTGAGCTAAGATTTCCAAGTTATTCACATAATGAAAATCTATACTTTGTTTCGGTCGAGTTCCCCATTCAAATGCATGTAACAGTGAGAAACGCACTGTCTTGGCGAAAGAAAGCGTTTTTGTACAACTTCATATAAATAGCTGTAACTTTTGATAGAAGACTCAGACAAACATGTTTATGGCTTTATCTTATAGAACTCAAGGTTCCCGTGCTGGGAAAACAGGTTTTGCAGCTGTTTGAGCTAAGATTTCCAAGTTATTCACATAATGAAAACCTATACTTTGTTTCGGTCGAGTTCCCCATTCAAATGCATGTAACAGTGAGAAACGCACTGTCTTGGCGAAAGAAAGCGTTTTTGTACAACTTCATATGAATAGCTGTAACTTTTGATAGAAGACTCGGATACACATGTTTATGGCTTTATCTTATAGAGCTCAAGGTTCCCGTGCTGGGAAAACAGGTTTTGCAGCTGTTTGAGCTAAGATTTCCAAGTTATTCACATAATGAAAACCTATACTTTGTTTCGGTCGAGTTCCCCATTCAAATGCATGTAACAGTGAGAAACGCACTGTCTTGGCGAAAGAAAGCGTTTTTGTACAACTTCATATAAATAGCTGTAACTTTTGATAGAAGACTCAGACAAACATGTTTATGGCTTTATCTTATAGAACTCAAGGTTCCCGTGCTGGGAAAACAGGTTTTGCAGCTGTTTGAGCTACGATTTCCAAGTTATTCACATAATGAAAACCTATACTTTGTTTCGGTCGAGTTCCCCATTCAAATGCATGTAACAGTGAGAAACGCACTGTGTTGGCGAAAGAAAGCTATTTTGTACAACTTCATTTAAATAGCTGTAACTTTTGATAGAAGACTCGGATACACATGTTTATGGCTTTATCTTATAGAACTCAAGGTTCCCGTGCTGGGAAACCAGGTTTTGCAGCTGTTTGAGCTAAGATTTCCAAGTTATTCACATAATGAAAACCTATACTTTGTTTCGGTCGAGTTCCCCATTCAAATGCATGTAACAGTGAGAAACGCACTGTCTTGGCGAAAGAAAGCGTTTTTGTACAACTTCATATAAATAGCTGTAACTTTTGATAGAAGACTCAGACAAACATGTTTATGGCTTTATCTTATAGAACTCAAGGTCTCCGTGCTGGGAAAACAGGTTTTACAGCTGTTTGAGCTAAGATTTCCAAGTTATTCACATAATGAAAACCTATACTTTGTTTCGGTCGAGTTCCCCATTCAAATGCATGTAACAGTGAGAAACGCACTGTCTTGGCGAAAGAAAGCGTTTTTGTACAACTTCATATGAATAGCTGTAACTTTTGATAGAAGACTCGGATACACATGTTTATGGCTTTATCTTATAGAGCTCAAGGTTCCCGTGCTGGGAAAACAGGTTTTGCAGCTGTTTGAGCTAAGATTTCCAAGTTATTCACATAATGAAAATCTATACTTTGTTTCGGTCGAGTTCCCCATTCAAATGCATGTAACAGTGAGAAACGCACTGTCTTGGCGAAAGAAAGCGTTTTTGTACAACTTCATATAAATAGCTGTAACTTTTGATAGAAGACTCAGACAAACATGTTTATGGCTTTATCTTATAGAACTCAAGGTTCCCGTGCTGGGAAAACAGGTTTTGCAGCTGTTTGAGCTAAGATTTCCAAGTTATTCACATAATGAAAACCTATACTTTGTTTCGGTCGAGTTCCCCATTCAAATGCATGTAACAGTGAGAAACGCACTGTCTTGGCGAAAGAAAGCGTTTTTGTACAACTTCATATGAATAGCTGTAACTTTTGATAGAAGACTCGGATACACATGTTTATGGCTTTATCTTATAGAGCTCAAGGTTCCCGTGCTGGGAAAACAGGTTTTGCAGCTGTTTGAGCTAAGATTTCCAAGTTATTCACATAATGAAAACCTATACTTTGTTTCGGTCGAGTTCCCCATTCAAATGCATGTAACAGTGAGAAACGCACTGTCTTGGCGAAAGAAAACGTTTTTGTACAACTTCATATAAATAGCTGTAACTTTTGATAGAAGACTCAGACAAACATGTTTATGGCTTTATCTTATAGAACTCAAGGTTCCCGTGCTGGGAAAACAGGTTTTGCAGCTGTTTGAGCTAAGATTTCCAAGTTATTCACATAATGAAAACCTATACTTTGTTTCGGTCGAGTTCCCCATTCAAATGCATGTAACAGTGAGAAACGCACTGTCTTGGCGAAAGAAAGCGTTTTTGTACAACTTCATTTAAATAGCTGTAACTTTTGATAGAAGACTCGGATACACATGTTTATGGCTTTATCTTATAGAACTCAAGGTCTCCGTGCTGGGCAAACAGGTTTTGCAGCTGTTTGAGCTAAGATTTCCAAGTTATTCACATAATGAAAACCTATACTTTGTTTCGGTCGAGTTCCCCATTCAAATGCATGTAACAATGAGAAACGCACTGTCTTGGCGAAAGAAAGCGTTTTTGTACAACTTCATATAAATAGCTGTAACTTTTGATAGAAGACTCAGACAAACATGTTTATGGCTTTATCTTATAGAACTCAAGGTCTCCGTGCTGGGAAAACAGGTTTTGCAGCTGTTTGAGCTAAGATTTCCAAGTTATTCACATAATGAAAACCTATACTTTGTTTCGGTCGAGTTCCCCATTCAAATGCATGTAACAGTGAGAAACGCACTGTCTTGGCGAAAGAAAGCGTTTTTGTACAACTTCATATAAATAGCTGTAACTTTTGATAGAAGACTCAGACAAACATGTTTATGGCTTTATCTTATAGAACTCAAGGTCTCCGTGCTGGGAAAACAGGTTTTGCAGCTGTTTGAGCTAAGATTTCCAAGTTATTCACATAATGAAAACCTATACTTTGTTTCGGTCGAGTTCCCCATTCAAATGCATGTAACAGTGAGAAACGCACTGTCTTGGCGAAAGAAAGCGTTTTTGTACAACTTCATATGAATAGCTGTAACTTTTGATAGAAGACTCGGATACACATCTTTATGGCTTTATCTTATAGAGCTCAAGGTTCCCGTGCTGGGAAAACAGGTTTTGCAGCTGTTTGAGCTAAGATTTCCAAGTTATTCACATAATGAAAACCTATACTTTGTTTCGGTCGAGTTCCCCATTCAAATGCATGTAACAGTGAGAAACGCACTGTCTTGGCGAAAGAAAGCGTTTTTGTACAACTTCATATGAATAGCTGTAACTTTTGATAGAAGACTCGGATACACATGTTTATGGCTTTATCTTATAGAGCTCAAGGTTCCCGTGCTGGGAAAACAGGTTTTGCAGCTGTTTGAGCTAAGATTTCCAAGTTATTCACATAATGAAAACCTATACTTTGTTTCGGTCGAGTTCCCCATTCAAATGCATGTAACAGTGAGAAACGCACTGTCTTGGCGAAAGAAAACGTTTTTGTACAACTTCATATAAATAGCTGTAACTTTTGATAGAAGACTCAGACAAACATGTTTATGGCTTTATCTTATAGAACTCAAGGTTCCCGTGCTGGGAAAACAGGTTTTGCAGCTGTTTGAGCTAAGATTTCCAAGTTATTCACATAATGAAAACCTATACTTTGTTTCGGTCGAGTTCCCCATTCAAATGCATGTAACAGTGAGAAACGCACTGTCTTGGCGAAAGAAAGCGTTTTTGTACAACTTCATTTAAATAGCTGTAACTTTTGATAGAAGACTCGGATACACATGTTTATGGCTTTATCTTATAGAACTCAAGGTCTCCGTGCTGGGCAAACAGGTTTTGCAGCTGTTTGAGCTAAGATTTCCAAGTTATTCACATAATGAAAACCTATACTTTGTTTCGGTCGAGTTCCCCATTCAAATGCATGTAACAGTGAGAAACGCACTGTCTTGGCGAAAGAAAGCGTTTTTGTACAACTTCATTTAAATAGCTGTAACTTTTGATAGAAGACTCGGATACACATGTTTATGGCTTTATCTTATAGAACTCAAGGTCTCCGTGCTGGGCAAACAGGTTTTGCAGCTGTTTGAGCTAAGATTTCCAAGTTATTCACATAATGAAAACCTATACTTTGTTTCGGTCGAGTTCCCCATTCAAATGCATGTAACAATGAGAAACGCACTGTCTTGGCGAAAGAAAGCGTTTTTGTACAACTTCATATAAATAGCTGTAACTTTTGATAGAAGACTCAGACAAACATGTTTATGGCTTTATCTTATAGAACTCAAGGTCTCCGTGCTGGGAAAACAGGTTTTGCAGCTGTTTGAGCTAAGATTTCCAAGTTATTCACATAATGAAAACCTATACTTTGTTTCGGTCGAGTTCCCCATTCAAATGCATGTAACAGTGAGAAACGCACTGTCTTGGCGAAAGAAAGCGTTTTTGTACAACTTCATATAAATAGCTGTAACTTTTGATAGAAGACTCAGACAAACATGTTTATGGCTTTATCTTATAGAACTCAAGGTCTCCGTGCTGGGAAAACAGGTTTTGCAGCTGTTTGAGCTAAGATTTCCAAGTTATTCACATAATGAAAACCTATACTTTGTTTCGGTCGAGTTCCCCATTCAAATGCATGTAACAGTGAGAAACGCACTGTCTTGGCGAAAGAAAGCGTTTTTGTACAACTTCATATGAATAGCTGTAACTTTTGATAGAAGACTCGGATACACATCTTTATGGCTTTATCTTATAGAGCTCAAGGTTCCCGTGCTGGGAAAACAGGTTTTGCAGCTGTTTGAGCTAAGATTTCCAAGTTATTCACATAATGAAAACCTATACTTTGTTTCGGTCGAGTTCCCCATTCAAATGCATGTAACAGTGAGAAACGCACTGTCTTGGCGAAAGAAAGCGTTTTTGTACAACTTCATATGAATAGCTGTAACTTTTGATAGAAGACTCGGATACACATGTTTATGGCTTTATCTTATAGAGCTCAAGGTTCCCGTGCTGGGAAAACAGGTTTTGCAGCTGTTTGAGCTAAGATTTCCAAGTTATTCACATAATGAAAACCTATACTTTGTTTCGGTCGAGTTCCCCATTCAAATGCATGTAACAGTGAGAAACGCACTGTCTTGGCGAAAGAAAACGTTTTTGTACAACTTCATATAAATAGCTGTAACTTTTGATAGAAGACTCAGACAAACATGTTTATGGCTTTATCTTATAGAACTCAAGGTTCCCGTGCTGGGAAAACAGGTTTTGCAGCTGTTTGAGCTAAGATTTCCAAGTTATTCACATAATGAAAACCTATACTTTGTTTCGGTCGAGTTCCCCATTCAAATGCATGTAACAGTGAGAAACGCACTGTCTTGGCGAAAGAAAGCGTTTTTGTACAACTTCATTTAAATAGCTGTAACTTTTGATAGAAGACTCGGATACACATGTTTATGGCTTTATCTTATAGAACTCAAGGTCTCCGTGCTGGGCAAACAGGTTTTGCAGCTGTTTGAGCTAAGATTTCCAAGTTATTCACATAATGAAAACCTATACTTTGTTTCGGTCGAGTTCCCCATTCAAATGCATGTAACAATGAGAAACGCACTGTCTTGGCGAAAGAAAGCGTTTTTGTACAACTTCATATAAATAGCTGTAACTTTTGATAGAAGACTCAGACAAACATGTTTATGGCTTTATCTTATAGAACTCAAGGTCTCCGTGCTGGGAAAACAGGTTTTGCAGCTGTTTGAGCTAAGATTTCCAAGTTATTCACATAATGAAAACCTATACTTTGTTTCGGTCGAGTTCCCCATTCAAATGCATGTAACAGTGAGAAACGCACTGTCTTGGCGAAAGAAAGCGTTTTTGTACAACTTCATATGAATAGCTGTAACTTTTGATAGAAGACTCGGATACACATGTTTATGGCTTTATCTTATAGAGCTCAAGGTTCCCGTGCTGGGAAAACAGGTTTTGCAGCTGTTTGAGCTAAGATTTCCAAGTTATTCACATAATGAAAACCTATACTTTGTTTCGGTCGAGTTCCCCATTCAAATGCATGTAACAGTGAGAAACGCACTGTCTTGGCGAAAGAAAGCGTTTTTGTACAACTTCATATAAATAATTGATAGAAGACTCAGACAAACATTCCGGAACTCTGAACATTCCGGAACTCTGAACATTCCGGAACCTTTGTGCATTCCGGAACCTTGGTGCATTCCGGAACTCTGAACATTCCGGAACTCTGAACATTCCGGAATTCCGAACATTCCGGAACCTTGGTGCATTCCGGAACCTTGGTGCATTCCAGAATTCTGAACATTCCGGAACCTTGGTACATTCCGGAATTCCGAACATTCCGGAACCTTGGTGCATTCCGGAATTCTGAACATTCCGGAATTCAAAACATTCCGGAATTCCGAACATTCCGGAACCTTGGTGCATTCCGGAACTCTGAACATTCCGGAATTCCGAACATTCCGGAACCTTGGTGCATTCCGGAACCTTGGTGCATTCCGGAATTCCGAACATTCCGGAACGTTGGTGCATTCCGGAACTCTGAACATTCCGGAATTCCGAACATTCCGGAATTCCGAACATTCCGGAACCTTGGTGCATTCCGGAACCTTGGTGCATTCCGGAACTCTGAACATTCCGTAATTCCGAACATTCCGGAACCTTGGTGCATTCCGGAACCTTGGTGCATTCCGGAACTCTGAACATTCCGGAATTCCGAATATTCCGGAACCTTGGTGCATTCCGGAACTCTGAACATTCCGGAATTCCGAACATTCCGGAATTCCGAACATTCCGGAACCTTGGTGCATTCCGGAACTCTGAACATTCCGGAATTCCGAACATTCCGGAATTCCGAACATTCCGGAACCTTGGTGCATTCCGGAACTCTGAACATTCCGGAATTCCGAACATTCCGGAATTCCGAACATTCCGGAATTCCGAACATTCCGGAATTCCGAACATTCCGGAACCTTGGTGCATTCCGGAACTCTGAACATTCCGGAATTCCGAACATTCCGGAATTCCGAACATTCCGGAACCTTGGTGCATTCCGGAACTCTGAACATTCCGGAATTCCGAACATTCCGGAATTCCGAACATTCCGGAACCTTGGTGCATTCCGGAACTCTGAACATTCCGGAACTCTGAACATTCCGGAACTCTGAACATTCCGGAATTCCGAACATTCCGGAACCTTGGTGCATTCCGGAACTCTGAACATTCCGGAATTCCGAACATTCCGGAACCTTGGTGCATTCCGGAACCTTGGTGCATTCCGGAACTCTGAACATTCCGGAATTCCGAACATTCCGGAATTCCGAACATTCCGGAACCTTGGTGCATTGCGGAACCTTGGTGCATTCCGGAACTCTGAACATTCCGGAACTCTGAACATTCCGGAACTCTGATTTCCGGAATTCCGAACATTCCGGAACCTTGGTGCATTCCGGAACCTTGGTGCATTCCAGAATTCTGAACATTCCGGAACCTTGGTGCATTCCGGAATTCCGAACATTCCGGAACCTTGGTGCATTCCGGAACTCTGAACATTCCGGAACTCTGAACATTCCGGAATTCCGAACATTCCGGAACCTTGGTGCATTCCGGAACTCTGAACATTCCGGAATTCCGAACATTCCGGAACCTTGGTGCATTCCGGAACTCTGAACATTCCGGAACTCTGAACATTCCAGAACTCTGAACATTCCGGAATTCCGAACATTCCGGAACCTTAGTGCATTCCGGAACCTTGGTGCATTCCGGAATTCCGAACATTCCGGAACCTCTGTGCATTCCGGAACTCTGAACATTCCGGAACTCTGAACATTCCGGAACTCTGAACATTCCGGAATTCCGAACATTCCGGAACCTTGGTGCATTCCGGAACTCTGAACATTCCGGAACTCTGAACATTCCGGAATTCCGAACATTCCGGAACCTTGGTGCATTCCGGAACCTTGGTGCATTCCGGAATTCCGAACATTCCGGAACCTTGGTGCATTCCGGAACTCTGAACATTCCGGAATTCCGAACATTCCGCAATTCCGAACATTCCGGAACCTTGGTGCATTCCGGAACTCTGAACACTCCGGAATTCCGAACATTCCGGAACCTTGGTGCATTCCGGAACCTTGCTGCATTCCGGAACTCTGAACATTCCGGAATTCCGAACATTCCGGAACCTTGGTGCATTCCGGAACTCTGAACATTCCGGAATTCCGAACATTCCGGAACCTTGGTGCATTCCGGAACCTTGCTGCATTCCGGAACTCTGAACATTCCGGAACTCCGAACATTCCGGAACCTTGGTGTATTCCGGAACCTTGGTACATTCCGGAATTCCGAACATTCCGGAACCTTGGTGCATTCCGGAACTCTGAACATTCCGGAACCTTGGTACATTCCGGAATTCCGAACATTCCGGAACCTTGGTGCATTCCGGAACTGAACATTCCGGAACTCTGAACATTCCGGAACTCTGATTTCCGGAATTCCGAACATTCCGGAACCTTGGTGCATTCCGGAACCTTGGTGCATTCCAGAATTCTGAACATTCCGGAACCTTGGTGCATTCCGGAATTCCGAACATTCCGGAACCTTGGTGCATTCCGGAACTCTGAACATTCCGGAACTCTGAACATTCCGGAATTCCGAACATTCCGGAACCTTGGTGCATTCCGGAACTCTGAACACTCCGGAACTCTGAACATTCCGGAACTCTGATTTCCGGAATTCCGAACATTCCGGAACCTTGGTGCATTCCGGAACCTTGGTGCATTCCAGAATTCTGAACATTCCGGAACCTTGGTGCATTCCGGAATTCCGAACATTCCGGAACCTTGGTGCATTCCGGAACTCTGAACATTCCGGAACTCTGAACATTCCGGAACTCCGAACATTCCGGAACCTTGGTGTATTCCGGAACCTTGGTACATTCCGGAATTCCGAACATTCCGGAACCTTGGTGCATTCCGGAACTCTGAACATTCCGGAACCTTGGTACATTCCGGAATTCCGAACATTCCGGAACCTTGGTGCATTCCGGAACTGAACATTCCGGAACTCTGAACATTCCGGAACTCTGATTTCCGGAATTCCGAACATTCCGGAACCTTGGTGCATTCCGGAACCTTGGTGCATTCCAGAATTCTGAACATTCCGGAACCTTGGTGCATTCCGGAATTCCGAACATTCCGGAACCTTGGTGCATTCCGGAACTCTGAACATTCCGGAACTCTGAACATTCCGGAATTCCGAACATTCCGGAACCTTGGTGCATTCCGGAACCTTGCTGCATTCCGGAACTCTGAACATTCCGGAATTCCGAACATTCCGGAACCTTGGTGCATTCCGGAACTCTGAACATTCCGGAACTCTGAACATTCCAGAACTCTGAACATTCCGGAATTCCGAACATTCCGGAACCTTAGTGCATTCCGGAACCTTGGTGCATTCCGGAATTCCGAACATTCCGGAACCTCTGTGCATTCCGGAACTCTGAACATTCCGGAACTCTGAACATTCCGGAACTCTGAACATTCCGGAATTCCGAACATTCCGGAACCTTAGTGCATTCCGGAACCTTGGTGCATTCCGGAATTCCGAACATTCCGGAACCTTGGTGCATTCCGGAACTCTGAACATTCCGGAATTCCGAACATTCCGCAATTCCGAACATTCCGGAACCTTGGTGCATTCCGGAACTCTGAACACTCCGGAATTCCGAACATTCCGGAACCTTGGTGCATTCCGGAACCTTGCTGCATTCCGGAACTCTGAACATTCCGGAATTCCGAACATTCCGGAACCTTGGTGCATTCCGGAACTCTGAACATTCCGGAATTCCGAACATTCCGGAACCTTGGTGCATTCCGGAACCTTGCTGCATTCCGGAACTCTGAACATTCCGGAACTCCGAACATTCCGGAACCTTGGTGTATTCCGGAACCTTGGTACATTCCGGAATTCCGAACATTCCGGAACCTTGGTGCATTCCGGAACTCTGAACATTCCGGAACCTTGGTACATTCCGGAATTCCGAACATTCCGGAACCTTGGTGCATTCCGGAACTGAACATTCCGGAACTCTGAACATTCCGGAACCTTGGTGCATTCCGGAACTCTGAATATTCCGGAACTCTGAACATTCCGGAATTCCGAACATTCCGGAACCTTGGTGCATTCCGGAACTCTGAACATTCCAGAATTCCGAACATTCCGGAACCTTGGTGCATTCCGGAACCTTGGTGCATTCCGGAACTCTGAACATTCCGGAACTCTGAACATTCCGGAATTCCGAACATTCCGGAACCTTGGTGCATTCCGGAACTCTGAACATTCCGGAACTCTGAACATTCCAGAACTCTGAACATTCCGGAATTCCGAACATTCCGGAACCTTAGTGCATTCCGGAACCTTTGTGCATTCCGGAATTCCGAACATTCCGGAACCTCTGTGCATTCCGGAACTCTGAACATTCCGGAACTCTGAACATTCCGGAACTCTGAACATTCCGGAATTCCGAACATTCCGGAACCTTAGTGCATTCCGGAACCTTGGTGCATTCCGGAATTCCGAACATTCCGGAACCTTGGTGCATTCCGGAACTCTGAACATTCCGGAATTCCGAACATTCCGCAATTCCGAACATTCCGGAACCTTGGTGCATTCCGGAACTCTGAACACTCCGGAATTCCGAACATTCCGGAACCTTGGTGCATTCCGGAACCTTGCTGCATTCCGGAACTCTGAACATTCCGGAATTCCGAACATTCCGGAACCTTGGTGCATTCCGGAACTCTGAACATTCCGGAATTCCGAACATTCCGGAACCTTGGTGCATTCCGGAACCTTGCTGCATTCCGGAACTCTGAACATTCCGGAACTCCGAACATTCCGGAACCTTGGTGTATTCCGGAACCTTGGTACATTCCGGAATTCCGAACATTCCGGAACCTTGGTGCATTCCGGAACTGAACATTCCGGAACTCTGAACATTCCGGAACCTTGGTGCATTCCGGAACTCTGAATATTCCGGAACTCTGAACATTCCGGAATTCCGAACATTCCGGAACCTTGGTGCATTCCGGAACTCTGAACATTCCGGAACCTTGGTACATTCCGGAATTCCGAACATTCCGGAACCTTGGTGCATTCCGGAACTGAACATTCCGGAACTCTGAACATTCCGGAACCTTGGTGCATTCCGGAACTCTGAATATTCCGGAACTCTGAACATTCCGGAATTCCGAACATTCCGGAACCTTGGTGCATTCCGGAACTCTGAACATTCCAGAATTCCGAACATTCCGGAACCTTGGTGCATTCCGGAACCTTGGTGCATTCCGGAACTCTGAACATTCCGGAATTCCGAACATTCCGGAACCTTGGTGCATTCCGGAACTCTGAACATTCCGGAACTCTGAACATTCCAGAACTCTGAACATTCCGGAATTCCGAACATTCCGGAACCTTAGTGCATTCCGGAACCTTGGTGCATTCCGGAATTCCGAACATTCCGGAACTCTGAACATTCCGGAACTCTGAACATTCCGGAACTCTGAACATTCCGGAATTCCGAACATTCCGGAACCTTAGTGCATTCCGGAACCTTGGTGCATTCCGGAATTCCGAACATTCCGGAACCTTGGTGCATTCCGGAACTCTGAACATTCCGGAATTCCGAACATTCCGCAATTCCGAACATTCCGGAACCTTGGTGCATTCCGGAACTCTGAACATTCCGGAACTCCGAACATTCCGGAACCTTGGTGTATTCCGGAACCTTGGTACATTCCGGAATTCCGAACATTCCGGAACCTTGGTGCATTCCGGAACTGAACATTCCGGAACTCTGAACATTCCGGAACCTTGGTGCATTCCGGAACTCTGAATATTCCGGAACTCTGAACATTCCGGAATTCCGAACATTCCGGAACCTTGGTGCATTCCGGAACTCTGAACATTCCAGAATTCCGAACATTCCGGAACCTTGGTGCATTCCGGAACCTTGGTGCATTCCGGAACTCTGAACATTCCGGAACTCTGAACATTCCGGAATTCCGAACATTCCGGAACCTTGGTGCATTCCGGAACTCTGAACATTCCGGAATTCCGAACATTCCGGAATTCCGAACATTCCGGAACCTTGGTGCATTCCGGAACTCTGAATATTCCGGAATTCTGAACATTCCGGAACTCTGAACATTCCGGAATTCCGAACATTCCGGAACCTTGGTGCATTCCGGAACTCTGAACATTCCGGAATTCAAAACATTCCGGAATTCCGAACATTCCGGAACCTTGGTGCATTCCGGAACTCTGAACATTCCAGAATTCCGAACATTCCGGAACCTTGGTGCATTCCGGAACCTTGGTGCATTCCGGAACTCTGAACATTCCGGAATTCCGAACATTCCGGAATTCCGAACATTCCGGAACCTTGGTGCATTCCGGAACTCTGAACATTCCGGAATTCCGAACATTCCGGAATTCCGAACATTCCGGAACCTTGCTGCATTCCGGAACTCTGAACATTCCGGAATTCCGAACATTCCGGAACCTTGGTGCATTCCGGAACTCTGAACATTCCGGAACTCTGAACATTCCGGAATTCCGAACATTCCGGAACCTTGGTGCATTCCGGAACTCTGAACATTCCGGAACTCTGAACATTCCAGAACTCTGAACATTCCGGAATTCCGAACATTCCGGAACCTTAGTGCATTCCGGAACCTTGGTGCATTCCGGAATTCCGAACATTCCGGAACCTCTGTGCATTCCGGAACTCTGAACATTCCGGAACTCTGAACATTCCGGAATTCCGAATATTCCGGAACCTTAGTGCATTCCGGAACCTTGGTGCATTCCGGAATTCCGAACATTCCGGAACCTTGGTGCATTCCGGAACTCTGAATATTCCGGAACCTTGGTACATTCCGGAATTCCGAACATTCCGGAACCTTGGTGCATTCCGGAACTGAACATTCCGGAACTCTGAACATTCCGGAACCTTGGTGCATTCCGGAACTCTGAATATTCCGGAACTCTGAACATTCCGGAATTCCGAACATTCCGGAACCTTGGTGCATTCCGGAACTCTGAACATTCCAGAATTCTGAACATTCCGGAACCTTGGTGCATTCCGGAACCTTGGTGCATTCCGGAACTCTGAACATTCCGGAACTCTGAACATTCCGGAATTCCGAACATTCCGGAACCTTGGTGCATTCCGGAAGTCTGAACATTCCGGAACTCTGAACATTCCAGAACTCTGAACATTCCGGAATTCCGAACATTCCGGAACCTTAGTGCATTCCGGAACCTTGGTGCATTCCGGAATTCCGAACATTCCGGAACCTCTGTGCATTCCGGAACTCTGAACATTCCGGAACTCTGAACATTCCGGAACTCTGAACATTCCGGAACTCTGAACATTCCGGAATTCCGAACATTCCGGAACCTTAGTGCATTCCGGAACCTTGGTGCATTCCGGAATTCCGAACATTCCGGAACCTTGGTGCATTCCGGAACTCTGAACATTCCGGAATTCCGAACATTCCGCAATTCCGAACATTCCGGAACCTTGGTGCATTCCGGAACTCTGAACACTCCGGAATTCCGAACATTCCGGAACCTTGGTGCATTCCGGAACCTTGCTGCATTCCGGAACTCTGAACATTCCGGAATTCCGAACATTCCGGAACCTTGGTGCATTCCGGAACCTTGCTGCATTCCGGAACTCTGAACATTCCGGAATTCCGAACATTCCGGAACCTTGGTGCATTCCGGAACCTTGCTGCATTCCGGAACTCTGAACATTCCGGAACTCCGAACATTCCGGAAACTCGGTGTATTCCGGAACCTTGGTACATTCCGGAATTCCGAACATTCCGGAACCTTGGTGCATTCCGGAACTCTGAACATTCCGGAACCTTGGTACATTCCGGAATTCCGAACATTCCGGAACCTTGGTGCATTCCGGAACTGAACATTCCGGAACTCTGAACATTCCGGAACCTTGGTGCATTCCGGAACTCTGAATATTCCGGAACTCTGAACATTCCGGAATTCCGAACATTCCGGAACCTTGGTGCATTCCGGAACTCTGAACATTCCAGAATTCCGAACATTCCGGAACCTTGGTGCATTCCGGAACCTTGGTGCATTCCGGAACTCTGAACATTCCGGAACTCTGAACATTCCGGAATTCCGAACATTCCGGAACCTTGGTGCATTCCGGAACTCTGAACATTCCGGAATTCCGAACATTCCGGAACCTTGGTGCATTCCGGAACTCTGAACATTCCGGAATTCCGAACATTCCGGAATTCCGAACATTCCGGAACCTTGGTGCATTCCGGAACTGAACATTCCGGAACTCTGAACATTCCGGAACCTTGGTGCATTCCGGAACTCTGAATATTCCGGAACTCTGAACATTCCGGAATTCCGAACATTCCGGAACCTTGGTGCATTCCGGAACTCTGAACATTCCAGAATTCAGAACATTCCGGAACCTTGGTGCATTCCGGAACCTTGGTGCATTCCGGAACTCTGAACATTCCGGAACTCTGAACATTCCGGAATTCCGAACATTCCGGAACCTTGGTGCATTCCGGAACTCTGAACATTCCGGAATTCCGAACATTCCGGAACCTTGGTGCATTCCGGAACTCTGAACATTCCGCAATTCCGAACATTCCGGAACCTTGGTGCATTCCGGAACTCTGAACACTCCGGAATTCCGAACATTCCGGAACCTTGGTGCATTCCGGAACCTTGCTGCATTCCGGAACTCTGAACATTCCGGAATTCCGAACATTCCGGAACCTTGGTGCATTCCGGAACTCTGAACATTCCAGAATTCCGAACATTCCGGAACCTTGGTGCATTCCGGAACCTTGCTGCATTCCGGAACTCTGAACATTCCGGAACTCCGAACATTCCGGAACCTTGGTGTATTCCGGAACCTTGGTACATTCCGGAATTCCGAACATTCCGGAACCTTGGTGCATTCCGGAACTCTGAACATTCCGGAACCTTGGTACATTCCGGAATTCCGAACATTCCGGAACCTTGGTGCATTCCGGAACTGAACATTCCGGAACTCTGAACATTCCGGAACTCTGATTTCCGGAATTCCGAACATTCCGGAACCTTGGTGCATTCCGGAACCTTGGTGCATTCCAGAATTCTGAACATTCCGGAACCTTGGTGCATTCCGGAATTTCGAACATTCCGGAACCTTGGTGCATTCCGGAACTCTGAACATTCCGGAACTCTGAACATTCCGGAATTCCGAACATTCCGGAACCTTGGTGCATTCCGGAACTCTGAATATTCCGGAATTCCGAACATTCCGGAACCTTGGTGCATTCCGGAACCTTGCTGCATTCCGGAACTCTGAACATTCCGGAACTCCGAACATTCCGGAACCTTGGTGTATTCCGGAACCTTGGTACATTCCGGAATTCCGAACATTCCGGAACCTTGGTGCATTCCGGAACTCTGAACATTCCGGAACCTTGGTACATTCCGGAATTCCGAACATTCCGGAACCTTGGTGCATTCCGGAACTGAACATTCCGGAACTCTGAACATTCCGGAACCTTGGTGCATTCCGGAACTCTGAATATTCCGGAACTCTGAACATTCCGGAATTCCGAACATTCCGGAACCTTGGTGCATTCCGGAACTCTGAACATTCCGGAACTCTGAACATTCCAGAACTCTGAACATTCCGGAATTCCGAACATTCCGGAACCTTAGTGCATTCCGGAACCTTGGTGCATTCCGGAATTCCGAACATTCCGGAACCTCTGTGCATTCCGGAACTCTGAACATTCCGGAATTCCGAACATTCCGGAATTCCGAACATTCCGGAACCTTAGTGCATTCCGGAACCTTGGTGCATTCCGGAATTCCGAACATTCCGGAACCTTGGTGCATTCCGGAACTCTGAACATTCCGGAATTCCGAACATTCCGCAATTCCGAACATTCCGGAACCTTGGTGCATTCCGGAACTCTGAACACTCCGGAATTCCGAACATTCCGGAACCTTGGTGCATTCCGGAACCTTGCTGCATTCCGGAACTCTGAACATTCCGGAATTCCGAACATTCCGGAACCTTGGTGCATTCCGGAACTCTGAACATTCCGGAATTCCGAACATTCCGGAACCTTGGTGCATTCCGGAACCTTGCTGCATTCCGGAACTCTGAACATTCCGGAATTCCGAACATTCCGGAACCTTGGTGCATTCCGGAACTCTGAACATTCCAGAATTCCGAACATTCCGGAACCTTGGTGCATTCCGGAACCTTGGTGCATTCCGGAACTCTGAACATTCCGGAACTCTGAACATTCCGGAATTCCGAACATTCCGGAACCTTGGTGCATTCCGGAACTCTGAACATTCCGGAATTCCGAACATTCCGGAATTCCGAACATTCCGGAACCTTGGTGCATTCCGGAACTCTGAATATTCCGGAATTCTGAACATTCCGGAACTCTGAACATTCCGGAATTCCGAACATTCCGGAACCTTGGTGCATTCCGGAACTCTGAACATTCCGGAATTCAAAACATTCCGGAATTCCGAACATTCCGGAACCTTGGTGCATTCCGGAACTCTGAACATTCCGGAATTCCGAACATTCCGGAATTCCGAACATTCCGGAACCTTGGTGCATTCCGGAACTCTGAACATTCCGGAATTCCGAACATTCCGGAATTCCGAACATTCCGGAACCTTGCTGCATTCCGGAACTCTGAACATTCCGGAATTCCGAACATTCCGGAACCTTGGTGCATTCCGGAACTCTGAACATTCCGGAACTCTGAACATTCCGGAATTCCGAACATTCCGGAACCTTGGTGCATTCCAGAATTCTGAACATTCCGGAACCTTGGTGCATTCCGGAATTCCGAACATTCCGGAACCTTGGTGCATTCCGGAACTCTGAACATTCCGGAACTCTGAACATTCCGGAATTCCGAACATTCCGGAACCTTGGTGCATTCCGGAACTCTGAATATTCCGGAATTCCGAACATTCCGGAACCTTGGTGCATTCCGGAACCTTGCTGCATTCCGGAACTCTGAACATTCCGGAACTCCGAACATTCCGGAACCTTGGTGTATTCCGGAACCTTGGTACATTCCGGAATTCCGAACATTCCGGAACCTTGGTGCATTCCGGAACTCTGAACATTCCGGAACCTTGGTACATTCCGGAATTCCGAACATTCCGGAACCTTGGTGCATTCCGGAACTGAACATTCCGGAACTCTGAACATTCCGGAACCTTGGTGCATTCCGGAACTCTGAATATTCCGGAACTCTGAACATTCCGGAATTCCGAACATTCCGGAACCTTGGTGCATTCCGGAACTCTGAACATTCCGGAACTCTGAACATTCCAGAACTCTGAACATTCCGGAATTCCGAACATTCCGGAACCTTAGTGCATTCCGGAACCTTGGTGCATTCCGGAATTCCGAACATTCCGGAACCTCTGTGCATTCCGGAACTCTGAACATTCCGGAATTCCGAACATTCCGGAATTCCGAACATTCCGGAACCTTAGTGCATTCCGGAACTCTGAACACTCCGGAATTCCGAACATTCCGGAACCTTGGTGCATTCCGGAACTCTGAACATTCCGGAATTCCGAACATTCCGCAATTCCGAACATTCCGGAACCTTGGTGCATTCCGGAACTCTGAACACTCCGGAATTCCGAACATTCCGGAACCTTGGTGCATTCCGGAACCTTGCTGCATTCCGGAACTCTGAACATTCCGGAATTCCGAACATTCCGGAACCTTGGTGCATTCCGGAACTCTGAACATTCCGGAATTCCGAACATTCCGGAACCTTGGTGCATTCCGGAACCTTGCTGCATTCCGGAACTCTGAACATTCCGGAATTCCGAACATTCCGGAACCTTGGTGCATTCCGGAACTCTGAACATTCCAGAATTCCGAACATTCCGGAACCTTGGTGCATTCCGGAACCTTGGTGCATTCCGGAACTCTGAACATTCCGGAACTCTGAACATTCCGGAATTCCGAACATTCCGGAACCTTGGTGCATTCCGGAACTCTGAACATTCCGGAATTCCGAACATTCCGGAATTCCGAACATTCCGGAACCTTGGTGCATTCCGGAACTCTGAATATTCCGGAATTCTGAACATTCCGGAACTCTGAACATTCCGGAATTCCGAACATTCCGGAACCTTGGTGCATTCCGGAACTCTGAACATTCCGGAATTCAAAACATTCCGGAATTCCGAACATTCCGGAACCTTGGTGCATTCCGGAACTCTGAACATTCCGGAATTCCGAACATTCCGGAATTCCGAACATTCCGGAACCTTGGTGCATTCCGGAACTCTGAACATTCCGGAATTCCGAACATTCCGGAATTCCGAACATTCCGGAACCTTGCTGCATTCCGGAACTCTGAACATTCCGGAATTCCGAACATTCCGGAACCTTGGTGCATTCCGGAACTCTGAACATTCCGGAACTCTGAACATTCCGGAATTCCGAACATTCCGGAACCTTGGTGCATTCCGGAACTCTGAACATTCCGGAACTCTGAACATTCCAGAACCTTGGTGCATTCCGGAACTCTGAACATTCCAGAATTCCGAACATTCCGGAACCTTGGTGCATTCCGGAACCTTGGTGCATTCCGGAACTCTGAACATTCCGGAACTCTGAACATTCCGGAATTCCGAACATTCCGGAACCTTGGTGCATTCCGGAACTCTGAACATTCCGGAATTCCGAACATTCCGGAATTCCGAACATTCCGGAACCTTGGTGCATTCCGGAACTCTGAATATTCCGGAATTCTGAACATTCCGGAACTCTGAACATTCCGGAATTCCGAACATTCCGGAACCTTGGTGCATTCCGGAACTCTGAACATTCCGGAATTCAAAACATTCCGGAATTCCGAACATTCCGGAACCTTGGTGCATTCCGGAACTCTGAACATTCCGGAATTCCGAACATTCCGGAATTCCGAACATTCCGGAACCTTGGTGCATTCCGGAACTCTGAACATTCCGGAATTCCGAACATTCCGGAATTCCGAACATTCCGGAACCTTGCTGCATTCCGGAACTCTGAACATTCCGGAATTCCGAACATTCCGGAACCTTGGTGCATTCCGGAACTCTGAACATTCCGGAACTCTGAACATTCCGGAATTCCGAACATTCCGGAACCTTGGTGCATTCCGGAACTCTGAACATTCCGGAACTCTGAACATTCCAGAACTCTGAACATTCCGGAATTCCGAACATTCCGGAACCTTAGTGCATTCCGGAACCTTGGTGCATTCCGGAATTCCGAACATTCCGGAACCTTGGTGCATTCCGGAACTCTGAACATTCCGGAATTCCGAACATTCCGGAATTCCGAACATTCCGGAACCTTGCTGCATTCCGGAACTCTGAACATTCCGGAATTCCGAACATTCCGGAACCTTGGTGCATTCCGGAACTCTGAACATTCCGGAACTCTGAACATTCCGGAATTCCGAACATTCCGGAACCTTGGTGCATTCCGGAACTCTGAACATTCCGGAACTCTGAACATTCCAGAACTCTGAACATTCCGGAATTCCGAACATTCCGGAACCTTAGTGCATTCCGGAACCTTGGTGCATTCCGGAATTCCGAACATTCCGGAACCTTGGTGCATTCCGGAACTCTGAACATTCCGGAATTCCGAACATTCCGCAATTCCGAACATTCCGGAACCTTGGTGCATTCCGGAACTCTGAACATTCCGGAACTCCGAACATTCCGGAACCTTAGTGCATTCCGGAACCTTGGTGCATTCCGGAATTCCGAACATTCCGGAACCTTGGTGCATTCCGGAACTCTGAACATTCCGGAATTCCGAACATTCCGCAATTCCGAACATTCCGGAACCTTGGTGCATTCCGGAACTCTGAACATTCCGGAACTCCGAACATTCCGGAACCTTGGTGTATTCCGGAACCTTGGTACATTCCGGAATTCCGAACATTCCGGAACCTTGGTGCATTCCGGAACTGAACATTCCGGAACTCTGAACATTCCGGAACCTTGGTGCATTCCGGAACTCTGAATATTCCGGAACTCTGAACATTCCGGAATTCCGAACATTCCGGAACCTTGGTGCATTCCGGAACTCTGAACATTCCAGAATTCCGAACATTCCGGAACCTTGGTGCATTCCGGAACCTTGGTGCATTCCGGAACTCTGAACATTCCGGAACTCTGAACATTCCGGAATTCCGAACATTCCGGAACCTTGGTGCATTCCGGAACTCTGAACATTCCGGAATTCCGAACATTCCGGAATTCCGAACATTCCGGAACCTTGGTGCATTCCGGAACTCTGAATATTCCGGAATTCTGAACATTCCGGAACTCTGAACATTCCGGAATTCCGAACATTCCGGAACCTTGGTGCATTCCGGAACTCTGAACATTCCGGAATTCAAAACATTCCGGAATTCCGAACATTCCGGAACCTTGGTGCATTCCGGAACTCTGAACATTCCAGAATTCCGAACATTCCGGAACCTTGGTGCATTCCGGAACCTTGGTGCATTCCGGAACTCTGAACATTCCGGAATTCCGAACATTCCGGAATTCCGAACATTCCGGAACCTTGGTGCATTCCGGAACTCTGAACATTCCGGAATTCCGAACATTCCGGAATTCCGAACATTCCGGAACCTTGCTGCATTCCGGAACTCTGAACATTCCGGAATTCCGAACATTCCGGAACCTTGGTGCATTCCGGAACTCTGAACATTCCGGAACTCTGAACATTCCGGAATTCCGAACATTCCGGAACCTTGGTGCATTCCGGAACTCTGAACATTCCGGAACTCTGAACATTCCAGAACTCTGAACATTCCGGAATTCCGAACATTCCGGAACCTTAGTGCATTCCGGAACCTTGGTGCATTCCGGAATTCCGAACATTCCGGAACCTCTGTGCATTCCGGAACTCTGAACATTCCGGAACTCTGAACATTCCGGAATTCCGAATATTCCGGAACCTTAGTGCATTCCGGAACCTTGGTGCATTCCGGAATTCCGAACATTCCGGAACCTTGGTGCATTCCGGAACTCTGAATATTCCGGAACCTTGGTACATTCCGGAATTCCGAACATTCCGGAACCTTGGTGCATTCCGGAACTGAACATTCCGGAACTCTGAACATTCCGGAACCTTGGTGCATTCCGGAACTCTGAATATTCCGGAACTCTGAACATTCCGGAATTCCGAACATTCCGGAACCTTGGTGCATTCCGGAACTCTGAACATTCCAGAATTCTGAACATTCCGGAACCTTGGTGCATTCCGGAACCTTGGTGCATTCCGGAACTCTGAACATTCCGGAACTCTGAACATTCCGGAATTCCGAACATTCCGGAACCTTGGTGCATTCCGGAAGTCTGAACATTCCGGAACTCTGAACATTCCAGAACTCTGAACATTCCGGAATTCCGAACATTCCGGAACCTTAGTGCATTCCGGAACCTTGGTGCATTCCGGAATTCCGAACATTCCGGAACCTCTGTGCATTCCGGAACTCTGAACATTCCGGAACTCTGAACATTCCGGAACTCTGAACATTCCGGAACTCTGAACATTCCGGAATTCCGAACATTCCGGAACCTTAGTGCATTCCGGAACCTTGGTGCATTCCGGAATTCCGAACATTCCGGAACCTTGGTGCATTCCGGAACTCTGAACATTCCGGAATTCCGAACATTCCGCAATTCCGAACATTCCGGAACCTTGGTGCATTCCGGAACTCTGAACACTCCGGAATTCCGAACATTCCGGAACCTTGGTGCATTCCGGAACCTTGCTGCATTCCGGAACTCTGAACATTCCGGAATTCCGAACATTCCGGAACCTTGGTGCATTCCGGAACCTTGCTGCATTCCGGAACTCTGAACATTCCGGAATTCCGAACATTCCGGAACCTTGGTGCATTCCGGAACCTTGCTGCATTCCGGAACTCTGAACATTCCGGAACTCCGAACATTCCGGAAACTCGGTGTATTCCGGAACCTTGGTACATTCCGGAATTCCGAACATTCCGGAACCTTGGTGCATTCCGGAACTCTGAACATTCCGGAACCTTGGTACATTCCGGAATTCCGAACATTCCGGAACCTTGGTGCATTCCGGAACTGAACATTCCGGAACTCTGAACATTCCGGAACCTTGGTGCATTCCGGAACTCTGAATATTCCGGAACTCTGAACATTCCGGAATTCCGAACATTCCGGAACCTTGGTGCATTCCGGAACTCTGAACATTCCAGAATTCCGAACATTCCGGAACCTTGGTGCATTCCGGAACCTTGGTGCATTCCGGAACTCTGAACATTCCGGAACTCTGAACATTCCGGAATTCCGAACATTCCGGAACCTTGGTGCATTCCGGAACTCTGAACATTCCGGAATTCCGAACATTCCGGAACCTTGGTGCATTCCGGAACTCTGAACATTCCGGAATTCCGAACATTCCGGAATTCCGAACATTCCGGAACCTTGGTGCATTCCGGAACTGAACATTCCGGAACTCTGAACATTCCGGAACCTTGGTGCATTCCGGAACTCTGAATATTCCGGAACTCTGAACATTCCGGAATTCCGAACATTCCGGAACCTTGGTGCATTCCGGAACTCTGAACATTCCAGAATTCAGAACATTCCGGAACCTTGGTGCATTCCGGAACCTTGGTGCATTCCGGAACTCTGAACATTCCGGAACTCTGAACATTCCGGAATTCCGAACATTCCGGAACCTTGGTGCATTCCGGAACTCTGAACATTCCGGAATTCCGAACATTCCGGAACCTTGGTGCATTCCGGAACTCTGAACATTCCGCAATTCCGAACATTCCGGAACCTTGGTGCATTCCGGAACTCTGAACACTCCGGAATTCCGAACATTCCGGAACCTTGGTGCATTCCGGAACCTTGCTGCATTCCGGAACTCTGAACATTCCGGAATTCCGAACATTCCGGAACCTTGGTGCATTCCGGAACTCTGAACATTCCAGAATTCCGAACATTCCGGAACCTTGGTGCATTCCGGAACCTTGCTGCATTCCGGAACTCTGAACATTCCGGAACTCCGAACATTCCGGAACCTTGGTGTATTCCGGAACCTTGGTACATTCCGGAATTCCGAACATTCCGGAACCTTGGTGCATTCCGGAACTCTGAACATTCCGGAACCTTGGTACATTCCGGAATTCCGAACATTCCGGAACCTTGGTGCATTCCGGAACTGAACATTCCGGAACTCTGAACATTCCGGAACTCTGATTTCCGGAATTCCGAACATTCCGGAACCTTGGTGCATTCCGGAACCTTGGTGCATTCCAGAATTCTGAACATTCCGGAACCTTGGTGCATTCCGGAATTCCGAACATTCCGGAACCTTGGTGCATTCCGGAACTCTGAACATTCCGGAACTCTGAACATTCCGGAATTCCGAACATTCCGGAACCTTGGTGCATTCCGGAACTCTGAATATTCCGGAATTCCGAACATTCCGGAACCTTGGTGCATTCCGGAACCTTGCTGCATTCCGGAACTCTGAACATTCCGGAACTCCGAACATTCCGGAACCTTGGTGTATTCCGGAACCTTGGTACATTCCGGAATTCCGAACATTCCGGAACCTTGGTGCATTCCGGAACTCTGAACATTCCGGAACCTTGGTACATTCCGGAATTCCGAACATTCCGGAACCTTGGTGCATTCCGGAACTGAACATTCCGGAACTCTGAACATTCCGGAACCTTGGTGCATTCCGGAACTCTGAATATTCCGGAACTCTGAACATTCCGGAATTCCGAACATTCCGGAACCTTGGTGCATTCCGGAACTCTGAACATTCCGGAACTCTGAACATTCCAGAACTCTGAACATTCCGGAATTCCGAACATTCCGGAACCTTAGTGCATTCCGGAACCTTGGTGCATTCCGGAATTCCGAACATTCCGGAACCTCTGTGCATTCCGGAACTCTGAACATTCCGGAATTCCGAACATTCCGGAATTCCGAACATTCCGGAACCTTAGTGCATTCCGGAACCTTGGTGCATTCCGGAATTCCGAACATTCCGGAACCTTGGTGCATTCCGGAACTCTGAACATTCCGGAATTCCGAACATTCCGCAATTCCGAACATTCCGGAACCTTGGTGCATTCCGGAACTCTGAACACTCCGGAATTCCGAACATTCCGGAACCTTGGTGCATTCCGGAACCTTGCTGCATTCCGGAACTCTGAACATTCCGGAATTCCGAACATTCCGGAACCTTGGTGCATTCCGGAACTCTGAACATTCCGGAATTCCGAACATTCCGGAACCTTGGTGCATTCCGGAACCTTGCTGCATTCCGGAACTCTGAACATTCCGGAATTCCGAACATTCCGGAACCTTGGTGCATTCCGGAACTCTGAACATTCCAGAATTCCGAACATTCCGGAACCTTGGTGCATTCCGGAACCTTGGTGCATTCCGGAACTCTGAACATTCCGGAACTCTGAACATTCCGGAATTCCGAACATTCCGGAACCTTGGTGCATTCCGGAACTCTGAACATTCCGGAATTCCGAACATTCCGGAATTCCGAACATTCCGGAACCTTGGTGCATTCCGGAACTCTGAATATTCCGGAATTCTGAACATTCCGGAACTCTGAACATTCCGGAATTCCGAACATTCCGGAACCTTGGTGCATTCCGGAACTCTGAACATTCCGGAATTCAAAACATTCCGGAATTCCGAACATTCCGGAACCTTGGTGCATTCCGGAACTCTGAACATTCCGGAATTCCGAACATTCCGGAATTCCGAACATTCCGGAACCTTGGTGCATTCCGGAACTCTGAACATTCCGGAATTCCGAACATTCCGGAATTCCGAACATTCCGGAACCTTGCTGCATTCCGGAACTCTGAACATTCCGGAATTCCGAACATTCCGGAACCTTGGTGCATTCCGGAACTCTGAACATTCCGGAACTCTGAACATTCCGGAATTCCGAACATTCCGGAACCTTGGTGCATTCCAGAATTCTGAACATTCCGGAACCTTGGTGCATTCCGGAATTCCGAACATTCCGGAACCTTGGTGCATTCCGGAACTCTGAACATTCCGGAACTCTGAACATTCCGGAATTCCGAACATTCCGGAACCTTGGTGCATTCCGGAACTCTGAATATTCCGGAATTCCGAACATTCCGGAACCTTGGTGCATTCCGGAACCTTGCTGCATTCCGGAACTCTGAACATTCCGGAACTCCGAACATTCCGGAACCTTGGTGTATTCCGGAACCTTGGTACATTCCGGAATTCCGAACATTCCGGAACCTTGGTGCATTCCGGAACTCTGAACATTCCGGAACCTTGGTACATTCCGGAATTCCGAACATTCCGGAACCTTGGTGCATTCCGGAACTGAACATTCCGGAACTCTGAACATTCCGGAACCTTGGTGCATTCCGGAACTCTGAATATTCCGGAACTCTGAACATTCCGGAATTCCGAACATTCCGGAACCTTGGTGCATTCCGGAACTCTGAACATTCCGGAACTCTGAACATTCCAGAACTCTGAACATTCCGGAATTCCGAACATTCCGGAACCTTAGTGCATTCCGGAACCTTGGTGCATTCCGGAATTCCGAACATTCCGGAACCTCTGTGCATTCCGGAACTCTGAACATTCCGGAATTCCGAACATTCCGGAATTCCGAACATTCCGGAACCTTAGTGCATTCCGGAACTCTGAACACTCCGGAATTCCGAACATTCCGGAACCTTGGTGCATTCCGGAACTCTGAACATTCCGGAATTCCGAACATTCCGCAATTCCGAACATTCCGGAACCTTGGTGCATTCCGGAACTCTGAACACTCCGGAATTCCGAACATTCCGGAACCTTGGTGCATTCCGGAACCTTGCTGCATTCCGGAACTCTGAACATTCCGGAATTCCGAACATTCCGGAACCTTGGTGCATTCCGGAACTCTGAACATTCCGGAATTCCGAACATTCCGGAACCTTGGTGCATTCCGGAACCTTGCTGCATTCCGGAACTCTGAACATTCCGGAATTCCGAACATTCCGGAACCTTGGTGCATTCCGGAACTCTGAACATTCCAGAATTCCGAACATTCCGGAACCTTGGTGCATTCCGGAACCTTGGTGCATTCCGGAACTCTGAACATTCCGGAACTCTGAACATTCCGGAATTCCGAACATTCCGGAACCTTGGTGCATTCCGGAACTCTGAACATTCCGGAATTCCGAACATTCCGGAATTCCGAACATTCCGGAACCTTGGTGCATTCCGGAACTCTGAATATTCCGGAATTCTGAACATTCCGGAACTCTGAACATTCCGGAATTCCGAACATTCCGGAACCTTGGTGCATTCCGGAACTCTGAACATTCCGGAATTCAAAACATTCCGGAATTCCGAACATTCCGGAACCTTGGTGCATTCCGGAACTCTGAACATTCCGGAATTCCGAACATTCCGGAATTCCGAACATTCCGGAACCTTGGTGCATTCCGGAACTCTGAACATTCCGGAATTCCGAACATTCCGGAATTCCGAACATTCCGGAACCTTGCTGCATTCCGGAACTCTGAACATTCCGGAATTCCGAACATTCCGGAACCTTGGTGCATTCCGGAACTCTGAACATTCCGGAACTCTGAACATTCCGGAATTCCGAACATTCCGGAACCTTGGTGCATTCCGGAACTCTGAACATTCCGGAACTCTGAACATTCCAGAACCTTGGTGCATTCCGGAACTCTGAACATTCCAGAATTCCGAACATTCCGGAACCTTGGTGCATTCCGGAACCTTGGTGCATTCCGGAACTCTGAACATTCCGGAACTCTGAACATTCCGGAATTCCGAACATTCCGGAACCTTGGTGCATTCCGGAACTCTGAACATTCCGGAATTCCGAACATTCCGGAATTCCGAACATTCCGGAACCTTGGTGCATTCCGGAACTCTGAATATTCCGGAATTCTGAACATTCCGGAACTCTGAACATTCCGGAATTCCGAACATTCCGGAACCTTGGTGCATTCCGGAACTCTGAACATTCCGGAATTCAAAACATTCCGGAATTCCGAACATTCCGGAACCTTGGTGCATTCCGGAACTCTGAACATTCCGGAATTCCGAACATTCCGGAATTCCGAACATTCCGGAACCTTGGTGCATTCCGGAACTCTGAACATTCCGGAATTCCGAACATTCCGGAATTCCGAACATTCCGGAACCTTGCTGCATTCCGGAACTCTGAACATTCCGGAATTCCGAACATTCCGGAACCTTGGTGCATTCCGGAACTCTGAACATTCCGGAACTCTGAACATTCCGGAATTCCGAACATTCCGGAACCTTGGTGCATTCCGGAACTCTGAACATTCCGGAACTCTGAACATTCCAGAACTCTGAACATTCCGGAATTCCGAACATTCCGGAACCTTAGTGCATTCCGGAACCTTGGTGCATTCCGGAATTCCGAACATTCCGGAACCTCTGTGCATTCCGGAACTCTGAACATTCCGGAACTCTGAACATTCCGGAATTCCGAATATTCCGGAACCTTAGTGCATTCCGGAACCTTGGTGCATTCCGGAATTCCGAACATTCCGGAACCTTGGTGCATTCCGGAACTCTGAATATTCCGGAATTCCGAACATTCCGGAACCTTGGTGCATTCCGGAACCTTGCTGCATTCCGGAACTCTGAACATTCCGGAACTCTGAACATTCCGGAACCTTGGTGTATTCCGGAACCTTGGTACATTCCGGAATTCCGAACATTCCGGAACCTTGGTGCATTCCGGAACTCTGAACATTCCGGAACCTTGGTACATTCCGGAATTCCGAACATTCCGGAACCTTGGTGCATTCCGGAACTGAACATTCCGGAACTCTGAACATTCCGGAACCTTGGTGCATTCCGGAACTCTGAATATTCCGGAACTCTGAACATTCCGGAATTCCGAACATTCCGGAACCTTGGTGCATTCCGGAACTCTGAACATTCCAGAATTCTGAACATTCCGGAACCTTGGTGCATTCCGGAACCTTGGTGCATTCCGGAACTCTGAACATTCCGGAACTCTGAACATTCCGGAAGGTTCAGAATTCCGGAATGTTCAGAGTTCCGGAATGTTCGGAATTCCGGAATGTTCAGAGTTCCGGAATGCACCAAGGTTCCGGAATGTTCGGAATTCCGGAATGTTCGGAATTCCGGAATGTTCAGAGTTCCGGAATGCACCAAGGTTCCGGAATGCACCAAGGTTCCGGAATGTTCGGAATTCCGGAATGTTCACATTTCCGGAATGCACCAAGGTTCCGGAATGTTCGGAATTCCGGGATGTTCAGAGTTCCGGAATGAACCAAGGTTCCGGAATGTTCGGAATTCCGGAATGTTCAGAGTTCCGGAATGCACCAAGGTTCCGGAATGTTCGGAATTCCGGAATGTTCAGAGTTCCGGAATATTCAGAGTTCCGGAATGTTCAGAGTTCCGGAATGCACCAAGGTTCCGGAATGTTCGGAATTCCGGAATGTTCAGAGTTCCGGAATGCACCAAGGTTCCGGAATGTTCGGAATTCCGGAATGTACCAAGGTTCCGGAATGTTCGGAATTCCGGAATGCACCAAGGTTCCGGAATGTTCGGAATTCCGGAATGTTCGGAATTCCGGAATGTTCAGAGTTCCGGAATGCACCAAGGTTCCGGAATGTTCGGAATTCCGGAATGCACCAAGGTTCCGGAATGTTCGGAATTCCGGAATGTTCAGAGTTCCGGAATGTTCAGAGTTCCGGAATGCACCAAGGTTCCGGAATGTTCGGAATTCCGGAATGCACCAAGGTTCCGGAATGTTCGGAATTCCGGAATGTTCAGAGTTCCGGAATGCACCAAGGTTCCGGAATGTTCGGAATTCCGGAATGCACCAAGGTTCCGGAATGTTCGGAATTCCGGAATGTTCAGAGTTCCGGAATGTTCAGAGTTCCGGAATGCACCAAGGTTCCGGAATGTTCGGAATTCCGGAATGTTCAGAGTTCCGGAATGTTCAGAGTTCCGGAATGCACCAAGGTTCCGGAATGTTCGGAATTCCGGAATGCACCAAGGTTCCGGAATGTTCGGAATTCCGGAATGTTCAGAGTTCCGGAATGCACCAAGGTTCCGGAATGTTCAGAGTTCCGGAATGCACCAAGGTTCCGGAATGTTCAGAGTTCCGGAATGCACCAAGGTTCCGGAATGTTCAGAGTTCCGGAATCCACCAAGGTTCCGGAATGTTCAGAGTTCCGGAATGCACCAAGGTTCCGGAATGTTCAGAGTTCCGGAATGCACCAAGGTTCCGGAATGTTCAGAGTTCCGGAATCCACCAAGGTTCCGGAATGTTCGGAATTCCGGAATGTTCAGAGTTCCGGAATGCACCAAGGTTCCGGAATGTTCGGAATTCCGGAATGCACCAAGGTTCCGGAATGTTCGGAATTCCGGAATGTTCAGAGTTCCGGAATGCACCAAGGTTCCGGAATGTTCAGAGTTCCGGAATGCACCAAGGTTCCGGAATGTTCAGAGTTCCGGAATCCACCAAGGTTCCGGAATGTTCGGAATTCCGGAATGTTCAGAGTTCCGGAATGCACCAAGGTTCCGGAATGTTCGGAATTCCGGAATGCACCAAGGTTCCGGAATGTTCGGAATTCCGGAATGGTCAGAGTTCCGGAATGCACCAAGGTTCCGGAATGTTCGGAATTCCGGAATGTTCAGAGTTCCGGAATGTTCAGAGTTCCGGAATGCACCAAGGTTCCGGAATGTTCAGAGTTCCGGAATGCACCAAGGTTCCGGAATGTTCAGAGTTCCGGAATCCACCAAGGTTCCGGAATGTTCGGAATTCCGGAATGTTCAGAGTTCCGGAATGCACCAAGGTTCCGGAATGTTCGGAATTCCGGAATGCACCAAGGTTCCGGAATGTTCGGAATTCCGGAATGTTCAGAGTTCCGGAATGCACCAAGGTTCCGGAATGTTCAGAGTTCCGGAATGCACCAAGGTTCCGGAATGTTCAGAGTCCCGGAATCCACCAAGGTTCCGGAATGTTCGGAATTCCGGAATGTTCAGAGTTCCGGAATGCACCAAGGTTCCGGTATGTTCGGAATTCCGGAATGCACCAAGGTTCCGGAATGGTCGGAATTCCGGAATGCACCAAGGTTCCGGAATGTTCGGAATTCCGGAATGCACCAAGGTTCCGGAATGTTCGGAATTCCGGAATGTTCAGAGTTCCGGAATGTTCAGAGTTCCGGAATGCACCAAGGTTCCGGAATGTTCGGAATTCCGGAATGCACCAAGGTTCCGGAATGTTCGGAATTCCGGAATGCACCAAGGTTCCGGAATGTTCGGAATTCCGGAATGTTCAGAGTTCCGGAATGTTCAGAGTTCCGGAATGCACCAAGGTTCCGGAATGTTCAGAGTTCCGGAATGCACCAAGGTTCCGGAATGTTCAGAGTTCCGGAATCCACCAAGGTTCCGGAATGTTCGGAATTCCGGAATGTTCAGAGTTCCGGAATGCACCAAGGTTCCGGAATGTTCGGAATTCCGGAATGCACCAAGGTTCCGGAATGTTCGGAATTCCGTAATGTTCAGAGTTCCGGAATGTTCAGAGTTCCGGAATGCACCAAGGTTCCGGAATGTTCGGAATTCCGGAATGCACCAAGGTTCCGGAATGTTCGGAATTCCGGAATGCACCAAGGTTCCGGAATGTTCGGAATTCCGGAATGTTCAGAGTTCCGGAATGTTCAGAGTTCCGGAATGCACCAAGGTTCCGGAATGTTCAGAGTTCCGGAATGCACCAAGGTTCCGGAATGTTCGGAATTCCGGAATGCACCAAGGTTCCGGAATGTTCGGAATTCCGGAATGTTCAGAGTTCCGGAATGCACCAAGGTTCCGGAATGTTCGGAATTCCGGAATGCACCAAGGTTCCGGAATGTTCGGAATTCCGGAATGTTCAGAGTTCCGGAATGCACCAAGGTTCCGGAATGTTCAGAGTTCCGGAATGTTCAGAGTTCCGGAATCCACCAAGGTTCCGGAATGTTCGGAATTCCGGAATGCACCAAGGTTCCGGAATGTTCGGAATTCCGGAATGTTCAGAGTTCCGGAATGCACCAAGGTTCCAGAATGCACCAAGGTTCCGGAATGTTCAGAGTTCCGGAATGCACCAAGGTTCCGGAATGTTCAGAGTTCCGGAATCCACCAAGGTTCCGGAATGTTCGGAATTCCGGAATGTTCAGAGTTCCGGAATGCACCAAGGTTCCAGAATGTTCGGAATTCCGGAATGCACCAAGGTTCCGGAATGTTCGGAATTCCGGAATGCACCAAGGTTCCGGAATGTTCGGAATTCCGGAATGTTCAGAGTTCCGGAATGCACCAAGGTTCCGGAATGTTCGGAATTCCGGAATGTTCAGAGTTCCGGAATGCACCAAGGTTCCGGAATGTTCGGAATTCCGGAATGCACCAAGGTTCCGGAATGTTCGGAATTCCGGAATGCACCAAGGTTCCGGAATGTTCGGAATTCCGGAATGCACCAAGGTTCCGGAATGTTCGGAATTCCGGAATGCACCAAGGTTCCGGAATGTTCGGAATTCCGGAATGTTCAGAGTTCCGGAATGTTCAGAGTTCCGAATGCACCAAGGTTCCGGAATGTTCGGAATTCCGGAATGTTCGGAATTCCGGAATGCACCAAGGTTCCGGAATGTTCGGAATTCCGGAATGTTCAGAGTTCCGGAATGCACCAAGGTTCCGGAATGTTCGGAATTCCGGAATGCACCAAGGTTCCGGAATGTTCGGAATTCCGGAATGTACCAAGGTTCCGGAATGTTCGGAATTCCGGAATGCACCAAGGTTCCGGAATGTTCAGAGTTCCGGAATGCACCAAGGTTCCGGAATGTTCGGAATTCCGGAATGCACCAAGGTTCCGGAATGTTCGGAATTCCGGAATGCACCAAGGTTCCGGAATGTTCGGAATTCCGGAATGTTCAGAGTTCCGGAATGCACCAAGGTTCCGGAATGTTCGGAATTCCGGAATGCACCAAGGTTCCGGAATGTTCGGAATTCCGGAATGTTCAGAGTTCCGGAATGCACCAAGGTTCCGGAATGTTCAGAGTTCCGGAATGTTCAGAGTTCCGGAATCCACCAAGGTTCCGGAATGTTCAGAGTTCCGGAATGCACCAAGGTTCCGGAATGTTCGGAATTCCGGAATGTTCAGAGTTCCGGAATGTTCAGAGTTCCGGAATGCACCAAGGTTCCGGAATGTTCGGAATTCCGGAATGCACCAAGGTTCCGGAATGTTCGGAATTCCGGAATGTTCAGAGTTCCGGAATGCACCAAGGTTCCGGAATGTTCGGAATTCCGGAATGTTCAGAGTTCCGGAATGCACCAAGGTTCCGGAATGTTCGGAATTCCGGAATGCACCAAGGTTCCGGAATGTTCGGAATTCCGGAATGTTCAGAGTTCCGGAATGCACCAAGGTTCCGGAATGTTCGGAATTCCGGAATGCACCAAGGTTCCGGAATGTTCGGAATTCCGGAATGCACCAAGGTTCCGGAATGTTCGGAATTCCGGAATGTTCAGAGTTCCGGAATGTTCAGAGTTCCGGAATGCACCAAGGTTCCGGAATGTTCGGAATTCCGGAATGCACCAAGGTTCCGGAATGTTCGGAATTCCGGAATGCACCAAGGTTCCGGAATGTTCGGAATTCCGGAATGCACCAAGGTTCCGGAATGTTCGGAATTCCGGAATGTTCAGAGTTCCGGAATGTTCAGAGTTCCGGAATGCACCAAGGTTCCGGAATGTTCAGAGTTCCGGAATGCACCAAGGTTCCGGAATGTTCAGAGTTCCGGAATCCACCAAGGTTCCGGAATGTTCGGAATTCCGGAATGTTCAGAGTTCCGGAATGCACCAAGGTTCCGGAATGTTCGGAATTCCGGAATGCACCAAGGTTCCGGAATGTTCGGAATTCCGGAATGTTCAGAGTTCCGGAATGTTCAGAGTTCCGGAATGCACCAAGGTTCCGGAATGTTCGGAATTCCGGAATGCACCAAGGTTCCGGAATGTTCGGAATTCCGGAATGCACCAAGGTTCCGGAATGTTCGGAATTCCGGAATGTTCAGAGTTCCGGAATGTTCAGAGTTCCGGAATGCACCAAGGTTCCGGAATGTTCAGAGTTCCGGAATGCACCAAGGTTCCGGAATGTTCGGAATTCCGGAATGCACCAAGGTTCCGGAATGTTCGGAATTCCGGAATGTTCAGAGTTCCGGAATGCACCAAGGTTCCGGAATGTTCGGAATTCCGGAATGCACCAAGGTTCCGGAATGTTCGGAATTCCGGAATGTTCAGAGTTCCGGAATGCACCAAGGTTCCGGAATGTTCGGAATTCCGGAATGTTCAGAGTTCCAGAATGCACCAAGGTTCCGGAATGTTCGGAATTCCGGAATGCACCAAGGTTCCGGAATGTTCGGAATTCCGGAATGCACCAAGGTTCCGGAATGTTCGGAATTCCGGAATGTTCAGAGTTCCGGAATGCACCAAGGTTCCGGAATGTTCGGAATTCCGGAATGTTCAGAGTTCCGGAATGCACCAAGGTTCCGGAATGTTCGGAATTCCGGAATGCACCAAGGTTCCGGAATGTTCGGAATTCCGGAATGCACCAAGGTTCCGGAATGTTCGGAATTCCGGAATGTTCAGAGTTCCGGAATGTTCAGAGTTCCGGAATGCACCAAGGTTCCGGAATGTTCGGAATTCCGGAATGCACCAAGGTTCCGGAATGTTCGGAATTCCGGAATGCACCAAGGTTCCGGAATGTTCGGAATTCCGGAATGCACCAAGGTTCCGGAATGTTCGGAATTCCGGAATGTTCAGAGTTCCGGAATGTTCAGAGTTCCGGAATGCACCAAGGTTCCGGAATGTTCAGAGTTCCGGAATGCACCAAGGTTCCGGAATGTTCAGAGTTCCGGAATCCACCAAGGTTCCGGAATGTTCGGAATTCCGGAATGTTCAGAGTTCCGGAATGTTCAGAGTTCCGGAATGCACCAAGGTTCCGGAATGTTCAGAGTTCCGGAATGCACCAAGGTTCCGGAATGTTCGGAATTCCGGAATGCACCAAGGTTCCGGAATGTTCGGAATTCCGGAATGTTCAGAGTTCCGGAATGCACCAAGGTTCCGGAATGTTCGGAATTCCGGAATGCACCAAGGTTCCGGAATGTTCGGAATTCCGGAATGTTCAGAGTTCCGGAATGCACCAAGGTTCCGGAATGTTCGGAATTCCGGAATGTTCAGAGTTCCAGAATGCACCAAGGTTCCGGAATGTTCGGAATTCCGGAATGCACCAAGGTTCCGGAATGTTCGGAATTCCGGAATGCACCAAGGTTCCGGAATGTTCGGAATTCCGGAATGTTCAGAGTTCCGGAATGCACCAAGGTTCCGGAATGTTCGGAATTCCGGAATGCACCAAGGTTCCGGAATGTTCGGAATTCCGGAATGCACCAAGGTTCCGGAATGTTCGGAATTCCGGAATGTTCAGAGTTCCGGAATGTTCAGAGTTCCGGAATGCACCAAGGTTCCGGAATGTTCGGAATTCCGGAATGCACCAAGGTTCCGGAATGTTCGGAATTCCGGAATGCACCAAGGTTCCGGAATGTTCGGAATTCCGGAATGCACCAAGGTTCCGGAATGTTCGGAATTCCGGAATGTTCAGAGTTCCGGAATGTTCAGAGTTCCGAATGCACCAAGGTTCCGGAATGTTCGGAATTCCGGAATGTTCGGAATTCCGGAATGCACCAAGGTTCCGGAATGTTCGGAATTCCGGAATGTTCAGAGTTCCGGAATGCACCAAGGTTCCGGAATGTTCGGAATTCCGGAATGCACCAAGGTTCCGGAATGTTCGGAATTCCGGAATGTACCAAGGTTCCGGAATGTTCGGAATTCCGGAATGCACCAAGGTTCCGGAATGTTCGGAATTCCGGAATGTTCGGAATTCCGGAATGTTCAGAGTTCCGGAATGTTCAGAGTTCCGGAATGCACCAAGGTTCCGGAATGTTCGGAGTTCCGGAATGTTCAGAGTTCCGGAATGCACCAAGGTTCCGGAATGTTCGGAATTCCGGAATGCACCAAGGTTCCGGAATGTTCGGAATTCCGGAATGTTCAGAGTTCCGGAATGCACCAAGGTTCCGGAATGTTCGGAATTCCGGAATGCACCAAGGTTCCGGAATGTTCGGAATTCCGGAATGCACCAAGGTTCCGGAATGTTCGGAATTCCGGAATGTTCAGAGTTCCGGAATGTTCAGAGTTCCGGAATGCACCAAGGTTCCGGAATGTTCGGAATTCCGGAATGCACCAAGGTTCCGGAATGTTCGGAATTCCGGAATGCACCAAGGTTCCGGAATGTTCGGAATTCCGGAATGCACCAAGGTTCCGGAATGTTCGGAATTCCGGAATGTTCAGAGTTCCGGAATGTTCAGAGTTCCGGAATGCACCAAGGTTCCGGAATGTTCGGAATTCCGGAATGTACCAAGGTTCCGGAATGTTCGGAATTCCGGAATGCACCAAGGTTCCGGAATGTTCGGAATTCCGGAATGTTCAGAGTTCCGGAATGTTCAGAGTTCCGGAATGCACCAAGGTTCCGGAATATTCGGAATTCCGGAATGCACCAAGGTTCCGGAATGTTCGGAATTCCGGAATGTTCAGAGTTCCGGAATGCACCAAGGTTCCGGAATGTTCGGAATTCCGGAATGCACCAAGGTTCCGGAATGTTCGGAATTCCGGAATGTTCAGAGTTCCGGAATGTTCAGAGTTCCGGAATGCACCAAGGTTCCGGAATGTTCAGAGTTCCGGAATGCACCAAGGTTCCGGAATGTTCGGAATTCCGGAATGTTCAGAGTTCCGGAATGTTCAGAGTTCCGGAATGCACCAAGGTTCCGGAATGTTCGGAATTCCGGAATGCACCAAGGTTCCGGAATGTTCGGAATTCCGGAATGTTCAGAGTTCCGGAATGCACTAAGGTTCCGGAATGTTCGGAATTCCAGAATGCACCAAGGTTCCGGAATGTTCGGAATTCCGGAATGTTCAGAGTTCCGGAATGCACCAAGGTTCCGGAATGTTCAGAGTTCCGGAATGCACCAAGGTTCCGGAATGTTCAGAGTTCCGGAATCCACCAAGGTTCCGGAATGTTCGGAATTCCGGAATGTTCAGAGTTCCGGAATGCACCAAGGTTCCGGTATGTTCGGAATTCCGGAATGCACCAAGGTTCCGGAATGTTCAGAGTTCCGGAATCCACCAAGGTTCCGGAATGTTCGGAATTCCGGAATGTTCAGAGTTCCGGAATGCACCAAGGTTCCGGTATGTTCGGAATTCCGGAATGCACCAAGGTTCCGGAATGTTCGGAATTCCGGAATGTTCAGAGTTCCGGAATGTTCAGAGTTCCGGAATGCACCAAGGTTCCGGAATGTTCGGAATTCCGGAATGCACCAAGGTTCCGGAATGTTCGGAATTCCGGAATGCACCAAGGTTCCGGAATGTTCGGAATTCCGGAATGCACCAAGGTTCCGGAATGTTCGGAATTCCGGAATGCACCAAGGTTCCGGAATGTTCGGAATTCCGGAATGTTCAGAGTTCCGGAATGCACCAAGGTTCCGGAATGTTCGGAATTCCGGAATGCACCAAGGTTCCGGAATGTTCGGAATTCCGGAATGTTCAGAGTTCCGGAATGTTCAGAGTTCCGGAATGCACCAAGGTTCCGGAATGTTCGGAATTCCGGAATGCACCAAGGTTCCGGAATGTTCGGAATTCCGGAATGCACCAAGGTTCCGGAATGTTCGGAATTCCGGAATGCACCAAGGTTCCGGAATGTTCGGAATTCCGGAATGTTCAGAGTTCCGGAATGCACCAAGGTTCCGGAATGTTCGGAATTCCGGAATGCACCAAGGTTCCGGAATGATCGGAATTCCGGAATGTTCAGAGTTCCGGAATGTTCAGAGTTCCGGAATGCACCAAGGTTCCGGAATGTTCGGAATTCCGGAATGCACCAAGGTTCCGGAATGTTCGGAATTCCGGAATGTTCAGAGTTCCGGAATGTTCAGAGTTCCGGAATGCACCAAGGTTCCGGAATGTTCGGAATTCCGGAATGCACCAAGGTTCCGGAATGTTCGGAATTCCGGAATGCACCAAGGTTCCGGAATGTTCGGAATTCCGGAATGCACCAAGGTTCCGGAATGTTCGGAATTCCGGAATGTTCAGAGTTCCGGAATGCACCAAGGTTCCGGAATGTTCGGAATTCTGGAATGCACCAAGGTTCCGGAATGTTCGGAATTCCGGAATGTTCAGAGTTCCGGAATGCACCAAGGTTCCGGAATGTTCAGAGTTCCGGAATGTTCAGAGTTCCGGAATGTTCAGAGTTCCGGAATCCACCAAGGTTCCGGAATGTTCAGAGTTCCGGAATGCACCAAGGTTCCGGAATGTTCGGAATTCCGGAATGTTCAGAGTTCCGGAATGCACCAAGGTTCCGGAATGTTCAGAGTTCCGGAATGTTCAGAGTTCCGGAATGTTCAGAGTTCCGGAATCCACCAAGGTTCCGGAATGTTCAGAGTTCCGGAATGCACCAAGGTTCCGGAATGTTCGGAATTCCGGAATGTTCAGAGTTCCGGAATGTTCAGAGTTCCGGAATGCACCAAGGTTCCGGAATGTTCGGAATTCCGGAATGAACCAAGGTTCCGGAATGTTCGGAATTCCGGAATGCACCAAGGTTCCGGAATGTTCGGAATTCCGGAATGTTCAGAGTTCCGGAATGTTCAGAGTTCCGGACTCCACCAAGGTTCCGGAATGTTCAGAGTTCCGGAATGCACTAAGGTTCCGGAATGTTCGGAATTCCGGAATACACCAAGGTTCCGGAATGTTCGGAATTCCGGAATGTTCAGAGTTCCGGAATGCACCAAGGTTCCGGAATGTTCAGAGTTCCGGAATGCACCAAGGTTCCGGTATGTTCGGAATTCCGGAATGCACCAAGGTTCCGGAATGTTCAGAGTTCCGGAATCCACCAAGGTTCCGGAATGTTCGGAATTCCGGAATGTTCAGAGTTCCGGAATGCACCAAGGTTCCGGTATGTTCGGAATTCCGGAATGCACCAAGGTTCCGGAATGTTCGGAATTCCGGAATGTTCAGAGTTCCGGAATGTTCAGAGTTCCGGAATGCACCAAGGTTCCGGAATGTTCGGAATTCCGGAATGCACCAAGGTTCCGGAATGTTCGGAATTCCGGAATGCACCAAGGTTCCGGAATGTTCGGAATTCCGGAATGCACCAAGGTTCCGGAATGTTCGGAATTCCGGAATGCACCAAGGTTCCGGAATGTTCGGAATTCCGGAATGTTCAGAGTTCCGGAATGCACCAAGGTTCCGGAATGTTCGGAATTCCGGAATGCACCAAGGTTCCGGAATGTTCGGAATTCCGGAATGTTCAGAGTTCCGGAATGTTCAGAGTTCCGGAATGCACCAAGGTTCCGGAATGTTCAGAGTTCCGGAATGCACCAAGGTTCCGGAATGTTCGGAATTCCGGAATGTTCAGAGTTCCGGAATGTTCAGAGTTCCGGAATGCACCAAGGTTCCGGAATGTTCGGAATTCCGGAATGCACCAAGGTTCCGGAATGTTCGGAATTCCGGAATGGTCAGAGTTCCGGAATGCACCAAGGTTCCGGAATGTTCGGAATTCCGGAATGTTCAGAGTTCCGGAATGTTCAGAGTTCCGGAATGCACCAAGGTTCCGGAATGTTCAGAGTTCCGGAATGCACCAAGGTTCCGGAATGTTCAGAGTTCCGGAATCCACCAAGGTTCCGGAATGTTCGGAATTCCGGAATGTTCAGAGTTCCGGAATGCACTAAGGTTCCGGAATGTTCGGAATTCCGGAATGCACCAAGGTTCCGGAATGTTCGGAATTCCGGAATGTTCAGAGTTCCGGAATGCACCAAGGTTCCGGAATGTTCGGAATTCCGGAATGTTCAGAGTTCCGGAATGTTCAGAGTTCCGGAATGCACCAAGGTTCCGGAATGTTCGGAATTCCGGAATGCACCAAGGTTCCGGAATGTTCGGAATTCCGGAATGGTCAGAGTTCCGGAATGCACCAAGGTTCCGGAATGTTCGGAATTCCGGAATGTTCAGAGTTCCGGAATGCACCAAGGTTCCGGAATGTTCGGAATTCCGGAATGCACCAAGGTTCCGGAATGTTCGGAATTCCGGAATGTTCAGAGTTCCGGAATGTTCAGAGTTCCGGAATGCACCAAGGTTCCGGAATGTTCAGAGTTCCGGAATGCACCAAGGTTCCGGAATGTTCGGAATTCCGGAATGTTCAGAGTTCCGGAATGTTCAGAGTTCCGGAATGCACCAAGGTTCCGGAATGTTCGGAATTCCGGAATGCACCAAGGTTCCGGAATGTTCGGAATTCCGGAATGGTCAGAGTTCCGGAATGCACCAAGGTTCCGGAATGTTCGGAATTCCGGAATGTTCAGAGTTCCGGAATGTTCAGAGTTCCGGAATGCACCAAGGTTCCGGAATGTTCAGAGTTCCGGAATGCACCAAGGTTCCGGAATGTTCAGAGTTCCGGAATCCACCAAGGTTCCGGAATGTTCGGAATTCCGGAATGTTCAGAGTTCCGGAATGCACTAAGGTTCCGGAATGTTCGGAATTCCGGAATGCACCAAGGTTCCGGAATGTTCGGAATTCCGGAATGTTCAGAGTTCCGGAATGCACCAAGGTTCCGGAATGTTCAGAGTTCCGGAATGTTCAGAGTTCCGGAATCCACCAAGGTTCCGGAATGTTCGGAATTCCGGAATGCACCAAGGTTCCGGAATGTTCGGAATTCCGGAATGTTCAGAGTTCCGGAATGCACCAAGGTTCCAGAATGCACCAAGGTTCCGGAATGTTCAGAGTTCCGGAATGCACCAAGGTTCCGGAATGTTCAGAGTTCCGGAATCCACCAAGGTTCCGGAATGTTCGGAATTCCGGAATGTTCAGAGTTCCGGAATGCACCAAGGTTCCAGAATGTTCGGAATTCCGGAATGCACCAAGGTTCCGGAATGTTCGGAATTCCGGAATGTTCAGAGTTCCGGAATGCACCAAGGTTCCGGAATGTTCGGAATTCCGGAATGCACCAAGGTTCCGGAATGTTCGGAATTCCGGAATGTTCAGAGTTCCGGAATGCACCAAGGTTCCGGAATGTTCGGAATTCCGGAATGTTCAGAGTTCCGGAATGCACCAAGGTTCCGGAATGTTCGGAATTCCGGAATGCACCAAGGTTCCGGAATGTTCGGAATTCCGGAATGTTCAGAGTTCCGGAATGCACCAAGGTTCCGGAATGTTCGGAATTCCGGAATGTTCAGAGTTCCGGAATGCACCAAGGTTCCGGAATGTTCGGAATTCCGGAATGCACCAAGGTTCCGGAATGTTCGGAATTCCGGAATGCACCAAGGTTCCGGAATGTTCGGAATTCCGGAATGCACCAAGGTTCCGGAATGTTCGGAATTCCGGAATGCACCAAGGTTCCGGAATGTTCGGAATTCCGGAATGTTCAGAGTTCCGGAATGTTCAGAGTTCCGGAATGCACCAAGGTTCCGGAATGTTCGGAATTCCGGAATGCACCAAGGTTCCGGAATGTTCGGAATTCCGGAATGCACCAAGGTTCCGGAATGTTCGGAATTCCGGAATGTTCAGAGTTCCGGAATGTTCAGAGTTCCGGAATGCACCAAGGTTCCGGAATGTTCGGAATTCCGGAATGCACCAAGGTTCCGGAATGTTCGGAATTCCGGAATGTTCAGAGTTCCGGAATGCACCAAGGTTCCGGAATGTTCGGAATTCCGGAATGCACCAAGGTTCCGGAATGTTCGGAATTCCGGAATGCACCAAGGTTCCGGAATGTTCGGAATTCCGGAATGTTCAGAGTTCCGGAATGCACCAAGGTTCCTTAATGTTCGGAATTCCGGAATGCACCAAGGTTCCGGAATGTTCGGAATTCCGGAATGCACCAAGGTTCCGGAATGTTCGGAATTCCGGAATGTTCAGAGTTCCGGAATGTTCAGAGTTCCGGAATGCACCAAGGTTCCGGAATGTTCGGAATTCCGGAATGCACCAAGGTTCCGGAATGTTCGGAATTCCGGAATGTTCAGAGTTCCGGAATGCACCAAGGTTCCGGAATGTTCGGAATTCCGGAATGCACCAAGGTTCCGGAATGTTCGGAATTCCGGAATGTTCAGAGTTCCGGAATGTTCAGAGTTCCGGAATGCACCAAGGTTCCGGAATGTTCGGAATTCCGGAATGTTCGGAATTCCGGAATGTTCAGAGTTCCGGAATGCACCAAGGTTCCGGAATGTTCGGAATTCCGGAATGCACCAAGGTTCCGGAATGTTCGGAATTCCGGAATGTTCAGAGTTCCGGAATGTTCAGAGTTCCGGAATGCACCAAGGTTCCGGAATGTTCGGAATTCCGGAATGCACCAAGGTTCCGGAATGTTCGGAATTCCGGAATGTTCAGAGTTCCGGAATGCACCAAGGTTCCGGAATGTTCGGAATTCCGGAATGCACCAAGGTTCCGGAATGTTCGGAATTCCGGAATGTTCAGAGTTCCGGAATGTTCAGAGTTCCGGAATGCACCAAGGTTCCGGAATGTTCGGAATTCCGGAATGCACCAAGGTTCCGGAATGTTCGGAATTCCGGAATGTTCAGAGTTCCGGAATGTTCAGAGTTCCGGAATGCACCAAGGTTCCGGAATGTTCGGAATTCCGGAATGCACCAAGGTTCCGGAATGTTCGGAATTCCGGAATGCACCAAGGTTTCGGAATGTTCGGAATTCCGGAATGTTCAGAGTTCCGGAATGTTCAGAGTTCCGGAATGCACCAAGGTTCCGGAATGTTCAGAGTTCCGGAATGCACCAAGGTTCCGGAATGTTCGGAATTCCGGAATGTTCAGAGTTCCGGAATGTTCAGAGTTCCGGAATGCACCAAGGTTCCGGAATGTTCGGAATTCCGGAATGCACCAAGGTTCCGGAATGTTCGGAATTCCGGAATGTTCAGAGTTCCGGAATGCACTAAGGTTCCGGAATGTTCGGAATTCCGGAATGCACCAAGGTTCCGGAATGTTCGGAATTCCGGAATGTTCAGAGTTCCGGAATGCACCAAGGTTCCGGAATGTTCAGAGTTCCGGAATGCACCAAGGTTCCGGAATGTTCAGAGTTCCGGAATCCACCAAGGTTCCGGAATGTTCGGAATTCCGGAATGTTCAGAGTTCCGGAATGCACCAAGGTTCCGGAATGTTCGGAATTCCGGAATGCACCAAGGTTCCGGAATGTTCGGAATTCCGGAATGCACCAAGGTTCCGGAATGTTCGGAATTCCGGAATGTTCAGAGTTCCGGAATGTTCAGAGTTCCGGAATGCACCAAGGTTCCGGAATGTTCGGAATTCCGGAATGTTCAGAGTTCCGGAATGTTCAGAGTTCCGGAATGCACCAAGGTTCCGGAATGTTCGGAATTCCGGAATGCACCAAGGTTCCGGAATGTTCGGAATTCCGGAATGCACCAAGGTTCCGGAATGTTCGGAATTCCGGAATGTTCAGAGTTCCGGAATGTTCAGAGTTCCGGAATGCACCAAGGTTCCGGAATGTTCGGAATTCCGGAATGTACCAAGGTTCCGGAATGTTCGGAATTCCGGAATGCACCAAGGTTCCGGAATGTTCGGAATTCCGGAATGTTCAGAGTTCCGGAATGTTCAGAGTTCCGGAATGCACCAAGGTTCCGGAATGTTCGGAATTCCGGAATGCACCAAGGTTCCGGAATGTTCGGAATTCCGGAATGTTCAGAGTTCCGGAATGCACCAAGGTTCCGGAATGTTCGGAATTCCGGAATGCACCAAGGTTCCGGAATGTTCGGAATTCCGGAATGCACCAAGGTTCCGGAATGTTCGGAATTCCGGAATGTTCAGAGTTCCGGAATGCACCAAGGTTCCGGAATGTTCAGAGTTCCGGAATGTTCAGAGTTCCGGAATCCACCAAGGTTCCGGAATGTTCAGAGTTCCGGAATGCACCAAGGTTCCGGAATGTTCGGAATTCCGGAATGTTCAGAGTTCCGGAATGTTCAGAGTTCCGGAATGCACCAAGGTTCCGGAATGTTCGGAATTCCGGAATGCACCAAGGTTCCGGAATGTTCGGAATTCCGGAATGCACCAAGGTTCCTGAATGTTCGGAATTCCGGAATGTTCAGAGTTCCGGAATGTTCAGAGTTCCGGAATGCACCAAGGTTCCGGAATGTTCAGAGTTCCGGAATGCACCAAGGTTCCGGAATGTTCGGAATTCCGGAATGTTCAGAGTTCCGGAATGTTCAGAGTTCCGGAATGCACCAAGGTTCCGGAATGTTCGGAATTCCGGAATGGTCAGAGTTCCGGAATGCACCAAGGTTCCGGAATGTTCGGAATTCCGGAATGTTCAGAGTTCCGGAATGTTCAGAGTTCCGGAATGCACCAAGGTTCCGGAATGTTCAGAGTTCCGGAATGCACCAAGGTTCCGGAATGTTCAGAGTTCCGGAATGTTCAGAGTTCCGGAATCCACCAAGGTTCCGGAATGTTCGGAATTCCGGAATGCACCAAGGTTCCGGAATGTTCGGAATTCCGGAATGTTCAGAGTTCCGGAATGCACCAAGGTTCCGGAATGTTCAGAGTTCCGGAATCCACCAAGGTTCCGGAATGTTCGGAATTCCGGAATGTTCAGAGTTCCGGAATGCACCAAGGTTCCAGAATGTTCGGAATTCCGGAATGCACCAAGGTTCCGGAATGTTCGGAATTCCGGAATGTTCAGAGTTCCGGAATGCACCAAGGTTCCGGAATGTTCGGAATTCCGGAATGCACCAAGGTTCCGGAATGTTCGGAATTCCGGAATGTTCAGAGTTCCGGAATGCACCAAGGTTCCGGAATGTTCGGAATTCCGGAATGTTCAGAGTTCCGGAATGCACCAAGGTTCCGGAATGTTCGGAATTCCGGAATGCACCAAGGTTCCGGAATGTTCGGAATTCCGGAATGCACCAAGGTTCCGGAATGTTCGGAATTCCGGAATGTTCAGAGTTCCGGAATGCACCAAGGTTCCGGAATGTTCGGAATTCCGGAATGCACCAAGGTTCCGGAATGTTCGGAATTCCGGAATGCACCAAGGTTCCGGAATGTTCGGAATTCCGGAATGTTCAGAGTTCCGGAATGTTCAGAGTTCCGGAATGCACCAAGGTTCCGGAATGTTCGGAATTCCGGAATGCACCAAGGTTCCGGAATGTTCGGAATTCCGGAATGCACCAAGGTTCCGGAATGTTCGGAATTCCGGAATGCACCAAGGTTCCGGAATGTTCGGAATTCCGGAATGTTCAGAGTTCCGGAATGTTCAGAGTTCCGAATGCACCAAGGTTCCGGAATGTTCGGAATTCCGGAATGTTCGGAATTCCGGAATGCACCAAGGTTCCGGAATGTTCGGAATTCCGGAATGTTCAGAGTTCCGGAATGCACCAAGGTTCCGGAATGTTCGGAATTCCGGAATGCACCAAGGTTCCGGAATGTTCGGAATTCCGGAATGTACCAAGGTTCCGGAATGTTCGGAATTCCGGAATGCACCAAGGTTCCGGAATGTTCGGAATTCCGGAATGTTCAGAGTTCCGGAATGTTCAGAGTTCCGGAATGCACCAAGGTTCCGGAATGTTCGGAATTCCGGAATGTACCAAGGTTCCGGAATGTTCGGAATTCCGGAATGCACCAAGGTTCCGGAATGTTCGGAATTCCGGAATGTTCAGAGTTCCGGAATGTTCAGAGTTCCGGAATGCACCAAGGTTCCGGAATGTTCGGAATTCCGGAATGCACCAAGGTTCCGGAATGTTCGGAATTCCGGAATGTTCAGAGTTCCGGAATGCACCAAGGTTCCGGAATGTTCGGAATTCCGGAATGCACCAAGGTTCCGGAATGTTCGGAATTCCGGAATGTTCAGAGTTCCGGAATGTTCAGAGTTCCGGAATGCACCAAGGTTCCGGAATGTTCGGAATTCCGGAATGTTCGGAATTCCGGAATGTTCAGAGTTCCGGAATGCACCAAGGTTCCGGAATGTTCGGAATTCCGGAATGCACCAAGGTTCCGGAATGTTCGGAATTCCGGAATGTTCAGAGTTCCGGAATGTTCAGAGTTCCGGAATGCACCAAGGTTCCGGAATGTTCGGAATTCCGGAATGCACCAAGGTTCCGGAATGTTCGGAATTCCGGAATGTTCAGAGTTCCGGAATGCACCAAGGTTCCGGAATGTTCGGAATTCCGGAATGCACCAAGGTTCCGGAATGTTCGGAATTCCGGAATGTTCAGAGTTCCGGAATGTTCAGAGTTCCGGAATGCACCAAGGTTCCGGAATGTTCGGAATTCCGGAATGCACCAAGGTTCCGGAATGTTCGGAATTCCGGAATGTTCAGAGTTCCGGAATGTTCAGAGTTCCGGAATGCACCAAGGTTCCGGAATGTTCGGAATTCCGGAATGCACCAAGGTTCCGGAATGTTCGGAATTCCGGAATGCACCAAGGTTCCGGAATGTTCGGAATTCCGGAATGTTCAGAGTTCCGGAATGTTCAGAGTTCCGGAATGCACCAAGGTTCCGGAATGTTCAGAGTTCCGGAATGCACCAAGGTTCCGGAATGTTCGGAATTCCGGAATGTTCAGAGTTCCGGAATGTTCAGAGTTCCGGAATGCACCAAGGTTCCGGAATGTTCGGAATTCCGGAATGCACCAAGGTTCCGGAATGTTCGGAATTCCGGAATGTTCAGAGTTCCGGAATGCACTAAGGTTCCGGAATGTTCGGAATTCCGGAATGCACCAAGGTTCCGGAATGTTCGGAATTCCGGAATGTTCAGAGTTCCGGAATGCACCAAGGTTCCGGAATGTTCAGAGTTCCGGAATGCACCAAGGTTCCGGAATGTTCAGAGTTCCGGAATCCACCAAGGTTCCGGAATGTTCGGAATTCCGGAATGTTCAGAGTTCCGGAATGCACCAAGGTTCCGGTATGTTCGGAATTCCGGAATGCACCAAGGTTCCGGAATGTTCAGAGTTCCGGAATCCACCAAGGTTCCGGAATGTTCGGAATTCCGGAATGTTCAGAGTTCCGGAATGCACCAAGGTTCCGGTATGTTCGGAATTCCGGAATGCACCAAGGTTCCGGAATGTTCGGAATTCCGGAATGTTCAGAGTTCCGGAATGTTCAGAGTTCCGGAATGCACCAAGGTTCCGGAATGTTCGGAATTCCGGAATGCACCAAGGTTCCGGAATGTTCGGAATTCCGGAATCCACCAAGGTTCCGGAATGTTCGGAATTCCGGAATGTTCAGAGTTCCGGAATGCACCAAGGTTCCGGTATGTTCGGAATTCCGGAATGCACCAAGGTTCCGGAATGTTCGGAATTCCGGAATGTTCAGAGTTCCGGAATGTTCAGAGTTCCGGAATGCACCAAGGTTCCGGAATGTTCGGAATTCCGGAATGCACCAAGGTTCCGGAATGTTCGGAATTCCGGAATGCACCAAGGTTCCGGAATGTTCGGAATTCCGGAATGCACCAAGATTCCGGAATGTTCGGAATTCCGGAATGCACCAAGGTTCCGGAATGGTTCCGGAATGCACCAAGGTTCCGGAATGTTCAGAGTTCCGGAATGCACCAAGGTTCCGGTATGTTCGGAATTCCGGAATGCACCAAGGTTCCGGAATGTTCGGAATTCCGGAATGTTCAGAGTTCCGGAATGTTCAGAGTTCCGGAATGCACCAAGGTTCCGGAATGTTCGGAATTCCGGAATGCACCAAGGTTCCGGAATGTTCGGAATTCCGGAATGCACCAAGGTTCCGGAATGTTCGGAATTCCGGAATGTTCAGAGTTCCGGAATGTTCAGAGTTCCGGAATGCACCAAGGTTCCGGAATGTTCGGAATTCCGGAATGCACCAAGGTTCCGGAATGTTCGGAATTCCGGAATGCACCAAGGTTCCGGAATGTTCGGAATTCCGGAATGCACCAAGGTTCCGGAATGTTCGGAATTCCGGAATGCACCAAGGTTCCGGAATGTTCGGAATTCCGGAATGTTCAGAGTTCCGGAATGCACCAAGGTTCCGGAATGTTCGGAATTCTGGAATGCACCAAGGTTCCGGAATGTTCGGAATTCCGGAATGTTCAGAGTTCCGGAATGCACCAAGGTTCCGGAATGTTCAGAGTTCCGGAATGTTCAGAGTTCCGGAATGTTCAGAGTTCCGGAATCCACCAAGGTTCCGGAATGTTCAGAGTTCCGGAATGCACCAAGGTTCCGGAATGTTCGGAATTCCGGAATGTTCAGAGTTCCGGAATGCACCAAGGTTCCGGAATGTTCAGAGTTCCGGAATGTTCAGAGTTCCGGAATGTTCAGAGTTCCGGAATCCACCAAGGTTCCGGAATGTTCAGAGTTCCGGAATGCACCAAGGTTCCGGAATGTTCGGAATTCCGGAATGTTCAGAGTTCCGGAATGTTCAGAGTTCCGGAATGCACCAAGGTTCCGGAATGTTCGGAATTCCGGAATGAACCAAGGTTCCGGAATGTTCGGAATTCCGGAATGCACCAAGGTTCCGGAATGTTCGGAATTCCGGAATGCACCAAGGTTCCGGAATGTTCGGAATTCCGGAATGTTCAGAGTTCCGGAATGCACCAAGGTTCCGGAATGTTCGGAATTCTGGAATGCACCAAGGTTCCGGAATGTTCGGAATTCCGGAATGTTCAGAGTTCCGGAATGTTCAGAGTTCCGGAATGCACCAAGGTTCCGGAATGTTCGGAATTCCGGAATGCACCAAGGTTCCGGAATGTTCGGAATTCCGGAATGCACCAAGGTTCCGGAATGTTCGGAATTCCGGAATGCACCAAGGTTCCGGAATGTTCGGAATTCCGGAATGTTCAGAGTTCCGGAATGCACCAAGGTTCCGGAATGTTCGGAATTCTGGAATGCACCAAGGTTCCGGAATGTTCGGAATTCCGGAATGTTCAGAGTTCCGGAATGCACCAAGGTTCCGGAATGTTCAGAGTTCCGGAATGTTCAGAGTTCCGGAATGTTCAGAGTTCCGGAATCCACCAAGGTTCCGGAATGTTCAGAGTTCCGGAATGCACCAAGGTTCCGGAATGTTCGGAATTCCGGAATGTTCAGAGTTCCGGAATGCACCAAGGTTCCGGAATGTTCAGAGTTCCGGAATGTTCAGAGTTCCGGAATGTTCAGAGTTCCGGAATCCACCAAGGTTCCGGAATGTTCAGAGTTCCGGAATGCACCAAGGTTCCGGAATGTTCGGAATTCCGGAATGTTCAGAGTTCCGGAATGTTCAGAGTTCCGGAATGCACCAAGGTTCCGGAATGTTCGGAATTCCGGAATGAACCAAGGTTCCGGAATGTTCGGAATTCCGGAATGCACCAAGGTTCCGGAATGTTCGGAATTCCGGAATGTTCAGAGTTCCGGAATGTTCAGAGTTCCGGACTCCACCAAGGTTCCGGAATGTTCAGAGTTCCGGAATGCACCAAGGTTCCGGAATGTTCAGAGTTCCGGAATCCACCAAGGTTCCGGAATGTTCGGAATTCCGGAATGTTCGGAATTCCGGAATGTTCAGAGTTCCGGAATGCACCAAGGTTCCGGAATGCACCAAGGTTCCGGAATGTTCGGAATTCTGGAATGTTCAGAGTTCCGGAATGCACCAAGGTTCCGGAATGTTCGGAATTCCGGAATGTTCAGAGTTCCGGAATGTTCAGAGTTCCGGAATGCACCAAGGTTCCGGAATGTTCAGAGTTCCGGAATGCACCAAGGTTCCGGAATGTTCGGAATTCCGGAATGCACCAAGGTTCCGGAATGTTCGGAATTCCGGAATGCACCGGAATGTTCGGAATTCCGGAATGCACCAAGGTTTCGGAATGTTCAGAGTTCCGGAATCCACCAAGGTTCCGGAATGTTCGGAATTCCGGAATGTTCAGAGTTCCGGAATGTTCAGAGTTCCGGAATCCACCAAGGTTCCGGAATGTTCAGAGTTCCGGAATGCACCAAGGTTCCGGAATGTTCGGAATTCCGGAATGTTCAGAGTTCCGGAATGTTCAGAGTTCCGGAATGCACCAAGGTTCCGGAATGTTCGGAATTCCGGAATGAACCAAGGTTCCGGAATGTTCAGAGTTCCGGAATGCACCAAGGTTCCGGAATGTTCGGAATTCCGGAATGTTCAGAGTTCCGGAATGTTCAGAGTTCCGGACTCCACCAAGGTTCCGGAATGTTCAGAGTTCCGGAATGCACCAAGGTTCCGGAATGTTCAGAGTTCCGGAATCCACCAAGGTTCCGGAATGTTCGGAATTCCGGAATGCACCAAGGTTCCGGAATGTTCGGAATTCCGGAATGTTCAGAGTTCCGGAATGCACCAAGGTTCCGGAATGTTCGGAATTCCGGAATGTTCGGAATTCCGGAATGTTCAGAGTTCCGGAATGCACCAAGGTTCCGGAATGTTCGGAATTCCGGAATGTTCGGAATTCCGGAATGTTCAGAGTTCCGGAATGCACCAAGGTTCCGGAATGCACCAAGGTTCCGGAATGTTCGGAATTCTGGAATGTTCAGAGTTCCGGAATGCACCAAGATTCCGGAATGTTCGGAATTCCGGAATGTTCAGAGTTCCGGAATGTTCAGAGTTCCGGAATGCACCAAGGTTCCGGAATGTTCAGAGTTCCGGAATCCACCAAGGTTCCGGAATGTTCGGAATTCCGGAATGTTCGGAATTCCGGAATGTTCAGAGTTCCGGAATGCACCAAGGTTCCGGAATGCACCAAGGTTCCGGAATGTTCGGAATTCTGGAATGTTCAGAGTTCCGGAATGCACCAAGGTTCCGGAATGTTCGGAATTCCGGAATGTTCAGAGTTCCGGAATGTTCAGAGTTCCGGAATGCACCAAGGTTCCGGAATGTTCAGAGTTCCGGAATGCACCAAGGTTCCGGAATGTTCGGAATTCCGGAATGCACCAAGGTTCCGGAATGTTCGGAATTCCGGAATGCACCGGAATGTTCGGAATTCCGGAATGCACCAAGGTTCCGGAATGTTCAGAGTTCCGGAATCCACCAAGGTTCCGGAATGTTCGGAATTCCGGAATGTTCAGAGTTCCGGAATGTTCAGAGTTCCGGAATCCACCAAGGTTCCGGAATGTTCAGAGTTCCGGAATGCACCAAGGTTCCGGAATGTTCGGAATTCCGGAATGTTCGGAATTCCGGAATGAACCAAGGTTCCGGAATGTTCAGAGTTCCGGAATGCACCAAGGTTCCGGAATGTTCGGAATTCCGGAATGTTCAGAGTTCCGGAATGTTCAGAGTTCCGGAATCCACCAAGGTTCCGGAATGTTCGGAATTCCGGAATGCACCAAGGTTCCGGAATGTTCGGAATTCTGGAATGTTCAGAGTTCCGGAATGCACCAAGGTTCCGGAATGTTCGGAATTCCGGAATGTTCAGAGTTCCGGAATGTTCAGAGTTCCGGAATGCACCAAGGTTCCGGAATGTTCAGAGTTCCGGAATGCACCAAGGTTCCGGAATGTTCGGAATTCCGGAATGCACCAAGGTTCCGGAATGTTCGGAATTCCGGAATGCACCGGAATGTTCGGAATTCCGGAATGCACCAAGGTTCCGGAATGTTCAGAGTTCCGGAATCCACCAAGGTTCCGGAATGTTCGGAATTCCGGAATGTTCAGAGTTCCGGAATGTTCAGAGTTCCGGAATCCACCAAGGTTCCGGAATGTTCAGAGTTCCGGAATGCACCAAGGTTCCGGAATGTTCGGAATTCCGGAATGTTCGGAATTCCGGAATGAACCAAGGTTCCGGAATGTTCAGAGTTCCGAAATGCACCAAGGTTCCGGAATGTTCGGAATTCCGGAATGTTCAGAGTTCCGGAATGTTCAGAGTTCCGGACTCCACCAAGGTTCCGGAATGTTCAGAGTTCCGGAATGCACCAAGGTTCCGGAATGTTCAGAGTTCCGGAATCCACCAAGGTTCCGGAATGTTCGGAATTCCGGAATGCACCAAGGTTCCGGAATGTTCGGAATTCCGGAATGTTCAGAGTTCCGGAATGCACCAAGGTTCCGGAATGTTCGGAATTCCGGAATGTTCGGAATTCCGGAATGTTCAGAGTTCCGGAATGCACCAAGGTTCCGGAATGTTCGGAATTCCGGAATGTTCGGAATTCCGGAATGTTCAGAGTTCCGGAATGCACCAAGGTTCCGGAATGCACCAAGGTTCCGGAATGTTCGGAATTCTGGAATGTTCAGAGTTCCGGAATGCACCAAGATTCCGGAATGTTCGGAATTCCGGAATGTTCAGAGTTCCGGAATGTTCAGAGTTCCGGAATGCACCAAGGTTCCGGAATGTTCAGAGTTCCGGAATCCACCAAGGTTCCGGAATGTTCGGAATTCCGGAATGCACCAAGGTTCCGGAATGTTCGGAATTCCGGAATGTTCAGAGTTCCGGAATGCACCAAGGTTCCGGAATGTTCAGAGTTCCGGAATGCACCAAGGTTCCGGAATGTTCGGAATTCCGGAATGTACCAAGGTTCCGGAATGTTCGGAATTCCGGAATGCACCAAGGTTCCGGAATGTTCGGAATTCCGGAATGTTCAGAGTTCCGGAATGTTCAGAGTTCCGGAATGTTCAGAGTTCCGGAATGCACCAAGGTTCCGGAATGTTCGGAATTCCGGAATGAACCAAGGTTCCGGAATGTTCGGAATTCTGGAATGCACCAAGGTTCCGGAATGTTCGGAATTCCGGAATGTTCAGAGTTCCGGAATGCACCAAGGTTCCGGAATGTTCAGAGTTCCGGAATGTTCAGAGTTCCGGAATGTTCAGAGTTCCGGAATCCACCAAGGTTCCGGAATGTTCAGAGTTCCGGAATGCACCAAGGTTCCGGAATGTTCGGAATTCCGGAATGTTCAGAGTTCCGGAATGCACCAAGGTTCCGGAATGTTCAGAGTTCCGGAATGTTCAGAGTTCCGGAATGTTCAGAGTTCCGGAATCCACCAAGGTTCCGGAATGTTCAGAGTTCCGGAATGCACCAAGGTTCCGGAATGTTCGGAATTCCGGAATGTTCAGAGTTCCGGAATGTTCAGAGTTCCGGAATGCACCAAGGTTCCGGAATGTTCGGAATTCCGGAATGAACCAAGGTTCCGGAATGTTCGGAATTCCGGAATGCACCAAGGTTCCGGAATGTTCGGAATTCCGGAATGTTCAGAGTTCCGGAATGTTCAGAGTTCCGGACTCCACCAAGGTTCCGGAATGTTCAGAGTTCCGGAATGCACCAAGGTTCCGGAATGTTCAGAGTTCCGGAATCCACCAAGGTTCCGGAATGTTCGGAATTCCGGAATGTTCGGAATTCCGGAATGTTCAGAGTTCCGGAATGCACCAAGGTTCCGGAATGCACCAAGGTTCCGGAATGTTCGGAATTCTGGAATGTTCAGAGTTCCGGAATGCACCAAGGTTCCGGAATGTTCGGAATTCCGGAATGTTCAGAGTTCCGGAATGTTCAGAGTTCCGGAATGCACCAAGGTTCCGGAATGTTCAGAGTTCCGGAATGCACCAAGGTTCCGGAATGTTCGGAATTCCGGAATGCACCAAGGTTCCGGAATGTTCGGAATTCCGGAATGCACCGGAATGTTCGGAATTCCGGAATGCACCAAGGTTTCGGAATGTTCAGAGTTCCGGAATCCACCAAGGTTCCGGAATGTTCGGAATTCCGGAATGTTCAGAGTTCCGGAATGTTCAGAGTTCCGGAATCCACCAAGGTTCCGGAATGTTCAGAGTTCCGGAATGCACCAAGGTTCCGGAATGTTCGGAATTCCGGAATGTTCAGAGTTCCGGAATGTTCAGAGTTCCGGAATGCACCAAGGTTCCGGAATGTTCGGAATTCCGGAATGAACCAAGGTTCCGGAATGTTCAGAGTTCCGGAATGCACCAAGGTTCCGGAATGTTCGGAATTCCGGAATGTTCAGAGTTCCGGAATGTTCAGAGTTCCGGACTCCACCAAGGTTCCGGAATGTTCAGAGTTCCGGAATGCACCAAGGTTCCGGAATGTTCAGAGTTCCGGAATCCACCAAGGTTCCGGAATGTTCGGAATTCCGGAATGCACCAAGGTTCCGGAATGTTCGGAATTCCGGAATGTTCAGAGTTCCGGAATGCACCAAGGTTCCGGAATGTTCGGAATTCCGGAATGTTCGGAATTCCGGAATGCACCAAGGTTCCGGAATGTTCGGAATTCCGGAATGTTCGGAATTCCGGAATGTTCAGAGTTCCGGAATGCACCAAGGTTCCGGAATGCACCAAGGTTCCGGAATGTTCGGAATTCTGGAATGTTCAGAGTTCCGGAATGCACCAAGATTCCGGAATGTTCGGAATTCCGGAATGTTCAGAGTTCCGGAATGTTCAGAGTTCCGGAATGCACCAAGGTTCCGGAATGTTCAGAGTTCCGGAATCCACCAAGGTTCCGGAATGTTCGGAATTCCGGAATGTTCGGAATTCCGGAATGTTCAGAGTTCCGGAATGCACCAAGGTTCCGGAATGCACCAAGGTTCCGGAATGTTCGGAATTCTGGAATGTTCAGAGTTCCGGAATGCACCAAGGTTCCGGAATGTTCGGAATTCCGGAATGTTCAGAGTTCCGGAATGTTCAGAGTTCCGGAATGCACCAAGGTTCCGGAATGTTCAGAGTTCCGGAATGCACCAAGGTTCCGGAATGTTCGGAATTCCGGAATGCACCAAGGTTCCGGAATGTTCGGAATTCCGGAATGCACCGGAATGTTCGGAATTCCGGAATGCACCAAGGTTCCGGAATGTTCAGAGTTCCGGAATCCACCAAGGTTCCGGAATGTTCGGAATTCCGGAATGTTCAGAGTTCCGGAATGTTCAGAGTTCCGGAATCCACCAAGGTTCCGGAATGTTCAGAGTTCCGGAATGCACCAAGGTTCCGGAATGTTCGGAATTCCGGAATGTTCGGAATTCCGGAATGAACCAAGGTTCCGGAATGTTCAGAGTTCCGGAATGCACCAAGGTTCCGGAATGTTCGGAATTCCGGAATGTTCAGAGTTCCGGAATGTTCAGAGTTCCGGAATCCACCAAGGTTCCGGAATGTTCGGAATTCCGGAATGCACCAAGGTTCCGTAATGTTCGGAATTCTGGAATGTTCAGAGTTCCGGAATGCACCAAGATTCCGGAATGTTCGGAATTCCGGAATGTTCAGAGTTCCGGAATGTTCAGAGTTCCGGAATGCACCAAGGTTCCGGAATGTTCAGAGTTCCGGAATCCACCAAGGTTCCGGAATGTTCGGAATTCCGGAATGTTCGGAATTCCGGAATGTTCAGAGTTCCGGAATGCACCAAGGTTCCGGAATGCACCAAGGTTCCGGAATGTTCGGAATTCTGGAATGTTCAGAGTTCCGGAATGCACCAAGGTTCCGGAATGTTCGGAATTCCGGAATGTTCAGAGTTCCGGAATGTTCAGAGTTCCGGAATGCACCAAGGTTCCGGAATGTTCAGAGTTCCGGAATGCACCAAGGTTCCGGAATGTTCGGAATTCCGGAATGCACCAAGGTTCCGGAATGTTCGGAATTCCGGAATGCACCGGAATGTTCGGAATTCCGGAATGCACCAAGGTTCCGGAATGTTCAGAGTTCCGGAATGCACCAAGGTTCCGGAATGTTCGGAATTCCGGAATGCACCAAGGTTCCGGAATGTTCGGAATTCCGGAATGGTCAGAGTTCCGGAATGCACCAAGGTTGCGGAATGTTCAGAGTTCCGGAATGCACCAAGGTTCCGGAATGTTCGGAATTCCGGAATGTTCAGAGTTCCGGAATGTTCAGAGTTCCGGAATGCACCAAGGTTCCGGAATGTTCAGAGTTCCGGAATGCACCAAGGTTCCGGAATGTTCGGAATTCCGGAATGCACCAAGGTTCCGGAATGTTCGGAATTCTGGAATGTTCAGAGTTCCGGAATGCACCAAGGTTCCGGAATGTTCGGAATTCCGGAATGCACCAAGGTTCCGGAATGTTCGGAATTCCGGAATGTTCAGAGTTCCAGAATGTTCAGAGTTCCGGACTCCACCAAGGTTCCGGAATGTTCAGAGTTCCGGAATCCACCAAGGTTCCGGAATGTTCGGAATTCCGGAATGCACCAAGGTTCCGGAATGTTCGGAATTCCGGAATGTTCAGAGTTCCGGAATGCACCAAGGTTCCGGAATGTTCGGAATTCCGGAATGTTCGGAATTCCGGAATGTTCAGAGTTCCGGAATGCACCAAGGTTCCGGAATGTTCGGAATTCCGGAATGTTCGGAATTCCGGAATGTTCAGAGTTCCGGAATGCACCAAGGTTCCGGAATGCACCAAGGTTCCGGAATGTTCGGAATTCTGGAATGTTCAGAGTTCCGGAATGCACCAAGGTTCCGGAATGTTCGGAATTCCGGAATGTTCAGAGTTCCGGAATGTTCAGAGTTCCGGAATGCACCAAGGTTCCGGAATGTTCGGAATTCCGGAATGCACCAAGGTTCCGGAATGTTCGGAATTCCGGAATGCACCGGAATGTTCGGAATTCCGGAATGCACCAAGGTTCCGGAATGTTCAGAGTTCCGGAATCCACCAAGGTTCCGGAATGTTCGGAATTCCGGAATGTTCAGAGTTCCGGAATGCACCAAGGTTCCAGAATGTTCGGAATTCCGGAATGCACCAAGGTTCCGGAATGTTCGGAATTCCGGAATGTTCAGAGTTCCGGAATGCACCAAGGTTCCGGAATGTTCGGAATTCCGGAATGTTCAGAGTTCCGGAATGCACCAAGGTTCCAGAATGTTCGGAATTCCGGAATGCACCAAGGTTCCGGAATGTTCGGAATTCCGGAATGTTCAGAGTTCCGGAATGCACCAAGGTTCCGGAATGTTCGGAATTCCGGAATGTTCAGAGTTCCGGAATGCACCAAGGTTCCGGAATGTTCGGAATTCCGGAATGCACCAAGGTTCCGGAATGTTCGGAATTCCGGAATGGTCAGAGTTCCGGAATGCACCAAGGTTGCGGAATGTTCAGAGTTCCGGAATGCACCAAGGTTCCGGAATGTTCGGAATTCCGGAATGTTCAGAGTTCCGGAATGTTCAGAGTTCCGGAATGCACCAAGGTTCCGGAATGTTCAGAGTTCCGGAATGCACCAAGGTTCCGGAATGTTCGGAATTCCGGAATGCACCAAGGTTCCGGAATGTTCGGAATTCCGGAATGCACCGGAATGTTCGGAATTCCGGAATGCACCAAGGTTCCGGAATGTTCAGAGTTCCGGAATCCACCAAGGTTCCGGAATGTTCGGAATTCCGGAATGTTCAGAGTTCCGGAATGCACCAAGGTTCCAGAATGTTCGGAATTCCGGAATGCACCAAGGTTCCGGAATGTTCGGAATTCCGGAATGTTCAGAGTTCCGGAATGCACCAAGGTTCCGGAATGTTCGGAATTCCGGAATGTTCAGAGTTCCGGAATGCACCAAGGTTCCGGAATGTTCGGAATTCCGGAATGCACCAAGGTTCCGGAATGTTCGGAATTCCGGAATGTTCAGAGTTCCGGAATGTTCAGAGTTCCGGAATGCACCAAGGTTCCGGAATGTTCGGAATTCCGGAATGTTCGGAATTCCGGAATGTTCAGAGTTCCGGAATGCACCAAGGTTCCGGAATGCACCAAGGTTCCGGAATGTTCGGAATTCTGGAATGTTCAGAGTTCCGGAATGCACCAAGGTTCCGGAATGTTCGGAATTCCGGAATGTTCAGAGTTCCGGAATGTTCAGATTTCCGGAATGCACCAAGGTTCCGGAATGTTCGGAATTCCGGAATGTTCAGAGTTCCGGAATGCACCAAGGTTCCGGATTGTTCGGAGTTCCGGAATGCACCAAGGTTCCGGAATGTTCGGAATTCCGGAATGTTCAGAGTTCCGGAAAGCACCAAGGTTCCGGAATGTTCGGAATTCCGGAATGTTCAGAGTTCCGGAATGTTCAGAGTTCCGGAATGCACCAAGGTTCCGGAATGTTCGGAATTCCGGAATGTTCAGAGTTCCGGAATGCACCAAGGTTCCGGAATGTTCGGAATTCCGGAATGTTCGGAATTCCGGAATGTTCAGAGTTCCGGAATGCACCAAGGTTCCGGAATGTTCAGAGTTCCGGAATGTTCAGAGTTCCGGAATCCATCAAGGTTCCGGAATGTTCAGAGTTCCGGAATGCACCAAGGTTCCGGAATGTTCGGAATTCCGGAATGTTCAGAGTTCCGGAATGCACCATGGTACCGGAATATTCGGAATTCCGGAATGCACCAAGGTTCCGGAATGTTCGGAATTCCGGAATGCACCAAGGTTCCGGAATGTTCGGAATTCCGGAATGCACCAAGGTTCCGGAATGTTCGGAATTCCGGAATGCACCAAGGTTCCGGAATGTTCGGAATTCCGGAATGGTCAGAGTTCCGGAATGCACCAAGGTTGCGGAATGTTCAGAGTTCCGGAATGCACCAAGGTTCCGGAATGTTCGGAATTCCGGAATGTTCAGAGTTCCGGAATGTTCAGAGTTCCGGAATCCACCAAGGTTCCGGAATGTTCAGAGTTCCAGAATGCACCAAGGTTCCGGAATGTTCAGAGTTCCGGAATCCACCAAGGTTCCGGAATGTTCGGAATTCTGGAATGTTCAGAGTTCCGGAATGCACCAAGGTTCCGGAATGTTCGGAATTCCGGAATGCACCAAGGTTCCGGAATGTTCGGAATTCCGGAATGTTCAGAGTTCCGGAATGCACCAAGGTTCCGGAATGTTCGGAATTCCGGAATGTTCAGGGTTCCGGAATGTTCAGAGTTCCGGAATGCACCAAGGTTCCGGAATGTTCGGAATTCCGGAATGTTCAGAGTTCCGGAATGTTCAGAGTTCCGGACTCCACCAAGGTTCCGGAATGTTCAGAGTTCCGGAATGCACCAAGGTTCCGGAATGTTCGGAATTCCGGAATGCACCAAGGTTCCGGAATGTTCGGAATTCTGGAATGTTCAGAGTTCCGGAATGCACCAAGGTTCCGGAATGTTCGGAATTCCGGAATGCACCAAGGTTCCGGAATGTTCGGAATTCCGGAATGTTCAGAGTTCCGGAATGCACCAAGGTTCCGGAATGTTCGGAATTCCGGAATGTTCAGTGTTCCGGAATGTTCAGAGTTCCGGAATGCACCAAGGTTCCGGAATGTTCGGAATTCCGGAATGTTCAGAGTTCCGGAATGTTCAGAGTTCCGGACTCCACCAAGGTTCCGGAATGTTCGGAATTCCGGAATGTTCAGAATTCCAGAATGCACCAAGGTTCCGGAATGTTCGGAATTCCGGAATGCACCAAGGTTCCGGAATGTTCGGAATTCCGGAATGCACCAAGGTTCCGGAATGTTCGGAATTCCGGAATGGTCAGAGTTCCGGAATGCACCAAGGTTGCGGAATGTTCAGAGTTCCGGAATGCACCAAGGTTCCGGAATGTTCGGAATTCCGGAATGTTCAGAGTTCCGGAATGTTCAGAGTTCCGGAATGCACCAAGGTTCCGGAATGTTCAGAGTTCCGGAATGCACCAAGGTTCCGGAATGTTCAGAGTTCCGGAATCCACCAAGGTTCCGGAATGTTCGGAATTCCGGAATGTTCAGAGTTCCGGAATGCACCAAGGTTCCAGAATGTTCGGAATTCCGGAATGCACCAAGGTTCCGGAATGTTCGGAATTCCGGAATGTTCAGAGTTCCGGAATGCACCAAGGTTTCGGAATGTTCGGAATTCCGGAATGTTCAGAGTTCCGGAATGCACCAAGGTTCCGGAATGTTCGGAATTCCGGAATGCACCAAGGTTCCGGAATGTTCGGAATTCCGGAATGTTCAGAGTTCCGGAATGTTCAGAGTTCCGGAATGCACCAAGGTTCCGGAATGTTCGGAATTCCGGAATGTTCAGAGTTCCGGAATGTTCGGAATTCCGGAATGCACCAAGGTTCCGGAATGTTCGGAATTCCGGAATGTTCAGAGTTCCGAAATGTTCAGAGTTCCGGAATGCACCAAGGTTCCGGAATGTTCGGAATTCCGGAATGTACCAAGGTTCCGGAATGTTCGGAATTCCGGAATGCACCAAGGTTCCGGAATGTTCGGAATTCCGGAATGTTAAGAGTTCCGGAATGTTCAGAGTTCCGGAATGCACCAAGGTTCCGGAATGTTCGGAATTCCGGAATGCACCAAGGTTCCGGAATGTTCGGAATTCCGGAATGTTCAGAGTTCCGGAATGCACCAAGGTTCCGGAATGTTCGGAATTCCGGAATGTTCAGGGTTCCGGAATGTTCAGAGTTCCGGAATGCACCAAGGTTCCGGAATGTTCGGAATTCCGGAATGTTCAGAGTTCCGGAATGTTCAGAGTTCCGGAATCCACCAAGGTTCCGGAATGTTCAGAGTTCCGGAATGCACCAAGGTTCCGGAATGTTCAGAGTTCCGGAATCCACCAAGGTTCCGGAATGTTCGGAATTCCGGAATGTTCAGAGTTCCGGAATGTTCGGAATTCCGGAATGCACCAAGGTTCCGGAATGTTCAGAGTTCCGGAATGCACCAAGGTTCCGGAATGTTCGGAATTCCGGAATGTTCAGAGTTCCGGAATGCACCAAGGTTCCGGATTGTTCGGAATTCCGGAATGCACCAAGGTTCCGGAATGTTCGGAATTCCGGAATGTTCAGAGTTCCGGAATGCACCAAGGTTCCGGAATGTTCAGAGTTCCGGAATGCACCAAGGTTCCGGAATGTTCAGAGTTCCGGAATGCACCAAGGTTCCGGAATGTTCGGAATTCCGGAATGTTCAGAGTTCCGGAATGTTCAGAGTTCCGGAATGCACCAAGGTTCCGGAATGTTCGGAATTCCGGAATGTACCAAGGTTCCGGAATGTTCAGAGTTCCGGAATGCACCAAGGTTCCGGATTGTTCGGAATTCCGGAATGCACCAAGGTTCCGGAATGTTCGGAATTCCGGAATGTTCAGAGTTCCGGAATGCACCAAGGTTCCGGAATGTTCGGAATTCCGGAATGCACCAAGGTTCCGGAATGTTCGGAATTCCGGAATGTTCAGAGTTCCGGAATGTTCAGAGTTCCGGAATGCACCAAGGTTCCGGAATGTTCGGAATTCCGGAATGCACCAAGGTTGCGGAATGTTCAGAGTTCCGGAATGCACCAAGGTTCCGGAATTTTCGGAATTCCGGAATGTTCAGAGTTCCGGAATGTTCAGAGTTCCGGAATCCACCAAGGTTCCGGAATGTTCAGAGTTCCGGAATGCTCCAAGGTTCCGGAATGTTCAGAGTTCCGGAATGCACCAAGGTTCCGGAATGTTCGGAATTCCGGAATGCACCAAGGTTCCGGAATGTTCGGAATTCCGGAATGTTCAGAGTTCCGGAATGTTCAGAGTTCCGGAATGCACCAAGGTTCCGGAATGTTCGGAATTCCGGAATGCACCAAGGTTCCGGAATGTTCGGAATTCCGGAATGCACCAAGGTTCCGGAATGTTCGGAATTCCGGAATGGTCAGAGTTCCGGAATGCACCAAGGTTGTGGAATGTTCAGAGTTCCGGAATGCAACAAGGTTCCGGAATGTTCGGAATTCCGGAATGTTCAGAGTTCCGCAATGCACCAAGGTTCCGGAATGTTCGGAATTCCGGAATGTTCAGAGTTCCGGAATGCACCAAGGTTCCGGAATGTTCAGAGTTCCGGAATGTTCAGAGTTCCGGAATCCACCAAGGTTCCGGAATGTTCAGAGTTCCGGAATGCACCAAGGTTCCGGAATGTTCGGAATTCCGGAATGCACCAAGGTTCCGGAATGCACCAAGGTTCCGGAATGTTCGGAATTCCGGAATGTTCAGAGTTCCGGAATGCACCAAGGTTCCGGAATATTCGGAATTCCGGAATGCACCAAGGTTCCGGAATGTTCGGATTTCCGGAATGCACCAAGGTTCCGGAATGTTCGGAATTCCGGAATGGTCAGAGTTCCGGAATGTTCAGGTGTAATGTGGATGGCATGACCAAGCAACACAGGCCCTGGTGAAATGAGGATGGCCTCAGTCAGCAACAAAGGCCGTGGTGTTTGGCAAGATGGCCTCACAAGGAGCACTGGCCCTGTGTTAATGTGGATGGCATAAGGCAGTAGCACAGGCCTTTGTATATTGTCGATGGGAACAGGCACCAATACAGGCCCTGGTGATATGTAGTTGGCCTCAGCCATGACCACACCCTGGTGTAATGTAAATGTCCTAAGCCAGTAGCAAAGGCCCTGGTGTAATGTGAATGACCTTAGCCAACACCACTGGCCCTGGTGAAATGTGCATGATATCAGTCAGATATCAGTCGGAATTCCGGAATGCACCAAGGTTCCGGAATGTTCGGAATTCCGGAATGTTCAGAGTTCCGGAATGCACCAAGGTTCCGGAATGTTCGGAATTCCGGAATGCACCAAGGTTCCGGAATGTTCGGAATTCCGGAATGTTCAGAGTTCCGGAATGTTCAGAGTTCCGGAATGCACCAAGGTTCCGGAATGTTCGGAATTCCGGAATGCACCAAGGTTGCGGAATGTTCAGAGTTCCGGAATGCACCAAGGTTCCGGAATTTTCGGAATTCCGGAATGTTCAGAGTTCCGGAATGTTCAGAGTTCCGGAATCCACCAAGGTTCCGGAATGTTCAGAGTTCCGGAATGCTCCAAGGTTCCGGAATGTTCAGAGTTCCGGAATGCACCAAGGTTCCGGAATGTTCGGAATTCCGGAATGCACCAAGGTTCCGGAATGTTCGGAATTCCGGAATGCACCAAGGTTCCGGAATGTTCGGAATTCCGGAATGGTCAGAGTTCCGGAATGCACCAAGGTTGTGGAATGTTCAGAGTTCCGGAATGCAACAAGGTTCCGGAATGTTCGGAATTCCGGAATGTTCAGAGTTCCGCAATGCACCAAGGTTCCGGAATGTTCGGAATTCCGGAATGTTCAGAGTTCCGGAATGCACCAAGGTTCCGGAATGTTCAGAGTTCCGGAATGTTCAGAGTTCCGGAATCCACCAAGGTTCCGGAATGTTCAGAGTTCCGGAATGCACCAAGGTTCCGGAATGTTCGGAATTCCGGAATGCACCAAGGTTCCGGAATGCACCAAGGTTCCGGAATGTTCGGAATTCCGGAATGTTCAGAGTTCCGGAATGCACCAAGGTTCCGGAATATTCGGAATTCCGGAATGCACCAAGGTTCCGGAATGTTCGGATTTCCGGAATGCACCAAGGTTCCGGAATGTTCGGAATTCCGGAATGGTCAGAGTTCCGGAATGTTCAGGTGTAATGTGGATGGCATGACCAAGCAACACAGGCCCTGGTGAAATGAGGATGGCCTCAGTCAGCAACAAAGGCCGTGGTGTTTGGCAAGATGGCCTCACAAGGAGCACTGGCCCTGTGTTAATGTGGATGGCATAAGGCAGTAGCACAGGCCTTTGTATATTGTCGATGGGAACAGGCACCAATACAGGCCCTGGTGATATGTAGTTGGCCTCAGCCATGACCACACCCTGGTGTAATGTAAATGTCCTAAGCCAGTAGCAAAGGCCCTGGTGTAATGTGAATGACCTTAGCCAACACCACTGGCCCTGGTGAAATGTGCATGATATCAGTCAGCACCAAAGGCCCAGTGGTGTAATGTGGATGGCCTCATCCAACAACACTGGCCGTGGTGAAATATGGATGGTTTTGGACAGCACCACTTGCGCTGGTATAATGTGGATGGCTTCAACGACTAGCACAGGCCCTTGTGAAATGTAGTTGGCCTCAGCCAGTAGCACAGGCCCTGTTGTTATGTGGATGGCATGAGCCAGCAATGCAGGCCCTTGTGAAATGTGGATGGCCTCATCCAACAACACTGGCCGTGGTGAAATGTGGATGGTTTTGGACAGCACCACTTGCGCTGGTATAATGTGGATGGCATCAACGACTAGCACAGGCCCTGGTGAAATGTAGTTGTCCTCAGCCAGTAGCACAGGCCCTGGTTTTGTTAAGATGGCCTCACAGGAAGCACCTTCTCACGTGTAATGTGAATAGACTTAGCCAACACCACTGGCCCTGCGAAATGTGCATGATATCGGTCACCACCACAGGCCCAGGTGTAATCTGGATGGCCTCATCCAACAACACTTTTCCGTGGTGAAATGTGGATGGTATTGGTCAGCACCACTGTCTCTGGTGTAATGTGAATGGCCTTAGCCAACACCACTGGCCCTGGGAAATGTGCATGATATCGGTCAGCACCACAGGCCCAGGTGTAATGTGAATGGCATGACCAAGCAACGCAGGCCCTGGTGAAATGAGGATGGCCTCAGCCCGCAACAAAGGCCCTGGTGTTGTGAAGATGGCCTCACAGGGAGCACTGGCCCTGGTTTAATGTGGATGGCATCAGGCAGTAGCACAGGCCTTTGTATATTGTCGATGGCATCAGGCACCAATACAGGCCCTGGTGATATGTAGTTGGCCGAAGCCATGACCACACCCTGGTGTAATGTAAATGTCCTAAGCCAGTAGCAAAGGCCCTGGTGTAATGTGAATGACCTTAGCCAACACCACTGGCCCCACACCCTGGTGTAATGTAAATGTCCTAAGCCAGTAGCAAAGGCCCTGGTGTAATGTGAATGACCTTAGCCAACACCACTGGCCCTTGGAAATGTGCATGATATCGGTCAGCACCACAGGCCCAGGTGTAATGTGGATGGCCTCATCCAACAACACTGGCCTTGGTGAAATGTGGATGGTTTTGGACAGCACCACTTGCACTGGTATAATGTGGATGGCATCAACGACTAGCACAGGCCCTGGTGAAATGTAGTTGGCCTCAGCCAGTAGCACAGGCCCTGTTGTTATGTGGATGGCATGAGCCAGCAATGCAGGCCCTTGTGAAATGTGGATGGCCTCATCTAACAACACTCTCCCTGGTGAAATATGGATGGTATTGGTCAGCACCACTGGCCCTGGTGTAATGTTAATGGCATTAGCCAACACCACTGCCCCTGGTGTAATGTGGATGGCATCAGCCAGTATCACATGCCCTTGTGTATTGTGGATGTCGTCAGCCAGCAACACAAGCACTGGTGAAATGTAGTTGGCCTCACCCAGTAGCACAGTCCGTGGTGTAATGTGGATGGCATGACCAAGCAACGCAGGCCCTGGTGAAATGAGGATGGCCTCAGCCAGCAACAAAGGCCCTGGTTTTGTGAAGATGGCCTCACAGGGAGCACTGGACCTGGTTTAATGTGGATGGCATCAGCCAGTAGCACAGGCCTTTGTATATTGTGGATGGGATCAGGCACCAATACAGGCCCTGGTGATATGTAGTTGGCCTCAGCCATGACCACACCCTGGTGTAATGTAAATGTCCTAAGCCAGTAGCAAAGGCCCTGGTGTAATGTGAATGACCTTAGCCAACACCACTGGCCCTGGTGAAATGTGCATGATATCAGTCAGCACCAAAGGCCCAGTGGTGTAATGTGGATGGCCTCATCCAACAACACTGGCCGTGGTGAAATATGGATGGTTTTGGACAGCACCACTTGCGCTGGTATAATGTGGATGGCTTCAACGACTAGCACAGGCCCTTGTGAAATGTAGTTGGCCTCAGCCAGTAGCACAGGCCCTGTTGTTATGTGGATGGCATGAGCCAGCAATGCAGGCCCTTGTGAAATGTGGATGGCCTCATCCAACAACACTGGCCGTGGTGAAATGTGGATGGTTTTGGACAGCACCACTTGCGCTGGTATAATGTGGATGGCATCAACGACTAGCACAGGCCCTGGTGAAATGTAGTTGTCCTCAGCCAGTAGCACAGGCCCTGGTTTTGTTAAGATGGCCTCACAGGAAGCACCTTCTCACGTGTAATGTGAATAGACTTAGCCAACACCACTGGCCCTGCGAAATGTGCATGATATCGGTCACCACCACAGGCCCAGGTGTAATCTGGATGGCCTCATCCAACAACACTTTTCCGTGGTGAAATGTGGATGGTATTGGTCAGCACCACTGTCTCTGGTGTAATGTGAATGGCCTTAGCCAACACCACTGGCCCTGGGAAATGTGCATGATATCGGTCAGCACCACAGGCCCAGGTGTAATGTGGATGGCATGACCAAGCAACGCAGGCCCTGGTGAAATGAGGATGGCCTCAGCCAGCAACAAAGGCCCTGGTGTTGTGAAGATGGCCTCACAGGGAGCACTGGCCCTGGTTTAATGTGGATGGCATCAGGCAGTAGCACAGGCCTTTGTATATTGTCGATGGCATCAGGCACCAATACAGGCCCTGGTGATATGTAGTTGGCCGAAGCCATGACCACACCCTGGTGTAATGTAAATGTCCTAAGCCAGTAGCAAAGGCCCTGGTGTAATGTGAATGACCTTAGCCAACACCACTGGCCCCACACCCTGGTGTAATGTAAATGTCCTAAGCCAGTAGCAAAGGCCCTGGTGTAATGTGAATGACCTTAGCCAACACCACTGGCCCTTGGAAATGTGCATGATATCGGTCAGCACCACGGGCCCAGGTGTAATGTGGATGGCCTCATCCAACAACACTGGCCTTGGTGAAATGTGGATGGTTTTGGACAGCACCACTTGCACTGGTATAATGTGGATGGCATCAACGACTAGCACAGGCCCTGGTGAAATGTAGTTGGCCTCAGCCAGTAGCACAGGCCCTGTTGTTATGTGGATGGCATGAGCCAGCAATGCAGGCCCTTGTGAAATGTGGATGGCCTCATCTAACAACACTCTCCCTGGTGAAATATGGATGGTATTGGTCAGCACCACTGGCCCTGGTGTAATGTTAATGGCATTAGCCAACACCACTGCCCCTGGTGTAATGTGGATGGCATCAGCCAGTATCACATGCCCTTGTGTATTGTGGATGTCGTCAGCCAGCAACACAAGCACTGGTGAAATGTAGTTGGCCTCACCCAGTAGCACAGTCCGTGGTGTAATGTGGATGGCATGACCAAGCAACGCAGGCCCTGGTGAAATGAGGATGGCCTCAGCCAGCAACAAAGGCCCTGGTGTGGTGAAGATGGCCTCACAGGGAGCACTGGCACTGGTTTAATGTGGATGGCATCAGCCAGTAGCACAGGCCTTTGTATATTGTGGATGGGATCAGGCACCAATACAGGCCCTGGTGATATGTAGTTGGCCTCAGCCATGACCACACCCTGGTGTAATGTAAATGTCCTAAGCCAGTAGCAAAGGCCCTGGTGTAATGTGAATGACCTTAGCCAACACCACTGGCCCTGGTGAAATGTGCATGATATCGGCCAGCACCACAGGCCCAGGCGTAATGTGGATGGCATCAACGAGCAGCAGAGGCCCTGGTGCGGTGAAGATGGCCTCAAAGCAAGCACTGTCCCTGGTGTAATGTGGATGGTAGAAGTCGGCATCAAAGGCCCTGATGTAATGCGGATGGCCTCAGCCAAAAGCACAGTCCCTGGTTTGGTTAAGATGGCCTCACAGGAAGCACTGTCTCTGGTGTAATGTGAATGGCCTTAGCCAACACCACTGGCCCTGGGAAATGTGCATGATATCGATCAGCACCACAGGCCCAGGTGTAATGTGGATGGCCTCATCCAAGAACACTGGCCGTGGTGAAATGTGGATGGTTTTGGACAGCACCACTTGCGCTGGTATAATGTGGATGGCATCAACGACTAGCACAGGCCTTGGTGAAATGTAGTTGGCCTCAGCCAGTAGCACAGGCCCTGTTGTTATGTGGATGGCATGAGCCAGCAATGCAGGCCCTTGTTTTGTGAAGATGGCCTCACAGGGAGCACTGGCCCTGGTTTAATGTGGATGGCATCAGGCAGTAGCACAGGCCTTTGTATATTGTGGATGGGATCAGGCACCAATACAGGCCCTGGTGATATGTAGTTGGCCTAAGCCATGACCACACCCTGGTGTAATCTAAATGTCCTAAGCCAGTAGCAAAGGCCCTGGTGTAATGTGAATGACCTTAGCCAACACCACTGGCCCCACACCCTGGTGTAATGTAAATGTCCTAAGCCAGTAGCAAAGGCCCTGGTGTAATGTGAATGACCTTTGCCAACACCACTGGCCCTGGTGAAATGTGCATGATATCGGTCAGCACCACAGGCCCAGGCGTAATGTGGATGGCATCAACGAGCAGCAGAGGCCCTGGTGGGGTGAAGATGGCCTCAAAGCAAGCACTGTCCCTGGTGTAATGTGGATGGTAGAAGTCGGCATCAAAGGCCCTGATGTAATGCGGATGGCCTCAGCCAAAAGCACAGTCCCTGGTTTGGTTAAGATGGCCTCACAGGAAGCACTGTCTCTGGTGTAATGTGAATGGCCTTAGCCAACACCACTGGCCCTGGGAAATGTGCATGATATCGGTCAGCACCACAGGCCCAGTGGTGTAATGTGGATGGCCTCATCCAACAACACTGGCCGTGGTGAAATATGGATGGTTTTGGACGGCACCACTTGCGCTGGCATAATGTGGATGTCATCAACGACTAGCACAGGCCCTGGTGAAATGTAGATGGCCTCAGCAAGTAGCACAGGCCCTGTTGTTATGTGGATGGCATGAGCCAGCAATGCAGTCCCTTGTGAAATGTGGAAGGCCTCATCTAACAACACTGTCCCTGGTGAAATATGGATGGTATTGGTCAGCACCACTTGCCCTGGTGTAATGTGAATGGCCTTAGCCAACACCACTGCCCCTGGTGTAATGTGGATGGCATCAGCCAGTATCACATGCCCTTGTGTATTGTGGATGTCGTCAGCCAGCAACACAAGCACTGGTGAAATGTAGTTGGCCTCACCCAGTAGCACAGTCCCTGGTGTAATGTGGATGGCATGACCAAGCAACGCAGGCCCTGGTGAAATGAGGATGGCCTCAGCCAGCAACAAAGGCCCTGTTTTTTTGAAGATGGACTCACAGGGAGCACTGGCCCTGGTTTAATGTGGATGGCATCAGCCAATAGCACAGGCCTTTGTATATTGTCGATGGGATCAGGCACCAATACAGGCCTTGGTGATATGTAGTTGGCCTCAGCCATGACCACACCCTGGTGTAATGTAAATGTCCTAAGCCAGTAGCAAAGGCCCTGGTGTAATGTGAATGACCTTAGCCAACACCACTGGCCCTGGGAAATGTGCATGATATCGTTCAGCACCACAGGCCCAGGTGTAATGTGGATGGCATGACCAAGCAACGCAGGCCGTGGTGAAATGAGGATGGCCTCAGCCAGCAACAAAGGCCCTGGTGTTGTGAAGATGGCCTCACAAGGAGCACTGGCCCTGGTTTAATGTGGATGGCATCAGCCAGAAGAACAGGCCTTTGTATATTGTCGATGGGATCAGGCACCAATACAGGCCCTGGTGATATGTAGTTGGCCTCAGCCATGACCACACCCTGGTGTAATGTAAATGTCCTAAGCCAGTAGCAAAGGCCCTGGTGTAATGTGAATGACCTTAGCCAACACCACTGGCCCTGGTGAAATGTGCATGATATCGGTCAGCACCACAGGCCCAGGTGTAATGTGGATGGCATCAACGAGCAGCAGAGGCCCTGGTGGGGTGAAGATGGCCTCAAAGCAAGCACTGTCCCTGGTGTAATGTGGATGGTAGAAAGGAAGGAAAGGAAGGAAAGGAAGGAAGGAAAGGAAAGGGGGTTTATTGCCAAATGTTGAGCAGGTTTACAACATTAGGAAATTGCTGCGGTGCTTCAGTGCAAACATAGTGTCATAAATTGCGCTTAAATAGACATGAAAAAATAAAAGTAAAAAATAAAAGTAAGAATAAGAATTAAAAGTGCTACGTAGAAAGATATGTGCATGAGATATACATGAGATATATACATGAGATATATACATGAGAATAAGAATTAAGAGTGCTGCGTAGAAAGATATATACATGAGAATAAGAATTAAAAGTGCTGCGTAGAAAGATATATACATGAGTGCAGGTGGTGATCAGTGCCAAACATGGAATGATGCAGTGACACAGCGTAGGGTCATGTGTTAGTGGCGGGAACAGTCATATGGTTATTGTTCATGTGTCCAACAGCAGAGGGGAAGAAGCTGTTCTTATGGCGAGAGGTTCTGGTGCGAATGGACCGGAGCCTCCTGCCTGAGGGGAGCAGGTCAAACAGACTGTGTCCAGGGTGAGAAGGGTCAGCTGAGATACGAGCTGCACGCCGCAATGTCCTGGAGGTGTGCAGGTCCTGCAGAGATGGGAGTCTGCAGCCAATCACCTTCTCAGCAGAGCGCACAACACGCTGCAGTCTCTGTTTGTCCCTGATAGTGGCTCCAGCATACCACACTGTGATGGAGGAGGTGAGGATGGACTCGATGATTGCAGTGTAGAACTGCATCATCGTCCGTGTTGGCAGGTTGAATTTCTTCAGCTGCCTCAGGAAGTACATCCTCTGCTGGGCTTTCTTGATGACGGAGGTGATGGTGGGCTCCCACTTCAGGTCCTGGGTGATGGTGGTACCCAGGAAGCGGAATGAGTCCACAGAGGTGATGGGGGTGTCAGTCAGGATGATGGGGGGGAGTGGGGCTGTGTTCTTCCTGAAGTCCACAATGATCTCCACTGTCTTCTGGGCATTCAGCACCAGGTTGTTGTGGCTGCACCAGGACACCAGACGTTCAACCTCCCTCCTGTAGGCAGACTCATCCCCGTCCGAGATGAGCCCAATAACGGTGGTGTCATCTGCAAACTTGATTAGCTTGACAGACTGGTGGGTGGAGGTGCAGCAGTTGGTGTACAGGGAGAAGAGCAGAGGAGAAAGAACACAGCCCTGAGGGAAGCCGGTGCTGATGGTCCGGGAGTCCGAGACATTCTTTCCCAGCCTCACATGCTGCTTCCTGTCCGTCAGGAAGTCAGTGATCCACCGGCAGGTGGGATCAGGCACATTCATCTGGGAAAGCTTGCCTCGGAGATGGTCTGGAAGGATGGTGTTGAAGGCAGAGCTGAAGTCCACAAACAGGATCCTGGCGTAGGTTCCTGGGGAGTCCAGATGCTGCAGGATGAAGTGTAGGGCCATGTTGATGGCGTCGTCTACAGACCTGTTGGCTCTATATGCAAACTGCAGGGGGTCCAGGAGGGGGGCCGTGAGGGTCTTGAGATGGGAGAGAACTAGGCGCTCAAATGACTTCATGACCACAGATGTCAGAGCCACGGGTCTGTAGTCATTTAGTCCAGTGATCCTAGGTTTCTTGGGGACAGGGATTATGGTAGAGGACTTGAAGCAGGCAGGCACATGACATGCCTGCAGTGAGGAGTTGAAAATGCCAGAAAACACTGGGGCCAGCTCGTTTGCACAGTGTCTGAGGGTGGCAGGAGACACACCGTCTGGGCCGGGAGCTTTCCGAGCATTCAGATTCTTAAACTGCTTCCTCACATCTGCTTCATGAATATGAAGAGTTGTGGTGGGAGGAGGTGGTGTGAAATCCTCTTTTGTGTGGGGTGAGGAGGGGGGTGTTGTAGGTGAACAGTTTGAAGGTGGTGATGGCTCTATGGAGGGGGGAGAGGTGGGGGGATGAGTGTCCAAAGTGTCTCTATTGTTGGGGCCGTTGGAGGTGTGAAGGCTGCCTGATGGCTCGTCAAAACGGCAGTAAAAGTCGTTGAGGGTGTTGGCCAAGAGCAAGTCGTCAGTGGAGTGGGGGGTTTTAGGCTTGTAGTTTGTGATATTCCTAAAACCTTTCCACACAGAGGCCGAGTCATTCTCTGAGATCTGCTACTGCATCTTCTCAGAGTGCTGATGTTTAGCAATGTCCACTTCTCTAGTGGCATCAAAGGCCCTGATGTAATGCGGATGGCCTCAGCCAAAAGCACAGTCCCTGGTTTGGTTAAGATGGCCTCACAGGAAGCACTGTCTCTGGTGTAATGTGAATGGCCTTAGCCAACACCACTGGCCCTGGGAAATGTGCATGATATCGGTCAGCACCACAGGCCCAGTGTTGTAATGTGGATGGCCTCATCCAACAACACTGGCCGTGGTGAAATATGGATGGTTTTGGACAGCACCACTTGCGCTGGTATAATGTGGATGGCATCAACGACTAGCACAGGCCCTGGTGAAATGTAGTTGGCCTCAGCCAGTAGCACAGGCCCTTTTGTTATGTGGATGGCATGAGCCAGCAATGCAGGCCCTTGTGAAATGTGGATGGCCTCATCTAACAACACTGTCCCTGGTGAAATATGGATGGTATTGGTCAGCACCACTGGCCCTGGTGTAATGTGAATGGCCTTAGCCAACACCACTGCCCCTGGTGTAATGTGGATGGCATCAGCCAGTATCACATGCCCTTGTGTAGTGTGGATGTCGTCAGCCAGCAACACAAGCACTGGTGAAATGTAGTTGGCCTCACCCAGTAGCAGAGTCCCGGGTGTAATGTGGATGGCATGACCAAGCAACGCAGGCCCTGGTGAAATGAGGATGGCCTCAGCCAGCAACAAAGGCCCTGGTGTGGTGAAGATGGCCTCACAGGGAGCACTGGCACTGGTTTAATGTGGATGGCATCAGCCAGTAGCACAGGCCTTTGTATATTGTGGATGGGATCAGGCACCAATACAGGCCCTGGTGATATGTAGTTGGCCTCAGCCATGACCACACCCTGGTGTAATGTAAATGTCCTAAGCCAGTAGCAAAGGCCCTGGTGTACTGTGAATGACCTTAGCCAACACCACTGGCCCTGGTGAAATGTGCATGATATCGGTCAGCACCACAGGCCCAGGCGTAATGTGGATGGCATCAACGAGCAGCAGAGGCCCTGGTGGGGTGAAGATGGCCTCAAAGCAAGCACTGTCCCTGGTGTAATGTGGATGGTAGAAGTCGGCATGACAGGCCCTGATGTAATGCGGATGGCCTCAGCCAAAAGCACAGTCCCTGGTTTGGTTAAGATGGCCTCACAGGAAGCACTGTCTCTGGTGTAATGTGAATGGCCTTAGCCAACACCACTGGCCCTGGGAAATGTGCATGATATCGGTCAGCACCACAGGCCCAGGTGTAATGTGGATGGCCTCATCCAACAACACTGGCCGTGGTGAAATGTGGATGGTTTTGGACAGCACCACTTGCGCTGGTATAATGTGGATGGCATCAACGACTAGCACAAGCCCTGGTGAAATGTAGTTGGCCTCAGCCTGTAGCACAGGCCCTGATGTTATGTGGATGGCATGAGCCAGCAATGCAGGCCCTTGTGAAATGTGGATGGCCTCATCTAATAACACTGTCCCTGGTGAAATATGGATGGTATTGGTCAGCACCACTGGCCCTGGTGTAATGTGAATGGCCTTAGCCAACACCACTGCCCCTGGTGTAATGTGGATGGCATTAGCCAGTATCACATGCCCTTGTGTATTGTGGATGTCGTCAGCCAGCAACACAAGCACTGGTGAAATGTAGTTGGCCTCACCCAGTAGCACAGTCCCTGGTGTAATGTGGATGGCATGACCAAGCAACGCAGGCCCTGGTGAAATGAGGATGGCCTCAGCCAGCAACAAAGGCCCTGGTGTTGTGAAGATAGCCTCACAAGGAGCACTGGCCCTGGTTTAATGTGGATGGCATCAACGAGCAGCAGAGGCCCTGGTGGGGTGAAGATGGCCTCAAAGCAAGCACTGTCCCTGGTGTAATGTGGATGGTAGAAGTCGGCATCAAAGGCCCTGATGTAATGTGGATGGCCTCAGCCAAAAGCACAGTCCCTGGTTTGGTTAAGATGGCCTCACAGGAAGCACAGTCTCTGGTGTAATGTGAATGGCCTTAGCCAACACCACTGGCCCTGGGAAATGTGCATGATATCGGTCAGCACCACAGGCCCAGGTGTAATGTGGATGGCATGACCAAGCAACGCAGGCCCTGGTGAAATGAGGATGGCCTCAGTCAGCAACAAAGGCCCTGGTGTTGTAAAGATGGCCTCACAGGGAGCACTGGCCCTGGTTTAATGTGGATGGCATCAGGCAGTAGCACAGGCCTTTGTATATTGTGGATGGGATCGGGCACCAATACAGGCCCTGGTGATATGTAGTCGGCCTCAGCCATGACCACACCCTGGTGTAATGTAAATGTCCTAAGCCAGTAGCAAAGGCCCTGGTGTAATGTGAATGACCTTAGCCAACACCACTGGCCCTGGTGAAATGTGCATGATATCGGTCAGCACCACAGGCCCAGGCGTAATGTGGATGGCATCAACGAGCAGCAGAGGCCCTGGTGGGGTGAAGATGGCCTCAAAGCAAGCACTGTCCCTGGTGTAATGTGGATGGTAGAAGTCGGCATCAAAGGCCCTGATGTAATGGCCTCAGCCAAAATCACAGTCCCTGGTTTGGTTAAGATGGCCTCACAGGAAGCACTGTCTCTGGTGTAATGTGAATGGCCTTAGCCAACACCACTGGCCCTGGGAAATGTGCATGATATCGATCAGCACCACTGGCCCAGTGGTGTAATGTGGATGGCCTCATCCAACAACACTGGCCGTGGTGAAATGTGAATGGTTTTGGACAGCACCACTTGCGCTGGTATAATGTGGATGGCATCAACGACTAGCACAGGCCCTGGTGAAATGTAGTTGGCCTCAGCCAGTAGCACAGGCCCTGTTGTTATGTGGATGGCACCAGCCAGCAATGCAGGCCCTTGTGAAATGTGGATGGCCTCATCTAACAACACTGTCCCTGGTGAAATATGGATGGTATTGGTCAGCACCACTGGCCCTGGTGTAATGTGAATGGCCTTAGCCAACACCACTGCCCCTGGTGTAATGTGGATGGCATCAGCCAGTATCACATGCCCTTGTGTATTGTGGATGTCGTCAGCCAGCAACACAAGCACTGGTGAAATGTAGTTGGACTCACCCAGTAGAACAGTCCCTGGTGTAATGTGGATGGCATGACCAAGCAACGCAAGCCCTGGTGAAATGAGGATGGCCTCAGCCAGCAACAAAGGCCCTGGTGTGGTGAAGATGGCCTCACAGGGAGCACTGGCCCTGGTTTAATGTGGATGGCATCAGGCAGTAGCACAGGCCTTTGTATATTGTGGATGGGATCAGGCACCAATACAGGCCCTGGTGATATGTAGTTGGCCTCAGCCATGACCACACCCTGGTGTAATGTAAATGTCCTAAGCCAGTAGCAAAGGCCCTGGTGTAATGTGAATGACCTTAGCCAACACCACTGGCCCTGGTGAAATGTGCATGATATCGGTCAGCACCACAGGCCCAGGCATAATGTGGATGGCATCAACGAGCAGCAGAGGCCCTGGTGGGGTGAAGATGGCCTCAAAGGAAGCACTGTCCCTGGTGTAATGTGGATTTTAGAAGTCGGCATCACAGGCCCTGGTGTAATGCGGATGGCCTCAGCCAAAAGCACAGTCCCTGGTTTGGTTAAGATGGCCTCACAGGAAGCACTGTCTCTGGTGTAATGTGAATGGCCTTAGCCAACACCACTGGCCCTGGGAAATGTGCATGATATCGGTCAGCACCACAGGCCCAGGTGTAATGTGGATGGCCTCATCCAACAACACTGGCCGTGGTGAAATGTGGATGGTTTTGGACAGCACCACTTGCGCTGGTATAATGTGGATGGCATCAACGACTAGCACAGGCCCTGGTGAAATGTAGTTGGCCTCAGCCTGTAGCACAGGCCCTGTTGTTATGTGGATGGCATGAGCCAGCAATGCAGGCCCTTGTGAAATGTGGATGGCCTCATCTAATAACACTGTCCCTGGTGAAATATGGATGGTATTGGTCAGCACCACTGGCCCTGGTGTAATGTGAATGGCCTTAGCCAACACCACTGCCCCTGGTGTAATGTGGATGGCATTAGCCAGTATCACATGCCCTTGTGTATTGTGGATGTCGTCAGCCAGCAACACAAGCACTGGTGAAATGTAGTTGGCCTCACCCAGTAGCACAGTCCCTGGTGTAATGTGGATGGCATGACCAAGCAACGCAGGCCCTGGTGAAATGAGGATGGCCTCAGCCAGCAACAAAGGCCCTGGTGTTGTGAAGATGGCCTCACAAGGAGCACTGGCCCTGGTTTAATGTGGATGGCATCAGCCAGAAGAACAGGCCTTTGTATATTGTCGATGGGATCAGGCACCAATACAGGCCCTGGTGATATGTAGTTGGCCTCAGCCATGACCACACCCTGGTGTAATGTAAATGTCCTAAGCCAGTAGCAAAGGCCCTGGTGTAATGTGAATGACCTTAGCCAACACCACTGGCCCTGGTGAAATGTGCATGATATCGGTCAGCACCACAGGCCCAGGCGTAATGTGGATGGCATCAACGAGCAGCAGAGGCCCTGGTGGGGTGAAGATGGCCTCAAAGGAAGCACTGTCCCTGGTGTAATGTGGATTTTAGAAGTCGGCATCACAGGCCCTGATGTAATGCGGATGGCCTCAGCCAAAAGCACAGTCCCTGGTTTGGTTAAGATGGCCTCACAGGAAGCACTGTCTCTGGTGTAATGTGAATGGCCTTAGCCAACACCACTGGCCCTGGGAAATGTGCATGATATCGGTCAGCACCACAGGCCCAGGTGTAATGTGGATGGCCTCATCCAACAACACTGGCCGTGGTGAAATGTGGATGGTTTTGGACAGCACCACTTGCGCTGGTATAATGTGGATGGCATCAACGACTAGCACAGGCCCTGGTGAAATGTAGTTGGCCTCAGCCTGTAGCACAGGCCCTGATGTTTTGTGGATGGCATGAGCCAGCAATGCAGGCCCTTGTGAAATGTGGATGGCCTCATCTAATAACACTGTCCCTGGTGAAATATGGATGGTATTGGTCAGCACCACTGGCCCTGGTGTAATGTGAATGGCCTTAGCCAACACCACATAATGAAAACCTATACTTTGTTTCGGTCGAGTTCCCCATTCAAATGCATGTAACAGTGAGAAACGCACTGTCTTGGCGAAAGAAAGCGTTTTTGTACAACTTCATTTAAATAGCTGTAACTTTTGATAGAAGACTCGGATACACATGTTTATGGCTTTATCTTATAGAACTCAAGGTCTCCGTGCTGGGCAAACAGGTTTTGCAGCTGTTTGAGCTAAGATTTCCAAGTTATTCACATAATGAAAACCTATACTTTGTTTCGGTCGAGTTCCCCATTCAAATGCATGTAACAGTGAGAAACGCACTGTCTTGGCGAAAGAAAGCTATTTTGTACAACTTCATATAAATAGCTGTAACTTTTGATAGAAGACTCGGATACACATGTTTATGGCTTTATCTTATAGAACTCAAGGTCTCCGTGCTGGGCAAACAGGTTTTGCAGCTGTTTGAGCTAAGATTTCCAAGTTATTCACATAATGAAAACCTATACTTTGTTTCGGTCGAGTTCCCCATTCAAATGCATGTAACAGTGAGAAATGCACTGTCTTGGTGAAAGAAAGCGTTTTTGTACAACTTCATATAAATAGCTGTAACTTTTGATAGAAGACTCGGATACACATGTTTATGGCTTTATCTTATAGAACTCAAGGTTCCCGTGCTGGGCAAACAGGTTTTGCAGCTGTTTGAGCTAAGATTTCCAAGTTATTCACATAATGAAAACCTATACTTTGTTTCGGTGGAGTTCCCCATTCAAATGAATGTAACAGTGAGAAACGCACTGTCTTGGCGAAAGAAAGCGTTTTTGTACAACTTCATATGAATAGCTGTAACTTTTGATAGAAGACTCGGATACACATGTTTATGGCTTTATCTTATAGAACTCAAGGTTCCCGTGCTGGGAAAACAGGTTTTGCAGCTGTTTGAGCTAAGATTTCCAAGTTATTCACATAATGAAAACTTATACTTTGTTTCGGTCGAGTTCCCCATTCAAATGCATGTAACAGTGAGAAACGCACTGTCTTGGCGAAAGAAAGCGTTTTTGTACAACTTCATTTAAATAGCTGTAACTTTTGATAGAAGACTCGGATACACATGTTTATGGCTTTATCTTATAGAACTCAAGGTCTCCGTGCTGGGCAAACAGGTTTTGCAGCTGTTTGAGCTAAGATTTCCAAGTTATTCACATAATGAAAACCTATACTTTGTTTCGGTCGAGTTCCCCATTCAAATGCATGTAACAGTGAGAAACGCACTGTCTTGGCGAAAGAAAGCTATTTTGTACAACTTCATATAAATAGCTGTAACTTTTGATAGAAGACTCGGATACACATGTTTATGGCTATATCTTATAGAACTCAAGGTCTCCGTGCTGGGCAAACAGGTTTTGCAGCTGTTTGAGCTAAGATTTCCAAGTTATTCACATAATGAAAACCTATACTTTGTTTCGGTGGAGTTCCCCATTCAAATGAATGTAACAGTGAGAAACGCACTGTCTTGGCGAAAGAAAGCGTTTTTGTACAACTTCATTTAAATAGCTGTAACTTTTGATAGAAGACTCGGATACACATGTTTATGGCTTTATCTTATAGAACTCAAGGTTCCCGTGCTGGGAAAACAGGTTTTGCAGCTGTTTGAGCTAAGATTTCCAAGTTATTCACATAATGAAAACCTATACTTTGTTTCGGTGGAGTTCCCCATTCAAATGAATGTAACAGTGAGAAACGCACTGTCTTGGCGAAAGAAAGCGTTTTTGTACAACTTCATATGAATAGCTGTAACTTTTGATAGAAGACTCGGATACACATGTTTATGGCTTTATCTTATAGAGCTCAAGGTTCCCGTGCTGGGAAAACAGGTTTTGCAGCTGTTTGAGCTAAGATTTCCAAGTTATTCACATAATGAAAACCTATACTTTGTTTCGGTCGAGTTCCCCATTCAAATGCATGTAACAGTGAGAAACGCACTGTCTTGGCGAAAGAAAGCGTTTTTGTACAACTTCATTTAAATAGCTGTAACTTTTGATAGAAGACTCGGATACACATGTTTATGGCTTTATCTTATAGAACTCAAGGTCTCCGTGCTGGGCAAACAGGTTTTGCAGCTGTTTGAGCTAAGATTTCCAAGTTATTCACATAATGAAAACCTATACTTTGTTTCGGTCGAGTTCCCCATTCAAATGCATGTAACAGTGAGAAACGCACTGTCTTGGCGAAAGAAAGCTATTTTGTACAACTTCATATAAATAGCTGTAACTTTTGATAGAAGACTCGGATACACATGTTTATGGCTTTATCTTATAGAACTCAAGGTCTCCGTGCTGGGAAAACAGGTTTTGCAGCTGTTTGAGCTAAGATTTCCAAGTTATTCACATAATGAAAACCTATACTTTGTTTCGGTGGAGTTCCCCATTCAAATGCATGTAACAGTGAGAAATGCACTGTCTTGGCGAAAGAAAGCGTTTTTGTACAACTTCATATAAATAGCTGTAACTTTTGATAGAAGACTCAGACAAACATGTTTATGGCTTTATCTTATAGAACTCAAGGTTCCCGTGCTGGGCAAACAGGTTTTGCAGCTGTTTGAGCTAAGATTTCCAAGTTATTCACATAATGAAAACCTATACTTTGTTTCGGTCGAGTTCCCCATTCAAATGCATGTAACAGTGAGAAACGCACTGTCTTGGCGAAAGAAAGCGTTTTTGTACAACTTCATTTAAATAGCTGTAACTTTTGATAGAAGACTCGGATACACATGTTTATGGCTTTATCTTATAGAACTCAAGGTCTCCGTGCTGGGCAAACAGGTTTTGCAGCTGTTTGAGCTAAGATTTCCAAGTTATTCACATAATGAAAACCTATACTTTGTTTCGGTCGAGTTCCCCATTCAAATGCATGTAACAGTGAGAAACGCACTGTCTTGGCGAAAGAAAGCTATTTTGTACAACTTCATATAAATAGCTGTAACTTTTGATAGAAGACTCGGATACACATGTTTATGGCTTTATCTTATAGAACTCAAGGTCTCCGTGCTGGGCAAACAGGTTTTGCAGCTGTTTGAGCTAAGATTTCCAAGTTATTCACATAATGAAAACCTATACTTTGTTTCGGTCGAGTTCCCCATTCAAATGCATGTAACAGTGAGAAATGCACTGTCTTGGTGAAAGAAAGCGTTTTTGTACAACTTCATATAAATAGCTGTAACTTTTGATAGAAGACTCGGATACACATGTTTATGGCTTTATCTTATAGAACTCAAGGTTCCCGTGCTGGGCAAACAGGTTTTGCAGCTGTTTGAGCTAAGATTTCCAAGTTATTCACATAATGAAAACCTATACTTTGTTTCGGTGGAGTTCCCCATTCAAATGAATGTAACAGTGAGAAACGCACTGTCTTGGCGAAAGAAAGCGTTTTTGTACAACTTCATATGAATAGCTGTAACTTTTGATAGAAGACTCGGATACACATGTTTATGGCTTTATCTTATAGAACTCAAGGTTCCCGTGCTGGGAAAACAGGTTTTGCAGCTGTTTGAGCTAAGATTTCCAAGTTATTCACATAATGAAAACCTATACTTTGTTTCGGTGGAGTTCCCCATTCAAATGAATGTAACAGTGAGAAACGCACTGTCTTGGCGAAAGAAAGCGTTTTTGTACAACTTCATATGAATAGCTGTAACTTTTGATAGAAGACTCGGATACACATGTTTATGGCTTTATCTTATAGAGCTCAAGGTTCCCGTGCTGGGAAAACAGGTTTTGCAGCTGTTTGAGCTAAGATTTCCAAGTTATTCACATAATGAAAACCTATACTTTGTTTCGGTGGAGTTCCCCATTCAAATGCATGTAACAGTGAGAAACGCACTGTCTTGGCGAAAGAAAGCGTTTTTGTACAACTTCATTTAAATAGCTGTAACTTTTGATAGAAGACTCGGATACACATGTTTATGGCTTTATCTTATAGAGCTCAAGGTCTCTGTGCTGGGCAAACAGGTTTTGCAGCTGTTTGAGCTAAGATTTCCAAGTTATTCACATAATGAAAACCTATACTTTGTTTCGGTCGAGTTCCCCATTCAAATGCATGTAACAGTGAGAAACGCACTGTCTTGGCGAAAGAAAGCGTTTTTGTACAACTTCATATGAATAGCTGTAACTTTTGATAGAAGACTCGGATACACATGTTTATGGCTTTATCTTATAGAACTCAAGGTCTCCGTGCTGGGAAAACAGGTTTTGCAGCTGTTTGAGCTAAGATTTCCAAGTTATTCACATAATGAAAACCTATACTTTGTTTCGGTGGAGTTCCCCATTCAAATGCATGTAACAGTGAGAAACGCACTGTCTTGGCGAAAGAAAGCGTTTTTGTACAACTTCATATGAATAGCTGTAACTTTTGATAGAAGACTCGGATACACATGTTTATGGCTTTATCTTATAGAGCTCAAGGTTCCCGTGCTGGGAAAACAGGTTTTGCAGCTGTTTGAGCTAAGATTTCCAAGTTATTCACATAATGAAAACCTATACTTTGTTTCGGTCGAGTTCCCCATTCAAATGCATGTAACAGTGAGAAACGCACTGTCTTGGCGAAAGAAAGCGTTTTTGTACAACTTCATTTAAATAGCTGTAACTTTTGATAGAAGACTCGGATACACATGTTTATGGCTTTATCTTATAGAACTCAAGGTCTCCGTGCTGGGCAAACAGGTTTTGCAGCTGTTTGAGCTAAGATTTCCAAGTTATTCACATAATGAAAACCTATACTTTGTTTCGGTCGAGTTCCCCATTCAAATGCATGTAACAGTGAGAAACGCACTGTCTTGGCGAAAGAAAGCTATTTTGTACAACTTCATATAAATAGCTGTAACTTTTGATAGAAGACTCGGATACACATGTTTATGGCTTTATCTTATAGAACTCAAGGTCTCCGTGCTGGGAAAACAGGTTTTGCAGCTGTTTGAGCTAAGATTTCCAAGTTATTCACATAATGAAAACCTATACTTTGTTTCGGTCGAGTTCCCCATTCAAATGCATGTAACAGTGAGAAACGCACTGTCTTGGCGAAAGAAAGCGTTTTTGTACAACTTCATATAAATAGCTGTAACTTTTGATAGAAGACTCGGATACACATGTTTATGGCTTTATCTTATAGAACTCAAGGTTCCCGTGCTGGGAAAACAGGTTTTGCAGCTGTTTGAGCTAAGATTTCCAAGTTATTCACATAATGAAAACCTATACTTTGTTTCGGTGGAGTTCCCCATTCAAATGAATGTAACAGTGAGAAACACACTGTCTTGGCGAAAGAAAGCGTTTTTGTACAACTTCATATAAATAGCTGTAACTTTTGATAGAAGACTCAGACAAACATGTTTATGGCTTTATCTTATAGAACTCAAGGTCTCCGTGCTGGGAAAACAGGTTTTGCAGCTGTTTGAGCTAAGATTTCCAAGTTATTCACATAATGAAAACCTATACTTTGTTTCGGTGGAGTTCCCCATTCAAATGCATGTAACAGTGAGAAACGCACTGTCTTGGCGAAAGAAAGCTATTTTGTACAACTTCATTTAAATAGCTGTAACTTTTGATAGAAGACTCGGATACACATGTTTATGGCTTTATCTTATACAACTCAAGGTCTCCGTGCTGGGAAAACAGGTTTTGCAGCTGTTTGAGCTAAGATTTCCAAGTTATTCACATAATGAAAACCTATACTTTGTTTCGGTCGAGTTCCCCATTCAAATGCATGTAACAGTGAGAAACGCACTGTCTTGGCGAAAGAAAGCGTTTTTGTACAACTTCATATAAATAGCTGTAACTTTTGATAGAAGACTCGGATACACATGTTTATGGCTTTATCTTGTAGAACTCAGGTCTCCGTGCTGGGAAAACAGGTTTTGCAGCTGTTTGAGCTAAGATTTCCAAGTTATTCACATAATGAAAACCTATACTTTGTTTCGGTCGAGTTCCCCATTCAAATGCATGTAACAGTGAGAAACGCACTGTCTTGGCGAAAGAAAGCGTTTTTGTACAACTTCATATGAATAGCTGTAACTTTTGATAGAAGACTCGGATACACATGTTTATGGCTTTATCTTATAGAGCTCAAGGTTCCCGTGCTGGGAGAACAGGTTTTGTAGCTGTTTGAGCTAAGATTTCCAAGTTATTCACATAATGAAAACCTATACTTTGTTTCGGTCGAGTTCCCCATTCAAATGCATGTAACAGTGAGAAACGCACTGTCTTGGCGAAAGAAAGCTATTTTGTACAACTTCATATAAATAGCTGTAACTTTTGATAGAAGACTCAGACAAACATGTTTATGGCTTTATCTTATAGAACTCAAGGTTCCCGTGCTGGGAAAACAGGTTTTGCAGCTGTTTGAGCTAAGATTTCCAAGTTATTCACATAATGAAAACCTATACTTTGTTTCGGTCGAGTTCCCCATTCAAATGCATGTAACAGTGAGAAACGCACTGTCTTGGCGAAAGAAAGCGTTTTTGTACAACTTCATTTAAATAGCTGTAACTTTTGATAGAAGACTCGGATACACATGTTTATGGCTTTATCTTATAGAACTCAAGGTCTCCGTGCTGGGCAAACAGGTTTTGCAGCTGTTTGAGCTAAGATTTCCAAGTTATTCACATAATGAAAACCTATACTTTGTTTCGGTGGAGTTCCCCATTCAAATGAATGTAACAGTGAGAAACGCACTGTCTTGGCGAAAGAAAGCGTTTTTGTACAACTTCATATGAATAGCTGTAACTTTTGATAGAAGACTCGGATACACATGTTTATGGCTTTATCTTATAGAGCTCAAGGTTCCCGTGCTGGGAAAACAGGTTTTGCAGCTGTTTGAGCTAAGATTTCCAAGTTATTCACATAATGAAAACCTATACTTTGTTTCGGTCGAGTTCCCCATTCAAATGCATGTAACAGTGAGAAACGCACTGTCTTGGCGAAAGAAAGCGTTTTTGTACAACTTCATATAAATAGCTGTAACTTTTGATAGAAGACTCAGACAAACATGTTTATGGCTTTATCTTATAGAACTCAAGGTCTCCGTGCTGGGAAAACAGGTTTTGCAGCTGTTTGAGCTAAGATTTCCAAGTTATTCACATAATGAAAACCTATACTTTGTTTCAGTCGAGTTCCCCATTCAAATGCATGTAACAGTGAGAAACGCACTGTCTTGGCGAAAGAAAGCGTTTTTGTACAACTTCATATAAATAGCTGTAACTTTTGATAGAAGACTCGGATACACATGTTTATGGCTTTATCTTATAGAACTCAAGGTCTCCGTGCTGGGAAAACAGGTTTTGCAGCTGTTTGAGCTAAGATTTCCAAGTTATTCACATAATGAAAACCTATACTTTGTTTCGGTCGAGTTCCCCATTCAAATGCATGTAACAATGAGAAACGCACTGTCTTGGCGAAAGAAAGCGTTTTTGTACAACTTCATATAAATAGCTGTAACTTTTGATAGAAGACTCGGATACACATGTTTATGGCTTTATCTTATAGAACTCAAGGTTCCCGTGCTGGGAAAACAGGTTTTGCAGCTGTTTGAGCTAAGATTTCCAAGTTATTCACATAATGAAAACCTATACTTTGTTTCGGTGGAGTTCCCCATTCAAATGAATGTAACAGTGAGAAACGCACTGTCTTGGCGAAAGAAAGCGTTTTTGTACAACTTCATATAAATAGCTGTAACTTTTGATAGAAGACTCAGACAAACATGTTTATGGCTTTATCTTATAGAACTCAGGTCTCCGTGCTGGGAAAACAGGTTTTGCAGCTGTTTGAGCTAAGATTTCCAAGTTATTCACATAATGAAAACCTATACTTTGTTTCGGTGGAGTTCCCCATTCAAATGCATGTAACAGTGAGAAACGCACTGTCTTGGCGAAAGAAAGCGTTTTTGTACAACTTCATATGAATAGCTGTAACTTTTGATAGAAGACTCGGATACACATGTTTATGGCTTTATCTTATAGAGCTCAAGGTTCCCGTGCTGGGAAAACAGGTTTTGCAGCTGTTTGAGCTAAGATTTCCAAGTTATTCACATAATGAAAACCTATACTTTGTTTCGGTCGAGTTCCCCATTCAAATGCATGTAACAGTGAGAAACGCACTGTCTTGGCGAAAGAAAGCGTTTTTGTACAACTTCATTTAAATAGCTGTAACTTTTGATAGAAGACTCGGATACACATGTTTATGGCTTTATCTTATAGAACTCAAGGTCTCCGTGCTGGGCAAACAGGTTTTGCAGCTGTTTGAGCTAAGATTTCCAAGTTATTCACATAATGAAAACCTATACTTTGTTTCGGTCGAGTTCCCCATTCAAATGCATGTAACAGTGAGAAACGCACCATCTTGGCGAAAGAAAGCTATTTTGTACAACTTCATATAAATAGCTGTAACTTTTGATAGAAGACTCGGATACACATGTTTATGGCTTTATCTTATAGAACTCAAGGTCTCCGTGCTGGGAAAACAGGTTTTGCAGCTGTTTGAGCTAAGATTTCCAAGTTATTCACATAATGAAAACCTATACTTTGTTTCGGTGGAGTTCCCCATTCAAATGCATGTAACAGTGAGAAACGCACTGTCTTGGCGAAAGAAAGCGTTTTTGTACAACTTCATATGAATAGCTGTAACTTTTGATAGAAGACTCGGATACACATGTTTATGGCTTTATCTTATAGAGCTCAAGGTTCCCGTGCTGGGAAAACAGGTTTTGCAGCTGTTTGAGCTAAGATTTCCAAGTTATTCACATAATGAAAACCTATACTTTGTTTCGGTCGAGTTCCCCATTCAAATGCATGTAACAGTGAGAAACGCACTGTCTTGGCGAAAGAAAGCGTTTTTGTACAACTTCATATAAATAGCTGTAACTTTTGATAGAAGACTCGGATACACATGTTTATGGCTTTATCTTATAGAACTCAAGGTTCCCGTGCTGGGAAAACAGGTTTTGCAGCTGTTTGAGCTAAGATTTCCAAGTTATTCACATAATGAAAACCTATACTTTGTTTCGGTGGAGTTCCCCATTCAAATGAATGTAACAGTGAGAAACACACTGTCTTGGCGAAAGAAAGCGTTTTTGTACAACTTCATATAAATAGCTGTAACTTTTGATAGAAGACTCAGACAAACATGTTTATGGCTTTATCTTATAGAACTCAAGGTCTCCGTGCTGGGAAAACAGGTTTTGCAGCTGTTTGAGCTAAGATTTCCAAGTTATTCACATAATGAAAACCTATACTTTGTTTCGGTGGAGTTCCCCATTCAAATGCATGTAACAGTGAGAAACGCACTGTCTTGGCGAAAGAAAGCTATTTTGTACAACTTCATTTAAATAGCTGTAACTTTTGATAGAAGACTCGGATACACATGTTTATGGCTTTATCTTATAGAACTCAAGGTCTCCGTGCTGGGAAAACAGGTTTTGCAGCTGTTTGAGCTAAGATTTCCAAGTTATTCACATAATGAAAACCTATACTTTGTTTCGGTCGAGTTCCCCATTCAAATGCATGTAACAGTGAGAAACGCACTGTCTTGGCGAAAGAAAGCGTTTTTGTACAACTTCATATAAATAGCTGTAACTTTTGATAGAAGACTCGGATACACATGTTTATGGCTTTATCTTATAGAGCTCAAGGTTCCCGTGCTGGGAGAACAGGTTTTGTAGCTGTTTGAGCTAAGATTTCCAAGTTATTCACATAATGAAAACCTATACTTTGTTTCGGTCGAGTTCCCCATTCAGATGCATGTAACAGTGAGAAACGCACTGTCTTGGCGAAAGAAAGCTATTTTGTACAACTTCATATAAATAGCTGTAACTTTTGATAGAAGACTCAGACAAACATGTTTATGGCTTTATCTTATAGAACTCAAGGTTCCCGTGCTGGGAAAACAGGTTTTGCAGCTGTTTGAGCTAAGATTTCCAAGTTATTCACATAATGAAAACCTATACTTTGTTTCGGTCGAGTTCCCCATTCAAATGCATGTAACAGTGAGAAACGCACTGTCTTGGCGAAAGAAAGCGTTTTTGTACAACTTCATTTAAATAGCTGTAACTTTTGATAGAAGACTCGGATACACATGTTTATGGCTTTATCTTATAGAACTCAAGGTCTCCGTGCTGGGCAAACAGGTTTTGCAGCTGTTTGAGCTAAGATTTCCAAGTTATTCACATAATGAAAACCTATACTTTGTTTCGGTCGAGTTCCCCATTCAAATGCATGTAACAATGAGAAACGCACTGTCTTGGCGAAAGAAAGCGTTTTTGTACAACTTCATATGAATAGCTGTAACTTTTGATAGAAGACTCGGATACACATGTTTATGGCTTTATCTTATAGAGCTCAAGGTTCCCGTGCTGGGAAAACAGGTTTTGCAGCTGTTTGAGCTAAGATTTCCAAGTTATTCACATAATGAAAACCTATACTTTGTTTCGGTCGAGTTCCCCATTCAAATGCATGTAACAGTGAGAAACGCACTGTCTTGGCGAAAGAAAGCGTTTTTGTACAACTTCATATAAATAGCTGTAACTTTTGATAGAAGACTCAGACAAACATGTTTATGGCTTTATCTTATAGAACTCAAGGTCTCCGTGCTGGGAAAACAGGTTTTGCAGCTGTTTGAGCTAAGATTTCCAAGTTATTCACATAATGAAAACCTATACTTTGTTTCGGTCGAGTTCCCCATTCAAATGCATGTAACAGTGAGAAACGCACTGTCTTGGCGAAAGAAAGCGTTTTTGTACAACTTCATATAAATAGCTGTAACTTTTGATAGAAGACTCGGATACACATGTTTATGGCTTTATCTTATAGAACTCAAGGTTCCCGTGCTGGGAAAACAGGTTTTGCAGCTGTTTGAGCTAAGATTTCCAAGTTATTCACATAATGAAAACCTATACTTTGTTTCAGTCGACTTCCCCATTCAAATGCATGTAACAGTGAGAAACGCACTGTCTTGGCGAAAGAAAGCGTTTTTGTACAACTTCATATAAATAGCTGTAACTTTTGATAGAAGACTCGGATACACATGTTTATGGCTTTATCTTATAGAACTCAAGGTTCCCGTGCTGGGAAACCAGGTTTTGCAGCTGTTTGAGCTAAGATTTCCAAGTTATTCACATAATGAAAACCTATACTTTGTTTCGGTGGAGTTCCCCATTCAAATGAATGTAACAGTGAGAAACGCACTGTCTTGGCGAAAGAAAGCGTTTTTGTACAACTTCATTTAAATAGCTGTAACTTTTGATAGAAGACTCGGATACACATGTTTATGGCTTTATCTTATAGAACTCAAGGTCTCCGTGCTGGGCAAACAGGTTTTGCAGCTGTTTGAGCTAAGATTTCCAAGTTATTCACATAATGAAAACCTATACTTTGTTTCGGTCGAGTTCCCCATTCAAATGCATGTAACAATGAGAAACGCACTGTCTTGGCGAAAGAAAGCGTTTTTGTACAACTTCATATAAATAGCTGTAACTTTTGATAGAAGACTCAGACAAACATGTTTATGGCTTTATCTTATAGAACTCAAGGTCTCCGTGCTGGGAAAACAGGTTTTGCAGCTGTTTGAGCTAAGATTTCCAAGTTATTCACATAATGAAAACCTATACTTTGTTTCGGTCGAGTTCCCCATTCAAATGCATGTAACAATGAGAAACGCACTGTCTTGGCGAAAGAAAGCGTTTTTGTACAACTTCATATAAATAGCTGTAACTTTTGATAGAAGACTCGGATACACATGTTTATGGCTTTATCTTATAGAACTCAAGGTTCCCGTGCTGGGAAAACAGGTTTTGCAGCTGTTTGAGCTAAGATTTCCAAGTTATTCACATAATGAAAACCTATACTTTGTTTCGGTGGAGTTCCCCATTCAAATGAATGTAACAGTGAGAAACGCACTGTCTTGGCGAAAGAAAGCGTTTTTGTACAACTTCATATAAATAGCTGTAACTTTTGATAGAAGACTCAGACAAACATGTTTATGGCTTTATCTTATAGAACTCAGGTCTCCGTGCTGGGAAAACAGGTTTTGCAGCTGTTTGAGCTAAGATTTCCAAGTTATTCACATAATGAAAACCTATACTTTGTTTCGGTGGAGTTCCCCATTCAAATGCATGTAACAGTGAGAAACGCACTGTCTTGGCGAAAGAAAGCGTTTTTGTACAACTTCATATGAATAGCTGTAACTTTTGATAGAAGACTCGGATACACATGTTTATGGCTTTATCTTATAGAGCTCAAGGTTCCCGTGCTGGGAAAACAGGTTTTGCAGCTGTTTGAGCTAAGATTTCCAAGTTATTCACATAATGAAAACCTATACTTTGTTTCGGTCGAGTTCCCCATTCAAATGCATGTAACAGTGAGAAACGCACTGTCTTGGCGAAAGAAAGCGTTTTTGTACAACTTCATATGAATAGCTGTAACTTTTGATAGAAGACTCGGATACACATGTTTATGGCTTTATCTTATAGAGCTCAAGGTTCCCGTGCTGGGAAAACAGGTTTTGCAGCTGTTTGAGCTAAGATTTCCAAGTTATTCACATAATGAAAACCTATACTTTGTTTCGGTCGAGTTCCCCATTCAAATGCTTGTAACAGTGAGAAACGCACTGTCTTGGCGAAAGAAAGCGTTTTTGTACAACTTCATTTAAATAGCTGTAACTTTTGATAGAAGACTCGGATACACATGTTTATGGCTTTATCTTATAGAACTCAAGGTCTCCGTGCTGGGCAAACAGGTTTTGCAGCTGTTTGAGCTAAGATTTCCAAGTTATTCACATAATGAAAACCTATACTTTGTTTCGGTCGAGTTCCCCATTCAAATGCATGTAACAATGAGAAACGCACTGTCTTGGCGAAAGAAAGCGTTTTTGTACAACTTCATATAAATAGCTGTAACTTTTGATAGAAGACTCAGACAAACATGTTTATGGCTTTATCTTATAGAACTCAAGGTCTCCGTGCTGGGAAAACAGGTTTTGCAGCTGTTTGAGCTAAGATTTCCAAGTTATTCACATAATGAAAACCTATACTTTGTTTCGGTCGAGTTCCCCATTCAAATGCATGTAACAATGAGAAACGCACTGTCTTGGCGAAAGAAAGCGTTTTTGTACAACTTCATATAAATAGCTGTAACTTTTGATAGAAGACTCGGATACACATGTTTATGGCTTTATCTTATAGAACTCAAGGTTCCCGTGCTGGGAAAACAGGTTTTGCAGCTGTTTGAGCTAAGATTTCCAAGTTATTCACATAATGAAAACCTATACTTTGTTTCGGTGGAGTTCCCCATTCAAATGAATGTAACAGTGAGAAACGCACTGTCTTGGCGAAAGAAAGCGTTTTTGTACAACTTCATATAAATAGCTGTAACTTTTGATAGAAGACTCAGACAAACATGTTTATGGCTTTATCTTATAGAACTCAGGTCTCCGTGCTGGGAAAACAGGTTTTGCAGCTGTTTGAGCTAAGATTTCCAAGTTATTCACATAATGAAAACCTATACTTTGTTTCGGTGGAGTTCCCCATTCAAATGCATGTAACAGTGAGAAACGCACTGTCTTGGCGAAAGAAAGCGTTTTTGTACAACTTCATATGAATAGCTGTAACTTTTGATAGAAGACTCGGATACACATGTTTATGGCTTTATCTTATAGAGCTCAAGGTTCCCGTGCTGGGAAAACAGGTTTTGCAGCTGTTTGAGCTAAGATTTCCAAGTTATTCACATAATGAAAACCTATACTTTGTTTCGGTCGAGTTCCCCATTCAAATGCATGTAACAGTGAGAAACGCACTGTCTTGGCGAAAGAAAGCGTTTTTGTACAACTTCATATGAATAGCTGTAACTTTTGATAGAAGACTCGGATACACATGTTTATGGCTTTATCTTATAGAGCTCAAGGTTCCCGTGCTGGGAAAACAGGTTTTGCAGCTGTTTGAGCTAAGATTTCCAAGTTATTCACATAATGAAAACCTATACTTTGTTTCGGTCGAGTTCCCCATTCAAATGCTTGTAACAGTGAGAAACGCACTGTCTTGGCGAAAGAAAGCGTTTTTGTACAACTTCATTTAAATAGCTGTAACTTTTGATAGAAGACTCGGATACACATGTTTATGGCTTTATCTTATAGAACTCAAGGTCTCCGTGCTGGGCAAACAGGTTTTGCAGCTGTTTGAGCTAAGATTTCCAAGTTATTCACATAATGAAAACCTATACTTTGTTTCGGTCGAGTTCCCCATTCAAATGCATGTAACAATGAGAAACGCACTGTCTTGGCGAAAGAAAGCGTTTTTGTACAACTTCATATAAATAGCTGTAACTTTTGATAGAAGACTCAGACAAACATGTTTATGGCTTTATCTTATAGAACTCAAGGTCTCCGTGCTGGGAAAACAGGTTTTGCAGCTGTTTGAGCTAAGATTTCCAAGTTATTCACATAATGAAAACCTATACTTTGTTTCGGTCGAGTTCCCCATTCAAATGCATGTAACAGTGAGAAACGCACTGTCTTGGCGAAAGAAAGCGTTTTTGTACAACTTCATATGAATAGCTGTAACTTTTGATAGAAGACTCGGATACACATGTTTATGGCTTTATCTTATAGAGCTCAAGGTTCCCGTGCTGGGAAAACAGGTTTTGCAGCTGTTTGAGCTAAGATTTCCAAGTTATTCACATAATGAAAACCTATACTTTGTTTCGGTCGAGTTCCCCATTCAAATGCATGTAACAGTGAGAAACGCACTGTCTTGGCGAAAGAAAGCGTTTTTGTACAACTTCATATAAATAGCTGTAACTTTTGATAGAAGACTCAGACAAACATGTTTATGGCTTTATCTTATAGAACTCAAGGTTCCCGTGCTGGGAAAACAGGTTTTGCAGCTGTTTGAGCTAAGATTTCCAAGTTATTCACATAATGAAAACCTATACTTTGTTTCGGTCGAGTTCCCCATTCAAATGCATGTAACAGTGAGAAACGCACTGTCTTGGCGAAAGAAAGCGTTTTTGTACAACTTCATTTAAATAGCTGTAACTTTTGATAGAAGACTCGGATACACATGTTTATGGCTTTATCTTATAGAACTCAAGGTCTCCGTGCTGGGCAAACAGGTTTTGCAGCTGTTTGAGCTAAGATTTCCAAGTTATTCACATAATGAAAACCTATACTTTGTTTCGGTCGAGTTCCCCATTCAAATGCATGTAACAATGAGAAACGCACTGTCTTGGCGAAAGAAAGCGTTTTTGTACAACTTCATATAAATAGCTGTAACTTTTGATAGAAGACTCAGACAAACATGTTTATGGCTTTATCTTATAGAACTCAAGGTCTCCGTGCTGGGAAAACAGGTTTTGCAGCTGTTTGAGCTAAGATTTCCAAGTTATTCACATAATGAAAACCTATACTTTGTTTCGGTCGAGTTCCCCATTCAAATGCATGTAACAGTGAGAAACGCACTGTCTTGGCGAAAGAAAGCGTTTTTGTACAACTTCATATGAATAGCTGTAACTTTTGATAGAAGACTCGGATACACATGTTTATGGCTTTATCTTATAGAGCTCAAGGTTCCCGTGCTGGGAAAACAGGTTTTGCAGCTGTTTGAGCTAAGATTTCCAAGTTATTCACATAATGAAAACCTATACTTTGTTTCGGTCGAGTTCCCCATTCAAATGCATGTAACAGTGAGAAACGCACTGTCTTGGCGAAAGAAAGCGTTTTTGTACAACTTCATATAAATAGCTGTAACTTTTGATAGAAGACTCAGACAAACATGTTTATGGCTTTATCTTATAGAACTCAAGGTTCCCGTGCTGGGAAAACAGGTTTTGCAGCTGTTTGAGCTACGATTTCCAAGTTATTCACATAATGAAAACCTATACTTTGTTTCGGTCGAGTTCCCCATTCAAATGCATGTAACAGTGAGAAACGCAATGTGTTGGCGAAAGAAAGCTATTTTGTACAACTTCATTTAAATAGCTGTAACTTTTGATAGAAGACTCGGATACACATGTTTATGGCTTTATCTTATAGAACTCAAGGTTCCCGTGCTGGGAAACCAGGTTTTGCAGCTGTTTGAGCTAAGATTTCCAAGTTATTCACATAATGAAAACCTATACTTTGTTTCGGTCGAGTTCCCCATTCAAATGCATGTAACAGTGAGAAACGCACTGTCTTGGCGAAAGAAAGCGTTTTTGTACAACTTCATATAAATAGCTGTAACTTTTGATAGAAGACTCAGACAAACATGTTTATGGCTTTATCTTATAGAACTCAAGGTCTCCGTGCTGGGAAAACAGGTTTTACAGCTGTTTGAGCTAAGATTTCCAAGTTATTCACATAATGAAAACCTATACTTTGTTTCGGTCGAGTTCCCCATTCAAATGCATGTAACAGTGAGAAACGCACTGTCTTGGCGAAAGAAAGCGTTTTTGTACAACTTCATATGAATAGCTGTAACTTTTGATAGAAGACTCGGATACACATGTTTATGGCTTTATCTTATAGAGCTCAAGGTTCCCGTGCTGGGAAAACAGGTTTTGCAGCTGTTTGAGCTAAGATTTCCAAGTTATTCACATAATGAAAATCTATACTTTGTTTCGGTCGAGTTCCCCATTCAAATGCATGTAACAGTGAGAAACGCACTGTCTTGGCGAAAGAAAGCGTTTTTGTACAACTTCATATAAATAGCTGTAACTTTTGATAGAAGACTCAGACAAACATGTTTATGGCTTTATCTTATAGAACTCAAGGTTCCCGTGCTGGGAAAACAGGTTTTGCAGCTGTTTGAGCTAAGATTTCCAAGTTATTCACATAATGAAAACCTATACTTTGTTTCGGTCGAGTTCCCCATTCAAATGCATGTAACAGTGAGAAACGCACTGTCTTGGCGAAAGAAAGCGTTTTTGTACAACTTCATATGAATAGCTGTAACTTTTGATAGAAGACTCGGATACACATGTTTATGGCTTTATCTTATAGAGCTCAAGGTTCCCGTGCTGGGAAAACAGGTTTTGCAGCTGTTTGAGCTAAGATTTCCAAGTTATTCACATAATGAAAACCTATACTTTGTTTCGGTCGAGTTCCCCATTCAAATGCATGTAACAGTGAGAAACGCACTGTCTTGGCGAAAGAAAGCGTTTTTGTACAACTTCATATAAATAGCTGTAACTTTTGATAGAAGACTCAGACAAACATGTTTATGGCTTTATCTTATAGAACTCAAGGTTCCCGTGCTGGGAAAACAGGTTTTGCAGCTGTTTGAGCTACGATTTCCAAGTTATTCACATAATGAAAACCTATACTTTGTTTCGGTCGAGTTCCCCATTCAAATGCATGTAACAGTGAGAAACGCACTGTGTTGGCGAAAGAAAGCTATTTTGTACAACTTCATTTAAATAGCTGTAACTTTTGATAGAAGACTCGGATACACATGTTTATGGCTTTATCTTATAGAACTCAAGGTTCCCGTGCTGGGAAACCAGGTTTTGCAGCTGTTTGAGCTAAGATTTCCAAGTTATTCACATAATGAAAACCTATACTTTGTTTCGGTCGAGTTCCCCATTCAAATGCATGTAACAGTGAGAAACGCACTGTCTTGGCGAAAGAAAGCGTTTTTGTACAACTTCATATAAATAGCTGTAACTTTTGATAGAAGACTCAGACAAACATGTTTATGGCTTTATCTTATAGAACTCAAGGTCTCCGTGCTGGGAAAACAGGTTTTACAGCTGTTTGAGCTAAGATTTCCAAGTTATTCACATAATGAAAACCTATACTTTGTTTCGGTCGAGTTCCCCATTCAAATGCATGTAACAGTGAGAAACGCACTGTCTTGGCGAAAGAAAGCGTTTTTGTACAACTTCATATGAATAGCTGTAACTTTTGATAGAAGACTCGGATACACATGTTTATGGCTTTATCTTATAGAGCTCAAGGTTCCCGTGCTGGGAAAACAGGTTTTGCAGCTGTTTGAGCTAAGATTTCCAAGTTATTCACATAATGAAAATCTATACTTTGTTTCGGTCGAGTTCCCCATTCAAATGCATGTAACAGTGAGAAACGCACTGTCTTGGCGAAAGAAAGCGTTTTTGTACAACTTCATATAAATAGCTGTAACTTTTGATAGAAGACTCAGACAAACATGTTTATGGCTTTATCTTATAGAACTCAAGGTTCCCGTGCTGGGAAAACAGGTTTTGCAGCTGTTTGAGCTAAGATTTCCAAGTTATTCACATAATGAAAACCTATACTTTGTTTCGGTCGAGTTCCCCATTCAAATGCATGTAACAGTGAGAAACGCACTGTCTTGGCGAAAGAAAGCGTTTTTGTACAACTTCATATGAATAGCTGTAACTTTTGATAGAAGACTCGGATACACATGTTTATGGCTTTATCTTATAGAGCTCAAGGTTCCCGTGCTGGGAAAACAGGTTTTGCAGCTGTTTGAGCTAAGATTTCCAAGTTATTCACATAATGAAAACCTATACTTTGTTTCGGTCGAGTTCCCCATTCAAATGCATGTAACAGTGAGAAACGCACTGTCTTGGCGAAAGAAAACGTTTTTGTACAACTTCATATAAATAGCTGTAACTTTTGATAGAAGACTCAGACAAACATGTTTATGGCTTTATCTTATAGAACTCAAGGTTCCCGTGCTGGGAAAACAGGTTTTGCAGCTGTTTGAGCTAAGATTTCCAAGTTATTCACATAATGAAAACCTATACTTTGTTTCGGTCGAGTTCCCCATTCAAATGCATGTAACAGTGAGAAACGCACTGTCTTGGCGAAAGAAAGCGTTTTTGTACAACTTCATTTAAATAGCTGTAACTTTTGATAGAAGACTCGGATACACATGTTTATGGCTTTATCTTATAGAACTCAAGGTCTCCGTGCTGGGCAAACAGGTTTTGCAGCTGTTTGAGCTAAGATTTCCAAGTTATTCACATAATGAAAACCTATACTTTGTTTCGGTCGAGTTCCCCATTCAAATGCATGTAACAATGAGAAACGCACTGTCTTGGCGAAAGAAAGCGTTTTTGTACAACTTCATATAAATAGCTGTAACTTTTGATAGAAGACTCAGACAAACATGTTTATGGCTTTATCTTATAGAACTCAAGGTCTCCGTGCTGGGAAAACAGGTTTTGCAGCTGTTTGAGCTAAGATTTCCAAGTTATTCACATAATGAAAACCTATACTTTGTTTCGGTCGAGTTCCCCATTCAAATGCATGTAACAGTGAGAAACGCACTGTCTTGGCGAAAGAAAGCGTTTTTGTACAACTTCATATGAATAGCTGTAACTTTTGATAGAAGACTCGGATACACATCTTTATGGCTTTATCTTATAGAGCTCAAGGTTCCCGTGCTGGGAAAACAGGTTTTGCAGCTGTTTGAGCTAAGATTTCCAAGTTATTCACATAATGAAAACCTATACTTTGTTTCGGTCGAGTTCCCCATTCAAATGCATGTAACAGTGAGAAACGCACTGTCTTGGCGAAAGAAAGCGTTTTTGTACAACTTCATATGAATAGCTGTAACTTTTGATAGAAGACTCGGATACACATGTTTATGGCTTTATCTTATAGAGCTCAAGGTTCCCGTGCTGGGAAAACAGGTTTTGCAGCTGTTTGAGCTAAGATTTCCAAGTTATTCACATAATGAAAACCTATACTTTGTTTCGGTCGAGTTCCCCATTCAAATGCATGTAACAGTGAGAAACGCACTGTCTTGGCGAAAGAAAACGTTTTTGTACAACTTCATATAAATAGCTGTAACTTTTGATAGAAGACTCAGACAAACATGTTTATGGCTTTATCTTATAGAACTCAAGGTTCCCGTGCTGGGAAAACAGGTTTTGCAGCTGTTTGAGCTAAGATTTCCAAGTTATTCACATAATGAAAACCTATACTTTGTTTCGGTCGAGTTCCCCATTCAAATGCATGTAACAGTGAGAAACGCACTGTCTTGGCGAAAGAAAGCGTTTTTGTACAACTTCATTTAAATAGCTGTAACTTTTGATAGAAGACTCGGATACACATGTTTATGGCTTTATCTTATAGAACTCAAGGTCTCCGTGCTGGGCAAACAGGTTTTGCAGCTGTTTGAGCTAAGATTTCCAAGTTATTCACATAATGAAAACCTATACTTTGTTTCGGTCGAGTTCCCCATTCAAATGCATGTAACAATGAGAAACGCACTGTCTTGGCGAAAGAAAGCGTTTTTGTACAACTTCATATAAATAGCTGTAACTTTTGATAGAAGACTCAGACAAACATGTTTATGGCTTTATCTTATAGAACTCAAGGTCTCCGTGCTGGGAAAACAGGTTTTGCAGCTGTTTGAGCTAAGATTTCCAAGTTATTCACATAATGAAAACCTATACTTTGTTTCGGTCGAGTTCCCCATTCAAATGCATGTAACAGTGAGAAACGCACTGTCTTGGCGAAAGAAAGCGTTTTTGTACAACTTCATATGAATAGCTGTAACTTTTGATAGAAGACTCGGATACACATGTTTATGGCTTTATCTTATAGAGCTCAAGGTTCCCGTGCTGGGAAAACAGGTTTTGCAGCTGTTTGAGCTAAGATTTCCAAGTTATTCACATAATGAAAACCTATACTTTGTTTCGGTCGAGTTCCCCATTCAAATGCATGTAACAGTGAGAAACGCACTGTCTTGGCGAAAGAAAGCGTTTTTGTACAACTTCATATAAATAGCTGTAACTTTTGATAGAAGACTCAGACAAACATGTTTATGGCTTTATCTTATAGAACTCAAGGTTCCCGTGCTGGGAAAACAGGTTTTGCAGCTGTTTGAGCTAAGATTTCCAAGTTATTCACATAATGAAAACCTATACTTTGTTTCGGTCGAGTTCCCCATTCAAATGCATGTAACAGTGAGAAACGCACTGTCTTGGCGAAAGAAAGCGTTTTTGTACAACTTCATTTAAATAGCTGTAACTTTTGATAGAAGACTCGGATACACATGTTTATGGCTTTATCTTATAGAACTCAAGGTCTCCGTGCTGGGCAAACAGGTTTTGCAGCTGTTTGAGCTAAGATTTCCAAGTTATTCACATAATGAAAACCTATACTTTGTTTCGGTCGAGTTCCCCATTCAAATGCATGTAACAATGAGAAACGCACTGTCTTGGCGAAAGAAAGCGTTTTTGTACAACTTCATATAAATAGCTGTAACTTTTGATAGAAGACTCAGACAAACATGTTTATGGCTTTATCTTATAGAACTCAAGGTCTCCGTGCTGGGAAAACAGGTTTTGCAGCTGTTTGAGCTAAGATTTCCAAGTTATTCACATAATGAAAACCTATACTTTGTTTCGGTCGAGTTCCCCATTCAAATGCATGTAACAGTGAGAAACGCACTGTCTTGGCGAAAGAAAGCGTTTTTGTACAACTTCATATGAATAGCTGTAACTTTTGATAGAAGACTCGGATACACATGTTTATGGCTTTATCTTATAGAGCTCAAGGTTCCCGTGCTGGGAAAACAGGTTTTGCAGCTGTTTGAGCTAAGATTTCCAAGTTATTCACATAATGAAAACCTATACTTTGTTTCGGTCGAGTTCCCCATTCAAATGCATGTAACAGTGAGAAACGCACTGTCTTGGCGAAAGAAAGCGTTTTTGTACAACTTCATATAAATAGCTGTAACTTTTGATAGAAGACTCAGACAAACATGTTTATGGCTTTATCTTATAGAACTCAAGGTTCCCGTGCTGGGAAAACAGGTTTTGCAGCTGTTTGAGCTAAGATTTCCAAGTTATTCACATAATGAAAACCTATACTTTGTTTCGGTCGAGTTCCCCATTCAAATGCATGTAACAGTGAGAAACGCACTGTCTTGGCGAAAGAAAGCGTTTTTGTACAACTTCATATAAATAGCTGTAACTTTTGATAGAAGACTCGGATACACATGTTTATGGCTTTATCTTATAGAGCTCAAGGTTCCCGTGCTGGGAAAACAGGTTTTGCAGCTGTTTGAGCTAAGATTTCCAAGTTATTCACATAATGAAAACCTATACTTTGTTTCGGTCGAGTTCCCCATTCAAATGCATGTAACAATGAGAAACGCACTGTCTTGGCGAAAGAAAGCGTTTTTGTACAACTTCATATAAATAGCTGTAACTTTTGATAGAAGACTCAGACAAACATGTTTATGGCTTTATCTTATAGAACTCAAGGTCTCCGTGCTGGGAAAACAGGTTTTGCAGCTGTTTGAGCTAAGATTTCCAAGTTATTCACATAATGAAAACCTATACTTTGTTTCGGTCGAGTTCCCCATTCAAATGCATGTAACAGTGAGAAACGCACTGTCTTGGCGAAAGAAAGCGTTTTTGTACAACTTCATATAAATAGCTGTAACTTTTGATAGAAGACTCAGACAAACATGTTTATGGCTTTATCTTATAGAACTCAAGGTCTCCGTGCTGGGAAAACAGGTTTTACAGCTGTTTGAGCTAAGATTTCCAAGTTATTCACATAATGAAAACCTATACTTTGTTTCGGTCGAGTTCCCCATTCAAATGCATGTAACAGTGAGAAACGCACTGTCTTGGCGAAAGAAAGCGTTTTTGTACAACTTCATATGAATAGCTGTAACTTTTGATAGAAGACTCGGATACACATGTTTATGGCTTTATCTTATAGAGCTCAAGGTTCCCGTGCTGGGAAAACAGGTTTTGCAGCTGTTTGAGCTAAGATTTCCAAGTTATTCACATAATGAAAATCTATACTTTGTTTCGGTCGAGTTCCCCATTCAAATGCATGTAACAGTGAGAAACGCACTGTCTTGGCGAAAGAAAGCGTTTTTGTACAACTTCATATAAATAGCTGTAACTTTTGATAGAAGACTCAGACAAGCATGTTTATGGCTTTATCTTATAGAACTCAAGGTTCCCGTGCTGGGAAAACAGGTTTTGCAGCTGTTTGAGCTAAGATTTCCAAGTTATTCACATAATGAAAACCTATACTTTGTTTCGGTCGAGTTCCCCATTCAAATGCATGTAACAGTGAGAAACGCACTGTCTTGGCGAAAGAAAGCGTTTTTGTACAACTTCATATGAATAGCTGTAACTTTTGATAGAAGACTCGGATACACATGTTTATGGCTTTATCTTATAGAGCTCAAGGTTCCCGTGCTGGGAAAACAGGTTTTGCAGCTGTTTGAGCTAAGATTTCCAAGTTATTCACATAATGAAAACCTATACTTTGTTTCGGTCGAGTTCCCCATTCAAATGCATGTAACAGTGAGAAACGCACTGTCTTGGCGAAAGAAAGCGTTTTTGTACAACTTCATATAAATAGCTGTAACTTTTGATAGAAGACTCAGACAAACATGTTTATGGCTTTATCTTATAGAACTCAAGGTTCCCGTGCTGGGAAAACAGGTTTTGCAGCTGTTTGAGCTACGATTTCCAAGTTATTCACATAATGAAAACCTATACTTTGTTTCGGTCGAGTTCCCCATTCAAATGCATGTAACAGTGAGAAACGCACTGTGTTGGCGAAAGAAAGCTATTTTGTACAACTTCATTTAAATAGCTGTAACTTTTGATAGAAGACTCGGATACACATGTTTATGGCTTTATCTTATAGAACTCAAGGTTCCCGTGCTGGGAAACCAGGTTTTGCAGCTGTTTGAGCTAAGATTTCCAAGTTATTCACATAATGAAAACCTATACTTTGTTTCGGTCGAGTTCCCCATTCAAATGCATGTAACAGTGAGAAACGCACTGTCTTGGCGAAAGAAAGCGTTTTTGTACAACTTCATATAAATAGCTGTAACTTTTGATAGAAGACTCAGACAAACATGTTTATGGCTTTATCTTATAGAACTCAAGGTCTCCGTGCTGGGAAAACAGGTTTTACAGCTGTTTGAGCTAAGATTTCCAAGTTATTCACATAATGAAAACCTATACTTTGTTTCGGTCGAGTTCCCCATTCAAATGCATGTAACAGTGAGAAACGCACTGTCTTGGCGAAAGAAAGCGTTTTTGTACAACTTCATATGAATAGCTGTAACTTTTGATAGAAGACTCGGATACACATGTTTATGGCTTTATCTTATAGAGCTCAAGGTTCCCGTGCTGGGAAAACAGGTTTTGCAGCTGTTTGAGCTAAGATTTCCAAGTTATTCACATAATGAAAATCTATACTTTGTTTCGGTCGAGTTCCCCATTCAAATGCATGTAACAGTGAGAAACGCACTGTCTTGGCGAAAGAAAGCGTTTTTGTACAACTTCATATAAATAGCTGTAACTTTTGATAGAAGACTCAGACAAACATGTTTATGGCTTTATCTTATAGAACTCAAGGTTCCCGTGCTGGGAAAACAGGTTTTGCAGCTGTTTGAGCTAAGATTTCCAAGTTATTCACATAATGAAAACCTATACTTTGTTTCGGTCGAGTTCCCCATTCAAATGCATGTAACAGTGAGAAACGCACTGTCTTGGCGAAAGAAAGCGTTTTTGTACAACTTCATATGAATAGCTGTAACTTTTGATAGAAGACTCGGATACACATGTTTATGGCTTTATCTTATAGAGCTCAAGGTTCCCGTGCTGGGAAAACAGGTTTTGCAGCTGTTTGAGCTAAGATTTCCAAGTTATTCACATAATGAAAACCTATACTTTGTTTCGGTCGAGTTCCCCATTCAAATGCATGTAACAGTGAGAAACGCACTGTCTTGGCGAAAGAAAGCGTTTTTGTACAACTTCATTTAAATAGCTGTAACTTTTGATAGAAGACTCGGATACACATGTTTATGGCTTTATCTTATAGAACTCAACGTCTCCGTGCTGGGCAAACAGGTTTTGCAGCTGTTTGAGCTAAGATTTCCAAGTTATTCACATAATGAAAACCTATACTTTGTTTCGGTCGAGTTCCCCATTCAAATGCATGTAACAATGAGAAACGCACTGTCTTGGCGAAAGAAAGCGTTTTTGTACAACTTCATATAAATAGCTGTAACTTTTGATAGAAGACTCAGACAAACATGTTTATGGCTTTATCTTATAGAACTCAAGGTCTCCGTGCTGGGAAAACAGGTTTTGCAGCTGTTTGAGCTAAGATTTCCAAGTTATTCACATAATGAAAACCTATACTTTGTTTCGGTCGAGTTCCCCATTCAAATGCATGTAACAGTGAGAAACGCACTGTCTTGGTGAAAGAAAGCGTTTTTGTACAACTTCATATGAATAGCTGTAACTTTTGATAGAAGACTCGGATACACATCTTTATGGCTTTATCTTATAGAGCTCAAGGTTCCCGTGCTGGGAAAACAGGTTTTGCAGCTGTTTGAGCTAAGATTTCCAAGTTATTCACATAATGAAAACCTATACTTTGTTTCGGTCGAGTTCCCCATTCAAATGCATGTAACAGTGAGAAACGCACTGTCTTGGCGAAAGAAAGCGTTTTTGTACAACTTCATATGAATAGCTGTAACTTTTGATAGAAGACTCGGATACACATGTTTATGGCTTTATCTTATAGAGCTCAAGGTTCCCGTGCTGGGAAAACAGGTTTTGCAGCTGTTTGAGCTAAGATTTCCAAGTTATTCACATAATGAAAACCTATACTTTGTTTCGGTCGAGTTCCCCATTCAAATGCATGTAACAGTGAGAAACGCACTGTCTTGGCGAAAGAAAACGTTTTTGTACAACTTCATATAAATAGCTGTAACTTTTGATAGAAGACTCAGACAAACATGTTTATGGCTTTATCTTATAGAACTCAAGGTTCCCGTGCTGGGAAAACAGGTTTTGCAGCTGTTTGAGCTAAGATTTCCAAGTTATTCACATAATGAAAACCTATACTTTGTTTCGGTCGAGTTCCCCATTCAAATGCATGTAACAGTGAGAAACGCACTGTCTTGGCGAAAGAAAGCGTTTTTGTACAACTTCATTTAAATAGCTGTAACTTTTGATAGAAGACTCGGATACACATGTTTATGGCTTTATCTTATAGAACTCAAGGTCTCCGTGCTGGGCAAACAGGTTTTGCAGCTGTTTGAGCTAAGATTTCCAAGTTATTCACATAATGAAAACCTATACTTTGTTTCGGTCGAGTTCCCCATTCAAATGCATGTAACAATGAGAAACGCACTGTCTTGGCGAAAGAAAGCGTTTTTGTACAACTTCATATAAATAGCTGTAACTTTTGATAGAAGACTCAGACAAACATGTTTATGGCTTTATCTTATAGAACTCAAGGTCTCCGTGCTGGGAAAACAGGTTTTGCAGCTGTTTGAGCTAAGATTTCCAAGTTATTCACATAATGAAAACCTATACTTTGTTTCGGTCGAGTTCCCCATTCAAATGCATGTAACAGTGAGAAACGCACTGTCTTGGCGAAAGAAAGCGTTTTTGTACAACTTCATATGAATAGCTGTAACTTTTGATAGAAGACTCGGATACACATGTTTATGGCTTTATCTTATAGAGCTCAAGGTTCCCGTGCTGGGAAAACAGGTTTTGCAGCTGTTTGAGCTAAGATTTCCAAGTTATTCACATAATGAAAACCTATACTTTGTTTCGGTCGAGTTCCCCATTCAAATGCATGTAACAGTGAGAAACGCACTGTCTTGGCGAAAGAAAGCGTTTTTGTACAACTTCATTTAAATAGCTGTAACTTTTGATAGAAGACTCGGATACACATGTTTATGGCTTTATCTTATAGAACTCAAGGTCTCCGTGCTGGGCAAACAGGTTTTGCAGCTGTTTGAGCTAAGATTTCCAAGTTATTCACATAATGAAAACCTATACTTTGTTTCGGTCGAGTTCCCCATTCAAATGCATGTAACAATGAGAAACGCACTGTCTTGGCGAAAGAAAGCGTTTTTGTACAACTTCATATAAATAGCTGTAACTTTTGATAGAAGACTCAGACAAACATGTTTATGGCTTTATCTTATAGAACTCAAGGTCTCCGTGCTGGGAAAACAGGTTTTGCAGCTGTTTGAGCTAAGATTTCCAAGTTATTCACATAATGAAAACCTATACTTTGTTTCGGTCGAGTTCCCCATTCAAATGCATGTAACAGTGAGAAACGCACTGTCTTGGCGAAAGAAAGCGTTTTTGTACAACTTCATATGAATAGCTGTAACTTTTGATAGAAGACTCGGATACACATGTTTATGGCTTTATCTTATAGAGCTCAAGGTTCCCGTGCTGGGAAAACAGGTTTTGCAGCTGTTTGAGCTAAGATTTCCAAGTTATTCACATAATGAAAACCTATACTTTGTTTCGGTCGAGTTCCCCATTCAAATGCATGTAACAGTGAGAAACGCACTGTCTTGGCGAAAGAAAGCGTTTTTGTACAACTTCATATAAATAGCTGTAACTTTTGATAGAAGACTCAGACAAACATGTTTATGGCTTTATCTTATAGAACTCAAGGTTCCCGTGCTGGGAAAACAGGTTTTGCAGCTGTTTGAGCTAAGATTTCCAAGTTATTCACATAATGAAAACCTATACTTTGTTTCGGTCGAGTTCCCCATTCAAATGCATGTAACAGTGAGAAACGCACTGTCTTGGCGAAAGAAAGCGTTTTTGTACAACTTCATATAAATAGCTGTAACTTTTGATAGAAGACTCGGATACACATGTTTATGGCTTTATCTTATAGAGCTCAAGGTTCCCGTGCTGGGAAAACAGGTTTTGCAGCTGTTTGAGCTAAGATTTCCAAGTTATTCACATAATGAAAACCTATACTTTGTTTCGGTCGAGTTCCCCATTCAAATGCATGTAACAATGAGAAACGCACTGTCTTGGCGAAAGAAAGCGTTTTTGTACAACTTCATATAAATAGCTGTAACTTTTGATAGAAGACTCAGACAAACATGTTTATGGCTTTATCTTATAGAACTCAAGGTCTCCGTGCTGGGAAAACAGGTTTTGCAGCTGTTTGAGCTAAGATTTCCAAGTTATTCACATAATGAAAACCTATACTTTGTTTCGGTCGAGTTCCCCATTCAAATGCATGTAACAGTGAGAAACGCACTGTCTTGGCGAAAGAAAGCGTTTTTGTACAACTTCATATAAATAGCTGTAACTTTTGATAGAAGACTCAGACAAACATGTTTATGGCTTTATCTTATAGAACTCAAGGTTCCCGTGCTGGGAAAACAGGTTTTGCAGCTGTTTGAGCTAAGATTTCCAAGTTATTCACATAATGAAAACCTATACTTTGTTTCGGTCGAGTTCCCCATTCAAATGCATGTAACAGTGAGAAACGCACTGTCTTGGCGAAAGAAAGCGTTTTTGTACAACTTCATATGAATAGCTGTAACTTTTGATAGAAGACTCGGATACACATGTTTATGGCTTTATCTTATAGAGCTCAAGGTTCCCGTGCTGGGAAAACAGGTTTTGCAGCTGTTTGAGCTAAGATTTCCAAGTTATTCACATAATGAAAATCTATACTTTGTTTCGGTCGAGTTCCCCATTCAAATGCATGTAACAGTGAGAAACGCACTGTCTTGGCGAAAGAAAACGTTTTTGTACAACTTCATATAAATAGCTGTAACTTTTGATAGAAGACTCAGACAAACATGTTTATGGCTTTATCTTATAGAACTCAAGGTTCCCGTGCTGGGAAAACAGGTTTTGCAGCTGTTTGAGCTAAGATTTCCAAGTTATTCACATAATGAAAACCTATACTTTGTTTCGGTCGAGTTCCCCATTCAAATGCATGTAACAGTGAGAAACGCACTGTCTTGGCGAAAGAAAGCGTTTTTGTACAACTTCATTTAAATAGCTGTAACTTTTGATAGAAGACTCGGATACACATGTTTATGGCTTTATCTTATAGAACTCAAGGTCTCCGTGCTGGGCAAACAGGTTTTGCAGCTGTTTGAGCTAAGATTTCCAAGTTATTCACATAATGAAAACCTATACTTTGTTTCGGTCGAGTTCCCCATTCAAATGCATGTAACAATGAGAAACGCACTGTCTTGGCGAAAGAAAGCGTTTTTGTACAACTTCATATAAATAGCTGTAACTTTTGATAGAAGACTCAGACAAACATGTTTATGGCTTTATCTTATAGAACTCAAGGTCTCCGTGCTGGGAAAACAGGTTTTGCAGCTGTTTGAGCTAAGATTTCCAAGTTATTCACATAATGAAAACCTATACTTTGTTTCGGTCGAGTTCCCCATTCAAATGCATGTAACAGTGAGAAACGCACTGTCTTGGCGAAAGAAAGCGTTTTTGTACAACTTCATATAAATAGCTGTAACTTTTGATAGAAGACTCAGACAAACATGTTTATGGCTTTATCTTATAGAACTCAAGGTTCCCGTGCTGGGAAAACAGGTTTTGCAGCTGTTTGAGCTAAGATTTCCAAGTTATTCACATAATGAAAACCTATACTTTGTTTCGGTCGAGTTCCCCATTCAAATGCATGTAACAGTGAGAAACGCACTGTCTTGGCGAAAGAAAGCGTTTTTGTACAACTTCATATGAATAGCTGTAACTTTTGATAGAAGACTCGGATACACATGTTTATGGCTTTATCTTATAGAGCTCAAGGTTCCCGTGCTGGGAAAACAGGTTTTGCAGCTGTTTGAGCTAAGATTTCCAAGTTATTCACATAATGAAAATCTATACTTTGTTTCGGTCGAGTTCCCCATTCAAATGCATGTAACAGTGAGAAACGCACTGTCTTGGCGAAAGAAAGCGTTTTTGTACAACTTCATATAAATAGCTGTAACTTTTGATAGAAGACTCAGACAAACATGTTTATGGCTTTATCTTATAGAACTCAAGGTTCCCGTGCTGGGAAAACAGGTTTTGCAGCTGTTTGAGCTAAGATTTCCAAGTTATTCACATAATGAAAACCTATACTTTGTTTCGGTCGAGTTCCCCATTCAAATGCATGTAACAGTGAGAAACGCACTGTCTTGGCGAAAGAAAGCGTTTTTGTACAACTTCATTTAAATAGCTGTAACTTTTGATAGAAGACTCAGACAAACATGTTTATGGCTTTATCTTATAGAACTCAAGGTCTCCGTGCTGGGAAAACAGGTTTTGCAGCTGTTTGAGCTAAGATTTCCAAGTTATTCACATAATGAAAACCTATACTTTGTTTCGGTCGAGTTCCCCATTCAAATGCATGTAACAGTGAGAAACGCACTGTCTTGGCGAAAGAAAGCGTTTTTGTACAACTTCATATGAATAGCTGTAACTTTTGATAGAAGACTCGGATACACATGTTTATGGCTTTATCTTATAGAGCTCAAGGTTCCCGTGCTGGGAAAACAGGTTTTGCAGCTGTTTGAGCTAAGATTTCCAAGTTATTCACATAATGATAACCTATACTTTGTTTCGGTCGAGTTCCCCATTCAAATGCATGTAACAGTGAGAAACGCACTGTCTTGGCGAAAGAAAGCGTTTTTGTACAACTTCATATGAATAGCTGTAACTTTTGATAGAAGACTCAGACAAACATGTTTATGGCTTTATCTTATAGAACTCAAGGTTCCCGTGCTGGGAAAACAGGTTTTGCAGCTGTTTGAGCTAAGATTTCCAAGTTATTCACATAATGAAAACCTATACTTTGTTTCGGTCGAGTTCCCCATTCAAATGCATGTAACAGTGAGAAACGCACTGTCTTGGCGAAAGAAAGCTATTTTGTACAACTTCATTTAAATAGCTGTAACTTTTGATAGAAGACTCGGATACACATGTTTATGGCTTTATCTTATAGAACTCAAGGTTCCCGTGCTGGGAAACCAGGTTTTGCAGCTGTTTGAGCTAAGATTTCCAAGTTATTCACATAATGAAAACCTATACTTTGTTTCGGTCGAGTTCCCCATTCAAATGCATGTAACAGTGAGAAACGCACTGTCTTGGCGAAAGAAAGCGTTTTTGTACAACTTCATATAAATAGCTGTAACTTTTGATAGAAGACTCAGACAAACATGTTTATGGCTTTATCTTATAGAACTCAAGGTTCCCGTGCTGGGAAAACAGGTTTTGCAGCTGTTTGAGCTACGATTTCCAAGTTATTCACATAATGAAAACCTATACTTTGTTTCGGTCGAGTTCCCCATTCAAATGCATGTAACAGTGAGAAACGCACTGTCTTGGCGAAAGAAAGCTATTTTGTACAACTTCATTTAAATAGCTGTAACTTTTGATAGAAGACTCGGATACACATGTTTATGGCTTTATCTTATAGAACTCAAGGTTCCCGTGCTGGGAAACCAGGTTTTGCAGCTGTTTGAGCTAAGATTTCCAAGTTATTCACATAATGAAAACTTATACTTTGTTTCGGTCGAGTTCCCCATTCAAATGCATGTAACAGTGAGAAACGCACTGTCTTGGCGAAAGAAAGCGTTTTTGTACAACTTCATATAAATAGCTGTAACTTTTGATAGAAGACTCAGACAAACATGTTTATGGCTTTATCTTATAGAACTCAAGGTCTCCGTGCTGGGAAAACAGGTTTTACAGCTGTTTGAGCTAAGATTTCCAAGTTATTCACATAATGAAAACCTATACTTTGTTTCGGTCGAGTTCCCCATTCAAATGCATGTAACAGTGAGAAACGCACTGTCTTGGCGAAAGAAAGCGTTTTTGTACAACTTCATATGAATAGCTGTAACTTTTGATAGAAGACTCGGATACACATGTTTATGGCTTTATCTTATAGAGCTCAAGGTTCCCGTGCTGGGAAAACAGGTTTTGCAGCTGTTTGAGCTAAGATTTCCAAGTTATTCACATAATGAAAATCTATACTTTGTTTCGGTCGAGTTCCCCATTCAAATGCATGTAACAGTGAGAAACGCACTGTCTTGGCGAAAGAAAGCGTTTTTGTACAACTTCATATAAATAGCTGTAACTTTTGATAGAAGACTCAGACAAACATGTTTATGGCTTTATCTTATAGAGCTCAAGGTTCCCGTGCTGGGAAAACAGGTTTTGCAGCTGTTTGAGCTAAGATTTCCAAGTTATTCACATAATGAAAACCTATACTTTGTTTCGGTCGAGTTCCCCATTCAAATGCATGTAACAGTGAGAAACGCACTGTCTTGGCGAAAGAAAGCGTTTTTGTACAACTTCATATGAATAGCTGTAACTTTTGATAGAAGACTCGGATACACATGTTTATGGCTTTATCTTATAGAGCTCAAGGTTCCCGTGCTGGGAAAACAGGTTTTGCAGCTGTTTGAGCTAAGATTTCCAAGTTATTCACATAATGAAAACCTATACTTTGTTTCGGTCGAGTTCCCCATTCAAATGCATGTAACAGTGAGAAACGCACTGTCTTGGCGAAAGAAAGCGTTTTTGTACAACTTCATATGAATAGCTGTAACTTTTGATAGAAGACTCGGATACACATGTTTATGGCTTTATCTTATAGAACTCAAGGTCTCCGTGCTGGGCAAACAGGTTTTGCAGCTGTTTGAGCTAAGATTTCCAAGTTATTCACATAATGAAAACCTATACTTTGTTTCGGTCGAGTTCCCCATTCAAATGCATGTAACAATGAGAAACGCACTGTCTTGGCGAAAGAAAGCGTTTTTGTACAACTTCATATAAATAGCTGTAACTTTTGATAGAAGACTCAGACAAACATGTTTATGGCTTTATCTTATAGAACTCAAGGTCTCCGTGCTGGGAAAACAGGTTTTGCAGCTGTTTGAGCTAAGATTTCCAAGTTATTCACATAATGAAAACCTATACTTTGTTTCGGTCGAGTTCCCCATTCAAATGCATGTAACAGTGAGAAACGCACTGTCTTGGCGAAAGAAAGCTATTTTGTACAACTTCATTTAAATAGCTGTAACTTTTGATAGAAGACTCGGATACACATGTTTATGGCTTTATCTTATAGAACTCAAGGTTCCCGTGCTGGGAAACCAGGTTTTGCAGCTGTTTGAGCTAAGATTTCCAAGTTATTCACATAATGAAAACTTATACTTTGTTTCGGTCGAGTTCCCCATTCAAATGCATGTAACAGTGAGAAACGCACTGTCTTGGCGAAAGAAAGCGTTTTTGTACAACTTCATATAAATAGCTGTAACTTTTGATAGAAGACTCAGACAAACATGTTTATGGCTTTATCTTATAGAACTCAAGGTCTCCGTGCTGGGAAAACAGGTTTTACAGCTGTTTGAGCTAAGATTTCCAAGTTATTCACATAATGAAAACCTATACTTTGTTTCGGTCGAGTTCCCCATTCAAATGCATGTAACAGTGAGAAACGCACTGTCTTGGCGAAAGAAAGCGTTTTTGTACAACTTCATATGAATAGCTGTAACTTTTGATAGAAGACTCGGATACACATGTTTATGGCTTTATCTTATAGAGCTCAAGGTTCCCGTGCTGGGAAAACAGGTTTTGCAGCTGTTTGAGCTAAGATTTCCAAGTTATTCACATAATGAAAATCTATACTTTGTTTCGGTCGAGTTCCCCATTCAAATGCATGTAACAGTGAGAAACGCACTGTCTTGGCGAAAGAAAGCGTTTTTGTACAACTTCATATAAATAGCTGTAACTTTTGATAGAAGACTCAGACAAACATGTTTATGGCTTTATCTTATAGAGCTCAAGGTTCCCGTGCTGGGAAAACAGGTTTTGCAGCTGTTTGAGCTAAGATTTCCAAGTTATTCACATAATGAAAACCTATACTTTGTTTCGGTCGAGTTCCCCATTCAAATGCATGTAACAGTGAGAAACGCACTGTCTTGGCGAAAGAAAGCGTTTTTGTACAACTTCATATGAATAGCTGTAACTTTTGATAGAAGACTCGGATACACATGTTTATGGCTTTATCTTATAGAGCTCAAGGTTCCCGTGCTGGGAAAACAGGTTTTGCAGCTGTTTGAGCTAAGATTTCCAAGTTATTCACATAATGAAAACCTATACTTTGTTTCGGTCGAGTTCCCCATTCAAATGCATGTAACAGTGAGAAACGCACTGTCTTGGCGAAAGAAAGCGTTTTTGTACAACTTCATATGAATAGCTGTAACTTTTGATAGAAGACTCGGATACACATGTTTATGGCTTTATCTTATAGAGCTCAAGGTTCCCGTGCTGGGAAAACAGGTTTTGCAGCTGTTTGAGCTAAGATTTCCAAGTTATTCACATAATGAAAACCTATACTTTGTTTCGGTCGAGTTCCCCATTCAAATGCATGTAACAGTGAGAAACGCACTGTCTTGGCGAAAGAAAGCGTTTTTGTACAACTTCATTTAAATAGCTGTAACTTTTGATAGAAGACTCGGATACACATGTTTATGGCTTTATCTTATAGAACTCAAGGTCTCCGTGCTGGGCAAACAGGTTTTGCAGCTGTTTGAGCTAAGATTTCCAAGTTATTCACATAATGAAAACCTATACTTTGTTTCGGTCGAGTTCCCCATTCAAATGCATGTAACAATGAGAAACGCACTGTCTTGGCGAAAGAAAGCGTTTTTGTACAACTTCATATAAATAGCTGTAACTTTTGATAGAAGACTCAGACAAACATGTTTATGGCTTTATCTTATAGAACTCAAGGTCTCCGTGCTGGGAAAACAGGTTTTGCAGCTGTTTGAGCTAAGATTTCCAAGTTATTCACATAATGAAAACCTATACTTTGTTTCGGTCGAGTTCCCCATTCAAATGCATGTAACAGTGAGAAATGCACTGTCTTGGCGAAAGAAAGCGTTTTTGTACAACTTCATATGAATAGCTGTAACTTTTGATAGAAGACTCAGACAAACATGTTTATGGCTTTATCTTATAGAACTCAAGGTTCCCGTGCTGGGAAAACAGGTTTTGCAGCTGTTTGAGCTAAGATTTCCAAGTTATTCACATAATGAAAACCTATACTTTGTTTCGGTCGAGTTCCCCATTCAAATGCATGTAACAGTGAGAAACGCACTGTCTTGGCGAAAGAAAGCGTTTTTGTACAACTTCATTTAAATAGCTGTAACTTTTGATAGAAGACTCGGATACACATGTTTATGGCTTTATCTTATAGAACTCAAGGTCTCCGTGCTGGGCAAACAGGTTTTGCAGCTGTTTGAGCTAAGATTTCCAAGTTATTCACATAATGAAAACCTATACTTTGTTTCGGTGGAGTTCCCCATTCAAATGCATGTAACAATGAGAAATGCACTGTCTTGGCGAAAGAAAGCGTTTTTGTACAACTTCATATAAATAGCTGTAACTTTTGATAGAAGACTCAGACAAACATGTTTATGGCTTTATCTTATAGAGCTCAAGGTTCCCGTGCTGGGAAAACAGGTTTTGCAGCTGTTTGAGCTAAGATTTCCAAGTTATTCACATAATGAAAATCTATACTTTGTTTCGGTGGAGTTCCCCATTCAAATGCATGTAACAGTGAGAAACGCACTGTCTTGGCGAAAGAAAGCGTTTTTGTACAACTTCATATAAATAGCTGTAACTTTTGATAGAAGACTCAGGCAAACATGTTTATGGCTTTATCTTATAGAACTCAAGGTTCCCGTGCTGGGAAAACAGGTTTTGCAGCTGTTTGAGCTAAGATTTCCAAGTTATTCACATAATGAAAACCTATACTTTGTTTCGGTCGAGTTCCCCATTCAAATGCATGTAACAGTGAGAAACGCACTGTCTTGGCGAAAGAAAGCGTTTTTGTACAACTTCATTTAAATAGCTGTAACTTTTGATAGAAGACTCGGATACACATGTTTATGGCTTTATCTTATAGAACTCAAGGTCTCCGTGCTGGGAAAACAGGTTTTGCAGCTGTTTGAGCTAAGATTTCCAAGTTATTCACATAATGAAAACCTATACTTTGTTTCGGTCGAGTTCCCCATTCAAATGCATGTAACAATGAGAAACGCACTGTCTTGGCGAAAGAAAGCGTTTTTGTACAACTTCATATAAATAGCTGTAACTTTTGATAGAAGACTCAGACAAACATGTTTATGGCTTTATCTTATAGAACTCAAGGTCTCCGTGCTGGGAAAACAGGTTTTGCAGCTGTTTGAGCTAAGATTTCCAAGTTATTCACATAATGAAAACCTATACTTTGTTTCGGTGGAGTTCCCCATTCAAATGCATGTAACAGTGAGAAACGCACTGTCTTGGCGAAAGAAAGCGTTTTTGTACAACTTCATATAAATAGCTGTAACTTTTGATAGAAGACTCAGACAAACATGTTTATGGCTTTATCTTATAGAACTCAAGGTTCCCGTGCTGGGAAAACAGGTTTTGCAGCTGTTTGAGCTAAGATTTCCAAGTTATTCACATAATGAAAACCTATACTTTGTTTCGGTCGAGTTCCCCATTCAAATGCATGTAACAGTGAGAAACGCACTGTCTTGGCGAAAGAAAGCGTTTTTGTACAACTTCATATGAATAGCTGTAACTTTTGATAGAAGACTCGGATACACATGTTTATGGCTTTATCTTATAGAGCTCAAGGTTCCCGTGCTGGGAAAACAGGTTTTGCAGCTGTTTGAGCTAAGATTTCCAAGTTATTCACATAATGAAAACCTATACTTTGTTTCGGTCGAGTTCCCCATTCAAATGCATGTAACAGTGAGAAACGCACTGTCTTGGCGAAAGAAAGCGTTTTTGTACAACTTCATATAAATAGCTGTAACTTTTGATAGAAGACTCAGACAAACATGTTTATGGCTTTATCTTATAGAACTCAAGGTCTCCGTGCTGGGAAAACAGGTTTTGCAGCTGTTTGAGCTAAGATTTCCAAGTTATTCACATAATGAAAACCTATACTTTGTTTCGGTCGAGTTCCCCATTCAAATGCATGTAACAGTGAGAAACGCACTGTCTTGGCGAAAGAAAGCGTTTTTGTACAACTTCATATAAATAGCTGTAACTTTTGATAGAAGACTCGGATACACATGTTTATGGCTTTATCTTATAGAACTCAAGGTCTCCGTGCTGGGCAAACAGGTTTTGCAGCTGTTTGAGCTAAGATTTCCAAGTTATTCACATAATGAAAACCTATACTTTGTTTCGGTCGAGTTCCCCATTCAAATGCATGTAACAATGAGAAACGCACTGTCTTGGCGAAAGAAAGCGTTTTTGTACAACTTCATATAAATAGCTGTAACTTTTGATAGAAGACTCAGACAAACATGTTTATGGCTTTATCTTATAGAACTCAAGGTCTCCGTGCTGGGAAAACAGGTTTTGCAGCTGGTTGAGCTAAGATTTCCAAGTTATTCACATAATGAAAACCTATACTTTGTTTCGGTCGAGTTCCCCATTCAAATGCATGTAACAGTGAGAAACGCACTGTCTTGGCGAAAGAAAGCGTTTTTGTACAACTTCATATGAATAGCTGTAACTTTTGATAGAAGACTCGGATACACATGTTTATGGCTTTATCTTATAGAGCTCAAGGTTCCCGTGCTGGGAAAACAGGTTTTGCAGCTGTTTGAGCTAAGATTTCCAAGTTATTCACATAATGAAAACCTATACTTTGTTTCGGTCGAGTTCCCCATTCAAATGCTTGTAACAGTGAGAAACGCACTGTCTTGGCGAAAGAAAGCGTTTTTGTACAACTTCATTTAAATAGCTGTAACTTTTGATAGAAGACTCGGATACACATGTTTATGGCTTTATCTTATAGAACTCAAGGTCTCCGTGCTGGGCAAACAGGTTTTGCAGCTGTTTGAGCTAAGATTTCCAAGTTATTCACATAATGAAAACCTATACTTTGTTTCGGTCGAGTTCCCCATTCAAATGCATGTAACAATGAGAAACGCACTGTCTTGGCGAAAGAAAGCGTTTTTGTACAACTTCATATAAATAGCTGTAACTTTTGATAGAAGACTCAGACAAACATGTTTATGGCTTTATCTTATAGAACTCAAGGTCTCCGTGCTGGGAAAACAGGTTTTGCAGCTGTTTGAGCTAAGATTTCCAAGTTATTCACATAATGAAAACCTATACTTTGTTTCGGTGGAGTTCCCCATTCAAATGCATGTAACAGTGAGAAACGCACTGTCTTGGCGAAAGAAAGCGTTTTTGTACAACTTCATATGAATAGCTGTAACTTTTGATAGAAGACTCGGATACACATGTTTATGGCTTTATCTTATAGAGCTCAAGGTTCCCGTGCTGGGAAAACAGGTTTTGCAGCTGTTTGAGCTAAGATTTCCAAGTTATTCACATAATGAAAACCTATACTTTGTTTCGGTCGAGTTCCCCATTCAAATGCATGTAACAGTGAGAAACGCACTGTCTTGGCGAAAGAAAGCGTTTTTGTACAACTTCATATAAATAGCTGTAACTTTTGATAGAAGACTCAGACAAACATGTTTATGGCTTTATCTTATAGAACTCAAGGTTCCCGTGCTGGGAAAACAGGTTTTGCAGCTGTTTGAGCTACGATTTCCAAGTTATTCACATAATGAAAACCTATACTTTGTTTCGGTCGAGTTCCCCATTCAAATGCATGTAACAGTGAGAAACGCACTGTCTTGGCGAAAGAAAGCTATTTTGTACAACTTCATTTAAATAGCTGTAACTTTTGATAGAAGACTCGGATACACATGTTTATGGCTTTATCTTATAGAACTCAAGGTTCCCGTGCTGGGAAACCAGGTTTTGCAGCTGTTTGAGCTAAGATTTCCAAGTTATTCACATAATGAAAACTTATACTTTGTTTCGGTCGAGTTCCCCATTCAAATGCATGTAACAGTGAGAAACGCACTGTCTTGGCGAAAGAAAGCGTTTTTGTACAACTTCATATAAATAGCTGTAACTTTTGATAGAAGACTCAGACAAACATGTTTATGGCTTTATCTTATAGAACTCAAGGTCTCCGTGCTGGGAAAACAGGTTTTGCAGCTGTTTGAGCTAAGATTTCCAAGTTATTCACATAATGAAAACCTATACTTTGTTTCGGTCGAGTTCCCCATTCAAATGCATGTAACAGTGAGAAACGCACTGTCTTGGCGAAAGAAAGCGTTTTTGTACAACTTCATATAAATAGCTGTAACTTTTGATAGAAGACTCAGACAAACATGTTTATGGCTTTATCTTATAGAACTCAAGGTTCCCGTGCTGGGAAAACAGGTTTTGCAGCTGTTTGAGCTAAGATTTCCAAGTTATTCACATAATGAAAACCTATACTTTGTTTCGGTCGAGTTCCCCATTCAAATGCATGTAACAGTGAGAAACGCACTGTCTTGGCGAAAGAAAGCGTTTTTGTACAACTTCATATGAATAGCTGTAACTTTTGATAGAAGACTCGGATACACATGTTTATGGCTTTATCTTATAGAGCTCAAGGTTCCCGTGCTGGGAAAACAGGTTTTGCAGCTGTTTGAGCTAAGATTTCCAAGTTATTCACATAATGAAAACCTATACTTTGTTTCGGTCGAGTTCCCCATTCAAATGCATGTAACAGTGAGAAACGCACTGTCTTGGCGAAAGAAAACGTTTTTGTACAACTTCATATAAATAGCTGTAACTTTTGATAGAAGACTCAGACAAACATGTTTATGGCTTTATCTTATAGAACTCAAGGTTCCCGTGCTGGGAAAACAGGTTTTGCAGCTGTTTGAGCTAAGATTTCCAAGTTATTCACATAATGAAAACCTATACTTTGTTTCGGTCGAGTTCCCCATTCAAATGCATGTAACAGTGAGAAACGCACTGTCTTGGCGAAAGAAAGCGTTTTTGTACAACTTCATTTAAATAGCTGTAACTTTTGATAGAAGACTCGGATACACATGTTTATGGCTTTATCTTATAGAACTCAAGGTCTCCGTGCTGGGCAAACAGGTTTTGCAGCTGTTTGAGCTAAGATTTCCAAGTTATTCACATAATGAAAACCTATACTTTGTTTCGGTCGAGTTCCCCATTCAAATGCATGTAACAGTGAGAAACGCACTGTCTTGGCGAAAGAAAGCGTTTTTGTACAACTTCATATAAATAGCTGTAACTTTTGATAGAAGACTCAGACAAACATGTTTATGGCTTTATCTTATAGAGCTCAATGTTCCCGTGCTGGGAAAACAGGTTTTGCAGCTGTTTGAGCTAAGATTTCCAAGTTATTCACATAATGAAAACCTATACTTTGTTTCGGTCGAGTTCCCCATTCAAATGCATGTAACAATGAGAAACGCACTGTCTTGGCGAAAGAAAGCGTTTTTGTACAACTTCATATAAATAGGTGTAACTTTTGATAGAAGACTCAGACAAACATGTTTATGGCTTTATCTTATAGAACTCAAGGTCTCCGTGCTGGGAAAACAGGTTTTGCAGCTGTTTGAGCTAAGATTTCCAAGTTATTCACATAATGAAAACCTATACTTTGTTTCGGTCGAGTTCCCCATTCAAATGCATGTAACAGTGAGAAACGCACTGTCTTGGCGAAAGAAAGCGTTTTTGTACAACTTCATATAAATAGCTGTAACTTTTGATAGAAGACTCAGACAAACATGTTTATGGCTTTATCTTATAGAACTCAAGGTTCCCGTGCTGGGAAAACAGGTTTTGCAGCTGTTTGAGCTAAGATTTCCAAGTTATTCACATAATGAAAACCTATACTTTGTTTCGGTCGAGTTCCCCATTCAAATGCATGTAACAGTGAGAAACGCACTGTCTTGGCGAAAGAAAGCGTTTTTGTACAACTTCATATGAATAGCTGTAACTTTTGATAGAAGACTCGGATACACATCTTTATGGCTTTATCTTATAGAGCTCAAGGTTCCCGTGCTGGGAAAACAGGTTTTGCAGCTGTTTGAGCTAAGATTTCCAAGTTATTCACATAATGAAAATCTATACTTTGTTTCGGTCGAGTTCCCCATTCAAATGCATGTAACAGTGAGAAACGCACTGTCTTGGCGAAAGAAAGCGTTTTTGTACAACTTCATATAAATAGCTGTAACTTTTGATAGAAGACTCAGACAAACATGTTTATGGCTTTATCTTATAGAACTCAAGGTTCCCGTGCTGGGAAAACAGGTTTTGCAGCTGTTTGAGCTAAGATTTCCAAGTTATTCACATAATGAAAACCTATACTTTGTTTCGGTTGAGTTCCCCATTCAAATGCATGTAACAGTGAGAAACGCACTGTCTTGGCGAAAGAAAGCGTTTTTGTACAACTTCATTTAAATAGCTGTAACTTTTGATAGAAGACTCGGATACACATGTTTATGGCTTTATCTTATAGAACTCAAGGTCTCCGTGCTGGGCAAACAGGTTTTGCAGCTGTTTGAGCTAAGATTTCCAAGTTATTCACATAATGAAAACCTATACTTTGTTTCGGTCGAGTTCCCCATTCAAATGCATGTAACAATGAGAAACGCACTGTCTTGGCGAAAGAAAGCGTTTTTGTACAACTTCATAGAAATAGCTGTAACTTTTGATAGAAGACTCAGACAAACATGTTTATGGCTTTATCTTATAGAACTCAAGGTCTCCGTGCTGGGAAAACAGGTTTTGCAGCTGTTTAAGCTAAGATTTCCAAGTTATTCACATAATGAAAACCTATACTTTGTTTCGGTCGAGTTCCCCATTCAAATGCATGTAACAGTGAGAAACGCACTGTCTTGGCGAAAGAAAGCGTTTTTGTACAACTTCATATAAATAGCTGTAACTTTTGATAGAAGACTCAGACAAACATGTTTATGGCTTTATCTTATAGAACTCAAGGTTCCCGTGCTGGGAAAACAGGTTTTGCAGCTGTTTGAGCTAAGATTTCCAAGTTATTCACATAATGAAAACCTATACTTTGTTTCGGTCGAGTTCCCCATTCAAATGCATGTAACAGTGAGAAACGCACTGTCTTGGCGAAAGAAAGCTATTTTGTACAACTTCATATGAATAGCTGTAACTTTTGATAGAAGACTCGGATACACATGTTTATGGCTTTATCTTATAGAGCTCAAGGTTCCCGTGCTGGGAAAACAGGTTTTGCAGCTGTTTGAGCTAAGATTTCCAAGTTATTCACATAATGAAAATCTATACTTTGTTTCGGTCGAGTTCCCCATTCAAATGCATGTAACAGTGAGAAACGCACTGTCTTGGCGAAAGAAAGCGTTTTTGTACAACTTCATATAAATAGCTGTAACTTTTGATAGAAGACTCAGACAAACATGTTTATGGCTTTATCTTATAAAACTCAAGGTTCCCGTGCTGGGAAAACAGGTTTTGCAGCTGTTTGAGCTAAGATTTCCAAGTTATTCACACAATGAAAACCTATACTTTGTTTCGGTCGAGTTCCCCATTCAAATGCATGTAACAGTGAGAAACGCACTGTCTTGGCGAAAGAAAGCGTTTTTGTACAACTTCATTTAAATAGCTGTAACTTTTGATAGAAGACTCGGATACACATGTTTATGGCTTTATCTTATAGAACTCAAGGTCTCCGTGCTGGGCAAACAGGTTTTGCAGCTGTTTGAGCTAAGATTTCCAAGTTATTCACATAATGAAAATCTATACTTTGTTTCGGTCGAGTTCCCCATTCAAATGCATGTAACAATGAGAAACGCACTGTCTTGGCGAAAGAAAGCGTTTTTGTACAACTTCATATAAATAGCTGTAACTTTTGATAGAAGACTCAGACAAACATGTTTATGGCTTTATCTTATAGAACTCAAGGTTCCCGTGCTGGGAAAACAGGTTTTGCAGCTGTTTGAGCTAAGATTTCCAAGTTATTCACATAATGAAAACCTATACTTTGTTTCGGTCGAGTTCCCCATTCAAATGCATGTAACAGTGAGAAACGCACTGTCTTGGCGAAAGAAAGCGTTTTTGTACAACTTCATATAAATAGCTGTAACTTTTGATAGAAGACTCAGACAAACATGTTTATGGCTTTATCTTATAGAACTCAAGGTTCCCGTGCTGGGAAAACAGGTTTTGCAGCTGTTTGAGCTACGATTTCCAAGTTATTCACATAATGAAAACCTATACTTTGTTTCGGTCGAGTTCCCCATTCAAATGCATGTAACAGTGAGAAACGCACTGTCTTGGCGAAAGAAAGCTATTTTGTACAACTTCATTTAAATAGCTGTAACTTTTGATAGAAGACTCGGATACACATGTTTATGGCTTTATCTTATAGAACTCAAGGTTCCCGTGCTGGGAAACCAGGTTTTGCAGCTGTTTGAGCTAAGATTTCCAAGTTATTCACATAATGAAAACTTATACTTTGTTTCGGTCGAGTTCCCCATTCAAATGCATGTAACAGTGAGAAACGCACTGTCTTGGCGAAAGAAAGCGTTTTTGTACAACTTCATATAAATAGCTGTAACTTTTGATAGAAGACTCAGACAAACATGTTTATGGCTTTATCTTATAGAACTCAAGGTCTCCGTGCTGGGAAAACAGGTTTTGCAGCTGTTTGAGCTAAGATTTCCAAGTTATTCACATAATGAAAACCTATACTTTGTTTCGGTCGAGTTCCCCATTCAAATGCATGTAACAGTGAGAAACGCACTGTCTTGGCGAAAGAAAGCGTTTTTGTACAACTTCATATGAATAGCTGTAACTTTTGATAGAAGACTCGGATACACATGTTTATGGCTTTATCTTATAGAGCTCAAGGTTCCCGTGCTGGGAAAACAGGTTTTGCAGCTGTTTGAGCTAAGATTTCCAAGTTATTCACATAATGAAAACCTATACTTTGTTTCGGTCGAGTTCCCCATTCAAGTGCATGTAACAGTGAGAAACGCACTGTCTTGGCGAAAGAAAACGTTTTTGTACAACTTCATTTAAATAGCTGTAACTTTTGATAGAAGACTCGGATACACATGTTTATGGCTTTATCTTATAGAACTCAAGGTCTCCGTGCTGGGCAAACAGGTTTTGCAGCTGTTTGAGCTAAGATTTCCAAGTTATTCACATAATGAAAACCTATACTTTGTTTCGGTCGAGTTCCCCATTCAAATGCATGTAACAGTGAGAAACGCACTGTCTTGGCGAAAGAAAGCGTTTTTGTACAACTTCATATGAATAGCTGTAACTTTTGATAGAAGACTCGGATACACATGTTTATGGCTTTATCTTATAGAGCTCAATGTTCCCGTGCTGGGAAAACAGGTTTTGCAGCTGTTTGAGCTAAGATTTCCAAGTTATTCACATAATGAAAACCTATACTTTGTTTCGGTCGAGTTCCCCATTCAAATGCATGTAACAATGAGAAACGCACTGTCTTGGCGAAAGAAAGCGTTTTTGTACAACTTCATATAAATAGGTGTAACTTTTGATAGAAGACTCAGACAAACATGTTTATGGCTTTATCTTATAGAACTCAAGGTCTCCGTGCTGGGAAAACAGGTTTTGCAGCTGTTTGAGCTAAGATTTCCAAGTTATTCACATAATGAAAACCTATACTTTGTTTCGGTCGAGTTCCCCATTCAAATGCATGTAACAGTGAGAAACGCACTGTCTTGGCGAAAGAAAGCGTTTTTGTACAACTTCATATGAATAGCTGTAACTTTTGATAGAAGACTCGGATACACATCTTTATGGCTTTATCTTATAGAGCTCAAGGTTCCCGTGCTGGGAAAACAGGTTTTGCAGCTGTTTGAGCTAAGATTTCCAAGTTATTCACATAATGAAAATCTATACTTTGTTTCGGTCGAGTTCCCCATTCAAATGCATGTAACAGTGAGAAACGCACTGTCTTGGCGAAAGAAAGCGTTTTTGTACAACTTCATATAAATAGCTGTAACTTTTGATAGAAGACTCAGACAAACATGTTTATGGCTTTATCTTATAGAACTCAAGGTTCCCGTGCTGGGAAAACAGGTTTTGCAGCTGTTTGAGCTAAGATTTCCAAGTTATTCACATAATGAAAACCTATACTTTGTTTCGGTTGAGTTCCCCATTCAAATGCATGTAACAGTGAGAAACGCACTGTCTTGGCGAAAGAAAGCGTTTTTGTACAACTTCATTTAAATAGCTGTAACTTTTGATAGAAGACTTGGATACACATGTTTATGGCTTTATCTTATAGAACTCAAGGTCTCCGTGCTGGGCAAACAGGTTTTGCAGCTGTTTGAGCTAAGATTTCCAAGTTATTCACATAATGAAAACCTATACTTTGTTTCGGTCGAGTTCCCCATTCAAATGCATGTAACAATGAGAAACGCACTGTCTTGGCGAAAGAAAGCGTTTTTGTACAACTTCATAGAAATAGCTGTAACTTTTGATAGAAGACTCAGACAAACATGTTTATGGCTTTATCTTATAGAACTCAAGGTCTCCGTGCTGGGAAAACAGGTTTTGCAGCTGTTTAAGCTAAGATTTCCAAGTTATTCACATAATGAAAACCTATACTTTGTTTCGGTCGAGTTCCCCATTCAAATGCATGTAACAGTGAGAAACGCACTGTCTTGGCGAAAGAAAGCGTTTTTGTACAACTTCATATGAATAGCTGTAACTTTTGATAGAAGACTCGGATACACATGTTTATGGCTTTATCTTATAGAGCTCAAGGTTCCCGTGCTGGGAAAACAGGTTTTGCAGCTGTTTGAGCTAAGATTTCCAAGTTATTCACATAATGAAAATCTATACTTTGTTTCGGTCGAGTTCCCCATTCAAATGCATGTAACAGTGAGAAACGCACTGTCTTGGCGAAAGAAAGCGTTTTTGTACAACTTCATATAAATAGCTGTAACTTTTGATAGAAGACTCAGACAAACATGTTTATGGCTTTATCTTATAGAACTCAAGGTTCCCGTGCTGGGAAAACAGGTTTTGCAGCTGTTTGAGCTAAGATTTCCAAGTTATTCACATAATGAAAACCTATACTTTGTTTCGGTCGAGTTCCCCATTCAAATGCATGTAACAGTGAGAAACGCACTGTCTTGGCGAAAGAAAGCGTTTTTGTACAACTTCATTTAAATAGCTGTAACTTTTGATAGAAGACTCGGATACACATGTTTATGGCTTTATCTTATAGAACTCAAGGTCTCCGTGCTGGGCAAACAGGTTTTGCAGCTGTTTGAGCTAAGATTTCCAAGTTATTCACATAATGAAAATCTATACTTTGTTTCGGTCGAGTTCCCCATTCAAATGCATGTAACAATGAGAAACGCACTGTCTTGGCGAAAGAAAGCGTTTTTGTACAACTTCATATAAATAGCTGTAACTTTTGATAGAAGACTCAGACAAACATGTTTATGGCTTTATCTTATAGAACTCAAGGTTCCCGTGCTGGGAAAACAGGTTTTGCAGCTGTTTGAGCTAAGATTTCCAAGTTATTCACATAATGAAAACCTATACTTTGTTTCGGTCGAGTTCCCCATTCAAATGCATGTAACAGTGAGAAACGCACTGTCTTGGCGAAAGAAAGCGTTTTTGTACAACTTCATTTAAATAGCTGTAACTTTTGATAGAAGACTCGGATACACATGTTTATGGCTTTATCTTATAGAACTCAAGGTCTCCGTGCTGGGCAAACAGGTTTTGCAGCTGTTTGAGCTAAGATTTCCAAGTTATTCACATAATGAAAACCTATACTTTGTTTCGGTCGAGTTCCCCATTCAAATGCATGTAACAATGAGAAACGCACTGTCTTGGCGAAAGAAAGCGTTTTTGTACAACTTCATATAAATAGCTGTAACTTTTGATAGAAGACTCAGACAAACATGTTTATGGCTTTATCTTATAGAACTCAAGGTCTCCGTGCTGGGAAAACAGGTTTTGCAGCTGTTTGAGCTAAGATTTCCAAGTTATTCACATAATGAAAACCTATACTTTGTTTCGGTCGAGTTCCCCATTCAAATGCATGTAACAGTGAGAAACGCACTGTCTTGGCGAAAGAAAGCGTTTTTGTACAACTTCATATGAATAGCTGTAACTTTTGATAGAAGACTCGGATACACATGTTTATGGCTTTATCTTATAGAGCTCAAGGTTCCCGTGCTGGGAAAACAGGTTTTGCAGCTGTTTGAGCTAAGATTTCCAAGTTATTCACATAATGAAAACCTATACTTTGTTTCGGTCGAGTTCCCCATTCAAATGCATGTAACAGTGAGAAACGCACTGTCTTGGCGAAAGAAAGCGTTTTTGTACAACTTCATTTAAATAGCTGTAACTTTTGATAGAAGACTCGGATACACATGTTTATGGCTTTATCTTATAGAACTCAAGGTCTCCGTGCTGGGCAAACAGGTTTTGCAGCTGTTTGAGCTAAGATTTCCAAGTTATTCACATAATGAAAACCTATACTTTGTTTCGGTCGAGTTCCCCATTCAAATGCATGTAACAATGAGAAACGCACTGTCTTGGCGAAAGAAAGCGTTTTTGTACAACTTCATATAAATAGCTGTAACTTTTGATAGAAGACTCGGATACACATGTTTATGGCTTTATCTTATAGAGCTCAAGGTTCCCGTGCTGGGAAAACAGGTTTTGCAGCTGTTTGAGCTAAGATTTCCAAGTTATTCACATAATGAAAACCTATACTTTGTTTCGGTCGAGTTCCCCATTCAAATGCATGTAACAGTGAGAAACGCACTGTCTTGGCGAAAGAAAACGTTTTTGTACAACTTCATAGAAATAGCTGTAACTTTTGATAGAAGACTCAGACAAACATGTTTATGGCTTTATCTTATAGAACTCAAGGTTCCCGTGCTGGGAAAACAGGTTTTGCAGCTGTTTGAGCTAAGATTTCCAAGTTATTCACATAATGAAAACCTATACTTTGTTTCGGTCGAGTTCCCCATTCAAATGCATGTAACAGTGAGAAACGCACTGTCTTGGCGAAAGAAAGCGTTTTTGTACAACTTCATTTAAATAGCTGTAACTTTTGATAGAAGACTCGGATACACATGTTTATGGCTTTATCTTATAGAACTCAAGGTCTCCGTGCTGGGCAAACAGGTTTTGCAGCTGTTTGAGCTAAGATTTCCAAGTTATTCACATAATGAAAACCTATACTTTGTTTCGGTCGAGTTCCCCATTCAAATGCATGTAACAATGAGAAACGCACTGTCTTGGCGAAAGAAAGCGTTTTTGTACAACTTCATATAAATAGCTGTAACTTTTGATAGAAGACTCAGACAAACATGTTTATGGCTTTATCTTATAGAACTCAAGGTTCCCGTGCTGGGAAAACAGGTTTTGCAGCTGTTTGAGCTAAGATTTCCAAGTTATTCACATAATGAAAACCTATACTTTGTTTCGGTCGAGTTCCCCATTCAAATGCATGTAACAGTGAGAAACGCACTGTCTTGGCGAAAGAAAGCGTTTTTGTACAACTTCATATGAATAGCTGTAACTTTTGATAGAAGACTCGGATACACATGTTTATGGCTTTATCTTATAGAGCTCAAGGTTCCCGTGCTGGGAAAACAGGTTTTGCAGCTGTTTGAGCTAAGATTTCCAAGTTATTCACATAATGAAAACCTATACTTTGTTTCGGTCGAGTTCCCCATTCAAATGCATGTAACAGTGAGAAACGCACTGTCTTGGCGAAAGAAAGCGTTTTTGTACAACTTCATATGAATAGCTGTAACTTTTGATAGAAGACTCGGATACACATGTTTATGGCTTTATCTTATAGAGCTCAAGGTTCCCGTGCTGGGAAAACAGGTTTTGCAGCTGTTTGAGCTAAGATTTCCAAGTTATTCACATAATGAAAACCTATACTTTGTTTCGGTCGAGTTCCCCATTCAAATGCATGTAACAGTGAGAAACGCACTGTCTTGGCGAAAGAAAACGTTTTTGTACAACTTCATATAAATAGCTGTAACTTTTGATAGAAGACTCAGACAAACATGTTTATGGCTTTATCTTATAGAACTCAAGGTTCCCGTGCTGGGAAAACAGGTTTTGCAGCTGTTTGAGCTAAGATTTCCAAGTTATTCACATAATGAAAACCTATACTTTGTTTCGGTGTAGTTCCCCATTCAAATGCATGTAACAGTGAGAAACGCACTGTCTTGGCGAAAGAAAGCGTTTTTGTACAACTTCATATGAATAGCTGTAACTTTTGATAGAAGACTCGGATACACATGTTTATGGCTTTATCTTATAGAGCTCAAGGTTCCCGTGCTGGGAAAACAGGTTTTGCAGCTGTTTGAGCTAAGATTTCCAAGTTATTCACATAATGAAAACCTATACTTTGTTTCGGTCGAGTTCCCCATTCAAATGCATGTAACAGTGAGAAACGCACTGTCTTGGCGAAAGAAAACGTTTTTGTACAACTTCATATAAATAGCTGTAACTTTTGATAGAAGACTCAGACAAACATGTTTATGGCTTTATCTTATAGAACTCAAGGTTCCCGTGCTGGGAAAACAGGTTTTGCAGCTGTTTGAGCTAAGATTTCCAAGTTATTCACATAATGAAAACCTATACTTTGTTTCGGTCGAGTTCCCCATTCAAATGCATGTAACAGTGAGAAACGCACTGTCTTGGCGAAAGAAAGCGTTTTTGTACAACTTCATTTAAATAGCTGTAACTTTTGATAGAAGACTCGGATACACATGTTTATGGCTTTATCTTATAGAACTCAAGGTCTCCGTGCTGGGCAAACAGGTTTTGCAGCTGTTTGAGCTAAGATTTCCAAGTTATTCACATAATGAAAACCTATACTTTGTTTCGGTCGAGTTCCCCATTCAAATGCATGTAACAATGAGAAACGCACTGTCTTGGCGAAAGAAAGCGTTTTTGTACAACTTCATATAAATAGCTGTAACTTTTGATAGAAGACTCAGACAAACATGTTTATGGCTTTATCTTATAGAACTCAAGGTTCCCGTGCTGGGAAAACAGGTTTTGCAGCTGTTTGAGCTAAGATTTCCAAGTTATTCACATAATGAAAACCTATACTTTGTTTCGGTCGAGTTCCCCATTCAAATGCATGTAACAGTGAGAAACGCACTGTCTTGGCGAAAGAAAGCGTTTTTGTACAACTTCATTTAAATAGCTGTAACTTTTGATAGAAGACTCGGATACACATGTTTATGGCTTTATCTTATAGAACTCAAGGTCTCCGTGCTGGGAAAACAGGTTTTGCAGCTGTTTGAGCTAAGATTTCCAAGTTATTCACATAATGAAAACCTATACTTTGTTTCGGTCGAGTTCCCCATTCAAATGCATGTAACAGTGAGAAACGCACTGTCTTGGCGAAAGAAAGCGTTTTTGTACAACTTCATATGAATAGCTGTAACTTTTGATAGAAGACTCGGATACACATGTTTATGGCTTTATCTTATAGAGCTCAAGGTTCCCGTGCTGGGAAAACAGGTTTTGCAGCTGTTTGAGCTAAGATTTCCAAGTTATTCACATAATGAAAACCTATACTTTGTTTCGGTCGAGTTCCCCATTCAAATGCATGTAACAATGAGAAACGCACTGTCTTGGCGAAAGAAAGCGTTTTTGTACAACTTCATATAAATAGCTGTAACTTTTGATAGAAGACTCAGACAAACATGTTTATGGCTTTATCTTATAGAACTCAAGGTCTCCGTGCTGGGAAAACAGGTTTTGCAGCTGTTTGAGCTAAGATTTCCAAGTTATTCACATAATGAAAACCTATACTTTGTTTCGGTCGAGTTCCCCATTCAAATGCATGTAACAGTGAGAAACGCACTGTCTTGGCGAAAGAAAGCGTTTTTGTACAACTTCATATGAATAGCTGTAACTTTTGATAGAAGACTCGGATACACATGTTTATGGCTTTATCTTATAGAGCTCAAGGTTCCCGTGCTGGGAAAACAGGTTTTGCAGCTGTTTGAGCTAAGATTTCCAAGTTATTCACATAATGAAAACCTATACTTTGTTTCGGTCGAGTTCCCCATTCAAATGCATGTAACAGTGAGAAACGCACTGTCTTGGCGAAAGAAAGCGTTTTTGTACAACTTCATATAAATAGCTGTAACTTTTGATAGAAGACTCAGACAAACATGTTTATGGCTTTATCTTATAGAACTCAAGGTTCCCGTGCTGGGAAAACAGGTTTTGCAGCTGTTTGAGCTAAGATTTCCAAGTTATTCACATAATGAAAACCTATACTTTGTTTCGGTCGAGTTCCCCATTCAAATGCATGTAACAGTGAGAAACGCACTGTCTTGGCGAAAGAAAGCGTTTTTGTACAACTTCATATGAATAGCTGTAACTTTTGATAGAAGACTCGGATACACATCTTTATGGCTTTATCTTATAGAGCTCAAGGTTCCCGTGCTGGGAAAACAGGTTTTGCAGCTGTTTGAGCTAAGATTTCCAAGTTATTCACATAATGAAAATCTATACTTTGTTTCGGTCGAGTTCCCCATTCAAATGCATGTAACAGTGAGAAACGCACTGTCTTGGCGAAAGAAAGCGTTTTTGTACAACTTCATATAAATAGCTGTAACTTTTGATAGAAGACTCAGACAAACATGTTTATGGCTTTATCTTATAGAACTCAAGGTTCCCGTGCTGGGAAAACAGGTTTTGCAGCTGTTTGAGCTAAGATTTCCAAGTTATTCACATAATGAAAACCTATACTTTGTTTCGGTTGAGTTCCCCATTCAAATGCATGTAACAGTGAGAAACGCACTGTCTTGGCGAAAGAAAGCGTTTTTGTACAACTTCATTTAAATAGCTGTAACTTTTGATAGAAGACTCGGATACACATGTTTATGGCTTTATCTTATAGAACTCAAGGTCTCCGTGCTGGGCAAACAGGTTTTGCAGCTGTTTGAGCTAAGATTTCCAAGTTATTCACATAATGAAAACCTATACTTTGTTTCGGTCGAGTTCCCCATTCAAATGCATGTAACAATGAGAAACGCACTGTCTTGGCGAAAGAAAGCGTTTTTGTACAACTTCATAGAAATAGCTGTAACTTTTGATAGAAGACTCAGACAAACATGTTTATGGCTTTATCTTATAGAACTCAAGGTCTCCGTGCTGGGAAAACAGGTTTTGCAGCTGTTTAAGCTAAGATTTCCAAGTTATTCACATAATGAAAACCTATACTTTGTTTCGGTCGAGTTCCCCATTCAAATGCATGTAACAGTGAGAAACGCACTGTCTTGGCGAAAGAAAGCGTTTTTGTACAACTTCATATAAATAGCTGTAACTTTTGATAGAAGACTCAGACAAACATGTTTATGGCTTTATCTTATAGAACTCAAGGTTCCCGTGCTGGGAAAACAGGTTTTGCAGCTGTTTGAGCTAAGATTTCCAAGTTATTCACATAATGAAAACCTATACTTTGTTTCGGTCGAGTTCCCCATTCAAATGCATGTAACAGTGAGAAACGCACTGTCTTGGCGAAAGAAAGCTATTTTGTACAACTTCATATGAATAGCTGTAACTTTTGATAGAAGACTCGGATACACATGTTTATGGCTTTATCTTATAGAGCTCAAGGTTCCCGTGCTGGGAAAACAGGTTTTGCAGCTGTTTGAGCTAAGATTTCCAAGTTATTCACATAATGAAAATCTATACTTTGTTTCGGTCGAGTTCCCCATTCAAATGCATGTAACAGTGAGAAACGCACTGTCTTGGCGAAAGAAAGCGTTTTTGTACAACTTCATATAAATAGCTGTAACTTTTGATAGAAGACTCAGACAAACATGTTTATGGCTTTATCTTATAGAACTCAAGGTTCCCGTGCTGGGAAAACAGGTTTTGCAGCTGTTTGAGCTAAGATTTCCAAGTTATTCACATAATGAAAACCTATACTTTGTTTCGGTCGAGTTCCCCATTCAAATGCATGTAACAGTGAGAAACGCACTGTCTTGGCGAAAGAAAGCGTTTTTGTACAACTTCATTTAAATAGCTGTAACTTTTGATAGAAGACTCGGATACACATGTTTATGGCTTTATCTTATAGAACTCAAGGTCTCCGTGCTGGGCAAACAGGTTTTGCAGCTGTTTGAGCTAAGATTTCCAAGTTATTCACATAATGAAAATCTATACTTTGTTTCGGTCGAGTTCCCCATTCAAATGCATGTAACAATGAGAAACGCACTGTCTTGGCGAAAGAAAGCGTTTTTGTACAACTTCATATAAATAGCTGTAACTTTTGATAGAAGACTCAGACAAACATGTTTATGGCTTTATCTTATAGAACTCAAGGTTCCCGTGCTGGGAAAACAGGTTTTGCAGCTGTTTGAGCTAAGATTTCCAAGTTATTCACATAATGAAAACCTATACTTTGTTTCGGTCGAGTTCCCCATTCAAATGCATGTAACAGTGAGAAACGCACTGTCTTGGCGAAAGAAAGCGTTTTTGTACAACTTCATTTAAATAGCTGTAACTTTTGATAGAAGACTCGGATACACATGTTTATGGCTTTATCTTATAGAACTCAAGGTCTCCGTGCTGGGCAAACAGGTTTTGCAGCTGTTTGAGCTAAGATTTCCAAGTTATTCACATAATGAAAACCTATACTTTGTTTCGGTCGAGTTCCCCATTCAAATGCATGTAACAATGAGAAACGCACTGTCTTGGCGAAAGAAAGCGTTTTTGTACAACTTCATAGAAATAGCTGTAACTTTTGATAGAAGACTCAGACAAACATGTTTATGGCTTTATCTTATAGAACTCAAGGTCTCCGTGCTGGGAAAACAGGTTTTGCAGCTGTTTAAGCTAAGATTTCCAAGTTATTCACATAATGAAAACCTATACTTTGTTTCGGTCGAGTTCCCCATTCAAATGCATGTAACAGTGAGAAACGCACTGTCTTGGCGAAAGAAAGCGTTTTTGTACAACTTCATATAAATAGCTGTAACTTTTGATAGAAGACTCAGACAAACATGTTTATGGCTTTATCTTATAGAACTCAAGGTTCCCGTGCTGGGAAAACAGGTTTTGCAGCTGTTTGAGCTAAGATTTCCAAGTTATTCACATAATGAAAACCTATACTTTGTTTCGGTCGAGTTCCCCATTCAAATGCATGTAACAGTGAGAAACGCACTGTCTTGGCGAAAGAAAGCTATTTTGTACAACTTCATATGAATAGCTGTAACTTTTGATAGAAGACTCGGATACACATGTTTATGGCTTTATCTTATAGAACTCAAGGTCTCCGTGCTGGGCAAACAGGTTTTGCAGCTGTTTGAGCTAAGATTTCCAAGTTATTCACATAATGAAAATCTATACTTTGTTTCGGTCGAGTTCCCCATTCAAATGCATGTAACAATGAGAAACGCACTGTCTTGGCGAAAGAAAGCGTTTTTGTACAACTTCATATAAATAGCTGTAACTTTTGATAGAAGACTCAGACAAACATGTTTATGGCTTTATCTTATAGAACTCAAGGTTCCCGTGCTGGGAAAACAGGTTTTGCAGCTGTTTGAGCTAAGATTTCCAAGTTATTCACATAATGAAAACCTATACTTTGTTTCGGTCGAGTTCCCCATTCAAATGCATGTAACAGTGAGAAACGCACTGTCTTGGCGAAAGAAAGCGTTTTTGTACAACTTCATTTAAATAGCTGTAACTTTTGATAGAAGACTCGGATACACATGTTTATGGCTTTATCTTATAGAACTCAAGGTCTCCGTGCTGGGCAAACAGGTTTTGCAGCTGTTTGAGCTAAGATTTCCAAGTTATTCACATAATGAAAACCTATACTTTGTTTCGGTCGAGTTCCCCATTCAAATGCATGTAACAATGAGAAACGCACTGTCTTGGCGAAAGAAAGCGTTTTTGTACAACTTCATATAAATAGCTGTAACTTTTGATAGAAGACTCAGACAAACATGTTTATGGCTTTATCTTATAGAACTCAAGGTCTCCGTGCTGGGAAAACAGGTTTTGCAGCTGTTTGAGCTAAGATTTCCAAGTTATTCACATAATGAAAACCTATACTTTGTTTCGGTCGAGTTCCCCATTCAAATGCATGTAACAATGAGAAACGCACTGTCTTGGCGAAAGAAAGCGTTTTTGTACAACTTCATATAAATAGCTGTAACTTTTGATAGAAGACTCAGACAAACATGTTTATGGCTTTATCTTATAGAACTCAAGGTCTCCGTGCTGGGAAAACAGGTTTTGCAGCTGTTTAAGCTAAGATTTCCAAGTTATTCACATAATGAAAACCTATACTTTGTTTCGGTCGAGTTCCCCATTCAAATGCATGTAACAGTGAGAAACGCACTGTCTTGGCGAAAGAAAGCGTTTTTGTACAACTTCATATAAATAGCTGTAACTTTTGATAGAAGACTCAGACAAACATGTTTATGGCTTTATCTTATAGAACTCAAGGTTCCCGTGCTGGGAAAACAGGTTTTGCAGCTGTTTGAGCTAAGATTTCCAAGTTATTCACATAATGAAAACCTATACTTTGTTTCGGTCGAGTTCCCCATTCAAATGCATGTAACAGTGAGAAACGCACTGTCTTGGCGAAAGAAAGCTATTTTGTACAACTTCATATGAATAGCTGTAACTTTTGATAGAAGACTCGGATACACATGTTTATGGCTTTATCTTATAGAGCTCAAGGTTCCCGTGCTGGGAAAACAGGTTTTGCAGCTGTTTGAGCTAAGATTTCCAAGTTATTCACATAATGAAAATCTATACTTTGTTTCGGTCGAGTTCCCCATTCAAATGCATGTAACAGTGAGAAACGCACTGTCTTGGCGAAAGAAAGCGTTTTTGTACAACTTCATATAAATAGCTGTAACTTTTGATAGAAGACTCAGACAAACATGTTTATGGCTTTATCTTATAGAACTCAAGGTTCCCGTGCTGGGAAAACAGGTTTTGCAGCTGTTTGAGCTAAGATTTCCAAGTTATTCACATAATGAAAACCTATACTTTGTTTCGGTCGAGTTCCCCATTCAAATGCATGTAACAGTGAGAAACGCACTGTCTTGGCGAAAGAAAGCGTTTTTGTACAACTTCATTTAAATAGCTGTAACTTTTGATAGAAGACTCGGATACACATGTTTATGGCTTTATCTTATAGAACTCAAGGTCTCCGTGCTGGGCAAACAGGTTTTGCAGCTGTTTGAGCTAAGATTTCCAAGTTATTCACATAATGAAAATCTATACTTTGTTTCGGTCGAGTTCCCCATTCAAATGCATGTAACAATGAGAAACGCACTGTCTTGGCGAAAGAAAGCGTTTTTGTACAACTTCATATAAATAGCTGTAACTTTTGATAGAAGACTCAGACAAACATGTTTATGGCTTTATCTTATAGAACTCAAGGTTCCCGTGCTGGGAAAACAGGTTTTGCAGCTGTTTGAGCTAAGATTTCCAAGTTATTCACATAATGAAAACCTATACTTTGTTTCGGTCGAGTTCCCCATTCAAATGCATGTAACAGTGAGAAACGCACTGTCTTGGCGAAAGAAAGCGTTTTTGTACAACTTCATTTAAATAGCTGTAACTTTTGATAGAAGACTCGGATACACATGTTTATGGCTTTATCTTATAGAACTCAAGGTCTCCGTGCTGGGCAAACAGGTTTTGCAGCTGTTTGAGCTAAGATTTCCAAGTTATTCACATAATGAAAACCTATACTTTGTTTCGGTCGAGTTCCCCATTCAAATGCATGTAACAATGAGAAACGCACTGTCTTGGCGAAAGAAAGCGTTTTTGTACAACTTCATATAAATAGCTGTAACTTTTGATAGAAGACTCAGACAAACATGTTTATGGCTTTATCTTATAGAACTCAAGGTTCCCGTGCTGGGAAAACAGGTTTTGCAGCTGTTTGAGCTAAGATTTCCAAGTTATTCACATAATGAAAACCTATACTTTGTTTCGGTCGAGTTCCCCATTCAAATGCATGTAACAGTGAGAAACGCACTGTCTTGGCGAAAGAAAGCGTTTTCGTACAACTTCATATGAATAGCTGTAACTTTTGATAGAAGACTCGGATACACATGTTTATGGCTTTATCTTATAGAGCTCAAGGTTCCCGTGCTGGGAAAACAGGTTTTGCAGCTGTTTGAGCTAAGATTTCCAAGTTATTCACATAATGAAAACCTATACTTTGTTTCGGTCGAGTTCCCCATTCAAATGCATGTAACAGTGAGAAACGCACTGTCTTGGCGAAAGAAAGCGTTTTTGTACAACTTCATATGAATAGCTGTAACTTTTGATAGAAGACTCGGATACACATGTTTATGGCTTTATCTTATAGAGCTCAAGGTTCCCGTGCTGGGAAAACAGGTTTTGCAGCTGTTTGAGCTAAGATTTCCAAGTTATTCACATAATGAAAACCTATACTTTGTTTCGGTCGAGTTCCCCATTCAAATGCATGTAACAGTGAGAAACGCACTGTCTTGGCGAAAGAAAACGTTTTTGTACAACTTCATATAAATAGCTGTAACTTTTGATAGAAGACTCAGACAAACATGTTTATGGCTTTATCTTATAGAACTCAAGGTTCCCGTGCTGGGAAAACAGGTTTTGCAGCTGTTTGAGCTAAGATTTCCAAGTTATTCACATAATGAAAACCTATACTTTGTTTCGGTGTAGTTCCCCATTCAAATGCATGTAACAGTGAGAAACGCACTGTCTTGGCGAAAGAAAGCGTTTTTGTACAACTTCATATGAATAGCTGTAACTTTTGATAGAAGACTCGGATACACATGTTTATGGCTTTATCTTATAGAGCTCAAGGTTCCCGTGCTGGGAAAACAGGTTTTGCAGCTGTTTGAGCTAAGATTTCCAAGTTATTCACATAATGAAAACCTATACTTTGTTTCGGTCGAGTTCCCCATTCAAATGCATGTAACAGTGAGAAACGCACTGTCTTGGCGAAAGAAAACGTTTTTGTACAACTTCATATAAATAGCTGTAACTTTTGATAGAAGACTCAGACAAACATGTTTATGGCTTTATCTTATAGAACTCAAGGTTCCCGTGCTGGGAAAACAGGTTTTGCAGCTGTTTGAGCTAAGATTTCCAAGTTATTCACATAATGAAAACCTATACTTTGTTTCGGTCGAGTTCCCCATTCAAATGCATGTAACAGTGAGAAACGCACTGTCTTGGCGAAAGAAAGCGTTTTTGTACAACTTCATTTAAATAGCTGTAACTTTTGATAGAAGACTCGGATACACATGTTTATGGCTTTATCTTATAGAACTCAAGGTCTCCGTGCTGGGCAAACAGGTTTTGCAGCTGTTTGAGCTAAGATTTCCAAGTTATTCACATAATGAAAACCTATACTTTGTTTCGGTCGAGTTCCCCATTCAAATGCATGTAACAATGAGAAACGCACTGTCTTGGCGAAAGAAAGCGTTTTTGTACAACTTCATATAAATAGCTGTAACTTTTGATAGAAGACTCGGATACACATGTTTATGGCTTTATCTTATAGAGCTCAAGGTTCCCGTGCTGGGAAAACAGGTTTTGCAGCTGTTTGAGCTAAGATTTCCAAGTTATTCACATAATGAAAACCTATACTTTGTTTCGGTCGAGTTCCCCATTCAAATGCATGTAACAGTGAGAAACGCACTGTCTTGGCGAAAGAAAACGTTTTTGTACAACTTCATATAAATAGCTGTAACTTTTGATAGAAGACTCAGACAAACATGTTTATGGCTTTATCTTATAGAACTCAAGGTTCCCGTGCTGGGAAAACAGGTTTTGCAGCTGTTTGAGCTAAGATTTCCAAGTTATTCACATAATGAAAACCTATACTTTGTTTCGGTCGAGTTCCCCATTCAAATGCATGTAACAGTGAGAAACGCACTGTCTTGGCGAAAGAAAGCGTTTTTGTACAACTTCATTTAAATAGCTGTAACTTTTGATAGAAGACTCGGATACACATGTTTATGGCTTTATCTTATAGAACTCAAGGTCTCCGTGCTGGGCAAACAGGTTTTGCAGCTGTTTGAGCTAAGATTTCCAAGTTATTCACATAATGAAAACCTATACTTTGTTTCGGTCGAGTTCCCCATTCAAATGCATGTAACAATGAGAAACGCACTGTCTTGGCGAAAGAAAGCGTTTTTGTACAACTTCATATAAATAGCTGTAACTTTTGATAGAAGACTCAGACAAACATGTTTATGGCTTTATCTTATAGAACTCAAGGTCTCCGTGCTGGGAAAACAGGTTTTGCAGCTGTTTGAGCTAAGATTTCCAAGTTATTCACATAATGAAAACCTATACTTTGTTTCGGTCGAGTTCCCCATTCAAATGCATGTAACAGTGAGAAACGCACTGTCTTGGCGAAAGAAAGCGTTTTTGTACAACTTCATATGAATAGCTGTAACTTTTGATAGAAGACTCGGATACACATGTTTATGGCTTTATCTTATAGAGCTCAAGGTTCCCGTGCTGGGAAAACAGGTTTTGCAGCTGTTTGAGCTAAGATTTCCAAGTTATTCACATAATGAAAACCTATACTTTGTTTCGGTCGAGTTCCCCATTCAAATGCATGTAACAATGAGAAACGCACTGTCTTGGCGAAAGAAAGCGTTTTTGTACAACTTCATATAAATAGCTGTAACTTTTGATAGAAGACTCAGACAAACATGTTTATGGCTTTATCTTATAGAACTCAAGGTCTCCGTGCTGGGAAAACAGGTTTTGCAGCTGTTTGAGCTAAGATTTCCAAGTTATTCACATAATGAAAACCTATACTTTGTTTCGGTGGAGTTCCCCATTCAAATGCATGTAACAGTGAGAAACGCACTGTCTTGGCGAAAGAAAGCGTTTTTGTACAACTTCATATGAATAGCTGTAACTTTTGATAGAAGACTCGGATACACATGTTTATGGCTTTATCTTATAGAGCTCAAGGTTCCCGTGCTGGGAAAACAGGTTTTGCAGCTGTTTGAGCTAAGATTTCCAAGTTATTCACATAATGAAAACCTATACTTTGTTTCGGTCGAGTTCCCCATTCAAATGAATGTAACAGTGAGAAACGCACTGTCTTGGCGAAAGAAAGCGTTTTTGTACAACTTCATATAAATAGCTGTAACTTTTGATAGAAGACTCAGACAAACATGTTTATGGCTTTATCTTATAGAACTCAAGGTCTCCGTGCTGGGAAAACAGGTTTTGCAGCTGTTTGAGCTAAGATTTCCAAGTTATTCACATAATGAAAACCTATACTTTGTTTCGGTCGAGTTCCCCATTCAAATGCATGTAACAGTGAGAAACGCACTGTCTTGGCGAAAGAAAGCGTTTTTGTACAACTTCATATGAATAGCTGTAACTTTTGATAGAAGACTCGGATACACATGTTTATGGCTTTATCTTATAGAGCTCAAGGTTCCCGTGCTGGGAAAACAGGTTTTGCAGCTGTTTGAGCTAAGATTTCCAAGTTATTCACATAATGAAAACCTATACTTTGTTTCGGTCGAGTTCCCCATTCAAATGCATGTAACAGTGAGAAACGCACTGTCTTGGCGAAAGAAAGCGTTTTTGTACAACTTCATATAAATAGCTGTAACTTTTGATAGAAGACTCAGACAAACATGTTTATGGCTTTATCTTATAGAACTCAAGGTTCCCGTGCTGGGAAAACAGGTTTTGCAGCTGTTTGAGCTAAGATTTCCAAGTTATTCACATAATGAAAACCTATACTTTGTTTCGGTCGAGTTCCCCATTCAAATGCATGTAACAGTGAGAAACGCACTGTCTTGGCGAAAGAAAGCTATTTTGTACAACTTCATTTAAATAGCTGTAACTTTTGATAGAAGACTCGGATACACATGTTTATGGCTTTATCTTATAGAACTCAAGGTTCCCGTGCTGGGAAAACAGGTTTTGCAGCTGTTTGAGCTAAGATTTCCAAGTTATTCACATAATGAAAACCTATACTTTGTTTCGGTGGAGTTCCCCATTCAAATGCATGTAACAGTGAGAAACGCACTGTCTTGGCGAAAGAAAGCGTTTTTGTACAACTTCATATGAATAGCTGTAACTTTTGATAGAAGACTCGGATACACATGTTTATGGCTTTATCTTATAGAGCTCAAGGTTCCCGTGCTGGGAAAACAGGTTTTGCAGCTGTTTGAGCTAAGATTTCCAAGTTATTCACATAATGAAAACCTATACTTTGTTTCGGTCGAGTTCCCCATTCAAATGCATGTAACAGTGAGAAACGCACTGTCTTGGCGAAAGAAAGCGTTTTTGTACAACTTCATATAAATAGCTGTAACTTTTGATAGAAGACTCAGACAAACATGTTTATGGCATTATCTTATAGAACTCAAGGTTCCCGTGCTGGGAAAACAGGTTTTGCAGCTGTTTGAGCTAAGATTTCCAAGTTATTCACATAATGAAAACCTATACTTTGTTTCGGTCGAGTTCCCCATTCAAATGCATGTAACAGTGAGAAACGCACTGTCTTGGCGAAAGAAAGCTATTTTGTACAACTTCATTTAAATAGCTGTAACTTTTGATAGAAGACTCGGATACACATGTTTATGGCTTTATCTTATAGAACTCAAGGTTCCCGTGCTGGGAAACCAGGTTTTGCAGCTGTTTGAGCTAAGATTTCCAAGTTATTCACATAATGAAAACCTATACTTTGTTTCGGTCGAGTTCCCCATTCAAATGCATGTAACAGTGAGAAACGCACTGTCTTGGCGAAAGAAAACGTTTTTGTACAACTTCATATAAATAGCTGTAACTTTTGATAGAAGACTCAGACAAACATGTTTATGGCTTTATCTTATAGAACTCAAGGTTCCCGTGCTGGGAAAACAGGTTTTGCAGCTGTTTGAGCTAAGATTTCCAAGTTATTCACATAATGAAAACCTATACTTTGTTTCGGTGGAGTTCCCCATTCAAATGCATGTAACAGTGAGAAACGCACTGTCTTGGCGAAAGAAAGCTATTTTGTACAACTTCATATAAATAGCTGTAACTTTTGATAGAAGACTCGGATACACATGTTTATGGCTTTATCTTATAGAACTCAAGGTTCCCGTGCTGGGAAAACGGGTTTTGCAGCTGTTTGAGCTAAGATTTCCAAGTTATTCACATAGTGAAAACCTATACTTTGTTTCGGTCAAGTTCCCCATTCAAATGCATGTAACAGTGAGAAACGCACTGTCTTGGCGAAAGAAAGCGTTTTTGTACAACTTCATATAAATAGCTGTAACTTTTGATAGAAGACTCGGATACCCATGTTTATGGCTTTATCTTATAGAACTCAAGGTCTCCGTGCTGGGCAAACAGGTTTTGCAGCTGTTTGAGCTAAGATTTCCAAGTTATTCACATAATGAAAACCTATACTTTGTTTCGGTGGAGTTCCCCATTCAAATGCATGTAACAGTGAGAAACGCACTGTCTTGGCGAAAGAAAGCGTTTTTGTACAACTTCATTTAAATAGCTGTAACTTTTGATAGAAGACTCGGATACACATGTTTATGGCTTTATCTTATAGAACTCAAGGTCTCCGTGCTGGGCAAACAGGTTTTGCAGCTGTTTGAGCTAAGATTTCCAAGTTATTCACATAATGAAAACCTATACTTTGTTTCGGTGGAGTTCCCCATTCAAATGCATGTAACAGTGAGAAACGCACTGTCTTGGCGAAAGAAAGCTATTTTGTACAACTTCATATAAATAGCTGTAACTTTTGATAGAAGACTCGGATACACATGTTTATGGCTTTATCTTATAGAACTCAAGGTTCCCGTGCTGGGCAAACAGGTTTTGCAGCTGTTTGAGCTAAGATTTCCAAGTTATTCACATAATGAAAACCTATACTTTGTTTCGGTCGAGTTCCCCATTCAAATGCATGTAACAGTGAGAAACGCACTGTCTTGGCGAAAGAAAGCGTTTTTGTACAACTTCATATGAATAGCTGTAACTTTTGATAGAAGACTCGGATACACATGTTTATGGCTTTATCTTATAGAGCTCAAGGTTCCCGTGCTGGGAAAACAGGTTTTGCAGCTGTTTGAGCTAAGATTTCCAAGTTATTCACATAATGAAAACCTATACTTTGTTTCGGTGGAGTTCCCCATTCAAATGCATGTAACAGTGAGAAACGCACTGTCTTGGCGAAAGAAAGCGTTTTTGTACAACTTCATATAAATAGCTGTAACTTTTGATAGAAGACTCAGACAAACATGTTTATGGCTTTATCTTATAGAACTCAAGGTTCCCGTGCTGGGAAAACAGGTTTTGCAGCTGTTTGAGCTAAGATTTCCAAGTTATTCACATAATGAAAACCTATACTTTGTTTCGGTCGAGTTCCCCATTCAAATGCATGTAACAGTGAGAAACGCACTGTCTTGGCGAAAGAAAGCTATTTTGTACAACTTCATTTAAATAGCTGTAACTTTTGATAGAAGACTCGGATACACATGTTTATGGCTTTATCTTATAGAACTCAAGGTTCCCGTGCTGGGAAAACAGGTTTTGCAGCTGTTTGAGCTAAGATTTCCAAGTTATTCACATAATGAAAACCTATACTTTGTTTCGGTGGAGTTCCCCATTCAAATGCATGTAACAGTGAGAAACGCACTGTCTTGGCGAAAGAAAGCGTTTTTGTACAACTTCATATGAATAGCTGTAACTTTTGATAGAAGACTCGGATACACATGTTTATGGCTTTATCTTATAGAGCTCAAGGTTCCCGTGCTGGGAAAACAGGTTTTGCAGCTGTTTGAGCTAAGATTTCCAAGTTATTCACATAATGAAAACCTATACTTTGTTTCGGTGGAGTTCCCCATTCAAATGCATGTAACAGTGAGAAACGCACTGTCTTGGCGAAAGAAAGCGTTTTTGTACAACTTCATATAAATAGCTGTAACTTTTGATAGAAGACTCAGACAAACATGTTTATGGCATTATCTTATAGAACTCAAGGTTCCCGTGCTGGGAAAACAGGTTTTGCAGCTGTTTGAGCTAAGATTTCCAAGTTATTCACATAATGAAAACCTATACTTTGTTTCGGTCGAGTTCCCCATTCAAATGCATGTAACAGTGAGAAACGCACTGTCTTGGCGAAAGAAAGCTATTTTGTACAACTTCATTTAAATAGCTGTAACTTTTGATAGAAGACTCGGATACACATGTTTATGGCTTTATCTTATAGAACTCAAGGTTCCCGTGCTGGGAAACCAGGTTTTGCAGCTGTTTGAGCTAAGATTTCCAAGTTATTCACATAATGAAAACCTATACTTTGTTTCGGTCGAGTTCCCCATTCAAATGCATGTAACAGTGAGAAACGCACTGTCTTGGCGAAAGAAAACGTTTTTGTACAACTTCATATAAATAGCTGTAACTTTTGATAGAAGACTCAGACAAACATGTTTATGGCTTTATCTTATAGAACTCAAGGTTCCCGTGCTGGGAAAACAGGTTTTGCAGCTGTTTGAGCTAAGATTTCCAAGTTATTCACATAATGAAAACCTATACTTTGTTTCGGTGGAGTTCCCCATTCAAATGCATGTAACAGTGAGAAACGCACTGTCTTGGCGAAAGAAAGCTATTTTGTACAACTTCATATAAATAGCTGTAACTTTTGATAGAAGACTCGGATACACATGTTTATGGCTTTATCTTATAGAACTCAAGGTTCCCATGCTGGGAAAACGGGTTTTGCAGCTGTTTGAGCTAAGATTTCCAAGTTATTCACATAGTGAAAACCTATACTTTGTTTCGGTCAAGTTCCCCATTCAAATGCATGTAACAGTGAGAAACGCACTGTCTTGGCGAAAGAAAGCGTTTTTGTACAACTTCATATAAATAGCTGTAACTTTTGATAGAAGACTCGGATACCCATGTTTATGGCTTTATCTTATAGAACTCAAGGTCTCCGTGCTGGGCAAACAGGTTTTGCAGCTGTTTGAGCTAAGATTTCCAAGTTATTCACATAATGAAAACCTATACTTTGTTTCGGTGGAGTTCCCCATTCAAATGCATGTAACAGTGAGAAACGCACTGTCTTGGCGAAAGAAAGCGTTTTTGTACAACTTCATTTAAATAGCTGTAACTTTTGATAGAAGACTCGGATACACATGTTTATGGCTTTATCTTATAGAACTCAAGGTCTCCGTGCTGGGCAAACAGGTTTTGCAGCTGTTTGAGCTAAGATTTCCAAGTTATTCACATAATGAAAACCTATACTTTGTTTCGGTGGAGTTCCCCATTCAAATGCATGTAACAGTGAGAAACGCACTGTCTTGGCGAAAGAAAGCTATTTTGTACAACTTCATATAAATAGCTGTAACTTTTGATAGAAGACTCGGATACACATGTTTATGGCTTTATCTTATAGAACTCAAGGTTCCCGTGCTGGGAAAACAGGTTTTGCAGCTGTTTGAGCTAAGATTTCCAAGTTATTCACATAGTGAAAACCTATACTTTGTTTCGGTCAAGTTCCCCATTCAAATGCATGTAACAGTGAGAAACGCACTGTCTTGGCGAAAGAAAGCGTTTTTGTACAACTTCATATAAATAGCTGTAACTTTTGATAGAAGACTCAGACAAACATGTTTATGGCTTTATCTTATAGAACTCAAGGTTCCCGTGCTGGGCAAACAGGTTTTGCAGCTGTTTGAGCTAAGATTTCCAAGTTATTCACATAATGAAAACCTATACTTTGTTTCGGTGGAGTTCCCCATTCAAATGCATGTAACAGTGAGAAACGCACTGTCTTGGCGAAAGAAAGCGTTTTTGTACAACTTCATATAAATAGCTGTAACTTTTGATAGAAGACTCAGACAAACATGTTTATGGCTTTATCTTATAGAACTCAAGGTTCCCGTGCTGGGAAAACAGGTTTTGCAGCTGTTTGAGCTAAGATTTCCAAGTTATTCACATAGTGAAAACCTATACTTTGTTTCGGTCAAGTTCCCCATTCAAATGCATGTAACAGTGAGAAACGCACTGTCTTGGCGAAAGAAAGCGTTTTTGTACAACTTCATATAAATAGCTGTAACTTTTGATAGAAGACTCAGACAAACATGTTTATGGCTTTATCTTATAGAACTCAAGGTTCCCGTGCTGGGCAAACAGGTTTTGCAGCTGTTTGAGCTAAGATTTCCAAGTTATTCACATAATGAAAACCTATACTTTGTTTCGGTGGAGTTCCCCATTCAAATGCATGTAACAGTGAGAAACGCACTGTCTTGGCGAAAGAAAGCGTTTTTGTACAACTTCATATAAATAGCTGTAACTTTTGATAGAAGACTCAGACAAACATGTTTATGGCTTTATCTTATAGAACTCAAGGTTCCCGTGCTGGGCAAACAGGTTTTGCAGCTGTTTGAGCTAAGATTTCCAAGTTATTCACATAATGAAAACCTATACTTTGTTTCGGTGGAGTTCCCCATTCAAATGAATGTAACAGTGAGAAACGCACTGTCTTGGCGAAAGAAAGCGTTTTTGTACAACTTCATATGAATAGCTGTAACTTTTGATAGAAGACTCGGATACACATGTTTATGGCTTTATCTTATAGAACTCAAGGTTCCCGTGCTGGGAAAACAGGTTTTGCAGCTGTTTGAGCTAAGATTTCCAAGTTATTCACATAATGAAAACCTATACTTTGTTACGGTCGAGTTCCCCATTCAAATGCATGTAACAGTGAGAAACGCACTGTCTTGGCGAAAGAAAGCTATTTTGTACAACTTCATATAAATAGCTGTAACTTTTGATAGAAGACTCAGACAAACATGTTTATGGCTTTATCTTATAGAACTCAAGGTTCCCGTGCTGGGCAAACAGGTTTTGCAGCTGTTTGAGCTAAGATTTCCAAGTTATTCACATAATGAAAACCTATACTTTGTTTCGGTCAAGTTCCCCATTCAAATGCATGTAACAGTGAGAAACGCACTGTCTTGGCGAAAGAAAGCGTTTTTGTACAACTTCATTTAAATAGCTGTAACTTTTGATAGAAGACTCGGATACACATGTTTATGGCTTTATCTTATAGAACTCAAGGTCTCCGTGCTGGGAAAACAGCTTTTGCAGCTGTTTGAGCTAAGATTTCCAAGTTATTCACATAATGAAAACCTATACTTTGTTTTGGTCGAGTTCCCCATTCAAATGCATGTAACAGTGAGAAACGCACTGTCTTGGCGAAAGAAAGCTATTTTGTACAACTTCATATAAATAGCTGTAACTTTTGATAGAAGACTCGGATACACATGTTTATGGCTTTATCTTATAGAACTCAAGGTCTCCGTGCTGGGAAAACAGGTTTTGCAGCTGTTTGAGCTAAGATTTCCAAGTTATTCACATAATGAAAACCTATACTTTGTTTTGGTCGAGTTCCCCATTCAAATGCATGTAACAGTGAGAAACGCACTGTCTTGGCGAAAGAAAGCGTTTTTGTACAACTTCATTTAAATAGCTGTAACTTTTGATAGAAGACTCGGATACACATGTTTATGGCTTTATCTTATAGAACTCAAGGTTCCCGTGCTGGGAAAACAGGTTTTGCAGCTGTTTGAGCTAAGATTTCCAAGTTATTCACATAGTGAAAACCTATACTTTGTTTCGGTCAAGTTCCCCATTCAAATGCATGTAACAGTGAGAAACGCACTGTCTTGGCGAAAGAAAGCGTTTTTGTACAACTTCATATAAATAGCTGTAACTTTTGATAGAAGACTCAGACAAACATGTTTATGGCTTTATCTTATAGAACTCAAGGTTCCCGTGCTGGGCAAACAGGTTTTGCAGCTGTTTGAGCTAAGATTTCCAAGTTATTCACATAATGAAAACCTATACTTTGTTTCGGTCAAGTTCCCCATTCAAATGCATGTAACAGTGAGAAACGCACTGTCTTGGCGAAAGAAAGCGTTTTTGTACAACTTCATTTAAATAGCTGTAACTTTTGATAGAAGACTCGGATACACATGTTTATGGCTTTATCTTATAGAACTCAAGGTCTCCGTGCTGGGAAAACAGCTTTTGCAGCTGTTTGAGCTAAGATTTCCAAGTTATTCACATAATGAAAACCTATACTTTGTTTCGGTCGAGTTCCCCATTCAAATGCATGTAACAGTGAGAAACGCATTGTCTTGGCGAAAGAAAGCGTTTTTGTACAACTTCATATAAATAGCTGTAACTTTTGATAGAAGACTCGGATACACATGTTTATGGCTTTATCTTATAGAACTCAAGGTTCCCGTGCTGGGAAAACAGGTTTTGCAGCTGTTTGAGCTAAGATTTCCAAGTTATTCACATAATGAAAACCTATACTTTGTTTCGGTGTAGTTCCCCATTCAAATGCATGTAACAGTGAGAAACGCACTGTCTTGGCGAAAGAAAGCGTTTTTGTACAACTTCATATGAATAGCTGTAACTTTTGATAGAAGACTCGGATACACATGTTTATGGCTTTATCTTATAGAGCTCAAGGTTCCCGTGCTGGGAAAACAGGTTTTGCAGCTGTTTGAGCTAAGATTTCCAAGTTATTCACATAATGAAAACGTATACTTTGTTTCGGTCGAGTTCCCCATTCAAATGCATGTAACAGTGAGAAACGCACTGTCTTGGCGAAAGAAAGCGTTTTTGTACAACTTCATATAAATAGCTGTAACTTTTGATAGAAGACTCGGATACACATGTTTATGGCTTTATCTTATAGAACTCAAGGTTCCCGTGCTGGGAAAACAGGTTTTGCAGCTGTTTGAGCTAAGATTTCCAAGTTATTCACATAATGAAAACCTATACTTTGTTTCGGTGGAGTTCCCCATTCAAATGCATGTAACAGTGAGAAACGCACTGTCTTGGCGAAAGAAAGCGTTTTTGTACAACTTCATATGAATAGCTGTAACTTTTGATAGAAGACTCGGATACACATGTTTATGGCTTTATCTTATAGAGCTCAAGGTTCCCGTGCTGGGAAAACAGGTTTTGCAGCTGTTTGAGCTAAGATTTCCAAGTTATTCACATAATGAAAACCTATACTTTGTTTCGGTCGAGTTCCCCATTCAAATGCATGTAACAGTGAGAAACGCACTGTCTTGGCGAAAGAAAGCGTTTTTGTACAACTTCATATAAATAGCTGTAACTTTTGATAGAAGACTCAGACAAACATGTTTATGGCTTTATCTTATAGAACTCAAGGTTCCCGTGCTGGGCAAACAGGTTTTGCAGCTGTTTGAGCTAAGATTTCCAAGTTATTCACATAATGAAAACCTATACTTTGTTTCGGTCGAGTTCCCCATTCAAATGCATGTAACAGTGAGAAACGCACTGTCTTGGCGAAAGAAAGCTATTTTGTACAACTTCATTTAAATAGCTGTAACTTTTGATAGAAGACTCGGATACACATGTTTATGGCTTTATCTTATAGAACTCAAGGTTCCCGTGCTGGGAAACCAGGTTTTGCAGCTGTTTGAGCTAAGATTTCCAAGTTATTCACATAATGAAAACCTATACTTTGTTTCGGTCGAGTTCCCCATTCAAATGCATGTAACAGTGAGAAACGCACTGTCTTGGCGAAAGAAAACGTTTTTGTACAACTTCATATAAATAGCTGTAACTTTTGATAGAAGACTCAGACAAACATGTTTATGGCTTTATCTTATAGAACTCAAGGTTCCCGTGCTGGGAAAACAGGTTTTGCAGCTGTTTGAGCTAAGATTTCCAAGTTATTCACATAATGAAAACCTATACTTTGTTTCGGTCGAGTTCCCCATTCAAATGCATGTAACAGTGAGAAACGCACTGTCTTGGCGAAAGAAAGCGTTTTTGTACAACTTCATTTAAATAGCTGTAACTTTTGATAGAAGACTCGGATACACATGTTTATGGCTTTATCTTATAGAACTCAAGGTCTCCGTGCTGGGCAAACAGGTTTTGCAGCTGTTTGAGCTAAGATTTCCAAGTTATTCACATAATGAAAACCTATACTTTGTTTCGGTGGAGTTCCCCATTCAAATGCATGTAACAGTGAGAAACGCACTGTCTTGGCGAAAGAAAGCTATTTTGTACAACTTTATATAAATAGCTGTAACTTTTGATAGAAGACTCGGATACACATGTTTATGGCTTTATCTTATAGAACTCAAGGTTCCCGTGCTGGGAAAACAGGTTTTGCAGCTGTTTGAGCTAAGATTTCCAAGTTATTCACATAGTGAAAACCTATACTTTGTTTCGGTCAAGTTCCCCATTCAAATGCATGTAACAGTGAGAAACGCACTGTCTTGGCGAAAGAAAGCGTTTTTGTACAACTTCATATAAATAGCTGTAACTTTTGATAGAAGACTCAGACAAACATGTTTATGGCTTTATCTTATAGAACTCAAGGTTCCCGTGCTGGGCAAACAGGTTTTGCAGCTGTTTGAGCTAAGATTTCCAAGTTATTCACATAATGAAAACCTATACTTTGTTTCGGTGGAGTTCCCCATTCAAATGCATGTAACAGTGAGAAACGCACTGTCTTGGCGAAAGAAAGCGTTTTTGTACAACTTCATTTAAATAGCTGTAACTTTTGATAGAAGACTCGGATACACATGTTTATGGCTTTATCTTATAGAACTCAAGGTCTCCGTGCTGGGCAAACAGGTTTTGCAGCTGTTTGAGCTAAGATTTCCAAGTTATTCACATAATGAAAACCTATACTTTGTTTCGGTGGAGTTCCCCATTCAAATGCATGTAACAGTGAGAAACGCACTGTCTTGGCGAAAGAAAGCTATTTTGTACAACTTCATATAAATAGCTGTAACTTTTGATAGAAGACTCGGATACACATGTTTATGGCTTTATCTTATAGAACTCAAGGTTCCCGTGCTGGGAAAACAGGTTTTGCAGCTGTTTGAGCTAAGATTTCCAAGTTATTCACATAGTGAAAACCTATACTTTGTTTCGGTCAAGTTCCCCATTCAAATGCATGTAACAGTGAGAAACGCACTGTCTTGGCGAAAGAAAGCGTTTTTGTACAACTTCATATAAATAGCTGTAACTTTTGATAGAAGACTCAGACAAACATGTTTATGGCTTTATCTTATAGAACTCAAGGTTCCCGTGCTGGGCAAACAGGTTTTGCAGCTGTTTGAGCTAAGATTTCCAAGTTATTCACATAATGAAAACCTATACTTTGTTTCGGTGGAGTTCCCCATTCAAAGGCATGTAACAGTGAGAAACGCACTGTCTTGGCGAAAGAAAGCGTTTTTGTACAACTTCATTTAAATAGCTGTAACTTTTGATAGAAGACTCGGATACACATGTTTATGGCTTTATCTTATAGAACTCAAGGTCTCCGTGCTGGGCAAACAGGTTTTGCAGCTGTTTGAGCTAAGATTTCCAAGTTATTCACATAATGAAAACCTATACTTTGTTTCGGTCAAGTTCCCCATTCAAATGCATGTAACAGTGAGAAACGCACTGTCTTGGCGAAAGAAAGCGTTTTTGTACAACTTCATATAAATAGCTGTAACTTTTGATAGAAGACTCGGATACACATGTTTATGGCTTTATCTTATAGAACTCAAGGTTCCCGTGCTGGGAAAACAGGTTTTGCAGCTGTTTGAGCTAAGATTTCCAAGTTATTCACATAATGAAAACCTATACTTTGTTTCGGTGGAGTTCCCCATTCAAATGAATGTAACAGTGAGAAACGCACTGTCTTGGCGAAAGAAAGCTATTTTGTACAACTTCATTTAAATAGCTGTAACTTTTGATAGAAGACTCGGATACACATGTTTATGGCTTTATCTTATAGAGCTCAAGGTTCCCGTGCTGGGAAAACAGGTTTTGCAGCTGTTTGAGCTAAGATTTCCAAGTTATTCACATAATGAAAACCTATACTTTGTTTCGGTCGAGTTCCCCATTCAAAATGCATGTAACAGTGAGAAACGCACTGTCTTGGCGAAAGAAAACGTTTTTGTACAACTTCATAGAAATAGCTGTAACTTTTGATAGAAGACTCGGATACACATGTTTATGGCTTTATCTTATAGAACTCAAGGTTCCCGTGCTGGGAAAACAGGTTTTGCAGCTGTTTGAGCTAAGATTTCCAAGTTATTCACATAATGAAAACCTATACTTTGTTTCGGTGGAGTTCCCCATTCAAATGAATGTAACAGTGAGAAACGCACTGTCTTGGCGAAAGAAAGCTATTTTGTACAACTTCATTTAAATAGCTGTAACTTTTGATAGAAGACTCGGATACACATGTTTATGGCTTTATCTTATAGAGCTCAAGGTTCCCGTGCTGGGAAAACAGGTTTTGCAGCTGTTTGAGCTAAGATTTCCAAGTTATTCACATAATGAAAACCTATACTTTGTTTCGGTCGAGTTCCCCATTCAAAATGCATGTAACAGTGAGAAACGCACTGTCTTGGCGAAAGAAAACGTTTTTGTACAACTTCATAGAAATAGCTGTAACTTTTGATAGAAGACTCAGACAAACATGTTTATGGCCTTATCTTATAGAACTCAAGGTCCCCGTGCTGGGAAAACAGGTTTTGCAGCTGTTTGAGCTAAGATTTCCAAGTTATTCACATAATGAAAACCTATACTTTGTTTCGGTCGAGTTCCCCATTCAAATGCATGTAACAGTGAGAAACGCACTGTCTTGGCGAAAGAAAGCTATTTTGTACAACTTCATATAAATAGCTGTAACTTTTGATAGAAGACTCAGACAAACATGTTTATGGCTTTATCTTATAGAACTCAAGGTTCCCGTGCTGGGAAAACAGGTTTTGCAGCTGTTTGAACTAAGATTTCCAAGTTATTCACATAATGAAAACCTATACTTTGTTTCGGTCGAGTTCCCCATTCAAATGCATGTAACAGTGAGAAACGCACTGTCTTGGCGAAAGAAAGCGTTTTTGTACAACTTCATATGAATAGCTGTAACTTTTGATAGAAGACTCGGATACACATGTTTATGGCTTTATCTTATAGAACTCAAGGTTCCCGTGCTGGGAAAACAGGTTTTGCAGCTGTTTGAGCTAAGATTTCCAAGTTATTCACATAATGAAAACCTATACTTTGTTTTGGTGGAGTTCCCCATTCAAATGCATGTAACAGTGAGAAACGCACTGTCTTGGCGAAAGAAAGCGTTTTTGTACAACTTCATATAAATAGCTGTAACTTTTGATAGAAGACTCGGATACACATGTTTATGGCTTTATCTTATAGAACTCAAGGTTCCCGTGCTGGGAAAACAGGTTTTGCAGCTGTTTGAGCTAAGATTTCCAAGTTATTCACATAATGAAAACCTATACTTTGTTTCGGTGGAGTTCCCCATTCAAATGAATGTAACAGTGAGAAACGCACTGTCTTGGCGAAAGAAAGCGTTTTTGTACAACTTCATATAAATAGCTGTAACTTTTGATAGAATACTCGGATACACATGTTTATGGCTTTATCTTATAGAACTCAAGGTCTCCGTGCTGGGAAAACAGGTTTTGCAGCTGTTTGAGCTAAGATTTCCAAGTTATTCACATAATGAAAACCTATACTTTGTTTCGGTCGAGTTCCCCATTCAAATGCATGTAACAGTGAGAAACGCACTGTCTTGGCGAAAGAAAGCGTTTTTGTACAACTTCATATGAATAGCTGTAACTTTTGATAGAAGACTCGGATACACATGTTTATGGCTTTATCTTATAGAACTCAAGGTTCCCGTGCTGGGAAAACAGGTTTTGCAGCTGTTTGAGCTAAGATTTCCAAGTTATTCACATAATGAAAACCTATACTTTGTTTCGGTCGAGTTCCCCATTCAAATGCATGTAACAGTGAGAAACGCACTGTCTTGGCGAAAGAAAGCGTTTTTGTACAACTTCATAGAAATAGCTGTAACTTTTGATAGAAGACTCAGACAAACATGTTTATGGCCTTATCTTATAGAACTCAAGGTCCCCGTGCTGGGAAAACAGGTTTTGCAGCTGTTTGAGCTAAGATTTCCAAGTTATTCACATAATGAAAACCTATACTTTGTTTCGGTCGAGTTCCCCATTCAAATGCATGTAACAGTGAGAAACGCACTGTCTTGGCGAAAGAAAGCTATTTTGTACAACTTCATATAAATAGCTGTAACTTTTGATAGAAGACTCAGACAAACATGTTTATGGCTTTATCTTATAGAACTCAAGGTTCCCGTGCTGGGAAAACAGGTTTTGCAGCTGTTTGAACTAAGATTTCCAAGTTATTCACATAATGAAAACCTATACTTTGTTTCGGTCGAGTTCCCCATTCAAATGCATGTAACAGTGAGAAACGCACTGTCTTGGCGAAAGAAAGCGTTTTTGTACAACTTCATATGAATAGCTGTAACTTTTGATAGAAGACTCGGATACACATGTTTATGGCTTTATCTTATAGAACTCAAGGTTCCCGTGCTGGGAAAACAGGTTTTGCAGCTGTTTGAGCTAAGATTTCCAAGTTATTCACATAATGAAAACCTATACTTTGTTTTGGTGGAGTTCCCCATTCAAATGCATGTAACAGTGAGAAACGCACTGTCTTGGCGAAAGAAAGCGTTTTTGTACAACTTCATATAAATAGCTGTAACTTTTGATAGAAGACTCAGACAAACATGTTTATGGCTTTATCTTATAGAACTCAAAGTCTCCGTGCTGGGAAAACAGGTTTTGCAGCTGTTTGAGCTAAGATTTCCAAGTTATTCACATAATGAAAACCTATACTTTGTTTCGGTCGAGTTCCCCATTCAAATGCATGTAACAGTGAGAAACGCACTGTCTTGGCGAAAGAAAGCGTTTTTGTACAACTTCATATGAATAGCTGTAACTTTTGATAGAAGACTCGGATACACATGTTTATGGCTTTATCTTATAGAGCTCAAGGTACCCGTGCTGGGAAAACAGGTTTTGCAGCTGTTTGAGCTAAGATTTCCAAGTTATTCACATAATGAAAACCTATACTTTGTTTCGGTCGAGTTCCCCATTCAAATGCATGTAACAGTGAGAAACGCACTGTCTTGGCGAAAGAAAGCGTTTTTGTACAACTTCATATGAATAGCTGTAACTTTTGATAGAAGACTCGGATACACATGTTTATGGCTTTATCTTATAGAACTCAAGGTTCCCGTGCTGGGAAAACAGGTTTTGCAGCTGTTTGAGCTAAGATTTCCAAGTTATTCACATAATGAAAACCTATACTTTGTTTTGGTGGAGTTCCCCATTCAAATGCATGTAACAGTGAGAAACGCACTGTCTTGGCGAAAGAAAGCGTTTTTGTACAACTTCATATAAATAGCTGTAACTTTTGATAGAAGACTCAGACAAACATGTTTATGGCTTTATCTTATAGAACTCAAAGTCTCCGTGCTGGGAAAACAGGTTTTGCAGCTGTTTGAGCTAAGATTTCCAAGTTATTCACATAATGAAAACCTATACTTTGTTTCGGTCGAGTTCCCCATTCAAATGCATGTAACAGTGAGAAACGCACTGTCTTGGCGAAAGAAAGCGTTTTTGTACAACTTCATATGAATAGCTGTAACTTTTGATAGAAGACTCGGATACACATGTTTATGGCTTTATCTTATAGAGCTCAAGGTACCCGTGCTGGGAAAACAGGTTTTGCAGCTGTTTGAGCTAAGATTTCCAAGTTATTCACATAATGAAAACCTATACTTTGTTTCGGTGGAGTTCCCCATTCAAATGCATGTAACAGTGAGAAACGCACTGTCTTGGCGAAAGAAAGCTATTTTGTACAACTTCATATAAATAGCTGTAACTTTTGATAGAAGACTCAGACAAACATGTTTATGGCTTTATCTTATAGAACTCAAGGTTCCCTTGCTGGGAAAACAGGTTTTGCAGCTGTTTGAGCTAAGATTTCCAAGTTATTCACATAATGAAAACCTATACTTTGTTTCGGTCGAGTTCCCCATTCAAATGCATGTAACAGTGAGAAACGCACTGTCTTGGCGAAAGAAAGCTATTTTGTACAACTTCATATAAATAGCTGTAACTTTTGATAGAAGACTCGGATACACATGTTTATGGCTTTATCTTATAGAACTCAAGGTTCCCGTGCTGGGAAAACAGGTTTTGCAGCTGTTTGAGCTAAGATTTCCAAGTTATTCACATAATGAAAACCTATACTTTGTTTCGGTCGAGTTCCCCATTCAAATGCATGTAACAGTGAGAAACGCACTGTCTTGGCGAAAGAAAGCTATTTTGTACAACTTCATATGAATAGCTGTAACTTTTGATAGAAGACTCGGATACACATGTTTATGGCTTTATCTTATAGAGCTCAAGGTTCCCGTGCTGGGCAAACAGGTTTTGCAGCTGTTTGAGCTAAGATTTCCAAGTTATTCACATAATGAAAACCTATACTTTGTTTCGGTCGAGTTCCCCATTCAAATGCATGTAACAGTGAGAAACGCACTGTCTTGGCGAAAGAAAGCGTTTTTGTACAACTTCATATGAATAGCTCTAACTTTTGATAGAAGACTCGGATACACATGTTTATGGCTTTATCTTATAGAACTCAAGGTCTCCGTGCTGGGCAAACAGGTTTTGCAGCTGTTTGAGCTAAGATTTCCAAGTTATTCACATAATGAAAACCTATACTTTGTTTCGGTGGAGTTCCCCATTCAAATGAATGTAACAGTGAGAAACGCACTGTCTTGGCGAAAGAAAGCGTTTTTGTACAACTTCATATGAATAGCTGTAACTTTTGATAGAAGACTCGGATACACATGTTTATGGCTTTATCTTATAGAACTCAAGGTTCCCGTGCTGGGAAAACAGCTTTTGCAGCTGTTTGAGCTAAGATTTCCAAGTTATTCACATAATGAAAACCTATACTTTGTTTCGGTCGAGTTCCCCATTCAAATGCATGTAACAGTGAGAAACGCACTGTCTTGGCGAAAGAAAGCGTCTTTGTACAACTTCATATAAATAGCTGTAACTTTTGATAGAAGACTCGGATACACATGTTTATGGCTTTATCTTATAGAACTCAAGGTCTCCGTGCTGGGCAAACAGGTTTTGCAGCTGTTTGAGCTAAGATTTCCAAGTTATTCACATAATGAAAACCTATACTTTGTTTCGGTGGAGTTCCCCATTCAAATGAATGTAACAGTGAGAAACGCACTGTCTTGGCGAAAGAAAGCGTTTTTGTACAACTTCATATGAATAGCTGTAACTTTTGATAGAAGACTCGGATACACATGTTTATGGCTTTATCTTATAGAACTCAAGGTTCCCGTGCTGGGAAAACAGCTTTTGCAGCTGTTTGAGCTAAGATTTCCAAGTTATTCACATAATGAAAACCTATACTTTGTTTCGGTCGAGTTCCCCATTCAAATGCATGTAACAGTGAGAAACGCACTGTCTTGGCGAAAGAAAGCGTCTTTGTACAACTTCATATAAATAGCTGTAACTTTTGATAGAAGACTCGGATACACATGTTTATGGCTTTATCTTATAGAACTCAAGGTCTCCGTGCTGGGAAAACAGCTTTTGCAGCTGTTTGAGCTAAGATTTCCAAGTTATTCACATAATGAAAACCTATACTTTGTTTCGGTCGAGTTCCCCATTCAAATGCATGTAACAGTGAGAAACGCACTGTCTTGGCGAAAGAAAGCGTTTTTGTACAACTTCATATGAATAGCTGTAACTTTTGATAGAAGACTCGGATACACATGTTTATGGCTTTATCTTATAGAACTCAAGGTTCCCGTGCTGGGAAAACAGGTTTTGCAGCTGTTTGAGCTAAGATTTCCAAGTTATTCACATAATGAAAACCTATACTTTGTTTCGGTCGAGTTCCCCATTCAAATGCATGTAACAGTGAGAAACGCACTGTCTTGGCGAAAGAAAGCTATTTTGTACAACTTCATTTAAATAGCTGTAACTTTTGATAGAAGACTCGGATACACATGTTTATGGCTTTATCTTATAGAGCTCAAGGTTCCCGTGCTGGGAAAACAGGTTTTGCAGCTGTTTGAGCTAAGATTTCCAAGTTATTCACATAATGAAAACCTATACTTTGTTTCGGTCGAGTTCCCCATTCAAAATGCATGTAACAGTGAGAAACGCACTGTCTTGGCGAAAGAAAGCTATTTTGTACAACTTCATATAAATAGCTGTAACTTTTGATAGAAGACTCAGACAAACATGTTTATGGCTTTATCTTATAGAACTCAAGGTTCCCGTGCTGGGAAAACAGGTTTTGCAGCTGTTTGAACTAAGATTTCCAAGTTATTCACATAATGAAAACCTATACTTTGTTTCGGTCGAGTTCCCCATTCAAATGCATGTAACAGTGAGAAACGCACTGTCTTGGCGAAAGAAAGCGTTTTTGTACAACTTCATATGAATAGCTGTAACTTTTGATAGAAGACTCGGATACACATGTTTATGGCTTTATCTTATAGAACTCAAGGTTCCCGTGCTGGGAAAACAGGTTTTGCAGCTGTTTGAGCTAAGATTTCCAAGTTATTCACATAATGAAAACCTATACTTTGTTTCGGTCGAGTTCCCCATTCAAATGCATGTAACAGTGAGAAACGCACTGTCTTGGCGAAAGAAAGCGTTTTTGTACAACTTCATATAAATAGCTGTAACTTTTGATAGAAGACTCAGACAAACATGTTTATGGCTTTATCTTATAGAACTCAAGGTTCCCGTGCTGGGAAAACAGGTTTTGCAGCTGTTTGAACTAAGATTTCCAAGTTATTCACATAATGAAAACCTATACTTTGTTTCGGTCGAGTTCCCCATTCAAATGCATGTAACAGTGAGAAACGCACTGTCTTGGCGAAAGAAAGCGTTTTTGTACAACTTCATATAAATAGCTGTAACTTTTGATAGAAGACTCAGACAAACATGTTTATGGCTTTATCTTATAGAACTCAAGGTCTCCGTGCTGGGAAAACAGGTTTTGCAGCTGTTTGAGCTAAGATTTCCAAGTTATTCACATAATGAAAACCTATACTTTGTTTCGGTGGAGTTCCCCATTCAAATGCATGTAACAGTGAGAAACGCACTGTCTTGGCGAAAGAAAGCGTTTTTGTACAACTTCATATGAATAGCTGTAACTTTTGATAGAAGACTCGGATACACATGTTTATGGCTTTATCTTATAGAGCTCAAGGTTCCCGTGCTGGGAAAACAGGTTTTGCAGCTGTTTGAGCTAAGATTTCCAAGTTATTCACATAATGAAAACCTATACTTTGTTTCGGTCAAGTTCCCCATTCAAATGCATGTAACAGTGAGAAACGCACTGTCTTGGCGAAAGAAAGCGTTTTTGTACAACTTCATATAAATAGCTGTAACTTTTGATAGAAGACTCAGACAAACATGTTTATGGCTTTATCTTATAGAACTCAAGGTTCCCGTGCTGGGAAAACAGGTTTTGCAGCTGTTTGAGCTAAGATTTCCAAGTTATTCACATAATGAAAACCTATACTTTGTTTCGGTCGAGTTCCCCATTCAAATGCATGTAACAGTGAGAAACGCACTGTCTTGGCGAAAGAAAGCTATTTTGTACAACTTCATATAAATAGCTGTAACTTTTGATAGAAGACTCAGACAAACATGTTTATGGCTTTATCTTATAGAACTCAAGGTTCCCGTGCTGGGAAAACAGGTTTTGCAGCTGTTTGAACTAAGATTTCCAAGTTATTCACATAATGAAAACCTATACTTTGTTTCGGTGGAGTTCCCCATTCAAATGCATGTAACAGTGAGAAACGCACTGTCTTGGCGAAAGAAAGCGTTTTTGTACAACTTCATATAAATAGCTGTAACTTTTGATAGAAGACTCAGACAAACATGTTTATGGCTTTATCTTATAGAACTCAAGGTCTCCGTGCTGGGAAAACAGGTTTTGCAGCTGTTTGAGCTAAGATTTCCAAGTTATTCACATAATGAAAACCTATACTTTGTTTCGGTGGAGTTCCCCATTCAAATGCATGTAACAGTGAGAAACGCACTGTCTTGGCGAAAGAAAGCGTTTTTGTACAACTTCATATGAATAGCTGTAACTTTTGATAGAAGACTCGGATACACATGTTTATGGCTTTATCTTATAGAGCTCAAGGTTCCCGTGCTGGGAAAACAGGTTTTGCAGCTGTTTGAGCTAAGATTTCCAAGTTATTCACATAATGAAAACCTATACTTTGTTTCGGTCAAGTTCCCCATTCAAATGCATGTAACAGTGAGAAACGCACTGTCTTGGCGAAAGAAAGCGTTTTTGTACAACTTCATATAAATAGCTGTAACTTTTGATAGAAGACTCAGACAAACATGTTTATGGCTTTATCTTATAGAACTCAAGGTTCCCGTGCTGGGAAAACAGGTTTTGCAGCTGTTTGAGCTAAGATTTCCAAGTTATTCACATAATGAAAACCTATACTTTGTTTCGGTCGAGTTCCCCATTCAAATGCATGTAACAGTGAGAAACGCACTGTCTTGGCGAAAGAAAGCGTTTTTGTACAACTTCATATAAATAGCTGTAACTTTTGATAGAAGACTCAGACAAACATGTTTATGGCTTTATCTTATAGAACTCAAGGTTCCCGTGCTGGGCAAACAGGTTTTGCAGCTGTTTGAGCTAAGATTTCCAAGTTATTCACATAATGAAAACCTATACTTTGTTTCGGTCGAGTTCCCCATTCAAATGCATGTAACAGTGAGAAACGCACTGTCTTGGCGAAAGAAAGCGTTTTTGTACAACTTCATTTAAATAGCTGTAACTTTTGATAGAAGACTCGGATACACATGTTTATGGCTTTATCTTATAGAACTCAAGGTCTCCGTGCTGGGCAAACAGGTTTTGCAGCTGTTTGAGCTAAGATTTCCAAGTTATTCACATAATGAAAACCTATACTTTGTTTCGGTCGAGTTCCCCATTCAAATGCATGTAACAGTGAGAAACGCACTGTCTTGGCGAAAGAAAGCTATTTTGTACAACTTCATATAAATAGCTGTAACTTTTGATAGAAGACTCGGATACACATGTTTATGGCTTTATCTTATAGAACTCAAGGTCTCCGTGCTGGGAAAACAGCTTTTGCAGCTGTTTGAGCTAAGATTTCCAAGTTATTCACATAATGAAAACCTATACTTTGTTTCGGTCGAGTTCCCCATTCAAATGCATGTAACAGTGAGAAACGCACTGTCTTGGCGAAAGAAAGCGTCTTTGTACAACTTCATATAAATAGCTGTAACTTTTGATAGAAGACTCGGATACACATGTTTATGGCTTTATCTTATAGAACTCAAGGTTCCCGTGCTGGGCAAACAGGTTTTGCAGCTGTTTGAGCTAAGATTTCCAAGTTATTCACATAATGAAAACCTATACTTTGTTTCGGTGGAGTTCCCCATTCAAATGAATGTAACAGTGAGAAACGCACTGTCTTGGCGAAAGAAAGCGTTTTTGTACAACTTCATATGAATAGCTGTAACTTTTGATAGAAGACTTGGATACACATGTTTATGGCTTTATCTTATAGAACTCAAGGTTCCCGTGCTGGGAAAACAGGTTTTGCAGCTGTTTGAGCTAAGATTTCCAAGTTATTCACATAATGAAAACCTATACTTTGTTTCGGTCGAGTTCCCCATTCAAATGCATGTAACAGTGAGAAACGCACTGTCTTGGCGAAAGAAAGCTATTTTGTACAATTTCATATAAATAGCTGTAACTTTTGATAGAAGACTCGGATACACATGTTTATGGCTTTATCTTATAGAACTCAAGGTCTCCGTGCTGGGAAAACAGGTTTTGCAGCTGTTTGAGCTAAGATTTCCAAGTTATTCACATAATGAAAACCTATACTTTGTTTCGGTGGAGTTCCCCATTCAAATGCATGTAACAGTGAGAAACGCACTGTCTTGGCGAAAGAAAGCGTTTTTGTACAACTTCATATAAATAGCTGTAACTTTTGATAGAAGACTCAGACAAACATGTTTATGGCTTTATCTTATAGAACTCAAGGTTCCCGTGCTGGGCAAACAGGTTTTGCAGCTGTTTGAGCTAAGATTTCCAAGTTATTCACATAATGAAAACCTATACTTTGTTTCGGTCGAGTTCCCCATTCAAATGCATGTAACAGTGAGAAACGCACTGTCTTGGCGAAAGAAAGCTATTTTGTACAACTTCATATAAATAGCTGTAACTTTTGATAGAAGACTCGGATACACATGTTTATGGCTTTATCTTATAGAGCTCAAGGTTCCCGTGCTGGGAAAACAGGTTTTGCAGCTGTTTGAGCTAAGATTTCCAAGTTATTCACATAATGAAAACCTATACTTTGTTTCGGTCGAGTTCCCCATTCAAATGCATGTAACAGTGAGAAACGCACTGTCTTGGCGAAAGAAAGCGTTTTTGTACAACTTCATATAAATAGCTGTAACTTTTGATAGAAGACTCGGATACACATGTTTATGGCTTTATCTTATAGAACTCAAGGTTCCCGTGCTGGGCAAACAGGTTTTGCAGCTGTTTGAGCTAAGATTTCCAAGTTATTCACATAATGAAAACCTATACTTTGTTTCGGTGGAGTTCCCCATTCAAATGAATGTAACAGTGAGAAACGCACTGTCTTGGCGAAAGAAAGCGTTTTTGTACAACTTCATATAAATAGCTGTAACTTTTGATAGAAGACTCAGACAAACATGTTTATGGCTTTATCTTATAGAACTCAAGGTTCCCGTGCTGGGAAAACAGGTTTTGCAGCTGTTTGAGCTAAGATTTCCAAGTTATTCACATAATGAAAACCTATACTTTGTTTCGGTCGAGTTCCCCATTCAAATGCATGTAACAGTGAGAAACGCACTGTCTTGGCGAAAGAAAGCGTTTTTGTACAACTTCATATAAATAGCTGTAACTTTTGATAGAAGACTCAGACAAACATGTTTATGGCTTTATCTTATAGAACTCAAGGTTCCCGTGCTGGGCAAACAGGTTTTGCAGCTGTTTGAGCTAAGATTTCCAAGTTATTCACATAATGAAAACCTATACTTTGTTTCGGTCGAGTTCCCCATTCAAATGCATGTAACAGTGAGAAACGCACTGTCTTGGCGAAAGAAAGCGTTTTTGTACAACTTCATTTAAATAGCTGTAACTTTTGATAGAAGACTCGGATACACATGTTTATGGCTTTATCTTATAGAACTCAAGGTCTCCGTGCTGGGCAAACAGGTTTTGCAGCTGTTTGAGCTAAGATTTCCAAGTTATTCACATAATGAAAACCTATACTTTGTTTCGGTCGAGTTCCCCATTCAAATGCATGTAACAGTGAGAAACGCACTGTCTTGGCGAAAGAAAGCTATTTTGTACAACTTCATATAAATAGCTGTAACTTTTGATAGAAGACTCGGATACACATGTTTATGGCTTTATCTTATAGAACTCAAGGTCTCCGTGCTGGGAAAACAGCTTTTGCAGCTGTTTGAGCTAAGATTTCCAAGTTATTCACATAATGAAAACCTATACTTTGTTTCGGTCGAGTTCCCCATTCAAATGCATGTAACAGTGAGAAACGCACTGTCTTGGCGAAAGAAAGCGTCTTTGTACAACTTCATATAAATAGCTGTAACTTTTGATAGAAGACTCGGATACACATGTTTATGGCTTTATCTTATAGAACTCAAGGTTCCCGTGCTGGGCAAACAGGTTTTGCAGCTGTTTGAGCTAAGATTTCCAAGTTATTCACATAATGAAAACCTATACTTTGTTTCGGTGGAGTTCCCCATTCAAATGAATGTAACAGTGAGAAACGCACTGTCTTGGCGAAAGAAAGCGTTTTTGTACAACTTCATATGAATAGCTGTAACTTTTGATAGAAGACTTGGATACACATGTTTATGGCTTTATCTTATAGAACTCAAGGTTCCCGTGCTGGGAAAACAGGTTTTGCAGCTGTTTGAGCTAAGATTTCCAAGTTATTCACATAATGAAAACCTATACTTTGTTTCGGTCGAGTTCCCCATTCAAATGCATGTAACAGTGAGAAACGCACTGTCTTGGCGAAAGAAAGCTATTTTGTACAATTTCATATAAATAGCTGTAACTTTTGATAGAAGACTCGGATACACATGTTTATGGCTTTATCTTATAGAACTCAAGGTCTCCGTGCTGGGAAAACAGGTTTTGCAGCTGTTTGAGCTAAGATTTCCAAGTTATTCACATAATGAAAACCTATACTTTGTTTCGGTGGAGTTCCCCATTCAAATGCATGTAACAGTGAGAAACGCACTGTCTTGGCGAAAGAAAGCGTTTTTGTACAACTTCATATAAATAGCTGTAACTTTTGATAGAAGACTCAGACAAACATGTTTATGGCTTTATCTTATAGAACTCAAGGTTCCCGTGCTGGGCAAACAGGTTTTGCAGCTGTTTGAGCTAAGATTTCCAAGTTATTCACATAATGAAAACCTATACTTTGTTTCGGTCGAGTTCCCCATTCAAATGCATGTAACAGTGAGAAACGCACTGTCTTGGCGAAAGAAAGCTATTTTGTACAACTTCATATAAATAGCTGTAACTTTTGATAGAAGACTCGGATACACATGTTTATGGCTTTATCTTATAGAGCTCAAGGTTCCCGTGCTGGGAAAACAGGTTTTGCAGCTGTTTGAGCTAAGATTTCCAAGTTATTCACATAATGAAAACCTATACTTTGTTTCGGTCGAGTTCCCCATTCAAATGCATGTAACAGTGAGAAACGCACTGTCTTGGCGAAAGAAAGCGTTTTTGTACAACTTCATATAAATAGCTGTAACTTTTGATAGAAGACTCGGATACACATGTTTATGGCTTTATCTTATAGAACTCAAGGTTCCCGTGCTGGGCAAACAGGTTTTGCAGCTGTTTGAGCTAAGATTTCCAAGTTATTCACATAATGAAAACCTATACTTTGTTTCGGTGGAGTTCCCCATTCAAATGAATGTAACAGTGAGAAACGCACTGTCTTGGCGAAAGAAAGCGTTTTTGTACAACTTCATATAAATAGCTGTAACTTTTGATAGAAGACTCAGACAAACATGTTTATGGCTTTATCTTATAGAACTCAAGGTTCCCGTGCTGGGAAAACAGGTTTTGCAGCTGTTTGAGCTAAGATTTCCAAGTTATTCACATAATGAAAACCTATACTTTGTTTCGGTCGAGTTCCCCATTCAAATGCATGTAACAGTGAGAAACGCACTGTCTTGGCGAAAGAAAGCGTTTTTGTACAACTTCATATAAATAGCTGTAACTTTTGATAGAAGACTCAGACAAACATGTTTATGGCTTTATCTTATAGAACTCAAGGTTCCCGTGCTGGGCAAACAGGTTTTGCAGCTGTTTGAGCTAAGATTTCCAAGTTATTCACATAATGAAAACCTATACTTTGTTTCGGTCGAGTTCCCCATTCAAATGCATGTAACAGTGAGAAACGCACTGTCTTGGCGAAAGAAAGCGTTTTTGTACAACTTCATTTAAATAGCTGTAACTTTTGATAGAAGACTCGGATACACATGTTTATGGCTTTATCTTATAGAACTCAAGGTCTCCGTGCTGGGCAAACAGGTTTTGCAGCTGTTTGAGCTAAGATTTCCAAGTTATTCACATAATGAAAACCTATACTTTGTTTCGGTCGAGTTCCCCATTCAAATGCATGTAACAGTGAGAAACGCACTGTCTTGGCGAAAGAAAGCTATTTTGTACAACTTCATATAAATAGCTGTAACTTTTGATAGAAGACTCGGATACACATGTTTATGGCTTTATCTTATAGAACTCAAGGTCTCCGTGCTGGGAAAACAGCTTTTGCAGCTGTTTGAGCTAAGATTTCCAAGTTATTCACATAATGAAAACCTATACTTTGTTTCGGTCGAGTTCCCCATTCAAATGCATGTAACAGTGAGAAACGCACTGTCTTGGCGAAAGAAAGCGTCTTTGTACAACTTCATATAAATAGCTGTAACTTTTGATAGAAGACTCGGATACACATGTTTATGGCTTTATCTTATAGAACTCAAGGTTCCCGTGCTGGGAAAACAGGTTTTGCAGCTGTTTGAGCTAAGATTTCCAAGTTATTCACATAATGAAAACCTATACTTTGTTTCGGTGGAGTTCCCCATTCAAATGCATGTAACAGTGAGAAACGCACTGTCTTGGCGAAAGAAAGCGTTTTTGTACAACTTCATATGAATAGCTGTAACTTTTGATAGAAGACTCAGATACACATGTTTATGGCTTTATCTTATAGAACTCAAGGTTCCCGTGCTGGGCAAACAGGTTTTGCAGCTGTTTGAGCTAAGATTTCCAAGTTATTCACATAATGAAAACCTATACTTTGTTTCGGTCGAGTTCCCCATTCAAATGCATGTAACAGTGAGAAACGCACTGTCTTGGCGAAAGAAAGCTATTTTGTACAACTTCATATAAATAGCTGTAACTTTTGATAGAAGACTCGGATACACATGTTTATGGCTTTATCTTATAGAGCTCAAGGTTCCCGTGCTGGGAAAACAGGTTTTGCAGCTGTTTGAGCTAAGATTTCCAAGTTATTCACATAATGAAAACCTATACTTTGTTTCGGTGGAGTTCCCCATTCAAATGAATGTAACAGTGAGAAACGCACTGTCTTGGCGAAAGAAAGCGTTTTTGTACAACTTCATATGAATAGCTGTAACTTTTGATAGAAGACTCGGATACACATGTTTATGGCTTTATCTTATAGAACTCAAGGTTCCCGTGCTGGGAAAACAGGTTTTGCAGCTGTTTGAGCTAAGATTTCCAAGTTATTCACATAATGAAAACCTATACTTTGTTTCGGTCGAGTTCCCCATTCAAATGAATGTAACAGTGAGAAACGCACTGTCTTGGCGAAAGAAAGCGTTTTTGTACAACTTCATATGAATAGCTGTAACTTTTGATAGAAGACTCGGATACACATGTTTATGGCTTTATCTTATAGAGCTCAAGGTTCCCGTGCTGGGAAAACAGGTTTTGCAGCTGTTTGAGCTAAGATTTCCAAGTTATTCACATAATGAAAACCTATACTTTGTTTCGGTCGAGTTCCCCATTCAAATGCATGTAACAGTGAGAAACGCACTGTCTTGGCGAAAGAAAGCTATTTTGTACAATTTCATATAAATAGCTGTAACTTTTGATAGAAGACTCGGATACACATGTTTATGGCTTTATCTTATAGAACTCAAGGTCTCCGTGCTGGGAAAACAGGTTTTGCAGCTGTTTGAGCTAAGATTTCCAAGTTATTCACATAATGAAAACCTATACTTTGTTTCGGTGGAGTTCCCCATTCAAATGCATGTAACAGTGAGAAACGCACTGTCTTGGCGAAAGAAAGCGTTTTTGTACAACTTCATATAAATAGCTGTAACTTTTGATAGAAGACTCAGACAAACATGTTTATGGCTTTATCTTATAGAACTCAAGGTTCCCGTGCTGGGCAAACAGGTTTTGCAGCTGTTTGAGCTAAGATTTCCAAGTTATTCACATAATGAAAACCTATACTTTGTTTCGGTCGAGTTCCCCATTCAAATGCATGTAACAGTGAGAAACGCACTGTCTTGGCGAAAGAAAGCTATTTTGTACAACTTCATATAAATAGCTGTAACTTTTGATAGAAGACTCGGATACACATGTTTATGGCTTTATCTTATAGAGCTCAAGGTTCCCGTGCTGGGAAAACAGGTTTTGCAGCTGTTTGAGCTAAGATTTCCAAGTTATTCACATAATGAAAACCTATACTTTGTTTCGGTCGAGTTCCCCATTCAAATGCATGTAACAGTGAGAAACGCACTGTCTTGGCGAAAGAAAGCGTTTTTGTACAACTTCATATAAATAGCTGTAACTTTTGATAGAAGACTCGGATACACATGTTTATGGCTTTATCTTATAGAACTCAAGGTTCCCGTGCTGGGCAAACAGGTTTTGCAGCTGTTTGAGCTAAGATTTCCAAGTTATTCACATAATGAAAACCTATACTTTGTTTCGGTGGAGTTCCCCATTCAAATGAATGTAACAGTGAGAAACGCACTGTCTTGGCGAAAGAAAGCGTTTTTGTACAACTTCATATGAATAGCTGTAACTTTTGATAGAAGACTCGGATACACATGTTTATGGCTTTATCTTATAGAGCTCAAGGTTCCCGTGCTGGGAAAACAGGTTTTGCAGCTGTTTGAGCTAAGATTTCCAAGTTATTCACATAATGAAAACCTATACTTTGTTTCGGTGGAGTTCCCCATTCAAATGCATGTAACAGTGAGAAACGCACTGTCTTGGCGAAAGAAAGCGTTTTTGTACAACTTCATATGAATAGCTGTAACTTTTGATAGAAGACTCGGATACACATGTTTATGGCTTTATCTTATAGAACTCAAGGTCTCCGTGCTGGGAAAACAGCTTTTGCAGCTGTTTGAGCTAAGATTTCCAAGTTATTCACATAATGAAAACCTATACTTTGTTTCGGTGGAGTTCCCCATTCAAATGCATGTAACAGTGAGAAACGCACTGTCTTGGCGAAAGAAAGCGTTTTTGTACAACTTCATATAAATAGCTGTAACTTTTGATAGAAGACTCGGATACACATGTTTATGGCTTTATCTTATAGAACTCAAGGTTCCCGTGCTGGGAAAACAGGTTTTGCAGCTGTTTGAGCTAAGATTTCCAAGTTATTCACATAATGAAAACCTATACTTTGTTTCGGTGGAGTTCCCCATTCAAATGAATGTAACAGTGAGAAACGCACTGTCTTGGCGAAAGAAAGCGTTTTTGTACAACTTCATATAAATAGCTGTAACTTTTGATAGAAGACTCGGATACACATGTTTATGGCTTTATCTTATAGAACTCAAGGTCTCCGTGCTGGGAAAACAGGTTTTGCAGCTGTTTGAGCTAAGATTTCCAAGTTATTCACATAATGAAAACCTATACTTTGTTTCGGTCGAGTTCCCCATTCAAATGCATGTAACAGTGAGAAACGCACTGTCTTGGCGAAAGAAAGCTATTTTGTACAACTTCATATAAATAGCTGTAAATTTTGATAGAAGACTCGGATACACATGTTTATGGCTTTATCTTATAGAACTCAAGGTCTCCGTGCTGGGAAAACAGGTTTTGCAGCTGTTTGAGCTAAGATTTCCAAGTTATTCACATAATGAAAACCTATACTTTGTTTCGGTCGAGTTCCCCATTCAAATGCATGTAACAGTGAGAAACGCACTGTCTTGGCGAAAGAAAGCTATTTTGTACAACTTCATATAAATAGCTGTAACTTTTGATAGAAGACTCGGATACACATGTTTATGGCTTTATCTTATAGAACTCAAGGTCTCCGTGCTGGGAAAACAGGTTTTGCAGCTGTTTGAGCTAAGATTTCCAAGTTATTCACATAATGAAAACCTATACTTTGTTTCGGTGGAGTTCCCCATTCAAATGCATGTAACAGTGAGAAACGCACTGTCTTGGCGAAAGAAAGCTATTTTGTACAACTTCATTTAAATAGCTGTAACTTTTGATAGAAGACTCGGATACACATGTTTATGGCTTTATCTTATAGAGCTCAAGGTTCCCGTGCTGGGAAAACAGGTTTTGCAGCTGTTTGAGCTAAGATTTCCAAGTTATTCACATAATGAAAACCTATACTTTGTTTCGGTCGAGTTCCCCATTCAAAATGCATGTAACAGTGAGAAACGCACTGTCTTGGCGAAAGAAAACGTTTTTGTACAACTTCATAGAAATAGCTGTAACTTTTGATAGAAGACTCAGACAAACATGTTTATGGCTTTATCTTATAGAACTCAAGGTTCCCGTGCTGGGAAAACAGGTTTTGCAGCTGTTTGAACTAAGATTTCCAAGTTATTCACATAATGAAAACCTATACTTTGTTTCGGTCGAGTTCCCCATTCAAATGCATGTAACAGTGAGAAACGCACTGTCTTGGCGAAAGAAAGCGTTTTTGTACAACTTCATATGAATAGCTGTAACTTTTGATAGAAGACTCGGATACACATGTTTATGGCTTTATCTTATAGAGCTCAAGGTACCCGTGCTGGGAAAACAGGTTTTGCAGCTGTTTGAGCTAAGATTTCCAAGTTATTCACATAATGAAAACCTATACTTTGTTTTGGTGGAGTTCCCCATTCAAATGCATGTAACAGTGAGAAACGCACTGTCTTGGCGAAAGAAAGCTATTTTGTACAACTTCATATAAATAGCTGTAACTTTTGATAGAAGACTCAGACAAACATGTTTATGGCTTTATCTTATAGAACTCAAGGTTCCCTTGCTGGGAAAACAGGTTTTGCAGCTGTTTGAGCTAAGATTTCCAAGTTATTCACATAATGAAAACCTATACTTTGTTTCGGTCGAGTTCCCCATTCAAATGCATGTAACAGTGAGAAACGCACTGTCTTGGCGAAAGAAAGCGTTTTTGTACAACTTCATTTAAATAGCTGTAACTTTTGATAGAAGACTCGGATACACATGTTTATGGCTTTATCTTATAGAACTCAAGGTTCCCGTGCTGGGAAAACAGGTTTTGCAGCTGTTTGAGCTAAGATTTCCAAGTTATTCACATAATGAAAACCTATACTTTGTTTCGGTCGAGTTCCCCATTCAAATGAATGTAACAGTGAGAAACGCACTGTCTTGGCGAAAGAAAGCGTTTTTGTACAACTTCATATGAATAGCTGTAACTTTTGATAGAAGACTCGGATACACATGTTTATGGCTTTATCTTATAGAGCTCAAGGTTCCCGTGCTGGGAAAACAGGTTTTGCAGCTGTTTGAGCTAAGATTTCCAAGTTATTCACATAATGAAAACCTATACTTTGTTTCGGTCGAGTTCCCCATTCAAATGCATGTAACAGTGAGAAACGCACTGTCTTGGCGAAAGAAAGCTATTTTGTACAATTTCATATAAATAGCTGTAACTTTTGATAGAAGACTCGGATACACATGTTTATGGCTTTATCTTATAGAACTCAAGGTCTCCGTGCTGGGAAAACAGGTTTTGCAGCTGTTTGAGCTAAGATTTCCAAGTTATTCACATAATGAAAACCTATACTTTGTTTCGGTGGAGTTCCCCATTCAAATGCATGTAACAGTGAGAAACGCACTGTCTTGGCGAAAGAAAGCGTTTTTGTACAACTTCATATAAATAGCTGTAACTTTTGATAGAAGACTCAGACAAAAATGTTTATGGCTTTATCTTATAGAACTCAAGGTTCCCGTGCTGGGCAAACAGGTTTTGCAGCTGTTTGAGCTAAGATTTCCAAGTTATTCACATAATGAAAACCTATACTTTGTTTCGGTCGAGTTCCCCATTCAAATGCATGTAACAGTGAGAAACGCACTGTCTTGGCGAAAGAAAGCTATTTTGTACAACTTCATATAAATAGCTGTAACTTTTGATAGAAGACTCGGATACACATGTTTATGGCTTTATCTTATAGAGCTCAAGGTTCCCGTGCTGGGAAAACAGGTTTTGCAGCTGTTTGAGCTAAGATTTCCAAGTTATTCACATAATGAAAACCTATACTTTGTTTCGGTCGAGTTCCCCATTCAAATGCATGTAACAGTGAGAAACGCACTGTCTTGGCGAAAGAAAGCGTTTTTGTACAACTTCATATAAATAGCTGTAACTTTTGATAGAAGACTCGGATACACATGTTTATGGCTTTATCTTATAGAACTCAAGGTTCCCGTGCTGGGCAAACAGGTTTTGCAGCTGTTTGAGCTAAGATTTCCAAGTTATTCACATAATGAAAACCTATACTTTGTTTCGGTGGAGTTCCCCATTCAAATGAATGTAACAGTGAGAAACGCACTGTCTTGGCGAAAGAAAGCTATTTTGTACAACTTCATATAAATAGCTGTAACTTTTGATAGAAGACTCGGATACACATGTTTATGGCTTTATCTTATAGAGCTCAAGGTTCCCGTGCTGGGAAAACAGGTTTTGCAGCTGTTTGAGCTAAGATTTCCAAGTTATTCACATAATGAAAACCTATACTTTGTTTCGGTCGAGTTCCCCATTCAAATGCATGTAACAGTGAGAAACGCACTGTCTTGGCGAAAGAAAGCGTTTTTGTACAACTTCATATAAATAGCTGTAACTTTTGATAGAAGACTCGGATACACATGTTTATGGCTTTATCTTATAGAACTCAAGGTTCCCGTGCTGGGCAAACAGGTTTTGCAGCTGTTTGAGCTAAGATTTCCAAGTTATTCACATAATGAAAACCTATACTTTGTTTCGGTGGAGTTCCCCATTCAAATGAATGTAACAGTGAGAAACGCACTGTCTTGGCGAAAGAAAGCGTTTTTGTACAACTTCATATAAATAGCTGTAACTTTTGATAGAAGACTCAGACAAACATGTTTATGGCTTTATCTTATAGAACTCAAGGTTCCCGTGCTGGGAAAACAGGTTTTGCAGCTGTTTGAGCTAAGATTTCCAAGTTATTCACATAATGAAAACCTATACTTTGTTTCGGTCGAGTTCCCCATTCAAATGCATGTAACAGTGAGAAACGCACTGTCTTGGCGAAAGAAAGCGTTTTTGTACAACTTCATATAAATAGCTGTAACTTTTGATAGAAGACTCAGACAAACATGTTTATGGCTTTATCTTATAGAACTCAAGGTTCCCGTGCTGGGCAAACAGGTTTTGCAGCTGTTTGAGCTAAGATTTCCAAGTTATTCACATAATGAAAACCTATACTTTGTTTCGGTCGAGTTCCCCATTCAAATGCATGTAACAGTGAGAAACGCACTGTCTTGGCGAAAGAAAGCGTTTTTGTACAACTTCATTTAAATAGCTGTAACTTTTGATAGAAGACTCGGATACACATGTTTATGGCTTTATCTTATAGAACTCAAGGTCTCCGTGCTGGGCAAACAGGTTTTGCAGCTGTTTGAGCTAAGATTTCCAAGTTATTCACATAATGAAAACCTATACTTTGTTTCGGTCGAGTTCCCCATTCAAATGCATGTAACAGTGAGAAACGCACTGTCTTGGCGAAAGAAAGCTATTTTGTACAACTTCATATAAATAGCTGTAACTTTTGATAGAAGACTCGGATACACATGTTTATGGCTTTATCTTATAGAACTCAAGGTCTCCGTGCTGGGAAAACAGCTTTTGCAGCTGTTTGAGCTAAGATTTCCAAGTTATTCACATAATGAAAACCTATACTTTGTTTCGGTCGAGTTCCCCATTCAAATGCATGTAACAGTGAGAAACGCACTGTCTTGGCGAAAGAAAGCGTCTTTGTACAACTTCATATAAATAGCTGTAACTTTTGATAGAAGACTCGGATACACATGTTTATGGCTTTATCTTATAGAACTCAAGGTTCCCGTGCTGGGCAAACAGGTTTTGCAGCTGTTTGAGCTAAGATTTCCAAGTTATTCACATAATGAAAACCTATACTTTGTTTCGGTGGAGTTCCCCATTCAAATGAATGTAACAGTGAGAAACGCACTGTCTTGGCGAAAGAAAGCGTTTTTGTACAACTTCATATGAATAGCTGTAACTTTTGATAGAAGACTCGGATACACATGTTTATGGCTTTATCTTATAGAACTCAAGGTTCCCGTGCTGGGAAAACAGGTTTTGCAGCTGTTTGAGCTAAGATTTCCAAGTTATTCACATAATGAAAACCTATACTTTGTTTCGGTCGAGTTCCCCATTCAAATGAATGTAACAGTGAGAAACGCACTGTCTTGGCGAAAGAAAGCGTTTTTGTACAACTTCATATGAATAGCTGTAACTTTTGATAGAAGACTCGGATACACATGTTTATGGCTTTATCTTATAGAGCTCAAGGTTCCCGTGCTGGGAAAACAGGTTTTGCAGCTGTTTGAGCTAAGATTTCCAAGTTATTCACATAATGAAAACCTATACTTTGTTTCGGTCGAGTTCCCCATTCAAATGCATGTAACAGTGAGAAACGCACTGTCTTGGCGAAAGAAAGCTATTTTGTACAATTTCATATAAATAGCTGTAACTTTTGATAGAAGACTCGGATACACATGTTTATGGCTTTATCTTATAGAACTCAAGGTCTCCGTGCTGGGAAAACAGGTTTTGCAGCTGTTTGAGCTAAGATTTCCAAGTTATTCACATAATGAAAACCTATACTTTGTTTCGGTGGAGTTCCCCATTCAAATGCATGTAACAGTGAGAAACGCACTGTCTTGGCGAAAGAAAGCGTTTTTGTACAACTTCATATAAATAGCTGTAACTTTTGATAGAAGACTCAGACAAACATGTTTATGGCTTTATCTTATAGAACTCAAGGTTCCCGTGCTGGGCAAACAGGTTTTGCAGCTGTTTGAGCTAAGATTTCCAAGTTATTCACATAATGAAAACCTATACTTTGTTTCGGTCGAGTTCCCCATTCAAATGCATGTAACAGTGAGAAACGCACTGTCTTGGCGAAAGAAAGCTATTTTGTACAACTTCATATAAATAGCTGTAACTTTTGATAGAAGACTCGGATACACATGTTTATGGCTTTATCTTATAGAGCTCAAGGTTCCCGTGCTGGGAAAACAGGTTTTGCAGCTGTTTGAGCTAAGATTTCCAAGTTATTCACATAATGAAAACCTATACTTTGTTTCGGTGGAGTTCCCCATTCAAATGAATGTAACAGTGAGAAACGCACTGTCTTGGCGAAAGAAAGCGTTTTTGTACAACTTCATATGAATAGCTGTAACTTTTGATAGAAGACTCGGATACACATGTTTATGGCTTTATCTTATAGAACTCAAGGTTCCCGTGCTGGGAAAACAGGTTTTGCAGCTGTTTGAGCTAAGATTTCCAAGTTATTCACATAATGAAAACCTATACTTTGTTTCGGTCGAGTTCCCCATTCAAATGAATGTAACAGTGAGAAACGCACTGTCTTGGCGAAAGAAAGCGTTTTTGTACAACTTCATATGAATAGCTGTAACTTTTGATAGAAGACTCGGATACACATGTTTATGGCTTTATCTTATAGAGCTCAAGGTTCCCGTGCTGGGAAAACAGGTTTTGCAGCTGTTTGAGCTAAGATTTCCAAGTTATTCACATAATGAAAACCTATACTTTGTTTCGGTCGAGTTCCCCATTCAAATGCATGTAACAGTGAGAAACGCACTGTCTTGGCGAAAGAAAGCTATTTTGTACAATTTCATATAAATAGCTGTAACTTTTGATAGAAGACTCGGATACACATGTTTATGGCTTTATCTTATAGAACTCAAGGTCTCCGTGCTGGGAAAACAGGTTTTGCAGCTGTTTGAGCTAAGATTTCCAAGTTATTCACATAATGAAAACCTATACTTTGTTTCGGTGGAGTTCCCCATTCAAATGCATGTAACAGTGAGAAACGCACTGTCTTGGCGAAAGAAAGCGTTTTTGTACAACTTCATATAAATAGCTGTAACTTTTGATAGAAGACTCAGACAAACATGTTTATGGCTTTATCTTATAGAACTCAAGGTTCCCGTGCTGGGCAAACAGGTTTTGCAGCTGTTTGAGCTAAGATTTCCAAGTTATTCACATAATGAAAACCTATACTTTGTTTCGGTCGAGTTCCCCATTCAAATGCATGTAACAGTGAGAAACGCACTGTCTTGGCGAAAGAAAGCTATTTTGTACAACTTCATATAAATAGCTGTAACTTTTGATAGAAGACTCGGATACACATGTTTATGGCTTTATCTTATAGAGCTCAAGGTTCCCGTGCTGGGAAAACAGGTTTTGCAGCTGTTTGAGCTAAGATTTCCAAGTTATTCACATAATGAAAACCTATACTTTGTTTCGGTCGAGTTCCCCATTCAAATGCATGTAACAGTGAGAAACGCACTGTCTTGGCGAAAGAAAGCGTTTTTGTACAACTTCATATAAATAGCTGTAACTTTTGATAGAAGACTCGGATACACATGTTTATGGCTTTATCTTATAGAACTCAAGGTTCCCGTGCTGGGCAAACAGGTTTTGCAGCTGTTTGAGCTAAGATTTCCAAGTTATTCACATAATGAAAACCTATACTTTGTTTCGGTGGAGTTCCCCATTCAAATGAATGTAACAGTGAGAAACGCACTGTCTTGGCGAAAGAAAGCGTTTTTGTACAACTTCATATGAATAGCTGTAACTTTTGATAGAAGACTCGGATACACATGTTTATGGCTTTATCTTATAGAGCTCAAGGTTCCCGTGCTGGGAAAACAGGTTTTGCAGCTGTTTGAGCTAAGATTTCCAAGTTATTCACATAATGAAAACCTATACTTTGTTTCGGTGGAGTTCCCCATTCAAATGCATGTAACAGTGAGAAACGCACTGTCTTGGCGAAAGAAAGCGTTTTTGTACAACTTCATATGAATAGCTGTAACTTTTGATAGAAGACTCGAATACACATGTTTATGGCTTTATCTTATAGAACTCAAGGTCTCCGTGCTGGGAAAACAGCTTTTGCAGCTGTTTGAGCTAAGATTTCCAAGTTATTCACATAATGAAAACCTATACTTTGTTTCGGTGGAGTTCCCCATTCAAATGCATGTAACAGTGAGAAACGCACTGTCTTGGCGAAAGAAAGCGTTTTTGTACAACTTCATATAAATAGCTGTAACTTTTGATAGAAGACTCGGATACACATGTTTATGGCTTTATCTTATAGAACTCAAGGTTCCCGTGCTGGGAAAACAGGTTTTGCAGCTGTTTGAGCTAAGATTTCCAAGTTATTCACATAATGAAAACCTATACTTTGTTTCGGTGGAGTTCCCCATTCAAATGAATGTAACAGTGAGAAACGCACTGTCTTGGCGAAAGAAAGCGTTTTTGTACAACTTCATATAAATAGCTGTAACTTTTGATAGAAGACTCGGATACACATGTTTATGGCTTTATCTTATAGAACTCAAGGTCTCCGTGCTGGGAAAACAGGTTTTGCAGCTGTTTGAGCTAAGATTTCCAAGTTATTCACATAATGAAAACCTATACTTTGTTTCGGTCGAGTTCCCCATTCAAATGCATGTAACAGTGAGAAACGCACTGTCTTGGCGAAAGAAAGCTATTTTGTACAACTTCATATAAATAGCTGTAAATTTTGATAGAAGACTCGGATACACATGTTTATGGCTTTATCTTATAGAACTCAAGGTCTCCGTGCTGGGAAAACAGGTTTTGCAGCTGTTTGAGCTAAGATTTCCAAGTTATTCACATAATGAAAACCTATACTTTGTTTCGGTCGAGTTCCCCATTCAAATGCATGTAACAGTGAGAAACGCACTGTCTTGGCGAAAGAAAGCTATTTTGTACAACTTCATATAAATAGCTGTAACTTTTGATAGAAGACTCGGATACACATGTTTATGGCTTTATCTTATAGAACTCAAGGTCTCCGTGCTGGGAAAACAGGTTTTGCAGCTGTTTGAGCTAAGATTTCCAAGTTATTCACATAATGAAAACCTATACTTTGTTTCGGTGGAGTTCCCCATTCAAATGCATGTAACAGTGAGAAACGCACTGTCTTGGCGAAAGAAAGCTATTTTGTACAACTTCATTTAAATAGCTGTAACTTTTGATAGAAGACTCGGATACACATGTTTATGGCTTTATCTTATAGAGCTCAAGGTTCCCGTGCTGGGAAAACAGGTTTTGCAGCTGTTTGAGCTAAGATTTCCAAGTTATTCACATAATGAAAACCTATACTTTGTTTCGGTCGAGTTCCCCATTCAAAATGCATGTAACAGTGAGAAACGCACTGTCTTGGCGAAAGAAAACGTTTTTGTACAACTTCATAGAAATAGCTGTAACTTTTGATAGAAGACTCAGACAAACATGTTTATGGCTTTATCTTATAGAACTCAAGGTTCCCGTGCTGGGAAAACAGGTTTTGCAGCTGTTTGAACTAAGATTTCCAAGTTATTCACATAATGAAAACCTATACTTTGTTTCGGTCGAGTTCCCCATTCAAATGCATGTAACAGTGAGAAACGCACTGTCTTGGCGAAAGAAAGCGTTTTTGTACAACTTCATATGAATAGCTGTAACTTTTGATAGAAGACTCGGATACACATGTTTATGGCTTTATCTTATAGAGCTCAAGGTACCCGTGCTGGGAAAACAGGTTTTGCAGCTGTTTGAGCTAAGATTTCCAAGTTATTCACATAATGAAAACCTATACTTTGTTTTGGTGGAGTTCCCCATTCAAATGCATGTAACAGTGAGAAACGCACTGTCTTGGCGAAAGAAAGCTATTTTGTACAACTTCATATAAATAGCTGTAACTTTTGATAGAAGACTCAGACAAACATGTTTATGGCTTTATCTTATAGAACTCAAGGTTCCCTTGCTGGGAAAACAGGTTTTGCAGCTGTTTGAGCTAAGATTTCCAAGTTATTCACATAATGAAAACCTATACTTTGTTTCGGTCGAGTTCCCCATTCAAATGCATGTAACAGTGAGAAACGCACTGTCTTGGCGAAAGAAAGCGTTTTTGTACAACTTCATATGAATAGCTGTAACTTTTGATAGAAGACTCGGATACACATGTTTATGGCTTTATCTTATAGAGCTCAAGGTACCCGTGCTGGGAAAACAGGTTTTGCAGCTGTTTGAGCTAAGATTTCCAAGTTATTCACATAATGAAAACCTATACTTTGTTTCGGTGGAGTTCCCCATTCAAATGCATGTAACAGTGAGAAACGCACTGTCTTGGCGAAAGAAAGCTATTTTGTACAACTTCATATAAATAGCTGTAACTTTTGATAGAAGACTCGGATACACATGTTTATGGCTTTATCTTATAGAGCTCAAGGTTCCCGTGCTGGGAAAACAGGTTTTGCAGCTGTTTGAGCTAAGATTTCCAAGTTATTCACATAATGAAAACCTATACTTTGTTTCGGTCGAGTTCCCCATTCAAATGCATGTAACAGTGAGAAACGCACTGTCTTGGCGAAAGAAAGCGTCTTTGTACAACTTCATATAAATAGCTGTAACTTTTGATAGAAGACTCGGATACACATGTTTATGGCTTTATCTTATAGAACTCAAGGTTCCCGTGCTGGGAAAACAGGTTTTGCAGCTGTTTGAGCTAAGATTTCCAAGTTATTCACATAATGAAAACCTATACTTTGTTTCGGTCGAGTTCCCCATTCAAATGCATGTAACAGTGAGAAACGCACTGTCTTGGCGAAAGAAAGCTATTTTGTACAACTTCATATAAATAGCTGTAACTTTTGATAGAAGACTCAGACAAACATGTTTATGGCTTTATCTTATAGAACTCAAGGTTCCCGTGCTGGGAAAACAGGTTTTGCAGCTGTTTGAACTAAGATTTCCAAGTTATTCACATAATGAAAACCTATACTTTGTTTCGGTCGAGTTCCCCATTCAAATGCATGTAACAGTGAGAAACGCACTGTCTTGGCGAAAGAAAGCGTTTTTGTACAACTTCATATAAATAGCTGTAACTTTTGATAGAAGACTCAGACAAACATGTTTATGGCTTTATCTTATAGAACTCAAGGTCTCCGTGCTGGGAAAACAGGTTTTGCAGCTGTTTGAGCTAAGATTTCCAAGTTATTCACATAATGAAAACCTATACTTTGTTTCGGTGGAGTTCCCCATTCAAATGCATGTAACAGTGAGAAACGCACTGTCTTGGCGAAAGAAAGCGTTTTTGTACAACTTCATATGAATAGCTGTAACTTTTGATAGAAGACTTGGATACACATGTTTATGGCTTTATCTTATAGAGCTCAAGGTTCCCGTGCTGGGAAAACAGGTTTTGCAGCTGTTTGAGCTAAGATTTCCAAGTTATTCACATAATGAAAACCTATACTTTGTTTCGGTCAAGTTCCCCATTCAAATGCATGTAACAGTGAGAAACGCACTGTCTTGGCGAAAGAAAGCGTTTTTGTACAACTTCATATAAATAGCTGTAACTTTTGATAGAAGACTCAGACAAACATGTTTATGGCTTTATCTTATAGAACTCAAGGTTCCCGTGCTGGGAAAACAGGTTTTGCAGCTGTTTGAGCTAAGATTTCCAAGTTATTCACATAATGAAAACCTATACTTTGTTTCGGTCGAGTTCCCCATTCAAATGCATGTAACAGTGAGAAACGCACTGTCTTGGCGAAAGAAAGCGTTTTTGTACAACTTCATATAAATAGCTGTAACTTTTGATAGAAGACTCAGACAAACATGTTTATGGCTTTATCTTATAGAACTCAAGGTTCCCGTGCTGGGCAAACAGGTTTTGCAGCTGTTTGAGCTAAGATTTCCAAGTTATTCACATAATGAAAACCTATACTTTGTTTCGGTCGAGTTCCCCATTCAAATGCATGTAACAGTGAGAAACGCACTGTCTTGGCAAAAGAAAGCGTTTTTGTACAACTTCATTTAAATAGCTGTAACTTTTGATAGAAGACTCGGATACACATGTTTATGGCTTTATCTTATAGAACTCAAGGTCTCCGTGCTGGGCAAACAGGTTTTGCAGCTGTTTGAGCTAAGATTTCCAAGTTATTCACATAATGAAAACCTATACTTTGTTTCGGTCGAGTTCCCCATTCAAATGCATGTAACAGTGAGAAACGCACTGTCTTGGCGAAAGAAAGCTATTTTGTACAACTTCATATAAATAGCTGTAACTTTTGATAGAAGACTCGGATACACATGTTTATGGCTTTATCTTATAGAACTCAAGGTCTCCGTGCTGGGAAAACAGCTTTTGCAGCTGTTTGAGCTAAGATTTCCAAGTTATTCACATAATGAAAACCTATACTTTGTTTCGGTCGAGTTCCCCATTCAAATGCATGTAACAGTGAGAAACGCACTGTCTTGGCGAAAGAAAGCGTCTTTGTACAACTTCATATAAATAGCTGTAACTTTTGATAGAAGACTCGGATACACATGTTTATGGCTTTATCTTATAGAACTCAAGGTTCCCGTGCTGGGCAAACAGGTTTTGCAGCTGTTTGAGCTAAGATTTCCAAGTTATTCACATAATGAAAACCTATACTTTGTTTCGGTGGAGTTCCCCATTCAAATGAATGTAACAGTGAGAAACGCACTGTCTTGGCGAAAGAAAGCGTTTTTGTACAACTTCATATGAATAGCTGTAACTTTTGATAGAAGACTCGGATACACATGTTTATGGCTTTATCTTATAGAGCTCAAGGTTCCCGTGCTGGGAAAACAGGTTTTGCAGCTGTTTGAGCTAAGATTTCCAAGTTATTCACATAATGAAAACCTATACTTTGTTTCGGTCGAGTTCCCCATTCAAATGCATGTAACAGTGAGAAACGCACTGTCTTGGCGAAAGAAAGCTATTTTGTACAATTTCATATTAATAGCTGTAACTTTTGATAGAAGACTCGGATACACATGTTTATGGCTTTATCTTATAGAACTCAAGGTCTCCGTGCTGGGAAAACAGGTTTTGCAGCTGTTTGAGCTAAGATTTCCAAGTTATTCACATAATGAAAACCTATACTTTGTTTCGGTGGAGTTCCCCATTCAAATGCATGTAACAGTGAGAAACGCACTGTCTTGGCGAAAGAAAGTGTTTTTGTACAACTTCATATAAATAGCTGTAACTTTTGATAGAAGACTCAGACAAACATGTTTATGGCTTTATCTTATAGAACTCAAGGTTCCCGTGCTGGGCAAACAGGTTTTGCAGCTGTTTGAGCTAAGATTTCCAAGTTATTCACATAATGAAAACCTATACTTTGTTTCGGTGGAGTTCCCCATTCAAATGCATGTAACAGTGAGAAACGCTCTGTCTTGGCGAAAGAAAGCGTTTTTGTACAACTTCATATAAATAGCTGTAACTTTTGATAGAAGACTCGGATACACATGTTTATGGCTTTATCTTATAGAACTCAAGGTTCCCGTGCTGGGAAAACAGGTTTTGCAGCTGTTTGAGCTAAGATTTCCAAGTTATTCACATAATGAAAACCTATACTTTGTTTCGGTGGAGTTCCCCATTCAAATGAATGTAACAGTGAGAAACGCACTGTCTTGGCGAAAGAAAGCGTTTTTGTACAACATCATATAAATAGCTGTAACTTTTGATAGAAGACTCGGATACACATGTTTATGGCTTTATCTTATAGAACTCAAGGTCTCCGTGCTGGGAAAACAGGTTTTGCAGCTGTTTGAGCTAAGATTTCCAAGTTATTCACATAATGAAAACCTATACTTTGTTTCGGTCGAGTTCCCCATTCAAATGCATGTAACAGTGAGAAACGCACTGTCTTGGCGAAAGAAAGCTATTTTGTACAACTTCATATAAATAGCTGTAAATTTTGATAGAAGACTCGGATACACATGTTTATGGCTTTATCTTATAGAACTCAAGGTCTCCGTGCTGGGAAAACAGGTTTTGCAGCTGTTTGAGCTAAGATTTCCAAGTTATTCACATAATGAAAACCTATACTTTGTTTCGGTCGAGTTCCCCATTCAAATGCATGTAACAGTGAGAAACGCACTGTCTTGGCGAAAGAAAGCTATTTTGTACAACTTCATATAAATAGCTGTAACTTTTGATAGAAGACTCGGATACACATGTTTATGGCTTTATCTTATAGAACTCAAGGTCTCCGTGCTGGGAAAACAGGTTTTGCAGCTGTTTGAGCTAAGATTTCCAAGTTATTCACATAATGAAAACCTATACTTTGTTTCGGTGGAGTTCCCCATTCAAATGCATGTAACAGTGAGAAACGCACTGTCTTGGCGAAAGAAAGCTATTTTGTACAACTTCATTTAAATAGCTGTAACTTTTGATAGAAGACTCGGATACACATGTTTATGGCTTTATCTTATAGAGCTCAAGGTTCCCGTGCTGGGAAAACAGGTTTTGCAGCTGTTTGAGCTAAGATTTCCAAGTTATTCACATAATGAAAACCTATACTTTGTTTCGGTCGAGTTCCCCATTCAAAATGCATGTAACAGTGAGAAACGCACTGTCTTGGCGAAAGAAAACGTTTTTGTACAACTTCATAGAAATAGCTGTAACTTTTGATAGAAGACTCAGACAAACATGTTTATGGCCTTATCTTATAGAACTCAAGGTCCCCGTGCTGGGAAAACAGGTTTTGCAGCTGTTTGAGCTAAGATTTCCAAGTTATTCACATAATGAAAACCTATACTTTGTTTCGGTCGAGTTCCCCATTCAAATGCATGTAACAGTGAGAAACGCACTGTCTTGGCGAAAGAAAGCTATTTTGTACAACTTCATATAAATAGCTGTAACTTTTGATAGAAGACTCAGACAAACATGTTTATGGCTTTATCTTATAGAACTCAAGGTTCCCGTGCTGGGAAAACAGGTTTTGCAGCTGTTTGAACTAAGATTTCCAAGTTATTCACATAATGAAAACCTATACTTTGTTTCGGTCGAGTTCCCCATTCAAATGCATGTAACAGTGAGAAACGCACTGTCTTGGCGAAAGAAAGCGTTTTTGTACAACTTCATATGAATAGCTGTAACTTTTGATAGAAGACTCGGATACACATGTTTATGGCTTTATCTTATAGAACTCAAGGTTCCCGTGCTGGGAAAACAGGTTTTGCAGCTGTTTGAGCTAAGATTTCCAAGTTATTCACATAATGAAAACCTATACTTTGTTTTGGTGGAGTTCCCCATTCAAATGCATGTAACAGTGAGAAACGCACTGTCTTGGCGAAAGAAAGCGTTTTTGTACAACTTCATATAAATAGCTGTAACTTTTGATAGAAGACTCAGACAAACATGTTTATGGCTTTATCTTATAGAACTCAAAGTCTCCGTGCTGGGAAAACAGGTTTTGCAGCTGTTTGAGCTAAGATTTCCAAGTTATTCACATAATGAAAACCTATACTTTGTTTCGGTCGAGTTCCCCATTCAAATGCATGTAACAGTGAGAAACGCACTGTCTTGGCGAAAGAAAGCGTTTTTGTACAACTTCATATGAATAGCTGTAACTTTTGATAGAAGACTCGGATACACATGTTTATGGCTTTATCTTATAGAGCTCAAGGTACCCGTGCTGGGAAAACAGGTTTTGCAGCTGTTTGAGCTAAGATTTCCAAGTTATTCACATAATGAAAACCTATACTTTGTTTCGGTGGAGTTCCCCATTCAAATGCATGTAACAGTGAGAAACGCACTGTCTTGGCGAAAGAAAGCTATTTTGTACAACTTCATATAAATAGCTGTAACTTTTGATAGAAGACTCAGACAAACATGTTTATGGCTTTATCTTATAGAACTCAAGGTTCCCTTGCTGGGAAAACAGGTTTTGCAGCTGTTTGAGCTAAGATTTCCAAGTTATTCACATAATGAAAACCTATACTTTGTTTCGGTCGAGTTCCCCATTCAAATGCATGTAACAGTGAGAAACGCACTGTCTTGGCGAAAGAAAGCTATTTTGTACAACTTCATATAAATAGCTGTAACTTTTGATAGAAGACTCGGATACACATGTTTATGGCTTTATCTTATAGAACTCAAGGTTCCCGTGCTGGGAAAACAGGTTTTGCAGCTGTTTGAGCTAAGATTTCCAAGTTATTCACATAATGAAAACCTATACTTTGTTTCGGTGGAGTTCCCCATTCAAATGCATGTAACAGTGAGAAACGCACTGTCTTGGCGAAAGAAAGCTATTTTGTACAACTTCATATGAATAGCTGTAACTTTTGATAGAAGACTCGGATACACATGTTTATGGCTTTATCTTATAGAGCTCAAGGTTCCCGTGCTGGGCAAACAGGTTTTGCAGCTGTTTGAGCTAAGATTTCCAAGTTATTCACATAATGAAAACCTATACTTTGTTTCGGTCGAGTTCCCCATTCAAATGCATGTAACAGTGAGAAACGCACTGTCTTGGCGAAAGAAAGCGTTTTTGTACAACTTCATATGAATAGCTGTAACTTTTGATAGAAGACTCGGATACACATGTTTATGGCTTTATCTTATAGAACTCAAGGTCTCCGTGCTGGGCAAACAGGTTTTGCAGCTGTTTGAGCTAAGATTTCCAAGTTATTCACATAATGAAAACCTATACTTTGTTTCGGTGGAGTTCCCCATTCAAATGAATGTAACAGTGAGAAACGCACTGTCTTGGCGAAAGAAAGCGTTTTTGTACAACTTCATATGAATAGCTGTAACTTTTGATAGAAGACTCGGATACACATGTTTATGGCTTTATCTTATAGAACTCAAGGTTCCCGTGCTGGGAAAACAGGTTTTGCAGCTGTTTGAGCTAAGATTTCCAAGTTATTCACATAATGAAAACCTATACTTTGTTTCGGTCGAGTTCCCCATTCAAATGCATGTAACAGTGAGAAACGCACTGTCTTGGCGAAAGAAAGCGTCTTTGTACAACTTCATATAAATAGCTGTAACTTTTGATAGAAGACTCGGATACACATGTTTATGGCTTTATCTTATAGAACTCAAGGTCTCCGTGCTGGGAAAACAGCTTTTGCAGCTGTTTGAGCTAAGATTTCCAAGTTATTCACATAATGAAAACCTATACTTTGTTTCGGTGGAGTTCCCCATTCAAATGCATGTAACAGTGAGAAACGCACTGTCTTGGCGAAAGAAAGCGTTTTTGTACAACTTCATATAAATAGCTGTAACTTTTGATAGAAGACTCGGATACACATGTTTATGGCTTTATCTTATAGAACTCAAGGTTCCCGTGCTGGGAAAACAGGTTTTGCAGCTGTTTGAGCTAAGATTTCCAAGTTATTCACATAATGAAAACCTATACTTTGTTTCGGTGGAGTTCCCCATTCAAATGAATGTAACAGTGAGAAACGCACTGTCTTGGCGAAAGAAAGCGTTTTTGTACAACTTCATATAAATAGCTGTAACTTTTGATAGAAGACTCGGATACACATGTTTATGGCTTTATCTTATAGAACTCAAGGTCTCCGTGCTGGGAAAACAGGTTTTGCAGCTGTTTGAGCTAAGATTTCCAAGTTATTCACATAATGAAAACCTATACTTTGTTTCGGTCGAGTTCCCCATTCAAATGCATGTAACAGTGAGAAACGCACTGTCTTGGCGAAAGAAAGCGTTTTTGTACAACTTCATATAAATAGCTGTAACTTTTGATAGAAGACTCGGATACACATGTTTATGGCTTTATCTTATAGAACTCAAGGTCTCCGTGCTGGGAAAACAGGTTTTGCAGCTGTTTGAGCTAAGATTTCCAAGTTATTCACATAATGAAAACCTATACTTTGTTTCGGTGGAGTTCCCCATTCAAATGCATGTAACAGTGAGAAACGCACTGTCTTGGCGAAAGAAAGCGTTTTTGTACAACTTCATATAAATAGCTGTAACTTTTGATAGAAGACTCGGATACACATGTTTATGGCTTTATCTTATAGAACTCAAGGTTCCCGTGCTGGGAAAACAGGTTTTGCAGCTGTTTGAGCTAAGATTTCCAAGTTATTCACATAATGAAAACCTATACTTTGTTTCGGTGGAGTTCCCCATTCAAATGAATGTAACAGTGAGAAACGCACTGTCTTGGCGAAAGAAAGCGTTTTTGTACAACTTCATATGAATAGCTGTAACTTTTGATAGAAGACTCGGATACACATGTTTATGGCTTTATCTTATAGAGCTCAAGGTTCCCGTGCTGGGAAAACAGGTTTTGCAGCTGTTTGAGCTAAGATTTCCAAGTTATTCACATAATGAAAACCTATACTTTGTTTCGGTGGAGTTCCCCATTCAAATGCATGTAACAGTGAGAAACGCACTGTCTTGGCGAAAGAAAGCTATTTTGTACAACTTCATTTAAATAGCTGTAACTTTTGATAGAAGACTCGGATACACATGTTTATGGCTTTATCTTATAGAGCTCAAGGTTCCCGTGCTGGGAAAACAGGTTTTGCAGCTGTTTGAGCTAAGATTTCCAAGTTATTCACATAATGAAAACCTATACTTTGTTTCGGTCGAGTTCCCCATTCAAAATGCATGTAACAGTGAGAAACGCACTGTCTTGGCGAAAGAAAACGTTTTTGTACAACTTCATAGAAATAGCTGTAACTTTTGATAGAAGACTCAGACAAACATGTTTATGGCCTTATCTTATAGAACTCAAGGTCCCCGTGCTGGGAAAACAGGTTTTGCAGCTGTTTGAGCTAAGATTTCCAAGTTATTCACATAATGAAAACCTATACTTTGTTTCGGTCGAGTTCCCCATTCAAATGCATGTAACAGTGAGAAACGCACTGTCTTGGCGAAAGAAAGCGTTTTTGTACAACTTCATATAAATAGCTGTAACTTTTGATAGAAGACTCGGATACACATGTTTATGGCTTTATCTTATAGAACTCAAGGTCTCCGTGCTGGGAAAACAGGTTTTGCAGCTGTTTGAGCTAAGATTTCCAAGTTATTCACATAATGAAAACCTATACTTTGTTTCGGTCGAGTTCCCCATTCAAATGCATGTAACAGTGAGAAACGCACTGTCTTGGCGAAAGAAAGCTATTTTGTACAACTTCATATAAATAGCTGTAACTTTTGATAGAAGACTCGGATACACATGTTTATGGCTTTATCTTATAGAACTCAAGGTTCCCGTGCTGGGAAAACAGGTTTTGCAGCTGTTTGAGCTAAGATTTCCAAGTTATTCACATAATGAAAACCTATACTTTGTTTCGGTGGAGTTCCCCATTCAAAATGCATGTAACAGTGAGAAACGCACTGTCTTGGCGAAAGAAAACGTTTTTGTACAACTTCATATAAATAGCTGTAACTTTTGATAGAAGACTCGGATACACATGTTTATGGCTTTATCTTATAGAACTCAAGGTTCCCGTGCTGGGAAAACAGGTTTTGCAGCTGTTTGAGCTAAGATTTCCAAGTTATTCACATAATGAAAACCTATACTTTGTTTCGGTGGAGTTCCCCATTCAAATGAATGTAACAGTGAGAAACGCACTGTCTTGGCGAAAGAAAGCGTTTTTGTACAACTTCATATGAATAGCTGTAACTTTTGATAGAAGACTCGGATACACATGTTTATGGCTTTATCTTATAGAGCTCAAGGTTCCCGTGCTGGGAAAACAGGTTTTGCAGCTGTTTGAGCTAAGATTTCCAAGTTATTCACATAATGAAAACCTATACTTTGTTTCGGTGGAGTTCCCCATTCAAATGCATGTAACAGTGAGAAACGCACTGTCTTGGCGAAAGAAAGCGTTTTTGTACAACTTCATTTAAATAGCTGTAACTTTTGATAGAAGACTCGGATAAACATGTTTATGGCTTTATCTTATAGAGCTCAAGGTTCCCGTGCTGGGAAAACAGGTTTTGCAGCTGTTTGAGCTAAGATTTCCAAGTTATTCACATAATGAAAACCTATACTTTGTTTCGGTCGAGTTCCCCATTCAAAATGCATGTAACAGTGAGAAACGCACTGTCTTGGCGAAAGAAAACGTTTTTGTACAACTTCATAGAAATAGCTGTAACTTTTGATAGAAGACTCAGACAAACATGTTTATGGCCTTATCTTATAGAACTCAAGGTCCCCGTGCTGGGAAAACAGGTTTTGCAGCTGTTTGAGCTAAGATTTCCAAGTTATTCACATAATGAAAACCTATACTTTGTTTCGGTGGAGTTCCCCATTCAAATGCATGTAACAGTGAGAAACGCACTGTCTTGGCGAAAGAAAGCTATTTTGTACAACTTCATATAAATAGCTGTAACTTTTGATAGAAGACTCAGACAAACATGTTTATGGCTTTATCTTATAGAACTCAAGGTTCCCGTGCTGGGAAAACAGGTTTTGCAGCTGTTTGAACTAAGATTTCCAAGTTATTCACATAATGAAAACCTATACTTTGTTTCGGTCGAGTTCCCCATTCAAATGCATGTAACAGTGAGAAACGCACTGTCTTGGCGAAAGAAAGCGTTTTTGTACAACTTCATATGAATAGCTGTAACTTTTGATAGAATACTCGGATACACATGTTTATGGCTTTATCTTATAGAACTCAAGGTTCCCGTGCTGGGAAAACAGGTTTTGCAGCTGTTTGAGCTAAGATTTCCAAGTTATTCACATAATGAAAACCTATACTTTGTTTTGGTGGAGTTCCCCATTCAAATGCATGTAACAGTGAGAAACGCACTGTCTTGGCGAAAGAAAGCTATTTTGTACAACTTCATATAAATAGCTGTAACTTTTGATAGAAGACTCGGATACACATGTTTATGGCTTTATCTTATAGAACTCAAGGTTCCCGTGCTGGGAAAACAGGTTTTGCAGCTGTTTGAGCTAAGATTTCCAAGTTATTCACATAATGAAAACCTATACTTTGTTTCGGTCGAGTTCCCCATTCAAATGCATGTAACAGTGAGAAACGCACTGTCTTGGCGAAAGAAACCTATTTTGTACAACTTCATATAAATAGCTGTAACTTTTGATAGAAGACTCAGACAAACATGTTTATGGCTTTATCTTATAGAACTCAAGGTTCCCGTGCTGGGAAAACAGGTTTTGCAGCTGTTTGAACTAAGATTTCCAAGTTATTCACATAATGAAAACCTATACTTTGTTTCGGTCGAGTTCCCCATTCAAATGCATGTAACAGTGAGAAACGCACTGTCTTGGCGAAAGAAAGCGTTTTTGTACAACTTCATATAAATAGCTGTAACTTTTGATAGAAGACTCAGACAAACATGTTTATGGCTTTATCTTATAGAACTCAAGGTCTCCGTGCTGGGAAAACAGGTTTTGCAGCTGTTTGAGCTAAGATTTCCAAGTTATTCACATAATGAAAACCTATACTTTGTTTCGGTGGAGTTCCCCATTCAAATGCATGTAACAGTGAGAAACGCACTGTCTTGGCGAAAGAAAGCGTTTTTGTACAACTTCATATAAATAGCTGTAACTTTTGATAGAAGACTCGGATACACATGTTTATGGCTTTATCTTATAGAGCTCAAGGTTCCCGTGCTGGGAAAACAGGTTTTGCAGCTGTTTGAGCTAAGATTTCCAAGTTATTCACATAATGAAAACCTATACTTTGTTTCGGTCGAGTTCCCCATTCAAAATGCATGTAACAGTGAGAAACGCACTGTCTTGGCGAAAGAAAACGTTTTTGTACAACTTCATAGAAATAGCTGTAACTTTTGATAGAAGACTCAGACAAACATGTTTATGGCTTTATCTTATAGAACTCAAGGTCCCCGTGCTGGGAAAACAGGTTTTGCAGCTGTTTGAGCTAAGATTTCCAAGTTATTCACATAATGAAAACCTATACTTTGTTTCGGTCGAGTTCCCCATTCAAATGCATGTAACAGTGAGAAACGCACTGTCTTGGCGAAAGAAAGCGTTTTTGTACAACTTCATATGAATAGCTGTAACTTTTGATAGAAGACTCGGATACACATACTTATGGCTTTATCTTATAGAGCTCAAGGTACCCGTGCTGGGAAAACAGGTTTTGCAGCTGTTTGAGCTAAGATTTCCAAGTTATTCACATAATGAAAACCTATACTTTGTTTCGGTGGAGTTCCCCATTCAAATGCATGTAACAGTGAGAAACGCACTGTCTTGGCGAAAGAAAGCGTTTTTGTACAACTTCATAGAAATAGCTGTAACTTTTGATAGAAGACTCAGACAAACATGTTTATGGCTTTATCTTATAGAACTCAAGGTTCCCGTGCTGGGAAAACAGGTTTTGCAGCTGTTTGAGCTAAGATTTCCAAGTTATTCACATAGTGAAAACCTATACTTTGTTTCGGTCAAGTTCCCCATTCAAATGCATGTAACAGTGAGAAACGCACTATCTTGGCGAAAGAAAGCGTTTTTGTACAACTTCATATAAATAGCTGTAACTTTTGATAGAAGACTCAGACAAACATGTTTATGGCTTTATCTTATAGAACTCAAGGTCTCCGTGCTGGGAAAACAGGTTTTGCAGCTGTTTGAGCTAAGATTTCCAAGTTATTCACATAATGAAAACCTATACTTTGTTTCGGTCGAGTTCCCCATTCAAATGCATGTAACAGTGAGAAACGCACTGTCTTGGCGAAAGAAAGCGTTTTTGTACAACTTCATATGAATAGCTGTAACTTTTGATAGAAGACTCGGATACACATGTTTATGGCTTTATCTTATAGAACTCAAGGTCTCCGTGCTGGGCAAACAGGTTTTGCAGCTGTTTGAGCTAAGATTTCCAAGTTATTCACATAATGAAAACCTATACTTTGTTTCGGTCGAGTTCCCCATTCAAATGCATGTAACAGTGAGAAACGCACTGTCTTGGCGAAAGAAAGCGTTTTTGTACAACTTCATATGAATAGCTGTAACTTTTGATAGAAGACTCGGATACACATGTTTATGGCTTTATCTTATAGAGCTCAAGGTTCCCGTGCTGGGAAAACAGGTTTTGCAGCTGTTTGAGCTAAGATTTCCAAGTTATTCACATAATGAAAACCTATACTTTGTTTTGGTGGAGTTCCCCATTCAAATGCATGTAACAGTGAGAAACGCACTGTCTTGGCGAAAGAAAGCGTTTTTGTACAACTTCATATAAATAGCTGTAACTTTTGATAGAAGACTCGGATACACATGTTTATGGCTTTATCTTATAGAACTCAAGGTCTCCGTGCTGGGCAAACAGGTTTTGCAGCTGTTTGAGCTAAGATTTCCAAGTTATTCACATAATGAAAACCTATACTTTGTTTCGGTGGAGTTCCCCATTCAAATGCATGTAACAGTGAGAAACGCACTGTCTTGGCGAAAGAAAGCGTTTTTGTACAACTTCATATAAATAGCTGTAACTTTTGATAGAAGACTCAGACAAACATGTTTATGGCTTTATCTTATAGAACTCAAGGTCTCCGTGCTGGGAAAACAGGTTTTGCAGCTGTTTGAGCTAAGATTTCCAAGTTATTCACATAATGAAAACCTATACTTTGTTTCGGTCGAGTTCCCCATTCAAATGCATGTAACAGTGAGAAACGCACTGTCTTGGCGAAAGAAAGCGTTTTTGTACAACTTCATATGAATAGCTGTAACTTTTGATAGAAGACTCGGATACACATGTTTATGGCTTTATCTTATAGAACTCAAGGTCTCCGTGCTGGGCAAACAGGTTTTGCAGCTGTTTGAGCTAAGATTTCCAAGTTATTCACATAATGAAAACCTATACTTTGTTTCGGTCGAGTTCCCCATTCAAATGCATGTAACAGTGAGAAACGCACTGTCTTGGCGAAAGAAAGCGTTTTTGTACAACTTCATATGAATAGCTGTAACTTTTGATAGAAGACTCGGATACACATGTTTATGGCTTTATCTTATAGAGCTCAAGGTTCCCGTGCTGGGAAAACAGGTTTTGCAGCTGTTTGAGCTAAGATTTCCAAGTTATTCACATAATGAAAACCTATACTTTGTTTTGGTGGAGTTCCCCATTCAAATGCATGTAACAGTGAGAAACGCACTGTCTTGGCGAAAGAAAGCGTTTTTGTACAACTTCATATAAATAGCTGTAACTTTTGATAGAAGACTCGGATACACATGTTTATGGCTTTATCTTATAGAACTCAAGGTCTCCGTGCTGGGCAAACAGGTTTTGCAGCTGTTTGAGCTAAGATTTCCAAGTTATTCACATAATGAAAACCTATACTTTGTTTCGGTGGAGTTCCCCATTCAAATGCATGTAACAGTGAGAAACGCACTGTCTTGGCGAAAGAAAGCGTTTTTGTACAACTTCATATAAATAGCTGTAACTTTTGATAGAAGACTCAGACAAACATGTTTATGGCTTTATCTTATAGAACTCAAGGTCTCCGTGCTGGGAAAACAGGTTTTGCAGCTGTTTGAGCTAAGATTTCCAAGTTATTCACATAATGAAAACCTATACTTTGTTTCGGTCGAGTTCCCCATTCAAATGCATGTAACAGTGAGAAACGCACTGTCTTGGCGAAAGAAAGCGTTTTTGTACAACTTCATATGAATAGCTGTAACTTTTGATAGAAGACTCGGATACACATGTTTATGGCTTTATCTTATAGAACTCAAGGTCTCCGTGCTGGGCAAACAGGTTTTGCAGCTGTTTGAGCTAAGATTTCCAAGTTATTCACATAATGAAAACCTATACTTTGTTTCGGTCGAGTTCCCCATTCAAATGCATGTAACAGTGAGAAACGCACTGTCTTGGCGAAAGAAAGCGTTTTTGTACAACTTCATATGAATAGCTGTAACTTTTGATAGAAGACTCGGATACACATGTTTATGGCTTTATCTTATAGAGCTCAAGGTTCCCGTGCTGGGAAAACAGGTTTTGCAGCTGTTTGAGCTAAGATTTCCAAGTTATTCACATAATGAAAACCTATACTTTGTTTCGGTCGAGTTCCCCATTCAAATGCATGTAACAGTGAGAAACGCACTGTCTTGGCGAAAGAAAGCGTTTTTGTACAACTTCATATAAATAGCTGTAACTTTTGATAGAAGACTCGGATACACATGTTTATGGCTTTATCTTATAGAACTCAAGGTCTCCGTGCTGGGCAAACAGGTTTTGCAGCTGTTTGAGCTAAGATTTCCAAGTTATTCACATAATGAAAACCTATACTTTGTTTCGGTGGAGTTCCCCATTCAAATGCATGTAACAGTGAGAAACGCACTGTCTTGGCGAAAGAAAGCGTTTTTGTACAACTTCATATGAATAGCTGTAACTTTTGATAGAAGACTCGGATACACATGTTTATGGCTTTATCTTATAGAGCTCAAGGTTCCCGTGCTGGGAAAACAGGTTTTGCAGCTGTTTGAGCTAAGATTTCCAAGTTATTCACATAATGAAAACCTATACTTTGTTTTGGTGGAGTTCCCCATTCAAATGCATGTAACAGTGAGAAACGCACTGTCTTGGCGAAAGAAAGCGTTTTTGTACAACTTCATATAAATAGCTGTAACTTTTGATAGAAGACTCGGATACACATGTTTATGGCTTTATCTTATAGAACTCAAGGTCTCCGTGCTGGGCAAACAGCTTTTGCAGCTGTTTGAGCTAAGATTTCCAAGTTATTCACATAATGAAAACCTATACTTTGTTTCGGTCGAGTTCCCCATTCAAATGCATGTAACAGTGAGAAACGCACTGTCTTGGCGAAAGAAAGCGTTTTTGTACAACTTCATATAAATAGCTGTAACTTTTGATAGAAGACTCAGACAAACATGTTTATGGCTTTATCTTATAGAACTCAAGGTCTCTGTGCTCGGCAAACAGGTTTTGCAGCTGTTTGAGCTAAGATTTCCAAGTTATTCACATAATGAAAACCTATACTTTGTTTCGGTCGAGTTCCCCATTCAAATGCATGTAACAGTGAGAAACGCACTGTCTTGGCGAAAGAAAGCGTTTTTGTACAACTTCATATAAATAGCTGTAACTTTTGATAGAAGACTCGGATACACATGTTTATGGCTTTATCTTATAGAACTCAAGGTCTCCGTGCTGGGAAAACAGCTTTTGCAGCTGTTTGAGCTAAGATTTCCAAGTTATTCACATAATGAAAACCTATACTTTGTTTCGGTGGAGTTCCCCATTCAAATGCATGTAACAGTGAGAAACGCACTGTCTTGGCGAAAGAAAGCGTTTTTGTACAACTTCATAGAAATAGCTGTAACTTTTGATAGAAGACTCAGACAAACATGTTTATGGCTTTATCTTATAGAACTCAAGGTTCCCGTGCTGGGAAAACAGGTTTTGCAGCTGTTTGAGCTAAGATTTCCAAGTTATTCACATAGTGAAAACCTATACTTTGTTTCGGTCAAGTTCCCCATTCAAATGCATGTAACAGTGAGAAA